>NW_025999968.1:12591500-12749142 GCF_001458135.2 Marmota marmota marmota | reverse complement strand
TAAACTTCCTTCTTAAATCACTGAGGAGGTACTTTAAAAAAAAAATTAAGGCAGTCGTTTAAAATAGTCCTGGGAAAACAGATAAAATTGTTGTGTACATACATGTAAAGTGAAGGATATTCTGGAAGACTAGGCATACCGGCTTAGACTTTTTAAAAATGTCAATTAAGAAAGAAAAGGGTGGGGAGAGGGAGAGGGAGGGGAGAGGGGAAGAGGGAGAGACAAGGAGGGAAGGAGGGAGAGCCTGGGGAACTGCTCTAAATCAAGAAAACTAAAGAGATTTCACAACTAAATGTAATATGTGTCACGGTTTACTTAATCCCAGGCTTCTCTTTTACCAGCAATAAACAAAGACATTTTGGAGACAATTGAGGAAGTCAAAATATACGAACTCTATCCTGATTTCAGTAATGTAGCAATGTCACATTCCCTAATGATGATCCTTGTACCGTGAATCTGATGTTATATGGCTTATGTCGATATTGGCGATTTTGCTCCCCTCGCCACCACCACACAGGTACGTGGCAACGTGTGGGGACGTTTGGATTGTCAGTATTGGGGAAGGAGGGGATGCTGGTAGCATTTAGTAGGTATAGCCCAAGGATGCCGCTAGACATTGCTTATTTGCTACACAACATGCCCCCTCCACACGCTCCAAAAACCTTCTTGCCCCAAATGCCAACAGCCCGGTGGTCGAGAAACCCTGAGGTAGGAAACCCCTTACTCTCAGGGTATACACACTGAGCTATTAGGCTGAATCACACGTAATTGTCTTTCGTATAGCTCAAACATGGGCAGGATTTAAGGGTAAAGGATTACAATGCTCACAACTCTCCAAATCCTGCAAAGGGCCTTCCACCCTCGAGCGCCCAGGGAGCGGCGCGCTCTTCCCACTCGCGAGCAGGGAAACCGCAAACCTGCGCGGGGGCGGAGCCTATGAGGGGTGGGACGAGGCGTAGCCTGCGTGGGGCGGGGCGGGGGCGTAGCCCGCGAGGGGAGGGGCGCGTTGTCTCTGTGAAAGCATTGGGCGGGGCTTCATCCCAAGTTACCTACAGTCCCGCACTCCCTTCGGAACCTGCTAGTGATTACGACCGAAAGCGGAAAAGAAATCCCGGTGGAGGCTCCGTTGGCTTCTCCAGGAATGATAAAGATGCCTTCCCGGTGGGAAGATCGGAACCCTCCCTTGCAATCTGTTGAAGGCCATGGTGAGCATCCTTATCCTTTTGGACAGACCAGGAAGGGCCCGGCCATCCCCACTTCCAGGCTGGACTCCTCAGAGGTGCAGTTTGACACTCTCTGAAGCGGATTCTAAGTTCCGAGTCGGCCGAGCCTGGGCAGTACTACACCGCGCGGTACAAGTGCAGCCTGGCACACTCGTTCCACACCCGGCTCCTCGCCAGCAAGCCCATTCCCAGGTAAGAATTTTAAGCACTTTAAGAAATTTTTCTAAATAGACTCTCTAATTAAGGGATTGACACACTTATTCTGTAAGGAGCCAAATAGCAAATATTTTAGGATTTGGAGACCAGAAGCTGCCTCTGTCACAGATTCGTCTTTGTCAGTTTTAGCAAGCTTGTAAAATGAGAGGGAAAAAAAAGGAAAAAAAAAAAAAAAACACTCAGCAGACAGTGATTAGAGGCTAGTCATGCACTGCCTGGCTCAGAGGCTGAGAACTCAGTGAGTTCCCCACCACTGCTGGTCTGACTTGCTCGCCTTAACGACCTGGGTTCTGTGAGGATTATGCGCCCCCCGCCCCCCACATTGTGCTTGGGCATCACCCCTAGGCTTAGTTCACCATCTCTTAAATCCTACACTTGTGCTCTGCCTTTTCTCCTGGAGGCAGATGGTGAGTTCCTGGTATTCATCAAGGCCACCAGGAACCCCTGCTCCACCACCCGCCCCCTGCAGTGTGCATGAACTACACACACACAAACACACACTGGCAGCCAGATCATTCTTTGCTCTGAAGTGACAGTTACTTCTCATCTAAGAGCAAAAACCAAAGCCCCTACATTTCGAATAAACTTGTTTAGTGGAAAACGAATTCAAGAAATCTCAAACTACTTATTTTAATAGCTTTTTTCCCCTAGTAAAAAATTTAATATATGTCCACTATGGTAATTTAGAAAATAATGAAAAGAATATAGACAAAAATTCTCCACAAACCTAATCCATATAAAATAACTTAAAATATTTATGTATTCTTTTAGTCCTTTTTTTCATCACAGACTGATAGGAAACTTACAGAACAGCTAGACTTTTTTTTAATCTTAAACTTTTGTTTAAGTACAACATAGAAAAAAGTGCACAAATTGTAAATATAGTTCAGTAAGCTTTAAAACTAATACAAACATACCCTGGCAATCACAATCTAGATCAAGAAATAAACTGTTAGAAGCATCCTTTGTGCCCTTGTCCAGTCACAGAGTTCTCCCCAAATATACGCATTACCTTATCCTTAGATATATGGGTAAGTTTTGTTATGTTCTTGAATTTTACATGAAATTATTTATTCAATAAGTATTCTATAGTGTTTGGTTTCTTTCACTCCATGTTATATTTGAGTTTGTGCATGTTTAATATAACAGCTCTTTTTAAATTTTTTAATTGTTTATATGCTAATATGGTATTTAGTTGTATGAATATGCAGAATTTATCCTCTATATATCTGTTGTTTTCTTAATGACTTTATTATAATAGAATTCACATGCCATACAATTAATACATTTGAAGTATAGAATTCAGTATGGTTTTTTTAGTATATTCACAGATGAATGTAACCATTACCCACACTCAAATTTTAGAAAATGTTTATCACCTGAAATGAGCACTAGGGCATATTAAAGTCACATAGAATGTGGGAAAATATCTCATTAGATGGAACTGTCCTTAGCATAACTGTCAATTTAGCATAAATGCTGTCTACTAAAGACCAGTAGTACCATCCCAATCTAATGTCAAAATGTCTTCACAGTTTTTCAGAACATCCCCACAGGGAACAATATGGGCCTGCATGCATTGAGAATCTTTGTCACATGATCTGCCACTGTTTCCTATGCTTATGTCTCAAACCATACAGATCTCTCTCCAACTCAGGGATTTGGGGATTGCTTTTACTTCTTATAGAATGTTCCTCCCCTAAATATTCTGTACTGACTCTTTTCCTCAGGTCTTTGTTCAAATGTCATTATCTCTGTTAGACCTATATATTCAATAAGCAAGCAAAAAGCTTGCACATTCTCTCCCATATACATTATTTTGCTGGTGCTGCCAGAGCTAATGGACTGATTGACTTAAACAACAAAGTTGTATTTTCTCAGTTGTGGAGACTGAAGTCCATGATCAAGGTGTTGGTAGGTTTGGTTTCTCCTGAGGCTTCTTGCCTTGACTTGTAGTTGGCCACCTGTAGTTATATCCTCCTGTGGTTTTTCTTCTGTGTTTATAGCAAATTTCCTCTTGTAAGGACACTAGTTAGATTAGGTTAGAGCCCCACCTTAAGCCCCCATTCTAACTTAATTACCACCTTAAAATCCTTATGTGCAAATATACTTACATTATAAGAAACATGAATTTTGTGGAAAGAATATGATTCAGTCATACTATCATCCATAGTTTATTTTTACCTATACCCCTTATTTTAAGTGCAATGTTTTAATTATTTAATTTGTTTATTGTCTCACCTTCTGTTCTACTAAAATATACTTTCCATAAGGGAGGGATTTTAATCAATTTTCTTCTCTGTAGTGTCTCCAATGAGTAAGAAATTGTAATTTTACTCAAAGCTAACATATGGACAACCTTAAATTTACTCCTAATAACTCTGTATCTCTCAGGGCATTTTTTAGACCTATTAGAAGTCCAGTAAGGCATGCTTTTTTAAGTTATGTTTGAGTTTCTTAGCAAAGAGGATTAGAATCGTAAAAGATCCAGCTTTATACCAAGGAGTATAAGAAATGTAATAGGTTTGTTTCCAAAGCAACAAAAAGGTTTACCTGATAAGTTGACTGAGGGTTCTTCCATAATACATATGAGTATTCAAGTTGCTGAGGACCCTTTCACACAGAAAAATGCTTAGAGCCATCATCAAAGAAATCCGCCTATTATAAGCTAGTTTTTAACCACCTTTTTTTTTTTTCTTTACGTGGTCAGGCTCAAGAAGTATGATGAGCTTTCAAAAAGAAAAAGAGATGGAAATCACCAACTATGCTGCCTACTGAATGAATATTTCTTTGTAGCATGTGCAGAGTCAAGGAAAATTATATTCCTGCATTGTATAATCTACCAACAGTCTACTTTCCTACTGTTTCAATCTAGGATATTCTTTAAAAAGCAGAGCCTGAGACATAGGTAAAGACATTCTGTTTGGAATTTGATCCCAGGGAGAAGGAGTGAAAGAGAAATGAAGAGGGAAAAATGGAAAAGATCAAAGCAAAACAAGGTAGTATTTTCAAGTGGTACACTACTGTTAATGGTTACATAATACATAACCTTCTCAAGAATCTTTGTTTCAGAGCTATATTCCTGAGGGATGAAAGGGAGAAATATTTTTATGTCAGCAGCCATCTCCTTTGTGTTGACAGCTGCAGTGAGTCCCCATCACAAGGTGCCTCTCTGGTATAGGACATCACACCTTGCTGCAACAGAGAAGCTTTGGGACAGGAGGCTTGATTCTTCGTGCATGCTTGACATATGGCACTGTCAGCATGAAGCAGGGTAAAACTTCCTAGACTATTCACCAGAGCTGCAGCTGGAATCAGGTTAAAAGACTTGAGAGTACAGAAGAGGCATTTTATAAGCCTGCATAACACACGGTTAGACCTGTCTAAATTGGTTTCCTCCCTTTTTACTATAATCATAATATCCAGAACAAGTTGATAGAAGGGTTAAATAGGAAGGTTATATGTTTATACCAGTTTTAACCTCAAGTTTAACCTCAAGTTTATAAGAAAGAGAAAGTGACAGTGGAACTTGGAAAACTGAAAATGATTCTACTTGAAAAATTTTGACCATTGGAAAGAGATATTAGATACTGTCTAAACTTCTGTCATATCAGAAATAGTCATGAATTGTTTCGAGAAAAATGAAGAATAAAATTAACCATTTCATGTATCTCCATGAGCTTTATAAATCAATGTTATTAACTTTTCACAGGATACTACTTTCTACAGTCATACAACACTAGTATTACAAAGCTTACAACTAATGAAAAGAAACAGGCAGAAACATAAGAAGAAAAATAATTGGGATCACATATAGGGTTGTCATTAATGTTGGTTGGATTCTGGGGAACTGCATGATTTCGCTTGGCTTTCTTCTGTGAGTATTATCTACTTTTATTTCCTTTGGAATTTTCATTAATAGAGTGTAGTATTTGAGTTATTCAACTCAATATGTGTCGAGCTCCTGTTTATTAGCACTTTAAACATGCGAATAAGACGTAGAGCATTACATCCCAAAACATTAGAATTTCTGTTTTTTTTTTTTTTTTTTAAGGTATACTTTAGAATATTTATTTACCAACACTGACCATAGGCTGGATCACAAGTCTCAACAAACTTCAAAAGATTGAATCATACTTAGTATGAATTAAACCAGAAATTTATTACATAAAGATAACAAAAAAAATTCCAGATGTTTGTAAGTTAGGAGCATAAGCCTAGTTACCAATGGGTCAAACAGTAAATCACAACAGAATTTAGAAAATATTTCAAAATGAGTTCTAATGAAAAAACACCATCAAAACCAAATTCTATGAAAGCAAATGCTTACAGCTCTAAATTCACACATAAGAAATTGTATAAAAATCTTGACTATTGCTGTTTCAAAAAGCCAGAGCAGTGGGGGGCAAGTGAAGGGAGAGAAGTAGACAGACATTGGACACCTGGTAGCAAAGGACTGATAATTCAGAGAACAACACAAGGCAAAACCTACAGTGGCTTTGATTTTCTGCCGATGAGCACTCTGGAGCAATTCAGGAGAAGGAACATAAGCAGAGCATTCTTGCTGAGTTGAGAAAAAGATGAGTTGAAACTGGAATGGTTTGAATTTTCAGGGTAGGGATTAAGTGAAGCGGAAGGTATGCAGAGAAAAAACTGCACAAAACATACATAGAGATCCTCTTGTGCCCATTGCTGAACATTAAGCCTAACCATACTCAAAGTTAACATTAGACTTGGAAACATTTAATTTCCATCTAGTTATAGTGGAGAGTCCTCCCTGAGAACTCCAGGGATTTGCCAAAGATCCCTAAAAGGTTACACATAATATAGATAGGGCTAACTGTTTTGAATAAAAACTGCCCCCTCCCCCCAAGAGCAAGTTGAATATTATAAAACCAATCTTCAAGTAACCACCTGCCTGAACAAAATCCAGATTTGTTAGTTGTAGTCCTGCAAGAAGCACATATAAAGATAGAATTTAATTTCTAAAAGATTTGTTTGGGGAAATTCCTCTGAGGGTTGAAATGGAGAAGAATCCAGAAGAGGTAGAATCTTCAGACCACATAACTTGTCTGACCTCTGTGAAGGTGCAAGGTTTAACTTTATGTGTGTCAACATTATTGGGTCACAGTATTAGTATGCCAAGATATCTGGTTAAACATTATTTCTGGGGTGTCCATGAGGGCGTTTCTGGAAAAGAATGGTATTTGAACACATTGAGTAAACAGACTAATCCCAGGTATGGGCAGGTATCATCCTATCTGCTGAGGGCCCGAATAAAACAAAAAGATGAAGGAAACATTTTTTCTTTGCCTGACTATAGGGTGGGACTCCATCTTCTGCTCTTGGGCTGGGACTGACAGCCTCAGTGCTCCTGGCTCTCAGGTCTTTAGAGGGCAGATCATGGCACTTAGCCTCCAAGATTACAAGAGCCAGTTCTTTATGATAAATATCTATATTAGTGGGTGAATGATTGGATAGATACGGACAGATCCTATTGTTTGTTTTTCTGGAGAACCCTGGCTACTATAGAAGGAAAAGGGAGGAAGGACCATTAAATAGTGGGACATTATGCTGCAGCACAATTACAGTTTCAGGTCAGCTAATGAAAAACTCTAAAGCCAAAGTTTCTCATTGGAGAACTATTTTAGGGATAAGCCTGCATTAATATACCTGCTTTCTTAGTCATTGTTCTGATGTAGCCTTGGCAAGAAAATATCAGTGGGTTCAGAGAGCAGTAGGTGGGACACTCTTTCATATAAGCTCCCCTTAGCAAGAGATCTGACTGGTAAATTTTCATGACTCAGTTTATTCCTTATTCTGTACATCTTCATTTGGGCCTGGCTGCCACTAAGATGACTAGACACCAATGTCAACTTGAACCCTAGGCCAAATAATCCTAGGAATGTTTGGATATTCTCTTTTGCCAGTGTTAACATAGTCACTCTAGTAAATGACCATGAATTCATATGGGGAAGAACTTGAGGATTCATCACTATACCCCTCCTACACACACACACACACACACCATTTCTAACCAGGTCTTTTCCTTTTCCTTGTAGGAAACTAGTACCTCTTCCATTTGTGGATTCTTTATCTGAAAATTCCCTCAGGTTTTGGAACTGAACAAGGAATCATGATATTTCATTGGGGTAGTATCCTCAAACTCTTCCTTTTCCATATTCACCTTATTTGGTTATAGATATTTGGTTATAAATATTAAGCAACATCCTTGTTACTTGCTTGTGTGTTCTGCCTGTAGGGGTGATACCTTCAATTAATCATCTCACAAACATGCTGTGAGTCAAGCCCACTTAACTACCCCTCCAATTTCATTAGTTGTTAGATGAATTATGGCCTCTTTGCTTGTGGTATTAAGTTCCAGTCTTTGGGGACCTCTATTACTTCAGTGTCCATTACCCCTGAATGATATTAATAAGCCAAGCTCTGACTGCCTCATCATCAGCCCTGTCTAAAAAGAAGAGCCATCCACTTATCTTAATGATACTGGACCTTCACACAGGTACATTGTTGGTGGTCTTAGTGAATTGTGTCTTCTGGGACCCCCCCTTGGAACAAAATCTTGTGTGTTTTCTAGCCTCATATTATCCATTTCAGGATGACTATTTCTCTCAGCCTCATTATTCCTTATCCTGCCCTTTACCAGATCAGTGTGGACATTTCAGTGTTGACCATCTCTACTTTTAGGCTGCATTAGTGGATTTGCCCTATCCCCTGGGGTTCTTTCTAGGATGCTATCTTAATCCATTGGTGTGGCTACAACAAATTATCTGAGACTAGGTAATTGATAAAGAACAGAAATTGATTTCTCCTATTTCAGGAGGTTAGAAATTCAAGGTCAAAGTACCAGTGTTCAGAGGGGCAAACTCTGTGTCCTCACATGACAGAAGGGTTAGAAGGGCAAAGGGGACATAGCTAGTTCTCTATAGCCCTTTGAATGGTTATGGTCCCATTCATGAGGGTTCCAACCTCATGGCTTAATCAACTCCTAAGCACACCACTTCTTAATACTATCACATTGGCAGTAGAGTTTTGACAGTGAATTTTGAGGGGCATTCAAGGCTACCACAGATTTGAAAATACTATGTCCTGATAAAGTTCCTCTAAATAAACAAATGCTTGGTTTCCTAGTCTTGTTCTGGCCCCTTAGTTAAAGGAATGTTAAAATTCATTTCTCCACCAACTTCATGCTGATTTTAACTATAATTATCTTCCTAGCAGCTAGGAAAGAATAAAGGCAACTTAGGAGCACACGCCTACCTATTGCCTTGCTGAGAATGGGCCTTTCTGGCATCTTCCATGAGAGGAGGAACATAACATTCCACAAAGTGCTGCCCAGACACATGACTTCATTGGTAAGCTCTTCCCACATTTAAGCAGGAAAAAATATCAAGCTTAATGATTTTTAAACCTAATAAGAAAACATAAAACACTTCTCAGCTTATTATAGAAGACAAGCATAACTTTGATACCCAAATCTGACAGACACATTGCAAAAAAGAAAATTGTAAATGGAACCAATGTGCAAGGATTGGCAAATGAGACTCTAAAGCTCACAAGAATAATGGATTTTATTCATTATAAGGTTACACTCATCTTAAGATTATGTAAGTCATGCAGCACACTCAAAGCAGACAGAGGTCTTGAATAGTGTCCTGGACTCCAAGATGGTTCCTTCTTGAATTGGATAAACTTTTTAGCCAAAATGTAGTGATATGAGCCTCATGACCATTCTTAATATACAGCATGTTAGGTTAGGATGTTTATCTTTCTCATATCCAGGTGTTAATGTAACTTATACAATATTTTCTTGAGAACCATGTTTTGTAAGTTTATAGAGTTTGGTTTTCTTTTTCACAATCAGTCATATATCAGGGATATCCTGTGAAAATGATTTATAGATAAAATTTTACCTCCTAGTAATTAATATTACATTATTTGAATGAAATATATTATCAATATGTGTACAAGAAGATTCACCTACATTGCCTACTTTTTTTCTTTCCTGAAACATCTCCCAAGATGTCTCTCAGAGAGAAATTAATCAGAGGCTAGCTGATTAACTCTTTTTCTACTCAGAAGCCAATAAAGATCACAAATCTTGATGCTCAGATATTAAACAAAATATTATCAAATGAAATATGCAATAAAGAGACTAATACATCATGAATCTGGTTCAACATTTGAAAATTAATTCCCATATAACAGAATAAATAAGAAAAAAAAATATAATAACATCAGTAGATGCAGAGAAAACCAATAAGTCAACAATCATTAACAATACAAATTATCAGCAAACTAGAAACGGAAAGGAAGCTTTCTAACCTGATTAGGTTAATAATCTATCAAAAATCTACAGATAGCCAGGCACAGAGGCACATGCCTATAATCAGAGCAACATAGTAGGCTGTCAGGAGAATCACAAGTTTGAAGCTAACCTGGACAATTTAGCAAGACTGTGTCTCAAAATACAAGTGCCTGGGGGTATGGCTCAGTGGTAAAAGCACCTATGGGTGCATTCCCAATACCACAAAAATAAAGGTAAAATAAGTAATCTTCCCCCCAACCTCACATTGAGATTTAAGATGAATATGTTCACTTTTAGCAACTCCGTTCTGCATTTCACTTTATTTCCTAGCCAGGCAAAGAAGAAGTGGGATAAGAGAAAAAGCAGGAATTAATATTGGGAAAGAAATAATGAAATGTATCACTGACTACATGATTGTGAATGTAGAAACTCCAAAATATTCTCCAAACCATAAGAATGATTGTATAAATTTAGCAAGGTCAAAATATGATGTTATTGCACATCCTTACATTGGATCAACTGAACAAATTCAAATATTTAATATTTGCAATAGTATCAAAAGCCACAAATACCTAAGAGTAAACATTGTAAGATTTACGGGTTTTCTTCTTTTTTTATCTTTTATTGATTTAATGTTTTTAAAATACATGACAGCAGTGGAATGTATTACAATTCTTATTACACATATAGAGCACAGTTTTTTGTATCTCTGTATATGTTTGTGTCAATTTATGCCTTTTTACATGTATTTTGGGTTTTTTTGCAATACAATTCTTAATAAAAATATACCACAATTTTTCTTATCTATGTATATAAAGTATGTTGACACCCAATTCAAGTCTTCATATATGTACTTTGTATAATGATGTCCATCACATTCCAACAAACCCAGAAAACATTAGTGAGACATTAAAGAAGATTAAAATAAATAGAAGTACAAACAATGGATGGAAGACTTAATAGTTCAAGATCAATGTCTTAAATTTACTTCTGTATTTGTAGACAGAGTGAATGTAATCCAAATCAAAATCCCAGGTGACTTTTTTTAAAAGGAAATCTATAACTCAATATAAAATGCATATGGAAATAGAACCTACAATTGCCAAGTCAGTCTTGTATAAGAACAATAGGGCTTACTAACACCAGATATCAAGACCCATCACAAAGCTTCAGAAATTGAGACCATCTGGTCTTGGTACAATGGTATGATAATAGACTACTGGAATAAAAGAGAGTAATAAAACTGGGCATTTTTTAAATCTAGAGTCAAAGAATGCTTTGTTCCTTTCTTCAGTACCTATCCCCTGCCCAAGCTCACTTCCCCACTCAAACTAAATTGTAAGCAGAATGTTTGGGGAAAAAGAAACCACAAAAGAGCCACCAAAAGAAATATGCAAAAGAAAAGTTAGTTATTGGCTTTTTAGTTTCAAGGACCAAAATCACAGCATTCAAAATCAGAGTTGGATGAATATTTGTCTAGCGAATTTTCTCCAGGCCATACTCCTCCAAACTCACTCAGAGGAGGAAAAAAAAAAAAAAAAATCTCAGCACTAAGTGAGAAAAATGTAAATTCCAGTTGGAAAGAATACAGGAAACTTGATTACTGTTGAAAGTTCCTGACAAGGAGTTCAATATTGAAAAATAGAATGTAAAAGAAACCCCAGAGAAAATGTGCATTATCTAAGAATGGAGAGACTCATGCCCTTGCTCCTGTCTGATTAGTGAAAGTGGCTTTGACACTGTGGCAGTGGATACTGAGGTTAAAACACCTGCATTGAGTGCCCTGGGACATGGATCCTATACTGCCTCTTAGTCACCATGGGGTAGGGAGAGGGAGGTCAAGAAAATTATTTTCTTGGTATAGTTAAGAACATAAAGAAATTATCGTAACAGCTGACAGACCCAAGAGACTCTTGGCAAAGATGCAGTGTGAACCCTTTGTAGGGGTCCTGGAATGCATCACATGCCAGCACAGAGGGAGATATGATTGAATTCCAGAAAGGACCCTGTTCATATCAGTTGATGCCAAACATTGATAGATGCCAACCAAGAATCAGATGCCGTGACATCGCCTTGTTTCCTGAATCTTAGGTGCAACTCTGAGTAGAAGAGGAGAACTACGTTCTGAAAGTTTATATGCCCACCCCCACTAAATTCATATGTTGAAATTCTGAGCCCCAAAGTGACAGTATTAGAAGGTGAGCCCTTTCAGAGATTTGTACAGTTGCCTGAGGTGGTTTCTTTTATAACTACACAAATTCACCACTTCTACAATGGGAGAACACAGTTGTTCTTGAACATTAAGTGAGCTTACAGACACAGAATCTGCTAGCATTTTGATCCAAATTTTCCAGGCTCCAAAAGTATGAGAAATAAATTTCTGTTATTTATAATCTATCCAGTATACAGATTTTGTTATAATATTTTCAAGAAACTAAGAGAAAGAGAAAATATCGTATTAATTTATTTTAAAGTGTAATGACTACATTTATCTGGAAACTATCTAAGATTAAGGATCAGGGAGTACATGTGTGTTTCCCACTAGATAGAATGAGAACTTAAGAAATAAATTCAATTATGGAAAAATAAAGCCAGTTTTCCTACACCTGAGTATTTGACTTACAAGTCAACTTATGGCAACACCAAAGTTTCAGGCAGGAACGATAGACCACTGTTGAAGGGCAGGTGAGCCAGGAGCAAACCATATATATGCAGTTCTTTTTACACAGCCTTTAAGGTACTATACAATTGTGGAGATATTTATCAAATTATGGAAAATTAGAAAGTTTCTTCACTGCCAAATTCTCAGTTATTCACATGTGAATGTTTTGTGCACCTTTTCCAAAGACATGTTGTAATCTGTCCCATGTGGTAGTGTTATAAAGAGTGGCACTTCAAAGAGGTATTTGCTCCCCATTTGCTAGGTGAACTGTTAGCAAGCAAGGTACAGCTGTCAAGCCTTTTCCAGAATTGCCTCAGTTGCAGAGAATCACTTTATCTAAGATCACACTCCTTTTGAGGGGGGTCCATATCCAGTGATTGATCTCTGCAAGAATAATAAAGTTGTCTTCTTGCTCAGTGTTTTCCTCTGAAGGCCATTCTAACTCCAGAGCTTCCTGTGATGTGTGGCATTGTTACTGGACCTGCATTACAACCTAGATTCTCACTCCACCAAATCCTGCCTCTTCTCTTGTCTACAAGTTTTACCCAAAGGGCACTTTTTTCACTTTCATTACTGCAGATTGAGCTCAGGACCTTGTGCATGTTAGACAAGTATTCTGCCACTGAACTATACCACTAGCCCTAAAAGGCATTTTTAATAAACATCCTGCAGTTAAACTATATGTATCTCAGAGTTCTGTCTGAGAGCCCCAATTTCCTGATGCTGTTTGCCCACAAAAGCTTTTTCTCATTAACTACTCAACAAGCATAGCATTTAAGAAACATATTCTGGCTGCAACAAAGTGCAGATACGAGAACTGGGCTAAGTCTTTATGTGGAGAATGGACTCATAAATTCCTTTGAAATTTGAAACTAACCCAATTTTGAGATGTGACTCTTCAGTGCTCATGGTACCTTACCTATTGAGGTAGATTGAGAAGAATTAAATATGATCTGTGCAAATTCTTTTTCTGAAAAAATGTTTAAATCTCTTAAGTGATCAGTGGTTGTTGAATGAAAGGCATTATTTTCTGTCTAACAAAATATTTTGCATTTCACTGCTGCCTTTGAAAATGTAGTAGAAAAAGAAAAGGGAAAATATGATGAAAGCCTTTGAAAATTTGTTTCCAAGAAATAAAAACTGTGCAGTAGGAATCCCACAAAACTAAAAAAAAAATTAAAAATCCTCAAAACTGAGAGATCTATCCAAAAAAGTCCCGTGGATTGTAATATACGTAGCTTACAAAAATATTTGTACTTGACAAGCCAATAGCAACTAATCATTTCAAGATGTGACTCTTATTACAACAACAACCAAAAAAACCTGTATTGAATATTTTTACAAGTGTTTCAAATAATCATATTTGTATTTTGATGTTGCATTAAAACAAGGAGCTGGCTTGAAAGACTTAACACCAAATGATCAGAGACAATGAGCTACCAGACTGCCTGATCAGCACAGAGCAATTTTCAAATGAGATGAGCTGCAGGAAGTCTCTACAAATTTGGCTTGGGGAAGAGTTGGCTTCAGCTCACTTGTTCACTTGAATAAGCTACTGTCTATGGCTCACAAGGGTCCCGTTCTTAATGAGGTGATACATAGCAGCAACACACTGTGAATCCAAATAGCAGATGGCAATGCTGTGGAGTAGGCTGGCAGTTTGATGTCTAGCCACCAACTGGCAGCAATCATTATTGAACTGATTCATGTGCCCAGGGAAAATCTTTATAAAAGTCTCAGCAAATGTCAGCAGCAAGAAGCAAATGATCTGTTATTCCTATCTACTCCAGATACTACTTATATTTTTAAAAATATGATTCCCCAGGGATATCTACATGAAGAAATGGCATGATATGTGAACTGGAAGTCCCATTCCTTTACAATATACTCATATATCTTGAAACACTGTAGCTGTGACTTCTTTATACAGTGAATAGCTTTTACTTGAAGGAAATAACCACAGCATTTACCCTATGGACTTGTGGCAAATATTCAGTGAGAAGCAAGCACTCCCAGATTCTTTAAATAAAGTTTCTGTGCAAATGTTCTCATGGATATAATAAAGCAGTGATGTAAATTGTTCATGGTCCATCCACTTGAGGCAGGTAGCTAGTCCCTGGGTGAAAAGCTTTTATAATCACACTTGGTTAGAAAATCAGATTAACAGAACCACTAGCTTTAGAAAACTGTTCTCATGTAGGAACCTTTCCACAGGTAAAGAAATCTTGGAGGTGTTCATTTTAAAAGTTCCATCTTTGCAAATCAAAACTGCTAAGTAAATAGGATTTTTTTTCTTTTCAAATGTTGAAAAGATTTGTTATTTGTAATCAAGAAATTAATTTCAATGTCTCTATATATTAATTAAGAAGCTTGGGCTGGGATTGTGGTTCAGCAGTAGAGCGGTCGCCTAGCATGGGCGGGACCAGGGTTCAATTCTCAGCACCACATAAAAATAAAGGCATTGTGTTGTGTCTATCTACAAAAAAAAAAAAAAAAAAAAGATTCATATTCTCATTCTCTCTCTCTCTCTCTCTCTCTCTCAAAAAAAAGAAGCTTTAAGGTAAAATTTCTTCCTAAAATACAGATACTAGGCTTGCATGATGTGCTTAACAAGGAGAAAACACCATACACAAACATCAAGTGTTCTATATATTTAAATCATAGAATTTATTACATATTCTTTAAAAGGTAATTTTTAAATGGAAGTATAAATTAAACCTTTTTCAAAGAAGTCTTAAAACCAATATGGATGGATTCTCTTTGGCTTTAGCAATTTGACACACCAGTCCAGGCTGAAGTATCATTTAAAACATCTAGAGACAGTGCTTGTATACTTGCTTCAAATATGAGGATTATTCTCTTCCAAAGTTAGCCATCCTAGTAATAAAAGCTCAAAAACAAGCTAAAACATCATCATTCAAATCTCTCAGTAGTCTCCCCAACAAGGAATTGGATGCTAGAACCCATCATATACTTTAACATTTGAGACCAAGAAAACAAATCAATGAGAGATCTAATTGTTGCTTGTCTCCTGGTTACTTTACAAGAAATAAGTTAAACCAATGTCAGAAGATAAGATACCCACATCTTGTTTTGCATGGGAAATTAAGTGTCATGGGCTAAAAGGAAGTCTGAAAATGATTGCACATGAATTCTTTAAAAGGCTGGAAGGTCTCAAAATATTGAACAATCTATGAGAACACCAATAAATCTGTTTCGTGAAATACTAGATATTAGGAAAATAGGTAGGATGGTAAACAATTGTCCTGCACATTAGGCTGTACTCAGTGGTAAGTATAAAAGAAAACCAGGCATGGGCAGACTAGTTTAAAGGACGTGCTTCCAGGTATTCTGATGCAATGATCAAGAATTGAACTAAGCAGGTACAGTGATACCAGTACTTCAGATGCTCAATTTGAGTCAGTCATCCACACAACCAGGAAGTGAGTGTTATTTTTAACAACAGAATTCTAGTGATCGTGAGCTAGGGATGCTGGAAGTTCATTCTTAAAATTTTTATTTGAACCAAGTATTTGTTTTCTCTTCTCCCACCCTTCACAAAAAGTCGCCAGTTATGTCCATATTGCCAAAACCAAAGTCTCATTCTTAGATCATCATTTGCTCTAGAATTAACTGATCACCTCCACCATTGTAGAATACTTCCTCAGACAGGTTTCTAGGACAGCAATACACATTCCTGGACTCCTCCTTGGATACTAGAAGTTCACAGTCTCCTGCATAGTTCCTCATCAAAATCCTAAACCTTCTGACATCTGAATACTCAAGTTCTGCTCTGTATGCTTTGATATCTGAGTAAACTTAGACAATATGTTATCCACAATGCATGTGTCCAATAACTGCACAATGTTTTTACACAGTGGACATTCAAATATTTCTTGAAGGAATAAATTAATGTGATCCACTCAGATTGAGTAAGTGTAAGGTTGATCAAATAGTTCCTAACCTTACTTGGTCTTCTGCTCTAACAACATAGTCTTGTGGTTAATATTATTAGTCTGTCTTTCTTAAATCTTTATTTTTAGCTAAAATAAAATCAATCATAAAAATACAAAAATTATCATACCAAAAACATAAGTAATTTCCATTCACTAATTATTAGTACTGGAAAATAGTAAAGAAAGAGCTGAAATGGAAAAAAATAGAAATTCTTCTTACTCAAGACATAGTTTAGGTGCAGGAGAGGGACAAGAAAAAGCTAGAACATTCCTTGTTTACCTAACTGTATTAACTTGGAAAATGAAAGGAAAGAGAGGCAATGTTCTTTTGTTCTCATATTATAGATAATGAACACCTTCTACACAGATACAGAATTAGAAGTGCATTGATTTTGCTATCCTGTATTTTCTCTTAAAAAGAAAATCATGATAATTTTGTGAAATAAAACTGGTGATTCTGAAATTCATTTCTTTTGTACCTATGTGATTTACCTTTCATTGACCCCAGAAACATTACAGTTAGTATATTCAAGGAATGACTGGAGAGGGAACAATCTGAGAGATTCAGTTAATAATGAAGTAGCGAGGAAAGCAATCCTGGAAAATATTCTTGTCTTTCAGCTGTCATCGGGTAGCACAGTTAGGAATGCCCTCAACTTTCACCTTTGAATTCTAGGTTTTAATATTTAGTTATTATAGAAAATGCTGGTCAAGATGAACTTTAATTTTGAGACTTAACCTAAAAATTTTACTAAAGTCACCTTCTTCTACCAATAGCAAAAAAGTAGTCATATCTTTACTAGAGAGGATAACACTTGCCACTGCAGATACCCAGATTTCTGGGTCATGTTTGGGTCCACTGTTGCTGTCAAAAATATTCCTAGTCAAAAACAGTGCAGAGTGCTAGCCTGTGCTAGCCTAGAGCTTTAGAATAAGATCGATATTTAAAGGCCTTTCAAAGGTCCCACATCTTTTTTAAGAAAATTTTGTTGTAGATGGACACAATACTTTTATTTATGTTTACTTTTATGTGGTGCTGACAATCAAACCTAGTTTCTCATGTGTGCTGGGCAAGTACTGTACCCCTGAGCCACAACCCCAGCCCAGGTCCCAACTCTTAACAGTGTTAAAGTGGAAATAAATTTCAACATAAGATTAGAGGGAACAGATATTTAAACCATAGCACACATCTGAGGTCTTGTTCAATTTATTAATCAATAGAACCAAGGAACATTTACTAAGCACCTCTTATGTTCTAAATCTCATGAGGCCAGAATCTAGGGAAGATTAAAACATAAATATCATATGATGCCCTTTTTTAGCTTATATGGGTGTAAAAAAATCCTTTCAAGAAGAAAGTAAGCATTATAAAAGAGACATAAATAATATAGGATTTCAGATAAGATGGTTCTTCTGTGTGAAAGAACCTGAGTAAGTATCATGGAGTGGGAAGCATTTGATCTGAGCCTTAAGTTAGCATAGAATTTAGACATGCAGAGACTGAGGAGAAAATAGTCAAGTAGATGGATGACACATAAATGATTCCTTCATTTGTTCATTTCAAAACCTTTCCATTGCTTTAACTCTTGCAGATCAGCCTTCCTGGTAATGTGAACAATAAGCATGACAACTAAAGGGAAGTGTGAGTGGATCATAACATAACAATATCCAAGGAACACATGAAAGCTTGCAGAATTAGTAAACAGCCTAAAGGGCAGCAAAACAAATGTTTCCTAAAAAAAAAACATGGAATGCACCTCATTACCTGTGAGATACAGAGTTTCTTTCTATGAGATCTCTAAGGTTCAAAAACATACCATGAGAGATATAAACACCAGATTCATCATATTTACATTCCCCCACAGCCTCATCATTTCCACCCCACCCTGACTTGGCTCTATTATTCATTCAATTAATAAAATCAGGAACCTGGGAAGCGCACTTAATTCAACTATTCCCTTAATCTCTCATACCTAATTAATAAAACATTTCTGGGTAGATTCTACTAGCAAAATTCCTCTTGCAATTATCTAATATCACCTACTGTTTTTGGTTTTTGTGTTTTATCCGCTCCCCTCTGGTAGGGGATACATGCAAACTCCACCTCATGGCACAAAGGCCCATTAGTCACAGGTGCAGCACAGCCTTCTCTAGTATACTTCTGACCCCATGCTACCCCCATGTTTGCTGTTCTCTCTGCTTGGAATGCTTCAACTGTGGATGAACTCTAACAAGAAGGTTTAGGGGTCATGTCCTTGAGGAAGCCTGCAGTACTCCTGCTGCTACATACTTTCTTCCTTTTTTTTTTTGTACTGGGGATTGAACCCAGGAGCACCACTCAGTCACATTCCCAGGCTTTATTGTATTTTATTTTGAGACAGGGTCTTACTAAGTTGCTTAGGGCCTCGCTAAATTGCTAAGGCTGGTTTTCAACTTGTAATCCTCCTGCCTCAGCCTCCTGAGTCACTGGGATTATGGGTATGCACTACTGCACCCGGCTACATGTACTTTCTTAAAGCATTATTTCTTATCCTAAATAGTTTCTACAACTTACTGGTCTCTACCACTAGGCTTAATAAAGTTTTTGGATTAAGAGATATTTCCTCATCTATCACAGAGTGTGAATCAATCCATCTACAACACACACAGTTTATTGTCAACATTAACATAATTTTACTATTTAACTGTCTCATTAGCTAATTAGAAATATCATGACTTTACCATTCAGGTAGCTCGTGCCCAGTAAAATTACATTGCAAATGATAATACTGTCCATCCTAGGAACTTCAGTGGAAACTATTACCCAACAGTTTATATCCTAAGACTGTAAACAACAAGTGGCATATATATACACAATGGAATATTACTTGGCTATAAAAGAGAATAAAATTATGGCATTTGCAGGTAAATGGATGGAGTTAGAGAATATCATGCTAAACAAAGTAAGTCAATCCCAAGAAACCAAAGACTGAGTGTTTTCTCTGGTAAGTGGATGCCAATCCATTATGTTGGGGATACATGGTATGAGTGGAGGAACTTAGGATGGGCCAAAGGGGAGAGCAAGGAAGGGACATGGGTGTAGGAAAGATGGTGGAATGAGACAGATATCATTATCCTACATACATATATTGATTGTACAAATGGTGTGACCCTACTTTGTGAACAACTAGAGAAGTGAAAATTGTGTTCCATTTGTGTACAATGACGAACAGCATTTGCTGCCATGTGTAACTGATAAGAATAAATAAATAAACAATATTTTCAAGACCAAAAAAGAACAATAAATGTAGAATAAATAAATGTTTAGATATAATACAATGATGATAATAGTGTTGTGATAGCAAATGAAAGAGATTTATTACTAATTAAAATATACAAATCAATCTGGGTACATTGTACTCTTTCTTTACAGTGTCTGACACTTCTTTTCGCCTACTAAATGTAAAGGGAATAATTTACTTAGATAACAAGTTGAAGGAAATCATCACATTTTCTGAGCTCTATAAAGAAATATTTTTGAAGTAATCATTGATCAAAATAAGCCCTCAGATGTTCAATTCCCATGCTTGAGTTTATGTAACTACTAATGACATAAGAATTAATAGTGAATTTTGGCATACTGAAATGTTTTAGAACAAGAAATAATCACATATGCACTAATTTGTTTAAAATGTTAATCTTGTTAAAAGGCAAATCATACTTTATTCTTTAAATTGGAATGAGAGTTCAATAGGGCTGAGCAGAAGGAAGTTGGTTTTATAGACAGAAGGACTACAGAAAGCAGAAACAAGGAACAAAAAGTAGATTGATTATTTCACAGTCATTATCCTCATAAGGTTTGGGCTAGCAGACACAGCATTAGAAAAATAATTGATTTGTTCACTTTGGGTCACTTTTTTTCCTAAAAAACAAAAAAGCAGAGGAAATTTCATTATAACATTTGGAACAGGCCTATTTGGGAAATTTGGCTATTATCTCTATCTCCTGATTTCTCAAGTCACATAACAATTTAGCCTCAGTTTGGGAACATGGATCTTTGGTTTTGGTGACTTTGCTTTGATTTTCAGTCTGGTCTGTTGGGGCTTCTGTGCAGGAGCTCAGTCTGAAGCAACGGCCTCCTATGACTTTTGTTTAACAGTATTTATCAGGCTTTCATTCTCCATCTACTTTTCTCCTTTTCCTCAATTCATTTTACCTAATCTCTCATACTTTTCCTGTCTCCATGAATTTTTCTCTCTGCCTTGTAGAAATCACAAATTGCCAGATGGAACTACCACCTGTTGGTTTCAGATCCTTCCTCGGGTTGTTCTCTGTACCTTCCAGCTTTTGCTGACACTGACAGTGCTCTGAAAACACTACTTACCTGTGATTCTTCTCTCATACTCCACCATCATCCCATGAAATATGGCTGACTCCAGGCCTGGGGGGAAATGCACAAAACATAGGTCTGGACTCTCCTGTCACATATCTAACCAACAAGGAACCAAGGGCAGGCAGGGTCATTAACTCAGAAACTGACATAAAGTAGCTCCCAGTGATCAACAATAAAAGAATTTCAATAATATGTATAAAGGATTAAAGTACAACAAATATATTTAAACCCATTAGTTCATAATTATATTAAAAATAACAACTGGTCAACATTAGAGGAGGCTATGGAATCACTTTATTATTTTAAAAACATGATTTCAAAAATAATCATGCATTTACATGAACTCTACCACCAGAGCACCAAACATTAGATGTCAGGAAATTTCTGTTTATGAAAATGTTGTAAGCAATCTCCATTCTTGGCCTTGCATGATAAAGTAACTGGCATTGAACTAATACTTCTGCCAAAAACAACTATAAAACCTGGGTAACATATATAAATCAACTGGTTGAAGGCATTGGCAAGAAACCAGTACAGAAAGGGCTTTCTCAGTCCCTGAGAGAAGGGAAGCACATATGGTGAGCTCTACATTCATGTGATGGCTTTTTCTGAGGTTATTTTCCAAATCATGATGAAGGAGAATACAGTTCAAAGTAGAAGTGACAGTCTTATTGGACCAAGGAAAAAAAGGTCTGAGTTGAGGGCTACCAAAGTGGTTTGGAATTGAGCCTCAACATCTCAGACAGGAAAGGAATTGAAAGAAGGATACAAAAGCTACATTCAAATTTCTTTCACCTCATATTAATGTATCATGGTGTTAAGATATAACACTAGCATAAATAGTGACAGGTGGATAAATGGAATTAAACAGTTGAGGGCTTTTATATTAGACTGTAACTGGTAGTTACTAATTTAAGATAGATTGCAATGGGATATGGATGTATAGGTTATAATTAAATAGAAAGTACTAAAATAATGATTTTTAAAATCATTATTTTAAAAGAACTAAAAAGCCAATAGTGAGAATATTGAGTAATAAGCAATACCTGATTAAAATAATAGAAGAATATAAAAATTAAGGATCAAGAACAGATAGGAGACATGGAAAACAAACAGTATGTTAACAGACTTAAACCCAACTATAAGAAGTTATGTGAAAGATAAATGGGCTAAAGACTTCAATTAAAAGACAAATAAAAAAGCACTAAGATCCAACTATATGCTCTTTATAGGAAATGCATTTTAAACACAAAAACACAGGAAAAAAGCGAAAGGAATTAGAAAGTAGATACCATGTAAAAGTTAAAACAAAAATTTAAAAGTTAGTGTTAGCTTGAAAACCAAGCAAAGTAGACTTTATGATAAGCATAACTAGAAAGTGATGGATATTCCAAAGTCATAAAAGAGCGCCGTGTTAATCTTGTTAAAAGGCAAATCATACTTTATTCCTTAAATTGGCTGATAAAACATTGCTAACTCAAAATCACCTAATATATAAAGGCAAAGGAAACATGTCCACAATCATAGTTGAACATGTTACAATAGACACAAACAGCAGACCAAAAAAAATAAAAATGAAAGAATACAGAAAATTTAAACAACACTATAAACCACCTTAACCTAACTGTTAATATGGATAACATAACAGCCAACAACCACAGAGCACACTTTTTTTTGTTTTCAAACACATGTTAGACATTTGCAAAAATAGACAAAAGCAAATCTTAACAAGTTCCAAAAATTGAAATCATAGAGGATATTTTATGACCAGAATGGGATTAAATTAAAGATCAGTAGCATAAAGATAATTAGAAAAATTCCTTAATGTTTGGGAATCAAGCAATATACTTCTAAGTAGCATATGATTAAAGTAAATACAAGTTCTTACAAATTGCATTAATAAGTTAATTTTCTTTTGAATTTCTTACTTCCCAGAACAGCTCCATTTCTTCAATCTAAAATAGACTTTTTTTCCAACTACATTTCCAGCAACTACTAGACTTATATTTGTAAAGAACTGTGAAATAGGGGCTGAGGTTGTGGCTCCAGTGGTAGGGCGTTTGCCTTGCATGTCTGAGGCTTCAAGTTCAATTCTCAGTACCACATATAAATAAACAAATAAAACAAAGGTATTATGTCCATCTATAACTAAAAATATTTTTTAAAAAATAACTGAAATATCTAAGACTTTTCTCTATTTGCTGCCCAAAACTTTAGCCTGTCACAGCTTTAAGCATGCTAGATGAGAACACAACACTTCCAAATCAGAGCAAAAAAAAAAAAAAAGAAATGAAAGTTTGATTTCTCATACTACTGCAATCAACATTAACTTCTAGTTGGCATTTATTCCTCTGCCTCCCAACCCAAGGATGACATGGAACATCTCAGGTAATCATAGCTCACTAGGGTGACCACTTCCTCCATTTGCCAGGACTAAAGCATTTCCTGGAATTCAGCATTTTCTAAGCTATAATCATGCCAGCCTCAAGCATACTAAAACACGCTGGTTAGCTGTGCACACAGCGTTTAGATGGTAGGTAAGAAACTCCAAATTTGGGAAACACCAGACTTTTAAAGGAGTCTGCTATCAAACCCTCTGTCCTGGGAAGAGACATTGTCTTTATTGCCCTGGACAGCAAACAAATCTGCTCTTTACCTTGGATGGAGAGCCTACCTTTATCTTTCAAGGCAGTTTATCATGTAAACATACTTGAAAAGATATTCCAAAACCAAAGTTTTCAATTTGCTTACAAGATGGGCAGAAATCTGTGGAGAATTGCATCCCTGTTAACAATGTCTTTATAAAATTATGGTGCAAAAAATAAAATTACAGTGTAATTATAGTACATCCCTTTACTAATCTGAATCCTGGTTTTGAAGATGAAAATTCCATGTTCTTTCATACTTGGACCAAGTTCTCTTGTTAAAAACCCAGTATAAAATATTTGCTCACTAATTTTTAGTGAGATGTTTGTGATAAAGCCTGCTAATTGTACTGAAAGAGATAACCTGTTTTAGTCAGCTTTTCACCAATGTGACTATATGACCCAACCATAACAACTGTAGAGAAGGGAAACTTTTTTGTGGGGCTCACCATTTCAGAGGTCTCAATCCATAGACAGCAGTCTCCATTCCTTGTGGCTCAAGTTAATGCAGAATAACATGGTAAAAGAATATGGTGGAGAGAAGCAGCTCACATGACAATGAAGAAGCAAAGTGAGTGAGATCTTTACCTGCCAAATCAAATATATATACCCCAAAATCATGCCCTCAATGCCCCACCTTCTCTAGCCACACCTCACCTGCCTTCAGTCACCACTCAATTAATCCTATCAAGGTGATTAATTCACTGACTGGGTTAAGGCTGTTATGACCCAATCATTTTTCCCCTAAACTTTCTTGCATTGTTTCACACATGAGCTTTTGGGGGACACCTCACCTCCAAAATACAACATAACCTACATCTCAAGAATAAGTTGCTATTTTATCTCAGTACTGAAGACTTACTAATCAAGAGGTATTTGTTTCTACTGTCTTGGTCATTCAAGAATATACTGACTAATTTCTTCTCTTGCATTTACCCAAAAAGTTAGTACCCTGAATTTAGGAGTGGGGGGGAAAGAGAATCAGAAACAAGACAAAAATGAATTATGTTCTTGGTGGATGAAGTAGATACTAGATACTAAATGGGATCTTACAGAAATGTGGGCAATTTCCCTGAATTTCAATAGCCTGTAGATTCTTTGGTTCATATTAACCGTAATAATCCAAATATCATTGTTTCCCCCACTCCACCCAAGAGCATTTATAGGAGTACTGGAAGATGTTCATATATCAATACATTTAATTAATACATGTAACTTCACATCTTATGCAACTACAAAAATATAAAGTTATACTCTCTCTCTCTCTCTCTCTCTCTCTCTCTCTCTATATATATATATATATATATATATATATATATATATATATGTCAAAGTACATTCTATTATAATATATAACTAAAAAGAATAAAAATGAAAAAATATAGAAAAATAAATACGATTTTTGAACAAAAAAATAAATAATTTTTTAAAAGAACATATTTATACTTTTCTGGAGATGGGAGGAAATCTACAATAAGTAACTTCTCAAAATTCCAAATGCCTGGCTTACCTTATTGCTACATCTGTTAGACAAGATTGAAAAGTCTAGTTCTGTTCTAGTTGCAATTAAAGTGTTAATTAATTGCAAAAAAATATTTATTTAATGTTTGCAAAGCCTGTGCAAATAGACAAAACTAACTGCCACCCTAATATTAAATTGGTATAAATATGATATCATCCACTGGTCCTACATCACTGAGACTGGATTCCTGTCTTTCCTAAAGTCTTTCAACCCTGTGTTGGTCAGTTTTCCATCACTGTAACAAATATCTGAGATGAATCAACTTAAAGGGAAGAGAGGTATGTTTGGGCTCACAGTTTCAGAAGTTTCAGTCCATGACCTGTTGCTTCCATAGCTTTCGGGCTGTGGCATGACAACACATCCTGACAGAAGCTTATGTCGAGGAAAACTGTTTGCCACATGGTTGCTGTAAAACAAAAGTCAGAGAGCAAAGGACCAGGGTCCCCATAGTCCCTTCACAGGTACATGCCCAGTGACCTAACTTCTACCCTATAGGCTCCACCTCCTAAGGGTTTCACCACTTTCCAATAATACCACAGACTGGTCACCAAGCCTTTAGCATATGGGCCTTTGAGGGACATTTAAAATCCAAACCACAGAAATCCTTTAGTATTTCATCTTTCTGAGCTTCAAAGAATTTCACAAATTTTCATAAGTAGATTTCTTTTGGTAGGTCCTACAGTGCTGTAGAACCAAAATATACTGTCTGCGGTTTATCTCAGATTTTCTTTAGGGATTTTTTCCATACTTCTTAATTTTAGAACAGAATGAGATGGGAAGGTCTAACAGATAGTTTGTGCACAATAATAATGAGAAACACTGAGAGAGAGAATCAAAATAGTTTCTATGCACTTGTATTAATCAAGATATGTTAGATGTGGTTTTACAAAATAAAGATTAATTTCTTATTCACACAGAATCTGCTACAGGCCCAGGATGATCTCATACTACTTGAAGTGAGGTGGTCCACCATCCTTTGGATATAGCACTGATCCTCCTTGATCACAAAACAAGGAAGAGAATGCTGAAAATATCCCTTAGCAATTAATTCTCTGCTGTCGCCTTTAAGAGACAAAGACCACTTCTGCTAACAGGCTTTGGTAGGCATTGGTCATATGAACCAGATTAAATCAAGGAGAGATGTGTTTTTCCTTCTACCCATCCAGAAAAAGAAATAAAAGTGATATGGGTGAGCATTTGCACTCCCACACTATCCCCCTCTGTTTCCCAAACCCCCTTTATTTGGTCATGGCCAAACTTTACATAATTATATAAATATGTCAGGATATTGGAGAGGTGAAAGTAGAGGTACTGTCAGGATAGGGAAATGGGTTGGTTAAATTTGTCCAAGGTACTTAGACATGTATCTACTCCCTATTCAATCTCCCTCCCCCGCCATGCCCAAGTGCCTCATACTGTGACCCTGTAAAGCAAACTACTAAATATGCCTTATACAACTTCAAGATTAATAGCATTCATATATAAGAAATAGATTTAATATTTGCATTTTAATATGTAATATGTAATCCTAAACTCTTTCGTGAATAATTACAAGTATCATTATTACTTCTATTACTACTTGCATTATTATGGATGCTATTAATATTAGTATTAATTAATATTTATTGACAGCCTACTGAGCGAAGTAAGTTAACTGGTTTCTAAGTGTAATTATCCTCATTTACAGTAAATAAACTCAACAACAAGGAGATTTTATAGTGAGTTAAATAATGAATTCAGATCTGGCTTCAAAGTCCATGCATTTACCCCTTACGAGTAATACAGAAAATGAGAGAGAATCAATTCTTGTGCCATCATATGTAACACCTAAGATTCAAGTAGTACAGTAGCTGTTCCAACTTTGAGAAGTATTTTGCATAGAACTTTGCTGTGAGGATTAATGGTTAATACAGTCAGCATGTAACACTACCTTCCTAAGTAAGAGCAAAATGGGTCTTGAGTATTGATGAAATTTAGATTTAGATCTGTTTTTTAAATTTCAAAGCAACTTATTGGAAAGATATAACTTACAAATATGGCATATTTGGGCTGGGGCTATAGCTCAATGGTAGAGTGCTTGCCTTGAATACTTGATACACTAGGTTCAATCCTGAGCACCACATAAAAATAAATAAAATAAATAAAGTAAAGATATTGTGTCCATAATTTAAAAAATATTTGAAAAATACAGCATCATCACCATACATTGCTATGGACATCAAGTCACTTCACTAATTCAAGAACTAAAAATAAATAATTCCTAAAAGCTCAAAATACTCAAAGCACTCCCTTTATACAAATTGGTTATTAATATGTACTTTTAATTAGAGAGAGAGAGCGAGAGAGAGAATGAGAATGGAGGAGGAAAAGTATATATGTGTGTGAGAGACAGATCCTTTAAAATCATGTCCTACCCATGAGGTAAATGGAATAGCGCTTATGACTTAAAAGACAATCTCATGTACCAGAAAATTAAAGAATCTAGTTTGTTCACTGCTACTCTCTAGAATCCAGCACATCAATGCTTGTTGTTTATTATTATACTAGATTTTTCATAAATCTGTTATAAAATCCAAAGGAATTATAGTCTATCTACCACTAAGTCAGGTTTGATGTAAGGCATAACCTCCTTTATACTTCCACTAATCTTTCACTTCTGCAACTTCTTTGGTCAAAGAATAAATATATAAATTTCAATAAATTCTTATGAAATATACTTATAAAATACACTGAAGTTTATAAGAATGTGTGTATATAAATCCAGCTTTTTTCCAAACATATTTGAAATAATTTATAAAACTTATGCACTGCAGTGGGATAGAAATAGATAGAAGAATATGTGAAGAAGAAAAACATAATAAATAGATGATGACAATCAAGATAAGCTTACCCAATATTCACTGGAACTTCTTCCAGTGCAAGTCATGAATTTAGATGTGGCCTCCTTAATAATCAAAGCCAAGTGAAAATGCACTCATTGTATAATTCTCTGAGATTAAATGTGGTTTATCAAAAAAGTATGGTTGATATTGCACAAAATACAGACACTTTGGAGGTCATGCACTTATTTAAAATGTGTTGTCAATTTGCTAAATATTTATTATTATTATATTTATTGTTATTATTATTGTTATTACCAGTTGTAAGAGGGAATGTTTTCCAGGACATAGAAGAAAATCCATCAGTCTTTCATTTCTTTAGAATTACATCTTACTTCCAAAATTGTCATGAACCATAGTTCCTAATTACTTCATTTCTACGGGTCCACATGTGATTGTACATATATAGCAGACTCAGATGACAACAACTATTGCATAGTCTTTTATATAGCTTATAGGGTGCAAATAATCTGTCCTTACCCACCGTAAATATATTATTAAGTTTTTCCTATTTGTCTATATATGTTTTCTTTCTATTCTACTTTAAATAAGATAAAATATATCTTAGCAATGAAATAAAAAACAGAATAATTGCTTTGTATTTTTACCCTGGACATAAGCAAAATTTGTTTGGTGTCAATAAATACTTGTGTTAATGAATCTAGCTGTAATCAGGAAATTTCTCATGTGATTAGCGCTCTAATCACATGACACATGTACATGTGCCCTTGCAACACATTCCCACCTATCCTTTCTTAAAATAGAGAAAGTTGATAATCTGGAGATGTGAAATGTATTAAATGTCTTTATTATTCATTTCTTCTGTCTTTTTGGTAAATGATAATCTGAGAGTCTGTAGTCTACATGACTGGGGCAGATGGCAGAACACAATTTACTGATACTATTCTCTCAGGCTATTAAGCTCTGCCTACCTTTTGAGTACATTGAATTGTAATACCATGTTCCCACCATTTCAAGAAATTGGTAGTGTCACAGCCCAACAGCTTGAGAAAATAACATTATTTTTGAAGGGAAGTAAAAAGGAGAAATGGCATCAAAGAGATTATCCAAGACCTTATACTGGAAATGATATATATGTGTCCCCATGACTCAACATTTTGTCAATGTGAGAAAAGCAGCAAAAAGAATATCATTGAGATTTATTTAACTATTTAGTTCTCCTTTAAAGATCCCTGTTATTTTAGTTACCAACCATAATAAAATTTAGTTGTTCTCATAAATGAATGATTTCCCCTGGTAAGTTTCCCCTGCCTTGTTCACAATGAAAATCCACATGGAGAGAATTTAGAAATTAAAAAGCATGAAAGGAGAAGTCTGGGCCTTTCATTAAAGAATATTTAATCAAAACCACAAAGGAGTGCATTACACAGTTTATGAATACAGACAAGTGGAAAATGCTGGAGAGTGGTCTTTACTCTTAGTGCCCTTTCAGAGGGAGAAATTCATGAACAAAATCTTTGTAACCTGCTGACTCTTCCTGCTGTGACTAGGAGGGAGAGAGTAAAGCAGTCTCCAAATAATTATCAATTGTCCCAGCACCTGGAGCTCCAGTGGCTTAACCAGATTTTAAATGCAAACCATAAACCTCAGTACTGATCCTGAAAGGGGTTTCAATATCTTGGAACAGTGTGATTCTTCAAAGGAAGTCCTCTTCTGAGGACTTGTGCCTTGCTACATCTTCCTCTGTATCCCTTACCTGCCTCAGTATGAAGAGACTCGTCTGAACTCAGGGTCATATCAAGCGTGCACTAACCCTAAGGTACTGACAGACCCTGCTTGGTTCCTGTCTGAACATAGGCTTCATGAATCATAAACCTGGACATCAAGATTTAGGTGGCTCAAACCTCATGTGAGACTATGAGGATTGATCACTACTCCACATTTTGGAACTTTATGTGAGTTTATTCTTAATAAGTTTGTTTTCATCAATTTTCAGTTTCATTTGTTATGATATTTCCTATTTTCCAAATATTGTCTCAAGTAAGTCTAAGAAGAGTCTATAGAATATTTTAAAACAGTGCTACCTACAAAAGTGGTATATGTTTTCAAAGTAGGTCTTATCCACAGACTATTATAGAGAATGCTGAAGTGGGCAGAATATTCCATGCTTATATAAATAATTATATAAAAATGGATTCTACTGTCATGTAACTAAAAGGAACAAATAAAAAATGAAATAAAATAAAATCACACAAAAATGGATGAACATGAAACACTTCATAAATTCCCTCAATGATATGGTATCTCTCATTCTTCATGATTGCATATGAAGACTTTCTAAAGTTAGTTCTCTTGCAGAAAAGACTCCTGATTATCCTCAAGGGAAAACTGACCAATAATTACCTTGTTTTATAAAGGCTTAAAGTCTTTGGTCTGAATCCAGCCATGATGGATCTTAAGCATTCAGCATAGAAAACATTTCCCAAAAGATGTACATAATCCTGTTGGGGAGTGAGAAGAGGGATAGGAAATCTATTTTACAGAACTTTTAAAATTAAAACACTGTATTCTGAGACAATTGTAGATTCACATGAGGTTGTTTAAAAAAGTAAAAAGAATTCAGAGGGACCCAATATATCCCTCATCCAGTTTCCCAATTTGGAGGGACTTTAAACCCCGGTGTAGTTCGTACAATAGAAGCCATCAATGGAGTTGTAAGGAACCAATCCAGGCTCCAGAAGACCTCTTCATTTCCACAGTACCAGTTATGAACATAGATTGTGTTCATTAAAATGTAACTATACTTCCAGATGCACCACCATTAATAAGTAGTTTGTTCCCAGTGCATTTGACTGAAGAAGAAAAGAAAAAGAAACTCACCAGAATAGCAGAGTCAAAACAGCAGTCCCTAGGAACTTGACATTTCTAAGATTTGAATCAAATGATTTGGGGGGCTTTGGTGATATCAGTTAAAATGACATGGCTATAAATGTTCCATTACCCTGCTGCTGGGAGGACTCCCTATGAAAAAGATTATATGATTGAAGATCATCAGGCAGGGAATTTATTAGAGGAACCCTTGGTATTAAAACTTGTATATTGAAGGAATGGATGGAGGGAAGGAAAAGAGGCACTGTTGGACAATGAAAGAAACTGAGCTGCATACAGTTTCAGCAGAGGCCTCAGCCAATACCAAAACACCCTCACAGTTGCTTTACATTGTGATGAGGATGAAAGACCTTTACACTCTTGCACTGACCAGTTATTGAGTGTAAACTACTCACTGGAAGGGGATGTGATCTTGATCTGGGCAACTCTTCCCAACCAAAGGAATTTACAGAAAGAGGAAAGAGTTTCTCATTTACAGAAAGACGTGAGTTTTTCAGTCGGTTGCACTTTTAGAAGCTGTAAGAATAAAAACCTCCATTCCAAAGAAGGATCCAGACAACATATAACAGTATCCACCCTAGCATATCCCTTGCACTACTCAGATATGTTACCTCCTGTATGTTCTTACTTGGAGCCACCCAGGTTTATAGTTATGATGGATTTTTACTGTGTCAGACCTACCGAAGATTAATGGTATAAATAAAGCTGATGCCACTGTTGCTGATTTTAGGGCTATATTTAATGTAATTAATATTTGTTATCTCTGTCCTCTTTTCTGTAGATTCCCCTCAATGTTGGCAAGTACCTGTGCTGATCATGGGTCTGTGGTCACCATGTTTCTACAAGATTGTGGATGTTGTCCACACATGGCTAAAATACTTCAAGGTATTCCAAGAAGTTTTCAGGTGATCCTCCAGGAAATCAAACATATAATTTTTTATCCTAATTCAATGAGAACAGCTTATTTACCAATGATTACCAAAGTTAGTCATCTGCCAGGACAATGAATCTTCTTGCATGCTCAGTCCTTAGTTCAAAGTGTCCAACAAAGTGTCCAGGGAATAGCCAAAGCTTATATGCAATAGGACTCCTGCTGTGTCCTTTAGTAGAAATGCCCTGCTTCCCTACTTTGAGTATTTTGAATCTGCTAAAACCTAGAACTGTGTAGACAGAAAGAACACATTTCCCAGAATCACAAATTGGTTTGACAATAAAAATGTATAAGAAATAAACATAAATTGGAGATATTAAATAGGACCAACAATGATTTATCCCCTTGATTCATATTCTACCTATTGGGGACATGACACCTTTAAAGGATATTGACTCATCAAAGATTGAAAAACTGTAACCCTTAGGCCAAATTTATCCTGTGGCCAGTTACATAAATTATCCTTTGTTGGAACACAGCCATGATCACTCACCTACATATTATTGAAGGCTACTTTCACACCATAATTGCAAAGTTGAGTAGTTGTAACAGAAATCATATGACCTGCAATCCTAAAATATTTTCTGGTTCACTACAGAAAAAAAAAATGTTTGTCAATTCTTGATCCATGTGTATACTGCATCCTGAAGGATGAGGTCTCATCTCTGTAAAGAATGATCTTGCCTCAATTTACCTTTGCCAGCTCAGCTCATTTCTCTATCAGGATGGCAGCTTCTGGGTGGTGTATTGTGTAATGCAGCCAGTGGATTCCATGGTCACATGCTTGCTCTACATCTATTGGACTGTAAAATATGTGTCTTAATCTGACATATTAAGTAAAATACTCTTCTGGCAGATTACTCAGCAATCCCTTGATTGGTAGTGCTGGTTGACATCCTATAGTAAGGGAAGGCAAATTCCTAGTCAGAAAATATTCTTATTCTTGAAAAAATGAATTATTGCCATTGTAGGATAAAAGAGATTTAATGTAGCCAACTTGCCACAAATCATATGGTTGGTTTCCTTGAGGGATGGTGCTGTATTAGGTTGCTGACTGATTGAAGGTTTAGTAGTGGCAGTAGCTCAATCAGCCTTGATGAGTATGAGCCCAAGCACTTGGGTCTATGCATTGGCCCTCTCCTTTCTTCAATGGCTATTACCTATATGTCTTTTCTGCAAGTACTGGAGTGGCCAACGACACAGGCTGTCTGACATCTGTTAACTAAGTCGTTGTGTCTACTTGGTTGTTTAATGCCTTCTCCATAGTGATATACTCTGGTATTATCAGTATATGACACATTTTGTTTCCACTCCCCTAGATCTATATACATACCTCCAGCAAGAACTCAGTCACCTATGCAACCAAGCCACTTACTACTGCTCATAAATGTCCATATATGCTAAGATTTGGCCACTTCTCTTTCCTTATAAAGTGGATGAACACATTTAGAGTGAGTTTGGATTCACCATTGCCTTTTTGAAGGCTCCTTCTTTCTCAAATGCAACAGTAACATATACAAGGTTAACTTTTTGCCAGACAAATATATTGAACCAAAATTTTTATGAACTAAGCTCAGTTATTTTCCTTCTCCAGATCTCCATGTAGCCATAATTGAAAACAGTATGAGAGGCTCCAGTGCAAACATGAATGACATGGCAGATGGAGCTGGGGCGGAGTAAATGGTAAAGGGGGAGCAGCAGAGGGGATCTCGATCATCTGTATAAGATTTAGCTTCACTTGTGCCCTCTGCCATTACTCAAGTCTGATGCCAGATGTTAGACCCCCATATTACAATGGATTCCCGATGCACCTCCTCATCTTAATCACACATCTAGCTATGGGGGAAGCTGTGCCCACGTGGGTTTTTGATAACCCATAGTGAGATCTGCCATCTCTACTAGTTTTCAAGTCGCCAAACAGGAAAACCTTTTTAAAAAGCATACAGTTCTCTGTAGATCTTTGCTTCATTGTATTTCTCCTGCTGAGACTAACCACATACTCCATTGGCATTCCCCCTCCAAAGGCACCTCGAACACAGCCACAGGCCCATGAGGCAGAACTGCCTGAGCTGCAGCTTGGCCTTGCTGCCAATCTCTACTGCTCCAAGCGCATTCATTGTTGGCCACTTTTTATGTCACTCTTTCCCAGGAGCAGGGCAGTTTGTGTGTCTTCTGTAACCACCTCAAAGGTTATTATGAAGATTGAATTGCTTAAATATAAAAAAGTCTTTTTCTTTGAGCTGTAAATCAGTGTATGGACATAATATATAATTTAATGATCTATGTTAACTCAAAATTAGCATCGTAACTTATTAGTATATATCTTTCTGACTTTAAAGTGGCATGTGAAGTTTTACTCTTCATTATAATTGTGAGTTATAATAGTGCTACATAGCCATGTATGCTTCACCCAACACATCCTCCCCGTGGCTCAGAGTCTATAGCTTAGGAGTTACTCATTAAATACTTGCTGATGAATTAATGAATTCTGTACTCATCAAAATCAATAATATTAATAATAAATCCACACCTATAATTAAGTTTTCTCCCTGTAGAATTTACATGAGCTATTGTGACAATATACTAATTATTGTATTGACTCAAAGAGAGACTTAGTATTATAGAGACATAACATTTGGGGGCTGGAAACATAAACATAAGGGCTCAGATATGAACAGTAACATGTTTGAAGTTAGGTCCAATTATTTAGCACAACTGTGCCAGAATTCAAACCTCTTAAGACAACATTCCTTCCATTGCACTATTCCTGTGTCACAACTCCATTATTCTGTTTCTCTACAAAAAATAAAACATATTCCAGCACAACACAACATCTTAAAGAAATTTTTCAACAGAAGATCAATTTAAGGTTTTCTAATCTAAGTTTCACATCTGGGATATGATGCAAGGAAGACTCTCAACATGGATTTTGGCATAAAGGAGGTAAGAAAAAATGTTTTAAAAATTGACAATACTTTCCTGTGGTACTGATTGAATTTCATGTTATTTCTAACTTTAGATGCCATTCTGACTTTTAAATCAGTATCCAGAAAAACACAGAATCTTATTAATTCATTCGTCTTTCTTCTTTCCAGTTTCATTTTTTGAATTTTTTAGATCAAAAATATGTATTAAATTATTTCATATGAAGTATCATATTTTTCAGTTTCCTAATAATGATTAACAAAAACACATATATCTAATGTCTGATTTGAACTTAACAGAAAAAAAATCATCACAATCATTTTTATATTTTACCAAGAAAAGTTTTCAAAATACCTCAAGATTAAAAAAAACTCAAAATTTGATTTTAAATATGTGATTTCTAAAAATTATAATCCTGGTGATTATTTAGACACACCAATAAGATATAGTCAGAAAAATATTTATCATAGATAAAAACAGTAATATGAAGTCAAAACTCCTTAATAAAATAGCAAAGACAGGAAAATGAATACAAAAATACTTGAAATGTATAACTTTGAGGTTGTCAAAATGACACAAAATTTATAATCAAGGTTTTTTATGACTTTTGAAATTCAAAAAAGGCAAGATATTGGGCTGTTGAGAGTCTTCCTTGCATCATATACCAGACATGAAACTTAGATTAGTAAGCCTTAAATTGATCTTTTTTTGAAAATTTCTTTAAGATGTTGTGCTGTGCTGGAAAATGTTTTATTTTTTGTAGAGAAGCAGCATAATGGAATTGTGACACAGGAATAATTCAATGGAAGGAATGCTGTCTTAAGAGGTTTGAAGAGATCCATTGTTAGAATGCTTGCCTCACATGCACAAGTCTCTGGGTTCCATTCCCAGCACCACCAAAAATAAAAAATAAAAAAGGCAAGATATTGACAATGATCAAAAAGATGATTTGCTGAAGTTCCTTTATCAAAAGGAGAAGTGAAAAAAATGGAGTTAACAAGGACCTGAAAATAATAATAAGGCAGGAGAACTTTTAGAGATGACCTCAAAACATATATTTTTGTCATGCAAAATGATAAATAATGTTATATTCGGGGATGGAAAAATAAATGCTATCAATATAATTCTTCAAATGATCACATTACAGATCTGCATCAAAATGTATCTCAGCTTATGTTAAAGAATTTTAGAAATCATTAAATTAATATGACTAAGTACAAGTCTTAAGAAACAATTGGTTCTTTTCTATATTCACACTGGAGACTGTCTCCTGAGTTCTTTCTTTTCGATTCATGGCAGCCCCCTCTTTTCTGTATAATACAGATATTGACTTAAGGTGATATATTCAGCGTTGAAAGTATAGGCATGAATACTGAAGAGGGTCATACAGAAGCATGATTAAAACGGAGACATTTTGCTGCTACATGGTAACCGTCAGAAGAACAAGCAAATGTTTTGGTCAAAGTATCTTTTAATTTGTACTCATAGAAATGTGACATTCTTACTTTTAATAAATTTCCTTTGTAATGTGGAGAGACCTCTTTTACTCAGCAAAACTGAAAAAACATAGTTTGTGATGTTGATTTTTTTCTCAGTCATTCTGAGAGGAAAAATGACAGTTTTCATAGCTACTTTAAAAAAAAAAATCACCATCCTTTATGTCTCCACAACTACTAACTAAATGCCAATGAAAACTGACAGTGGGACAACAAAGCCACACAATTACACAGGAGGATATACTTTCAAATGTCAGTCTAAACTTATGAAATTGTATAGTTTTACAGTCCTCTTATGAAAATGTCAAAAAGTGCCAACCATAATCTTTCCTCTGAATGGTGAATACAGTAAATTCACATTCTTAATGCATTCATCATTCATTCTGACAACAATGGATAAAAGTTTTCGAGTCTAATTCTTGCCTTTTCATTTTTTGAGAAAAAGATGTTTATTTCATTTTTATCCAGCTACTCTTACACCCAGAAAAAGGGAAAAAGTAGTAAATTAAATTGTTAGTATCCATAAACAATTACAAAAACAATTACAAAAACAATTCTCATAATGAAATATTAAAATAATACGGAAGAAATTGCCATCTACCCCCAAGCTCAGGCTCCCTAACTCCTATCCTCAAGAGTCAGTTGAATAGACTGATTAAAATAGAAATTTTTAATTAATCATTTTGGCTGATTCTTTCTGACATAGTCTATGAACTAATATATAGATATTCTTGAATGTTTTTATACATAAACATATATATTAATGTATATATTACTTAGCCTATATGTGTATTACTTTTAAATATATTAAATAAAAAATAAGTCCAGTTCTGTGATGCTTTCTTAATTTAAAATTTATGTTATTTTATTAATATAGACAATTTTACCTTATTCTTCTAAATATTTGCATAATATTCTAATGTATGTAATTATCACAATTTATTTCCAAGTATCTCTTGGAATACTTACCATTGTGAAGTTATAAATAATATTTCATATTTGGTTAGTATCTTTGATCATACATTTCATGCCTCTGTAAATGTATGTGTGGATAAATTCTTGCTGAGAAATTTCTGTGTCTAAGGATTTACTTTCTTATAATTTAACTTTAAGTTAGCTAAACATGTATTTTTAATAAAGTCTATATATATTATGTTTAAGAGTTTAAAGTTAATCAACAATGGACCACAAGATAAATGATAATTTTATAAAAAACAAGACAAAGCCTAAAAAGAGAAAAAACTTTGGGAAAAAATAGTTTGATGGGCTATAGTTTAGTTGAATTTTCAAGGAGTATGACCTAATGACAATAGCAATCACTTGTTTGTAAAATTTTAAATAAAAATAAAATTGGAATTTGAACTTGGAAAACATTAATGGATGTAATTATTTCTTAAATTTGCAGCATTATAAAGGCAACCCCAAACTACTTTATAGCAAATGAGATAAGCTATATGTCATCAGTGCAGACAGCAATTAACCATACATTTGAAGGATTTATGTTGAAAGCCACTAAATTTGCACAATTCCCTGAAAATGTTAGCTTTGTAAAAAAAAAATGGAATCTATACTTTCTAATTTCTATTTTTGTTGGTATGGAACAAACATTTGATTTCACAAAACATGCTATGTTTTCCTTCATTCTTTTCTATTGCAGAGAATTGGGACAGGCTGAAGACATTTGAAAATCTGTCCCCATCAAAATTAGTTATTTTTCTGTTTATTTTAAAAAATTAAAGAATAATTCTTTCAAATGGCACCAGATCTAGAATAAACAACACTAGTCTAGCCATTTTATCTGAACCTTTTATAACCAGGGTTCATATTTATTAGCTCTTTAATTTATATTAAGCAATTTAAGAAATGGGAGTCTCTAAAATTGGGAAATTTTGGACCTCAGGTATAAACAAGAAGTGCAGCTTGTTGAAATCTTCTGAAAAAAAATGAATGAAAAATACTTAATGCATAATCTTCTGGAAGTTATTTTGAAGACTGTATCATTTTAAATAGTGTTCTAAAATATATTCCTAGAGACATTTTATCAAATGTCTTTGACAATGTAGGTTTCATTTCAAAATACTCTTCTAATAAGCAAGTATTAAAGGGAGTATATGTTGTTTTATATGTATTTATTATCACAGGCACTTAATGAAGAAAAAAAACTTTTAGGTCTCTCTCTTTCTCTCTCTCTCTCTCTCTCTCTCTCTCTCTCTCTCTCTCTTCCCCTCACCTCCCTCCCTTTGTCTCTCTCAAACACACACACAGAGCAAGCTTGTAACATAACAACTACATTTATCCTAAAGATCATGATCAGTTACAACTAACAGAATCTGCCTGGTTCCAAATTAGGTTGCAGCAAAAATACATAAACCATCATTCATAAAAAAATTACTATCTCTTTAATAAGCCAAAAAACATATTTTCTAGAACTTCCATTAACAATGCCTGAATGATTTAGTGTCCTTGCTTTTTATTCTGACACATATCTGCACTGCTTTCAAGAATTCACTCATCACCAAAATTAAATTTAATATACACACTAAAATGGATCATTGTATATTAGGAACCATATATTGATTGAAAGTTGGGTCTGATTCTCTGCCAGGTTCTATAGTGTAAACAGAAATATGATCCTTCATCTTTTGGAATAGTCAAACTCCCTGGGGATTAATTACCAAGACAGAAAAGTCAGATAACAACAACTATGATACAAGACAAATGAATGGAAAGGCAACAGAAGCAACTATATATATTAAGGAAGAAGGAGAATCACTGCTTCATGGAAGAAATTTATCTAGAACCAACTTTTAAAGATGAATAAGATTCAGACTTGCAGAGGGGAAAAACAGAAAAAAAATTGAGGTATGAGTAATTGTGTGAGTAAAATAAAGGGAGATAGACTATGCAAAGTCATAAGGTACATTTTAGGGAATCAATTTAGGAAGAGCAAACAAATCCATTTAGCTAAAGCAGAATGTAAGAAAAACATTGTGGGAAATATTTATGGAAAAATAGTTGGGAGTCTATGTCATTCTAGGCTGTAGGGACATTGTAGCCCATAAATACTCTAATCACAAGTCTAAGGAAAAAGTATTTTATTTTATGATAAGAGGTGAATTTACAGATGATAACACTAATATCTAACATTTACCCAGCACTTATTGTATAATAGGCTCTGTGCTAGGACATGGACTGTTTCATCTTTAAGTATTCTTAAATGCTGATAATGTAATTGTCCCCTTGTACAGAGAAGATAAAGGTAAAAAAGAAACGAAATTTTCCCTAAGATTCCAAAGGTAGCTCATGTCTGAATCAGAATTTAAATTAAGACATTACGTCTTTGATCCAGAGTTCTAGGGGCAAAGAAGGAGGCTAATGAGTTATTTAAACTGGTCTTTTCTAAGGTTAGGATTGTAGCTCAGTGGTAGAGTCTTGCCTAGCATGTGTGAGACACTGGGTTTGATTCTCAGCACTGCATATAAGTAAATAAATAAAGGTCCATTGACAAAAAAACATTATTTAAAGAAAATCTTTAAAAAAAATGATCTTTTCTTATAAATTCCTCTACTGTGTGAATATAGTGGAAATAAAAAGGAATCAAAGAGTATTGTAGACAATGAGGAGGAAGTCAGTTAATACAAGCCATGCTGTGACAATGCCACACATTTAAGGAATGCATCTTGGAGTGAAGATGTACTAGCATTGCATGCATTTTCTTCCCCAGAACTTGCTTCCTTCTTTTCCTGAATTATATGGTTATGTTATCAATAGCCAGTTATCTTAGATAGTTTTGAAAAAATTCAAAATGAAAACAGTTTGTAGACATCTTAGTACAGACTCATTTTGCCAGATTGCTCTCCTGGTGAGGGTTTGGTTTTTTGTGAATAACCTCCCCCAACAAGTGTTCAGCAGAAATAATACAAACAGCTTTGCAAATAGCTCCCTTAAGAAAAATTTAGCATTGACCTTACCTCTGTTTCCCAAGGCATCTTTCCATCTGATTATTTTTCTCCAGCAACATAAAAAATTTCTGCAGTTTCTTCCCAGAATCCTGTGGAAAAGTGACAATAACAAGGAACTCATTGTCTGATTTTGTCAGATCTCACTTGTTTTCACTAGAGGTACACATATCAACAAGCTTCATACAAATAAGACCTACTTTGAAATATGGATATCTAACCTTAGGGTATGTGTTTGAAAAACATTCAAACTAGCGTCAACTTTTCTAAATTGAAGTCCCTACTAAAGCATATAGAGTATTTTGATGAATATCTATTATTGAATGAGAAATGTAATGTTAACTTGGATGTAAGTTTCAATTCATCTCCATGCATCATTTAGGATGAATTTTTTTTTGGTCCATCTTTTTTTTTATTGGTCAAAACATTACAAAGCTCTTGACATATCAGATTTCATACATTAGATTCAAGTTGGTTATGAACTCCCAATTTTACCCCAAATACAGATTGCAGAATCACATCGGTTACACATCCACATTTTTACATAATGCCCTATTAGTAACTGTTGTATTCTGCTACCTTTCCTATCCTCTACTATCCCCCCTTCCCTCCCCTCCCATCTTCTCTCTCTACCCCATCTACTCTAATTCATTTCTCTCCTTGTTTATTTTCCCATTCCCCTCACAACCTCTTATATGTAATTTTGTATAACAATGAGGGTCTCTCTCCATTACCATGCAATTTCCCTTTTCTCTCCCTTTCCCTCCCACCTCATGTATCTGTTTAATGTTAATCTTTTCTTCCTGCTCTTCCTTCCTGCTCTGTTCTTAGTTGCTCTCATTATATCAATGAAGACATTTGGTATTTGTTTTTTTATAAGCTTTATTTTCAAAATCAGATAAATGCAATTTTGACCAACAGCACTTAAGTAGAAATGTTAGTCAATAGCTTGCCACTTTGTCTAAGAAACAGGATGGCTCTGCATTTTATTGTAAAGCCACAGCCTTACGAGGATTTTTTGTGACATGGCCCCTGTTACCTCTGTGATCTTAGCCCTTGCTGCTCACTCGTTCCTGATCACCCTTCTCCAACTTCATAGGCCTCTATGCTACTCCTCAAACTGGGTACCATCCTATGTTCAGACATTACTACTGTCCAGTACCTCTTTCAAAATATCCACATTAATTTTCTCTTCTTTAAATCTTCTCTGGAAGACTTCAAGGTTAACTCTGACCATTAAGTTGAAGAGTGATCCCTTACCAACCTTTCCTGATACTTCTCCCTCTTGATTCATTGATTCTTTGCCAATTATCATATTATAGCACATTACAAAACTATGTCTTAAAATTTTTAAAACTACTAAAATTTTAATCCCCGAACAAGCACAAATGTTTGTTTTGTTCATGTTGAATACCAACATCTAGGTCAATGTCTAAATAGTAGATACTGAATTAATATCAGTTGATTGAAAGAATGAATAAAAAAAATTCACATTATCCAACTCTTTTAGTCATCTATTTCACTGTTGTGAATAAAGGATCTGACCAGAACAAGGAGGAAAAGTTTATTTGAAGGTGCATAGTTTCAGAGGTTTTAGTCAATGGAAGGTCAGCTCCATTCCTTGGGCCTCCAGGTGAGGCAGGACATCACAGGGAAAGAGTGTGTTAAAGGGAAACAGATCGCATGTTGATTAGGAGGCCATGACCCAATTCCCTCCTCCTTCAGCCACAGCAGCCCACTTCAGTTACCACTCAATTAATCCCTAGGGGATTAAATCACTGATTGGGTTAATACTCTTACAACCAAATCATTTATTTTTTTTCTGAACCTTCTTGCACTGTCTCACATCAGAGCCTTTTGGGGGACACCTCACATCCCAACCATAACAGTAACCAAATTTGTATCTAAATAACTATTACCATTTTGGAGTTGAAGTATAAAGAGTCAATAACCTATAGTTGACCAATCTTTCACCAAGGAAACAAAATAACTCTGCTAAGTTATTTTTGCTAAGTGACTCCTGCAATTTCTAATTCAATACTGTGTTTTATTGTTTTTGTTGTTGAAGTCTGATGAGTGTTGCTTTATAAAATGTCAAAGAAAATGAAGTAATCATGTTTTAAGTCATTAACCATCCTATTATCCTTCTTAAAAGTAGATGTCAAAGAATGTGTTTCTGAATCAGACAGAGCAAATTTAATTCTCTGAACATACATGTTCTTTGAAACTGTCTCATCTTTGCACAAAGCCTCTCAATGTCTTGACCCTAATAAATTCTCAATAAATATTTGTTATATAAGAATGCACTTCAAAGTGCACCTTTTTTCTCACATCCATATTAAGTGCCACAGTTTTGAACTTCAGTTTTATCTCAGGAAAATCTCTGGTGATTTTATGTCCACTTCTACCCAATGAGGAATTTTGACTGTCTGCAGGGCTCACTTTCTCCAATATTCTATTATTTTTAAAATTCCTTCTAGGTTTTTTAAATCTTTAGACAAGAGAATGCTAGCTAGGAAAAAGATTAATGTGTTGAGTTTTTTCCCCTCCCAAATTGTTATGCTTCAATTATCCTCCTCTTTATTCTGTGGCTTAAGATGTTGCCCAGACTTCAGGTTAAACTTCAAGCACCAAGTTGAAAGAAAGCCATCATCTTCTTCTCTTTGTTTTAATGTTATGGCCAAAGGAAACAGTCCTATACAGTGAGTGGATATTAAATGTGTGGATGGACTTAGTCTATAAAAACAAAACAATAAATTGGAGTGTATGGATAGTGTACAATACTGTGTTAAGTCAAAGGAAAGAAGTGTGCACCAAAGATGGAGGGAGAAACCTTAAATTGGATCTTGTGCTTTTGGGAATGCAAACTTCTGGAACAACAGAAAGTTAAAGAACATTTAATCAAAACATATTTCTTTAACTGTTAGTTTTCTAAAGTCTCTGTTATTTTCTTAAGTGCACACACTTAAGCCTTGATTCAAGGCTTTTACTTCATATTTCTTTGTGCCAAACAAGTTATCATGATGCAACAAAAATTCAGGTTATTTTATTGCTAAGTTCTTTCCATAGAGTTTCCTAATACCTATGATATATTGAAGGTCCCCACTACAACTACCATGTCATGAATACCTATTAATGTTCAGAAGATCAGTTTTTTCACCACTAAAATTGTTCAAGAAAAGATCAAATAATTTAGTAACATCCATATATCATGAAGAAAAGTGAGTTAGAAATTTAACATATCTGTTCTTTTTACTCATACTTGAGTTGCTTCATTTAGAGAATTATCATATGACATAAGCAAAAGACAGGGGACTAGGTATCAGAGTTTTAAAGACTATTTGACCTTCTCAGGTCAATGAAATCATCTCATGAATTAAAGTTGGTTTACTTTTTTCAATAAGTGTTAATGGTACTAATATTCTATGGTTTCTTTTTAAATGAGGTACTAAAATATCATTAAAAATTAAAAGTAAAAACTAAGGCTAGGTAAAAAATATTTTCCCCCTTAATATAAATGTTTTTTCTGTGTTTTAATAATATGAACTCATATTGGTTTTTGAACATAACAAAAGTGATGAGTAATTTAGTTAATTTTTACCCCCCCACACCTACACACTTTATCTGCTCTCAGTCTCCAGATGCACATGATCCTCACAGCTGTTAATGCTGCTGTTCAGGCATTCTTCTTTTAGAGAGAGGGACAAGAATGAGGGAAGAAAGGGAAGGAATGAAGGAAGGCAGTCAGGTAGGTAAAAGAAAATTGAAATATTGATGTGACATGGAAAAACTAAATATTGGATTTACTTTTAAGGAATATAATGGAAATGTTGAACCAGAATGGCCAGTCACACTTGTAGGTATTCCATATGAAAATGTTCTTAAAAATGAAAAGGTTACAACAGATAGCCAGATCTTATGTGTTGATCAAAACATTATATTTGTGGTACCTCATTTTACCTTTCATTTCTCTGTAAAGATTATTTGCAGCACATTCTATTCTAAACAAGAGGTCTGTCAAGTGGAAGAAGTTACTGAGTTTATCTAAGATGACTATTTGTATGCAATGTAATTTATGTTGGAGCTAACTGATGGAAAAGATGGTGTGATTGTGTAGGAATGAGCTGGCTCTTCAGGAGGGAGGGGGAGAGAAAGAGAGAGAGAGAAAATTCTGCCTCAATGATCTAGTCAGGGGAAAAAGGAGCATTCCACAAAGGAAAATCAGAAACCTGGATGGCAATAAATAAGGGATCATCTAAGTAAAATGGTTTAATAGTAGATAGTTCAAAATGCATTAGGGAAAATATTAAAAGATAGAATAAATTTAGTTTATGTGGATGCTACTGGAATTCACAGGCACATGGGGACACGATAACAAAAGGTCAGGAGATAAAGAAGAGTACTGTCCCTTGGGAAAATTTAGCCATTTTTCTCTAATCAAAGATAAATGGGAATACCACTTTAAACAATACCTTTATTTTTTTATTTATTTTTATGTAATGCAGAGGATCGAACCCAGGGCCTCACATGTGCTAGACGAGCACTCTACCACTGAGCCACAATCCCAGCCCCATGGCAATACCTCTTTTCTTGTATTATTTTCTTTTAGAGATGATACCTACTTAACTTAATTGAGCCAGAATTTAGTCAATATTGCTTTCTTCTGTCCACTAATGAAAAAGCAGTTCTGGGTGTTCCTCAGAAAATTAAATATTTGGCTTATTTGAAATATCTTGAGGCTAGCTTGCAGACAAGTTGAAATAATGCTCATGTAGTTGAAGAAATCTTTCATTTGATGATATTGATATCTCATGAGGTGCCTCTGACCACATTTTATTTTTAAAATATTTAAGGCAAAACTATGATAGATGATACTTACTGTAACAGAAAGTGTTTATGATTGTGTACCATGTCAGACACAACGAATTACTTTCACTCTTCAAAAGAAGAACAATTAAAGAAATGGTTGCTGCTTTAACTATTCCATGTATGCCTTCAAGTGCTATTCCCTAACATTCTCTAAGACACATATGCTGCCTACCAAAGATGTCAGGTATGTGGATGTAAATAGCTCATCAAGAAATAGAGTCATGGAAATTACTGTCCTCTCCCGATGTTTTCTGGTTTCCTGAGTGCTTTGATTTGTTTTTTATTTTTTCCCTTTAAGAGCAACAGTGGAGAGTGTGTGTGTGTGTGTGTGTGTGTGTGTGTGTGTGTTTCCTGTCTTCCTTAGGTTAATAAAATCAAATACAATATGAAATTTGTTTTATTCACAGTACCACTAATTAAAAAAATCACATTTCTATCTGGTTACTGGGATCTTAAAAGACCATAACTTCTAATAAAATAATAAAATATGATGATAGGGCTTTAATAATTATTTGTTCATTTTTTAGAGTGGCAGTCAAGGCCATTCTCATAGTATAGCATTACTGAATGTTACTATCAGTTTTTCTGTAAATTCATATTTGAAAAGTCTCAATTATTTAATGAGATTATTTGGAAGTTGTTTATTGAAATGAGTAGTTTTTCACAAAACACTCTGGTTTTACTTTTTATATTGTCAATGGAAATCTGGTTTTCTACCAAGGTTTAATGCACATCCATGAATAGTCCTAGAGATAATCCTTTGCCCTCTGGGCAAGTTTGCATAGCAGAGGGCAGTGCTGTTTGAATTTAAATGATGCTGTACTTGAAGCCAACCATAATAAGCAAGTTCTGCTAGACATTTAATATATTTTTATCATCTGAATATAATCCTAAGCACTTGAATCCTACTTCTTCATGAGAATTTATAATATCATATTTCAGTTACTCTTTAGAGGAGAAGAAACATTTCTGCTTTGCATGTAGAAGTGAATGCAATAAATAACATGATCTGTTTACCAAAAGTGCCTGACACTAGAAGAAAGCAAAATGCTCAGGCAATGGGAATTGGCTTGATAATTCACTTTTTAAAAAATTTCTACATTTTAGGATACATTTCCAAATACAGAATTAAACTATTGTCCATTCTCAAAATAAAGTTTCCAAGTGAATGCCCAATTATTCACTCAAGAGACCCATCATTTGAACAAAGATCTCTATAAGCAGACCTGCCTAAAGGTCAGCAATGATGATCTCTTATACAAAAAAAAAAAAAGGAGAAAAATGAAATACTCAGAAAATTCAAATTACTCTCCTGGTTATTTCCCCAATTACAAACAAAAGAACATCTTTATTCTACAATTAATTCCACATCTTTCTCAATAGATTTTATTTTACCAGTATGATTACATAAAGACTATGTCTACTGCAAGCAGAATTTACTTATACTAAGCAACAAGCAATCCACCATCACAGTTAACTGAGTCAGGGACAAAGAAATTATCTACTCTAAGGTAGTCTGGCCAGTATTAAAGTGACTGTCCCAGTCTTGAGTTACTAATTATCTTATGCACATGAACTATTTTTTTTCTTGCTTGATGAATTTTTAGTGGAAAAAAAGTTGGTAGTTAGTGCACATAATTTCAGTACTAAAGCCCTCACTCACCTGATTTTATATGCATATATACCCAAATAGGGCATAGTAAAAAATGTTTTCACGTAAAAGTCACATACCTAAAAGAATTGCAATGATACAACTTGTGTGCTATGGAAATTATAATGCAGCGTTTCTTTTTTGAGACATCATCCTATATCACTTTTGCTCCACAAAGACCCCTATTTTGTATAAAGAAAATATTCTTCAGCTTTCCCCAAAGCCTCCATAGGACTAAACTTCAACCTTCCTGATTTCATTTTATTTAAAACCACTCAAACACTGAGGGAAATATAAAAACCAATAAATCAAGTGTATACCTCAGTGACATTAATAATAATCTACAGGAGTTCCATTTCATCTCAAATTGACCAAGACAACATTCAGACCAGAATATCACAAGATCATGAGCAAGTGGATATCTTAGTTGCCCACATAGAGATTACAGGATGTTCAATACTTGTACAAGAAAATTGGTAATTTCTTTGTAAAATGTTGGTGGACTCAATTATATGTTTAAAACATTGATCCCAAGAGGCAAATTATCTCTATTCATATCTTGACTTCACTATTTGTTGCGTGGATGATTCTGGGCAAGTTATTTAACTTATTGAAGTCTCAATTTCTGACATCCCAAAGGAGGATAGCAATAGTCCCTATTTCAAACAGTTATTGATATTGAGAGAGAATACCTGTTGACTAGTTGTAGTAGAGGCCAAAAGGCCCACAAAGCTCTTGTGTAAACAGAATATACACATTGTATTATAATGTATGAAAATTTTTCTTATATTTTGAATTACACAAGATCTAGATATTCTACCATGTTTTTACCTTTCTTCCAAATACCACTTCCATTGTGCTCAACATTCTTAGGTGCATTCTTTTAACTAATTAATCAACGCTAGCTGTAATCCAGTTCAAGTGAAGTACATAGACATGAATTGTGGAATGTTGATGCTCTAGCATAGGTTTCACCAAAGCAATTTGTAAATTGATAGCAAATATTTTAGGTTTTGAGGGGCCCCATAGGACTTGTCATTAAGCAATTCAGCCATGATAGGACAAAGTAGCCATACATGATACAAAAACAAACTACTATGGCTATTTACAATAAAACTTAATTTATGTAAACAAGTATGGATTTCATACTATTTTCAACTTACAAAGTATTATTCTTCTTTTGATATTTTTTTAACAATTTAGAAAAGTAAAAACTAATCAGCTTGCTAGCCACACACAAACAGATGAGACTATTTGGCTATTACCTGTAATTTATCTAATCCATAATTTCTTTTTTTTTATTTTGTACTTTTTTATTTTTTAATAAAAAGTGAAGTTTCTATGCATTTTATACTCAGTATTTTTTTTTCTAAGTATTTTTAATGGCTCTCAATAGAAAACAATACCTCACTCAGGGACAGAAATTCCAAAAACATTTCTGTAGTTTTCTAGAACTGTACAATCCTGTAGAAATGCTTTACTATACAAGTTTTACTATGTGGCAAATTATTCACTTTTCCTTATAATGCCTTTGTACTATAACATGGAAATCTTAATATGTGAATGCTGTTATATCATTAGGAAACAATCTTTTTCTAAAACATAGGAAACTCATTTAAAATATCAATGAGCATTTGAAACATCAACTCTTTTCTTCTTATGCAAATTTCCCCTTGTGCCAAAAACCTTGGGAGGAATAGAGGAACTCTAGATAGGGCCAAGGGGTTGGAGGGGAAGGAAAGGGGCATGGGGTAATTAATGAAGATGGAATGTGATGATAATTTCTATCCAAAGTACATGTATGAAGACACAAATTGATGTGAATATACTATGTATACAACCAGAGATATGAAAAATTGTGCTCTATATGTATAATAAGAATTGTAATGCATTCTGTTGTCATATATAAATTTCAAAATTACATAAAAAAGAAAAATAATGGATCAATATGTTCACCCTCCTATTTTAAAAGTCATAATTTCTATTATTAACACTGTCTAACTTATGTATCTTGTATTTCAAGAAGAATGTATATAAAATGCTTTCAAAATTCTTGAATATTAATCAAATTAATCAGGATGCCATAGCTATGTACCAGTATCATATGCTGATGTTGATAATGCTATAATTAACAATGGGGCTGAGGATATTGCTCCGTGATAGAACATGCTTACCTACAGTACATGAGACCCTGGGCTTAATTCTCAGTACTGTCAAAAAAGAAAAAGCAAAGATAGAAATATTCCCAGTAGTTAACAAAGTTAAATATTCTGCTATAGTTTCAATGTGATTTGTTCCATGTGAAACACACATTGATTTCAATTGCCAGTGTAGCTGTGCTGGGAGCTGGTGCCATCAATAGATGATTAGGTCTATAAGAGGGATTATTGCCTTCCTCATGGGAGTGAGTGAGTTCTCACCTTCATATAACTGGAATAGTTAATACTATAGGAGGTTTTTATAGAGTCAGGCCCCCTGTATAATCTCTCTTCCACACACTCCTGCTTGCCCTTCTTCTTTTCTGCCACATTATGATGCAGCAAAAGACCCTCACCAGAAGCTGAGCAGATGTCAGCCCCATGCTCCTGGACTGCTCAGCCTTAAGAATCATGAGCTCTATTCTTTTTCTGGGGAATAAGGCTGTGGGGATTGAACACAGGGACTCTTTATCACTGAACTGCACCCTCAGTCCTTTTTATTTTATTTTGAGCCAGAGTTCCTTAGATCCTCACTATGTTGCTGAGGCTAGCCTCCAAATTTTGATCCTCCTGTCTCAGCCTCCCAAGTCACTAGGATTTCAGGTGTATACTACCATACCCAGATTATGACCTCTATTATTTATAAATTACCCAGTCTGAAGTATTCTGTTTTAGCAACAGAAAATGGACTAGGACCAAATTCCAACACAATTTGGCATATTCTCTAATTTTCTTTCACCTGAAATGCAGAAGTAAAGTACAGGTTACTATAGTGATTAATACTATGTTTGCTTACTGTGGAATAGAGAATGTGAACCTACTTTACCAATTTACAGAAATGGCAATTCTGGAGTTGTCTAATAGATTCCACAAGGAGGCTACAATTAGAAGGTAAAAAGATCTATCCAGAGGGAGAGTCTAACCTTAGGCCCAATAGGCAAAAAAGGATTGGATGTGAGGAATTTGATAATACATTTCAACTTTGGTACCCAATAATGACCTGTGTTGTAGTTTAGATATTTTGTGTACCTCAAAAGCTTATGTGTGGGACAATGCAAGCGTTTAGAGGGGAAATGATTGGGTTATGAGATTGAACCTAAGCAGTGCATTAATACTCTGATATGGATTAACTGAGTGGTAACTGGAGGCAGGTAGTGTGTGGCTGGTGGAAGTGGGTCCCCAGGGGTATTGTTTGGGGGTATGTATTTTGTGAGTTGAGCTTAATATCTCTCTCTTTCCTTGTGCCATGTCCTGAGCCACTTTCTTCCCCATAACTTTCTTCCATGATGTCTTGCCTTACCTCAGGCCCTGAGAAATGGAATTGACCATCTATGAACTGAGACCTCTAAAGCCATGTGCCCCCAAATAAACTTTTCTTCCCCTAATTGTTCTTGTCAGGTCTTTTGCTCACAGTGGCAAAAAGATGACTAAAATGCTTGGCTAATTAATGATAGGGCATTATTTGAGTATTTGAATTTTGTGAGGTTGAAAAATGAACAAGAAAGATATTATCCAAAGAATAAGGAACCCTTATGACTTTACAACTCTGCCCTTTGAGGAGTCTCTTGAAGGTTCTATGAGTATGTTAAACACTATTTAATACTGATATTACCTAGCAGCTCTATAACATGGGAAATGAAGAAAGGTGATGGAGATATAGGGAAAAGAAGAAAACAACAGATGAATAAACATAAATTGCACACACATTTTAATAGAAAAACTTGCAGACCTTTGTCCTAAAGCCTTAATACTCTAGGTATGGTCTGTACACAATAGCATCTTCAATTACAATATTGCAATAAATGTGAACTCGTGGGTTCGACTTCAAATCCCCTAAGCAGAAACTGCATATAACAAGATTCCCAAAAGACATAATGATAAATAAATGATTGAAAGCACTGCTAAAACAATTCATTTTAATTAACAAATATGTAAAACATAAAAGCTTAGGGGATGTGAAGTTTACCATTTCCTGGCTTATATTTGTAAGAACAGGGTCCTACTTGTTTTCCCATGGGTTTTAAGTCTTGGTCTTAATTGATGGTATGCACCATACTCCAGTACCCAAACTTCTGATATGGAGATTGTTTGGAGAGTGAAAAGTGAAGGATAAAATGCTTCCAGCAATAGCATATTCTGATAATTCACAATTTACCATCTCTGTGAGTCTTGGAAGATGTTCTTTAAATTACCAACAGGTAATGAATATACTACAACTAGCATGAAATTCACTTTCAGAAATTTCAATACTTTAAACTACAATAAAAATTGTATAAAAATGTTTACAGTTTTGCACTTTAATCAGTCTGAAGAGTTTTTATTTTTATACTTCATTCTCTTAATCAGGCATAAAGACAGAACTTGCATCTCATCAGCATAGGTACACATTTAAAAGAAAACATAGAAATGCACTTTTCTGGCTGATGGAAATGTATCTCTATTTAATAGATATTTTATATTTAGTATTTTATTATTAAGCTTAATTCAGTATAAATGCACATTTTCAATGTCATGAATACAAGGCATGAATGATCTGAGAAGCAATTTATATTTATATAGCAACTTTCAAAGGCTTGGGATAGCGAAACAAAGCATAAATGCTTGTGTAACTTTGCAATTAAGAATTCACTTCTAATTATTCCTATTTAAATGTGCAGTCTCTTTTTAATCACATTTTTACACCTGTGTTTAAGTGCTCTGACAGAGACTTAGCCTTATCTCTAAAGCATGCAAACTGCATGATGATTTTGTAAAAAGGTAATGTTTACCAAAGGGAAAATGATCCCAGACATGTGACACCAATGATAATATTAAAGACACACCTAAATTTGAAAGCATGATTTTCCTGGATTATATGTTCACCCAGATCAACATACATACACACACATGAATGTCCAGCTCTGGAGCATGCTCAAGATTCAGGCTCAAATATACTTCTACTATAACACCAGGAAATTGAGATGAGATCTGAAAACCAGCTTGTAAATGTATGTTGGCCTTTAGTAAATCTTCAGCTACCAGAGCTTCAGTTGCTACCATGTGTGAGAGTCCTAATATTTTGGTATAACCAAGGGACCAGTATAAAATATGGTGTTAACAAAATTAAATCCTACTATTACTAGAGGAAGATGCAATTCTGCTGCAAATGGTTCTGAAGGGCCATAGACTTGTAAATGGAGTTGAGGAAAGAAAAGCAATTCTAGGAAGGTAGTTGTAGCTAAAGAGAAGGCCCTGGTGACAGCCACCTACATAACTGACTGCAGTAAAGCACGAAGCTCCATTTTCAAAATTCTGATTAGAAGAAGATTTATTAAAAACCTATGGTGATCTGGGGACCTGTCAACACAAATAGGCAGGGCATCACTCTCAAGCCTGGAAAGTCTGCCAGCATGTAACAGGATGGGGTGGACCTAGAAGCAAACAAACTTCAAAAGCCCACAGGCAGTTGTGATCAATCAGAATGTAGAGATTTTTGATTCTCAATGAAGTAATAATCTGTTAATCTATTAATCAAGGCTAGGGATGTAGTTCAGTGGTAGAGCATTTGCTGGGCATGTGCAAAGCCCTCAGTTCAATTCCTAGCATTACATAAGGAGAGGGAGGGAGAGAGAGAGAGAGAGAGAGAGAGAGAGAGAGAGAGAGAGAGAAAGAAAGAAAAAAATAATCTAAAAATAGATTCTTCATTAAAAAAAATTGAGCCCTTTCAAGAGTAGTGTATTCATCTTTGATGATTAAAATAATAACAATAACAATAGAGAGAGCAATAACAATAATCATAATTATAATTGTAAAGGAGTTTTGGGAAATAAGACAATATTTTCTTCACTCAGGAAAGTCACTTGAAAGAGGGCTGGTAAGAAATAACTGGAGACTGCAATGGGGGCTTTTAAGAGAGCAGAAAATAGGAGGTATTTGATTCTGCTGGTCTTTGGGAAAGGCAGAATGGTAAAAGATAGAGCAAAAATTTGAAATAGTGAGATTCAAACAGTCATAATATTGGTGGAGAAGGGGTGACTATAATGGAGTAGAAACAGTCAAATATGTATATGCACAAAATTCTCTGTATGAACTTTGACTTCATACAAAAGCATTGCCATTATAGGATGATAAAGAGCCGCCAATATAGCCGCCAAGACAAATATAAACTTGTCTACATATATTTCTAAATGTGTGACTTTGGACAAACTACTTAACCTGTTTGAGCCTCAGTTTCCATATCCCTATAATGGAGAAGAGAGCATATGCTTCTGGGATTGGTGGGATGAATGCTTTTTTGAGGGGAGTTGGTTACCAGGGAACAAACTCAGGCATTGAACCACTGAGCCACATTCCCAGCCCTATTTTGTGTTTTATTTAGAGACAGGGTCTCATCAAATTGCTTAATGCCTCACTTTTGCTTACTGGCTTTGAACTCTTGATCCTCCTGCCTCAGCTTCTGGGATTACAGGCATGCACCACTGCACCTGATGGATGACATAATTCTTAATGTTGAATACTTAGTCTATTGACACTTAGCCAACATTCAGTAAATGTCAGATGTTGGGTTTTATATTTTATTTCTCTTTCCTTTTAAGTAAAACTAGAACTATCTCCAGTATATGGAAGTGAAGGAGGAAAATAAGACTCTTAGGAAGTGTGTGTTGCTAGTTTAAGGAGGGAAAGTTGACAGTGCTGCCATTTGAGATATATAAAACACAATACCTGCTACCACAGTACCTTTCCCTCCTCACATGTCTCATAATACATATCTAGTCTTTAAAATAATCTTGTCAGGTACATGATAATAATACTATATTTTCTCTGTAGCAAGTAAGGAAACTGAGGCTTAAAGATAAAATGATCATATATGTTCAAAAAATCAGGATTTTTTTGAGCTTATGGTTAAAATTTATATGTTCTAGCCAACATCTCAATGTTGATTAAGAACTCATAAGTTTTAACAGAAACAACTCTTGACTACTTTGTTAAAATGTCCTAAGATAGAGTTGGTCCACAATTATCATCAGGAACTGAATCACAGTGGGAACCTGGCTTCCACATCCAGCAGGGTGGGGTGGTTTAGGAATCCTAAAATATTCCACCTACTAAACCCTAAAATGCTAAACTGAAAAAATATTTCTTTAATCATAGTAGGAATTTTGTCACAAACAGAAGAAAATTTATACTGTAGAAGCAAGAATTCTGGACTATAAGTGATCAGTGAAACCAGTTTTCAATAAGGAAATTGTGATGAAATCAGAAGAGAATTTGAGCTGCCATTTTGAAGGCATATGGTCTAGGGAACATAAGGTAAAATCTAATGCTCACCACACATGGGAAGCCTAGCAGATGACGTCCAGGTAAAACTAAGGCCACCAAGAGAAATCAGAAAAATAGTGACTGGGCCCCACCTACTGTGGCTATGACATTAGTGTTTAAGCCACAGAACAAACAGCCAGAAATGATAGAAGAATATCAAAATGAAACTGTGATTTGTTGTTAAAGGCTATTTTGCTAGTTTACTCCAGCTGCCAACCACTAGATCTGTAGATCAATGCAGTAATGTCATTTCTTCCATCCAAAGCCCTACTACATGAATACCAGACTACAATTGTTTGGAAAGTAACTTGGACTTTTAGTGTGGACTAGTTGGCTAAATTGTACTAATTTCTGACAAAAAAAATACCAGAAAGAAGGAACAGCCTCTAGCATCACCCATCATTTCTCTAATTTTGATCTGGAAATGTTCACTTGCCACCAGTAATTGTACTTCAGTACTGATGTTCTTACTAGAATTGTTAACTATACTTCTGGATCACATTTGGATTTTATATTTTCTTAAATACAATGCCATATTTCCATCTCATTTTTGTTAATTATGTTGCACTTAACTGTATGAAAATCCACTCATTATATCCTGTTTTCAGGGTACAGACCAAGTATGTTGTCTGAAGAACAACAGAGAAGGGTCAGGAAGAGGATCTGAAGAAAAATAATATGGGGTAAACAGGGATCTTTCCATTAGGGAAAAGGAGATCAGATAGGATCCATAGAGAGTGCATAAAGGGAGATAGAAAAACCAAGAAAACCTAAGAAAAGCAGTATATTTTTCTTATAGACAGACATGATGCAGACACATGACTCATGACTCACAGTAAAAATTTTGAAGACACAAAACATTCACAATAGTACTCTACTGCTTTTCTTTTTCCATTCATTCTCTAACATTCCTTTCATACTTCTATCCTAAAGTTAGTTTATTTTGGTAAGGTAGATACTAAAAAAATTTAAATACTAAGAAAATGTGTTTGGTGTGATAAGTCAGACAAAAGACAACTTTATAGCCTGAGGAATATGAACTAAGATAACTTTAGAGAGATATAAATCTGTTAAAAAAACAAAAGAATTTGTAAATCTTTTCTATACCAGACTACTGGTTCTTGGAGGTAGAGCTTTTATGTTCAATTCAATTAAACCAGCATTGATATCTTGTCTACCCTATAGAGAGAAACACCATTGAACTTTGCTTTGTGCTTTATCAATTGTACAAAAAAAATAGTAAGCATAAATGTAGATTTTTGTGTGTAATATTTTAGCCAAAAATTGGGGAGAAAAGTTTCATTACTTTCTTTCATCTGGGGTTGCTCAAATTCTCAGAATGGCAACATCCACTAGAAATTTTAAAATGAAATAACTTGAGAGAAAGTTAGATTATGCAATTGCAGATTTTCCACATGGCTGACTATATAAAATTTTGAAGTCAAAATGACATATATTTGTTCTCCAGTGCTGTCATAGTCTAGCTATAGAATCTTTCATTTGTCTTTGGTAAAACAGGGATAGTATAGCATTTCCCAAAATGTTTTCTGAGTGCAATAAGTTAAAATTTTTGTGGAAATTACCTAGTATAATACCTGATCCAGAAAACTCTCTAAGTAGTCCCTTACTTTCATCCTCAACAGTCAAAGGAAAATGAAAGTGTAAATTGGGATTTCCAGGCCCAATCATTGACCTTACAGTTCCACACATCAACAGCTAATGTAGATACTAATTTATTTCCCCTCACAGCCACCAGTTACCTACAAATGTAGAGAATTGTCTTGCTTTTCAGAACACAGTCATGCTATTTTATAAATGACTTTGGCTCACTTAGAGGATAAAATTACTTTTAAACAATGAACAAAAAAAAAAAAAAAAGGAAAGGAAAAAAACGTAATATAAAACTGCCTCTCCAGGGACTAGGAGGCCAGACTAGGGATGACATTATGCACAGAAGTCATTGAAACTCACTACAGGGAACATTCCAAGGCAGCCCAGCATACTTTTTTTATGTTTTATTCTGTTCTTTAAAACAAAATGTACCTCTCTGGATTTTTATGGAGGTTTTATAATATTAAATGTTCTTTTTCTTTTCTTTCTTTTCACCATGCATGATACAGCATGGATTGCACAGTTAAGCAGACCTGATTCACATCCTGTCTGGCCCATTGCCATCCTAGCTGCAAGTGACCTCACCTCCCAGAGACTCTGTTTCCCTATATGTACACAGACAATAATACTCTAGCATAGTTGTAAGGATTAAAGGAGGGAAAATATGAAAATTTTCTTGCACAGTGTGTGGCAAGGAGCAAAATGATCAATCAATTTGAGCAGCAATTCACAGCTATTATTACCAGGAAAGGGAAATACATGTAATAATGGATGTGTAAATTCGCACACATTTTGAGCTCCCTGCAATAACTTATAGAGTAGTACTGGTAGAACTGTGGGAAATTTGAGGTTTGAGATTAGAGTCCCTAAAACTTGAATCTAAAGCTGTATATTTTGCCTAAAATTGGGTGCATATTTAATTCTAAAATTGAAAAACCAGAGATATTTATATATACATGAGAAAATACTGGTCAAGATAGTTTATAACAAGAGACATTGAGATGTGATCTTTAGCGGGAGTAAATTTGTTTCATATATTCTTAAAAATGTGTTATTCTAGGGAAACTATAAGCAGCATGATATCTTCTCCAAAAGGCCTGTAGATATTCACAAGCACACAAACTTACTGCACAGCCAGCCATCCTCAGGAAGACAACAGACCTGGAGCATACACAAGGTGTGTTTCTTATTCTTCCTACATAAAAATTCCCCCAGAAAGAAAAAAAAAATATTGTGTTTAAAGGGTTTCTTTTTTTTTATTATTAGTTACACATGACAGTACAATGATCTTGACATATCATACATTTGAATCAAATGGGGTATAATTTCTCATTTTTCTGAGTATACAGGTTGCAGAATCACATTGATTTCTTTTGATAAAAATTGATGGCAAATTTTGGGGGAAGAAAGGGAACTATCAAAATAGAAACTTAAGCCTGAGGAGTTGGTGTAAAATCAGATATGGGTTTTGCATTTTGTTTGCTGTTGATCTGGGTACCCTTAGGCAAGTCACCCAACCTCTCTGAGCTTCAGTTCCTTCATTGTCCTGAAGGGTTACAGTGAGAAGCAAAAATGAGACGACAAGAATGGAAGGACCATATCATTGTTCCTAACATCACTACTCCTTTAGTAGGTACAACATACCCACCTAGTTGCCATGGTCATAAATTGGCTTCTGCCTTATTCTAAGTTTTCTTCTCATCCTTCCAATTTTAAAATCCTTCTTCCCTTATGTTTGCTCTTCCTTGGCTTTGTGCCTTTGTGGGGACAAATGCATGGAGTATTGCATACATGGTATAAGTTTAGGGTGTCTGAGTGGCAGGCCATTCCCCTTGTGCTAAGCATGTGAGCCGCAGGATGCTTAAGCTTACCCCTCGTAGGCACAGCCCTGGTGTGAGGCCCTGCGCTTGCTCCACAGACCACTCCTCCATAGGTTGCTGCAAGAATAGTTAGCAGAAATTGCAATGGTGGCTACCTGTAAATGGCCTAGCTACTGCCTGAGTATATATACATGGTAATTGTGCAATAAAATCAGACCTGCTTCCTGCTTGGTCTCCAGAGTTCTTGATTAGTGACTTCACAGCCACACTCTAATCTACCCTGTTCCGTGGACCTCCTCACTCAATGAGAGCCCACACATGCCTTGAGTTCCCTAATTTTTTTTACATGCCCCTGTCTCACTCAATACATAATATCAAAAGGCTTACAACCAGGCTCAGGCCAAGGGCTCTCAAAAGAGATTGTGTTCAGAGGAAGACCTTTGGCTTCAAGAACACAGTTGGCTCTAGCTCTGGGACAATACTTTGGCTGCCTAATAGAAACCATTAACCTAATCCAAATTTAGAAGCCAGAGAAGGATCATAGCTAATAAATTAAAATAGTTGTTTATATGTTTATGGGGCTAAATGAGGAAATGCTGGCTGCCGGGAATCCAGTTCAGAAGCTTTGGTCTCCAAATAAAGAAGGTACTGAGCTGAATGTGTGCCTGGAATAACTTTTCAATACTAGCAGGTTCAAAGGCATATCTTCCTCTTTTGCCTCTGTCTGAATCATTCCAACTCCTGTGACTCTCCACAGCACAGGGAACAGTGTTGGGAATACATTTCTCTGGGAACTTAAATCCTAGACTTAAAGGCAAGTGATCAAAAGAAACAGGTGAGAGTGGAGAAATTACTTATTATTGAGAAGCAGTTCTCAAATACCTGGGTCACAGTGACTGTCTCTGTCACACTCTTAAAATTCAACAGCATCTAGGAGGAAGGTTGTGGAGAAAGCTCAACTCAGGAGTTTTATTTCAGAAAATATAATAAATTTTTAATAGCAAAAGAAGAGGGAATTAAAGATACAATTACAGAAGCCCAGTCTGTGAGCACGAAAGTTGGTCCTTCTTTATGTATGCTTCTATACTTAAGCTCCTCATCCAAGAAAAGAGATTTTTCTCAAGTATCTTTAAGGAAGTCTAAGAAAACATTCCAATTAAATGGCAGCCCAGTAAGCCATCAGCCTGTGAGATAATGATCAAGTCACATCACTTTTTGACTTCCATTTGTAATTCTTAAAAGGAAGAGTTCTCTTTCAGTCTAAACATCTGTGATAATAATCATTAAGTAATAATAATAAACAGCAGTAAGAATTAAATTATTTTTATTTTCCACATTGATGTTTTTATGTTTGGAGTGAACAGATGTATGTGGTAAAGAGAATTGAGGGTTTCTGACTTTGGATGATTTGCAAAAGCATTTTACAGACCAGTGACACACAAACATTTCCCAAACCAACATACCAAGTAATGAAGCACATTCCCATTACCAGCAGTGGATATTAAGGCCTGTGGGTTACACTGGTTAGATATTAAATGCAGAAAGGGATATGTCGGGGATGAAATCCCCCAGATAATTCTGATAACGTTCTTTTCAAACCATGCTGAGACTGAATTTACCTACAGAAACAAATGGACTGGGAAAGTTCCAAAAGAAAAGATCTTCCAAGGTTCATACAGAACCTGACCGGTAGAATTAAAGAATCTACTCTAGGATGCTATCTGAGTCTGCCTTCTCAAATAATTCATCAACTGGCCTCTGTGCAGCAGAAAAGTAAGGTAAAAATTACCCAAAGGAGGATGTGAATGAAGATAGGCTTGATTTTCTTACCCATTATTTGTTTTATTTTATTTTCAAAATTAAAAAATTAATCACAAAGTTAACAAAGCTTGATTTCACAACCTAAGAAATACCAGAATGTGAGATGAAAAACTTAGTATCTTCCCCTACATTTTTCTTTAGTTTCCACCTCAGAAGGAAGTATGTCCCTGTGGTATGTACACAGGAGCATCACTCTCTGTGTGTGCTGATTTGGTTTTACCATCACTAGATAATGCCATCATATATTTATTGTACTTGATTTTATTTTTCAGGTTTTGTTTGTTTTGCTTAAAACTATCATGGTTTCTCTTTTGGGTTAATATAGAAGTAGAGTTAGATATGGTACTGCAGATAGGTTGAGTGAAAAAACAGAGCAAACTAATTAGCACACCTTCTCTACTGATGGATATCCACATATTTTCAGCCTTTTTAAACATCAAATATTATTTTTAAAAGCTTCATACATCTTTCTTATGGCATTACATATCTTTCACTTATTTATATAGGCTACAGTCTCAAAGGTGGCATTTCTGGGAGGGAAAATATGCAGTTTAAATTTTAATTTAAACCTTGAATCTATTTAATTTATTAAAGAAATCAGATTTCTCCCCCCCACCTCCCAAATAAATAGATTCGGACTTACGATCTCACCAGTAGTGCACAGAGGAATCATTCCCCCATAACCCTAGGCAATGGATGTGCTTCTTTTTTAATAGTTTTTGAAAGTGAAATGTAAGTTTTAAGTTTTATAATGACTTAAGAATAAAATTTCAACTGCATTGTTACCTATCTAAAATCTTTGATTAGCCATTTTCAATTATTTCTTTCTGACCTAACTGTTGTAGTTATATTAAATAACTTATTCTTAACCTTCTCAAATTGTACTATTTTTTTGAATATTCATACTATTTGCCTTTTGTCTAAATTAGTCACAAAAAAATTATTTTAAGAACAGGTATTTTAAAACTTGAAACCATACAGCTTTCTGTTTATCTTCTTGTAATTCTTTCTTGATATTTTCCTATAATTATATGGAGGATAATCTTCATTCACCTAAGTTTCACTATTTTCCAACTATAAATATGAGGATAAATATATCAACTTGATGGCACATCACTTCATTTTTTTCTAATGTATGAGTTTAAGCAGGAGGGATTATTTCAGAGAGAACAAAAAAGTTTAATGAGGACAAGAGTAATGATGAGTTGCATGTGCCTATGATAAAGTCTGTGCACAAAGAAGTCTAGATCCTATCAATGTAATATGGAAACATTAAAAAGATTCAATGCCCTGCATTAAAATCATAAATTTTTCAATTTTACTCCAAGATTTACTGTATTTTCTATGCGCCTCATTTTTAACTTATCAGAAGTTAAATTATGAAAAATTGGATACTTTGTCTTGTCAAATTTGATGACCTTGACAGAAGGATAATATTTATTATTATATCATTCAATGAAGGAGTAATTTTTCATAGAGAGAACTCCATGAAATTCTTAGGTATTTATCATTATAGCAGAGCGACCCTAAAAGTATCATTATCATGGAAGGCACTTAAGATGATAAGAAAAAAACATAGAATAATACCTCAATGATGGGTTGGGACATCAATCAAGAGAAAAATTAATGCTTTATATCATTAACCATCACAGAAAAAACAACCAAAGTATCAAAACACATCTTTTTTGAGAAAGTAAGTTGGAAAATTCTACATTGATATATTTGCCATACAACACAAACATAAAAGAATTTGATATCATTTGTAAGATTTTGCAAACATACACATAAAGATTATGATACTGTATTAACTATAATGGCATGTATTATTGCTAATATTGAGTTAGCATTTACTATGTGCCTAGCACAGATGTGAGGTTTTACAATCATTCCTCAAATAAGGGCACTGAAAATAATTATGACTCAGTTTATTTTAAAGGGAGAACAGGCTTGGTGGAATTGATGAGATTTATACTTAAGGTTTACAACATTACTTAAGGCTCATAGGAAGTTGGCATGTACATCTTTGGTCTGCCTAATGATAAAAAGCTGTAATACATGATTCACTGTGCTCCAGAAAGTTATGGTAAGATCCTCTGCATTTAAATAAAGACAAGAGTGGTCTACTATAGAATCCCTCAGTGGCTTTAGTGTTGCATAGTTTGAGAGTCATGACATAGAAATGAAAAAGTAAAAAAATAATAGAAGGGAAAACAAGATGGAAGAAAAGACCCATTAAATTATCATGAAACTGCACTTGCTTTTACATTTAGCTTTCGTACAAGAGTGTACCAAAAAATGGAAACTAGTCTGAAATGTTCATCACTTAACGGTGAAACCTATTGAAAAATTCAGGCAATTGTTTCAGGAATTTCTTGGCCATTGATCAACACATACTGTATTCCTTGTTAGGAAGAACAGGCAAGGTGAAAATTATTTTCTTGAAAGCCTAGAAGAAAAATTGGAAAAACTAATTGAGGTTTACAGAAATATATACTAATGAACAGTTAAAGAACTGTATTGTACATGCAATTCTGCATAATTTACAGTATAATAGTTCTAGAATATATTATGAATAATTTTCAATGCATGCTGACCTCTGATCCTACATAGAAAATAACAGTATTGTGTATTTCTTAAATTTAACCCGCATTTACTATCTATAGGAGGCTGATAAGTTGCTGTTTTTTAGTATCATGAAGATAGAAGACAAATCTCCATCACAGGTTGTTAAAAAACATATGACCCAAGAGACAATGTCATAGACATAGAATTATTATATTGGTTTCTGCAAGAGTTGGTTGGAGATCTTTCTATAATCCTAAGGTATATTTGGATTTATCACAGCTCAAGGGCCCATGTTAAAACTCAATACTAATTCTTTCTTTTCCATTTTATATAGGCTTTTAACTTAGTTTGAAGTAGTATTATCACATAATTTTGATGACATATTTCTTGTATAGTTGTTACTTATGTAAATAACACATATATCTGTCTATGCAAAAATTTCTCTATATTGTTACAAGCTTAATGGCAAGAATTATTTAGCTATTATGACACCCAGTCTTCTACACATGGAAATATTTATGTATCATGAGATATTATGGAAACACCATTATAGAGTTGAAAATCAAACTTTATTTTTAGTTTTTACTTTGAAGTACTTTTAGCTTATATAAAAGTTTCAAATGTCATACTTATAGTTTTTGTATCTTTTTAATTCAGCTTCCTTTAAAGCTAACATCTAACATAACCACAGTGCAATTATCAAAACCAGGAAAATAACTGTAATGCTATAATATTAACGGAACTACAGGTCTTATTCAAATATCACCGAGTTTTACTGAGTTTCTTTTTTTTCTGCTGCAGTTAAATCTAGAATTCTACATATTGTTTGGCTGTTATATCTCATAGGCTCCACCAATCTAGCATTCTTGCCTGTATTTCATGACCTTGACATTTTTAATAGTATTAGTTATTTTATTTAATTTAGGTTGATTTGTTTTTTTCTATGATTAGATTAAAGTTGTAAATGTTAGCAAAAATACTACAATAATGATGTCCCCTTCTCCTTGCAGCATATCAGGAGGCACAATGTTGAAATGTCTTATTTCTAGTAATGTTAACCTTTGTCATTTGATTAAGCTCTTGTCTGCCACACATCTCTATTGCAAAAGATTTATTGCATACCATAATTATTTTAATATGTCCCACATTAGGTCCTTTTTCAACATTTCCTTATTTCCTGACACTGAAAGATATTCAGACTGTGCATACATGTGTATGTGTGTGTGTGTGTGTGTGTGTGTGTGTTTATATTCCCCCATTCCTGAAATCTACCATTTGTCCAAGGATGTCTGATATGTGTTATTGGACTTTAGAAACCATAATATCAATACTAGGTGCTCAGGCTGGGGTTTTAGTCCAGTGGTAGAGTGCTTGCCTAGCACGTGTGAGGCAACTGGGTTCAATTCTCAGCATCGCATATAAATAATTAAAATAGAGGTCCATTGACAACTAAAAAATATTTTAAAAAATACAGGTTCCCTTCTTAGGTTGATTTTTTGTTGTTGTTGTTGGTATTGGGAATTGAACCCAGGTCCTTGGGTATGCTACACAAGCATTTTACCAACTGAGCTCAGCCCCTAGGTGCCCTTCATATTGCTGCATTTCCATAGTTTCTAGGCTCTCTCCATAGGAAGTTAGAAAGTAGATTTATATAGAATAATTCATGCATACATGCAAAGCTACATTTAATTCTCTATTTGTGTACAGATGTATAAATGTATATATTTCTCATGTGTGTAACATACATGTATGTGTGTGTGTGTATATATATATATATATATATTACATGTATATATAATCCATCCACCCACTCATCCATCCCATGAGTTAACACTCCTACTTCCTATTCCAATTCAGCAGAGTTCTCTTAAGTTTTCCCCTTTTCCTTATGTATATATTTCTTCTCTACCAGTGAGGCACTTAGTTCTCATTATCTACAACAATTTCCTTTAATTAAATCCTTATATACACAATGTATCTTCTGCATTGATAACCCATACCTTTTCAAAGGAAAAATGTAGTAAATAAATATACTACTAGATTAGTTATTTTGTTTTTTAAGTCTTACAGAATAGAGTCAAAAATACTGTTTCCTAGTACTTTGTAGGTTAATTCATTTCTTCCCAACTCTCTTCACTGTGGCCATGTATGGTCCAAGACCTAAAGTTAAGCCTGCTGTTATATACTACTCTGACATCTGGTAGAATCTGGAGGGACTCAAGTGGCCTAACCACAGCTTTCCGTCTTTCCTCTATTTCCACAGACAAGGCCTCCCACCAGCCTCCTTATTCAATTTCTGCTTGGCCCTGTGCAGAGAGTTTCAGTTCCCTTTCAGGCCTCAGAATTTAAAGGAACAAACCAAACATCTCTCCCAGAAGAACCAAGGGCCCTCTAATGGTTTGGTTAATGGGTGGGTTAATTTCACTTTTTCCTAATTTTTATGATGTTGGATTGTTTTTAAATTTTCCTATTTTAGCAAAGTCCGGATATTTTAGCAAGTTTTTAAGTCTGTCTGGATGGTATTAGAGAAAGAACTGGTAAGTTTTTCCTTATAGGACACTATATTTTCCCTCTTTTGTCTCTTTTGCCTTTCACCAATCAAATATTCTTTTAAAAATGTTTTTCTCCCCCACCCCCATGCTTCCATCTCTTCTAGTAGCTATTATCTTTTGAAAACACCATTTTATTATTTGGGGGTTCATTCCTTGTAGTTCATGTTCTTACCTGCCCAGGAGCTGTTTTGGTATTTTCAGTTTACTGTGAGTTTATTTTCATGTAAAATTTTAGATCAACATCCAGTCCATTCCCCAGGTTCCCTTTTTGTCTTCCCCTGTCTTTCCTAGTCTGCCTTTGCTTACCTAAGAGCCTAGAGGTACAGCAGGGGTCAGAATAGGAGGCTGAAAGATCATGCACTAGGGTTTAGAGGTTTTGTGTTCCTTCATTCACAGTTATTCTGCAATTTCTACCTTCTCTATCTTCCAGATGTTTTGAAGGAATAATTTTTGTGTAGTTTCATACTTCTTTTCCTGTATATTTTGTATCATTATCATCACCATCATCATCAGAGAGTGATCTTGTTGGCTACCACTGCCTTCAGTCCCAGTCATGCTATATGTAATTTCTAAAGTGATAGGATTCTTTAAATTAAAATTGCCTGTGCCAACAATTTAAAATCCCCACCTCTGCCTGTCACCTACATAGGGAAGAATTCCTGCCAGTAAATATTTTGCAGAGAAGTTGAATATTTTGCAGAAACTGCTTACTGCAAATATGCCAAAGGGGTGGGGGATGTATTAATATTACGAATGGTTAATCTTACCAGTCCTCTCTATAAAACAAAAATTAATCTTTCCTGATACCATTTTAGGAAGAGGAAGTGTCTAAACAAGTAATAAATAAAAAGAGTGTCTACTTGTGCTTCTATTATTTCTACTTGTGTGCTTATGAATATTGTTTCATGAAGCACACAGTAATGAACACTAGAAGTAAGGTCCATTACAATCACTGACATGCAACCGAAGATGAGTTGTTAACCCAAGTGAGCTTATAGTAGAACTGTTTCAGGGCAGGAATTGTTCATTTCCTGAAATTGAGGGGTCTGGTGATTTTGTCAGCTTCTCCCATTTTATATACATTATTCTCCCTCCTTGCAGTAGTGCTAGTGAATAGCTATATTTCTTAGATTCAAATTTGTGTTTGTTGGTAAAAGGGACTGATGAGGTCTCACTTCTCTTTGATTTTTGCCATAGGAGTTTACTCTAATTTCAACTTGCCATGCACTGAATACAGTTAACAATTCAAAACTTTTTAGATGTGGATTTCCTTAATCCATCAACCTGATGAGAAATTTAAATCAGTTTATATTTCCTGCTGAAAAATTAAACAAAAATAATGTATGTGCTTCACACATTTGTGTATCTAGTTTCGTGCAATGGGTGGAATATTTTACAAATACACAAAATGTTATATAGATGCTCTAAAATTCTAATGATCAAATTAAGTTAGGAGTGAAGATAAGAAAAACTTATTGAAACTGAAAATTTATAATACAATTTGAGGACTTGTTTCTGAATTTTATTACTATCTTCCACTCACAAATAGTAATAGAAAAGGGTAAAGATGAACATTGGAAACATTTCGGTGTTATTAGGTACCTAAGAGAAAATGGAGTCTTTATTGTATATTTTGTTTCTTTTGCCAAAATTATGTCTAATTTCTAGACTCCAACTGTCATATTTGGAGAAATATTGCTGCAATATTTTATGCAATATAAATGTTCCAAAGAATCACACTTTGAGACACTAAAATGAAACTTGAAATCAGTTTAGTCAAAGACACCAGTCATTCATCACTAGAATATGAAATAGCAAAAGGAACAAATTTTCTTAACTGATTCAAAGAGGAGTTGATAATTCAAGCACAGAGAGCAATTAAATTCTATGATTGGCAGGCCAGGACATCCAAATAGCTGATGTACCTGTAGCTTGATGCCGCAGTCCGGCTGCAGCAAAATAACCGGGGTGACGAACAACTTGTGTAGATTGATACAGCAGGAGTGGAAGCAGTTTATTGCAGGACAGGAGCAGTATTTATACATTCCACACAGCTTATCTAATTAGCATAAACTAGATACATCAGTCAACCAATCAGGAATCTGCACACTTAATGGCTCGCTTTTGTTACTTCTGAAACCACTCCCTCTGGCATTTTGCCAGGCACCATCCAGACTTGTTTACGAACTCTAACATTCCCCTGGCAAAATGCCAGGTGTTATTTTGACTTGTTTACAGACTCTAACAGCTTGATACTTGAAAGCTCTTAAAAGTGACATAACAAACAACTTGTCTTAAGAATATTTTATGAGGCAGGTGGATTTGGTAGAAATTGTAGGAAGTTATAGCACAAACTTAGCAAATGATCTGTTCTAGTCTCACACTAAGTTTAGGGGTCAGTTTCACATTGCTGGATTGGGATAACACTAAAATGTGTTATTTATCTGGACCCTTCAAGGGAAGTTTAATAATATGAAAAGTCTCAGTAGAGAGGGAAACATGCTTCCTTAATTATGTTGCCAGTTTCTCTTGGCATTTTAATAAATTACTTAGACTTTCTTTCTTCTATTATTTTTTTTCTTTCTTTTTTTTTCTTAGAACCACTTCTTTTCAATGTCGGATGCCAGGTACTCATAGTTTGGTTGAGTACATCTTCTCCAAAGTGCATGACACCAGGAGTATTTCACATTCTATGTTTTTTCAGATTATTGAATGTTTTCATATATGCAATGATCTCTCTTGGGGATGGGATGCAAATATATATGAATTTATTTTTCATATACTCCTTGTATACACATAGCCTGAAGGTAATTTTAGATAGTATTTTAAATAATTTTGTATATGAAATGAAGTTCCATGAAGTGAAATTTTCTACTTCTATCATGTTGTTCAAAAAGTTTTGGATTTCAGAGGATTTTGTAATTTATATATTTTTTTTAATTTAAAGGTACTCTGCCTGTATTTATGAAGATAATTTATTTTAATATATTTGTTATCAAACTTTACAGAAAGCAGGTAACTAAAGTGAATAATCTTTTTGCAGTCTTTCTTAGGAAAAGTAATATATTTCACTTATCTCACATTGTCCTCCATCACTAAATGTGTTTTTATCAAAATAATTTTTATGTATTTTCAGCTACAATCTTCTTTGGTTCATCTTTAAATATACAGTTGATTACCAGCTTCTGACCTTCATAACTAGAGAATATACTCTCATTGTTTTCAGGCACCAAGTTTATACAATTCAGAAGTCTTTAGAAGCTAATATAGTATAGAACTATATCATTTTTCATCAATATATGTGATATTGATGAAATCTAGTTATAGATTTTTGTGAAGGTAGTGGCTGAGTTTTAAAGTGCAGTATGCCAGGGGAAAAGCAGAAGAGTCTTTAGGTCTAACTGAGAAAAAAACATACACCAATAGGCAGTAGGTGTATACAAGGGCATTCTCATTTGGGTTAACTGTGATGAAAACACAGCCTTTAGTAAGTTACTGGCAACATTTTACAGTCTTGTACTCAGCTCCAAAAGCAGCAGGAATAATTTTTAAAAGCATATGCCTCATCAGACATGGTATCCAAAATATCTTAGAAAAGAACAAACTTGAAGGATTTATACTCCCAATTTCAAAATTTACTACAATGAGACAATAATCAAAACAGAGTGGTACTTTTATAAGGATTGATATATAAACAAATGGAATGGAATTGAGAGTCTAGAAATATATATATATATATATATATATATATATATATTCAGTTGATTTTCAATGAAGGTGCCAAGAATATTCAATGGGAAATTAAATAAAAATTTTCAACCAATGGGGTTGGGACAAATGGCAATCTACACACCAAATAATTAATATAGACCTCTACTTCACAGTGAATGTAAACTTGATCAAAATGAATCCATACCAAGGGAAACTCTTAGAAGGAAACATAGGTGAAATTTTTGTGATCTTGGATTATAGTTTTGAAGATATGATACAAGAAACACAAAGAACAAAAGACAAAAGTAGAGAACTAAAAATATTGTTATATTCACACAAAGACTTGCAAATGAATGTTCATAGTAACATTGTTCACAATAGCAAAAATGTGAGAATAACCTAATGGCCCTTATGATGAACATATAAATAAAATATATGGTATCCATATGATAGAATGATTACAAAAAGAATGAGTTGCTGTTATGTACAACAATACAAATGAAATTTAACAACATTAAATTGAAGAAGCCAGACACCAAAGGCCACATACTTTATGATTCCATTTATATGAAATGTCCAGAATAGGAAAATCAATATACAGAAAATAGATCGATGATTGCAAGGAGAAAGGGGTGGAGCATAACCATAACTACCATCAGGTACATGCAAAACATCTTCTAGGGTGTCTGAAATTAGTAAAGATTGTTCACTTAATGGATATACTAAACATTAGAGAAGTAAGTAACAATAAACTTATGCATACCACTTAATACAAACTCAAAACTCAAAATTTTTGGAAAAATATAAATTTGCCTATCTGTGAGACCAATTCACTAGATTAATGAATCCTTAGTAATGTGTTGGAGCCCACTTTGCTGTTTTTTTCAACTTTATACTCACTCATATCACATTGGTTACTAAAAATGAGTCATGGTGGTTGCATTTATTCTGTTGAAATAGGAAAATGTTGCAAATGAGAGCAGGCTGTTAACTATTTACCTGATTTTCATTGATAGCGCTTAAATAAGTGAAGAGATATACAAAGTTCATGGAAGTGAAGATTTAATATTATTAAAAGCAAATTATCCACAAAATGATTCCAAGAGTCAATTCCCATCAAAATCAAAATTCTAACAGTGTTTTATATTTTTTAAAATGACAAATTTGCTTGTATGTATAGAAATACAAAAAAATTAAATTCTTCTATAAAAGAAGAATTTAAGTGAAGGATTTGTATGACCTTATTCCTTATTAGTGCATATTAATTATAAAGAATGATGGGTTTCATTGTGGCATATTCATGCATGCTTATAATATTTTTATCATTTACTTATTATCCCCTTTTATCCCCTCTTTCCCTCTCTTCCTGGTTTCCTCCTCTTCACTGATAATCTCCCTTCCACATTCATGTCATCTTTTTTCTAGGTTCCACATATGAGTGAAAATGTGATACTTGTGAGAGTCTGCCTTATTTCTCTTAACATGATGATTTGTAGTTCCATCCATTTTTCTGCAAATTAGGTGATTTTCTTTTTATGACTGAATAATACTCCATTGTATATATACATCACAATTATGTAACCTGATTTTAAAGTTTACTGTAGAGCTGCATTACTCAAAATATTTTCATAATAAACATGCAGATTAGTGAGATAGAATAAAGGGTCCAAAAGTTAAAATCCACCTATATGATCTATAGTTTCTCAATAAAGTATCAACATCATTCAATTAGGAAAGAAAAGTATCTTCCAAAATTGGTATAATTCATATTGAAGGAAAATTGAAACTTTAGCACTTGAGCCCTATCTCTCAATGCCAAAATAATAATAATAATTCAAGATATATTATAAATCTAAACATAAAACATAGGAGAACACAGGAGAAAATCTTTGTAACATTAGGTTAGGCAAAGATTTCTTAGGATGCAAAATACATTATTGATTTTTTTAAAAAAGCAATAAATTAGGTTTGGAGAAGTTAAAAATTGATGTTTTTCAAAAGATGTTAAGTACATGAAAAGAGTACTGGGTTTATATGTCTGAGTAAATATATACAATATATAAATTTATTAAAATATATAAAGAACACCATTAATATAGTAATAATAGGGAAAATAGAATAGCAAAAATGACAAATTATTTCAACAGATATTTACCTGAAGAAGATAAAAATGTTCAATGTGCACAAGATGAGTGGCTTAATATTATAATCTAGCAGAGAATCATAAATTAAAATCACAATGAAATACATTATTGAATGACTGAAAACAAAAGAGTCTGTGCTATGTGCAAGAAACTGGGATATCAGTTGAAGTTCTCCAAGAGTCCCTGGGAGAACAAAAAACAACACAGACACTAGGGAACACAAGAGGGCAGCTCCCTTACAGGCAAGTGTTTGCCTCCCCTCTGACCCTACAATTCTATCCTTTGCTATTTACCAACAAGAAAATATACATGAATACACAAATATATTAAAACATAGGTGAACAAGATACTAAATATTGAAAAAAAATTCAAAGGCATAAAGAAAATAACATAGACAAGCCGGGCACAGTGGTGCATGCCTGTAATTCCAGAACCTTGGGAGGCTGAGACAGGAGAATTATGAGTTCAAAGCCAGCCTCAGCAACTGCGAGGCACTAAGCAACTCAGTGAGACCCTGTCTCTAAATAAACTACAAAATAGGGCTGGGCATGTGGCTCAGTGGTCAAGTGCCCCTGAGTTCAATCCCTGGTACAAAAAGAAAAGAAAATAACATAGACAAAAGAAAAATGAAATATATTAAAGTGAGGTTAAGAAACACAGAGGAAATGATTGGACCATTCAGCACAGAGCAAAGGGAGGAAGTCCAAAGAAAAAGTAATGGCTAAGAATATTCCAAAATCATGAAAAATGCGAAGGAGATTAAAGATCCTGCTGTTCTATGCAGGACAAATAAAGAAAAAAAAATGCCACCAGGAGCTCTAGTGAACACAGATGACAAAAAGCAAAGGAAAAATTGAGAAGAATCACAGCAAACTGCAGTTTCACACATATTACATATTTTAATATGAATAATAGCAACAAAAACAAGAAAAGATGTCTTCAATGCCCTTCTCGGACTACTCCCTGAAGCCCTTAAAAGAGCGTACTACAGGGATACTGCCACATCGATGTTCATAGCAGCACAATTCACAATTGCTAGACTGTGGAACCAACCCAGATGCCCTTCAATAGATGAATGGATTAAAAAATGTGTCATTTATACACTGTGGAGTATTACGCAGCACTAAAAAATGACAAAATCATGGAATTTGCAGGGAAATGGATGGCACTAGAGCAGATTATGCTATGTGAAGCTAGCCAATCCCTAAAAAACAAATACCAAATGTCTTCTTTGATATAATGAGAGCAACTAAGAACAGAGCAGGGAGGAAGAGCAGGAAGAAAAGATTAACATTAAACAGAGACATGAGGTGGGATGGAAAGGGAGAGAAAAGGGAAATTGCATGGTAATGAAGAGAGACCCTCATTGTTATACAAAATTACATATAAGAGGTTGTGAGGGGAATGGGAAAATAATCAAGGAGAGAAATGAATTAGAGTAGATGGGGTAGAGAGAGAAGATGGGAGGGGAGGGGAGTGGGGATAGTAGAGGATAGGAAAGGTAGCAGAATACAACAGTTACTAATAGGGCATTATGTAAGAATGTGGATGTGTAACCGATGTGATTCTGCAATCTGTATTTGGGGTAAAATTGGGAGTTCATAACCAACTTGAATCTAATGTATGAAATATGATATGTCAAGAGCTTTGTAATGTTTTGAACAACCAATAAAAAAAAGAAAAGAGAAAAAAGAGGATATGATGTTTTTTAACAAGAGTGAAACAATAAGTCTTATACAAATTTGAAAGAGCTTTTTACCTCTAGAAAATCTTCCCTAGAGGTAGAAGATTCAAAAATGAGTAATAAGAATAAGAAAAAAAAACATAATATTTATTTGGCTAAATATAAATAAAAATCAACAACACAAAGCAATGTATTATTTGTGTAGCAAAAAAAATTAGCCAAGAAATTCTTGACAAAAAATAGCATGTAAACTGAAAGGAATTAAGTGATAATAAATATGTTAAAATATTTTTTTATTCAGCCAGAATGTAAAGATAGTAATTAATTTTAAATTTTATTAAATATATACATATCAAAATTTTCAGAATAACCACTAAAAGAAAACAGACATGATGGCATTAAGTCAATACTAGAATAATACATTAAAATAAAGTGTATTATTTCCAAATTAGTAATAGGAAAATGGAAAAGATTTGCAAATATCTTCATTGACCATGAAGTAATCCATAATTATGAAATAAAATTAAGCAAATTGTATCAAATTTTTAAAAATCTGTTTCATGCAGATAAAAAATTATCTTTTTGCTATCACTGGCAAAAATGTAATCAGAAATTGGTAGAAACAAGATAATTAAAATAAATATAGAATTTGACATAGTTCTAAATAGCTGAGGTGTCAAGGAATCAATTATAATAAAAGAAAAATTACTAAGTATCAAACAATAAGTAAAATGCTACAGATCATACCTTATACAAAGCAGCTAAAGTCTGAGATGCCCGTATTAAGAAAGAAAAAATACTGAAAATAAATGACTTAAATCATCAACTTAAGAGGTTGGAAAAAAATAGAATATATCCTTAACAGCAGGGAGGGTAAATAGGAACAAATAAGAAGAAAATACGACACCACTGCTTCCATTCATTACGTGAGGAGTTGAATGTGGTTCCTCTGGCTTGAGCACTGAGTTGACCCCCCATAAGCCAAGGAAGTGCTCAGGCAGATCATACTGTGCACCAACCCTGGTATACATTCCCCATACAGGTCATTTCTTTCTCTTGTGTTGGTGGGAAACAGGTATCCAAGAGCAGAAGTAATGAAAGAAGGTGGCAACAGAATTGAGCCAGGGATGATGTCTAGTGCCTCTGAGCCCTACAATAAGGTACCAGCTGGGACCGTACTTTTTATTTGTTTATGAAAACAAAATACTCTAAAGACCTTGCACCAGCTCTGACCAGGGCATCCTGCATTGCCCATCTTTAGCCAGGCTTTCAGCAGTGTGCTCTCAGCCATTGCTAACTGCTTGAAATATTTGTCATTGTACAGTGCTGTTTTGTGATGTACATGCTCTCACAAGCCTTTCACAAGCCTTGGTGAGTAGCATGGCTCATGAATTTATTGAATTTCATAACAGATTTATATATTTTCTTTTGGCTATGCTTTATTGGGTGCTTACTTCTAAACCCACACGTAGAAGGTTGTGCCCTGTCTGGAGAGGAACTTGCCAATCACTGCACAATAACCAGCAAAGTGTTAAAGCATTTCAAGCTGAATAGAAATTCATCTTCATGTAAGTATATTTTTACAACTGAGAAGAGAAATACTGAATGCTTGCATATGAGTAGAGTGTGCTTATAAATGAGACACATGTGTAATGCCACCTTGTAAACAGAGACAGTGATTCATGATTTATGGTCAATATGTAGAAAAAGAATGCAAGTTGCAGAATAATATTGTAAAACTCAGTCCTGATGTTAGATAGCCACAATATCGTATTGTAATCTATTCTAAAAGATTGAAGCAACATAGTAATTTAGAGAGTTTTTGGAAGCACTTTTCTGTACCCCTCCATTCCACCAAAAATCTTACGAGCTTGCACACATATATAAGTAGATATGTATATGTTCACATATATGATTTTCCAAGGAACAAAGAATAAAATCATCTTCATTGTGATCAATGAAAGCCCCTATTATGGCTGAGGCTCATCTTCTCATAATAGTCGTATTGCTTTAATCATTTAACATTGAAAGTTATACTTTCTTCTAATTCTTGGATTATTTGAACAGGGAAATTGGGGATTTTGTTGCTTCAGTCTTTATTTATTAGGCATTCAGTTATTACTCCCTGCTAAGAAAAAGGTTTTTAGAAAATAGAAAATAATTACAAACATTTGGTCTGAGGTCTCTGAAAGCATATCTAAACTTAGGTTGCTGTCCTCTCCTCCTAAATGCATGCTGAAAGTCACTGGGATGGCAGTGCCATAGCTAAAGGCTTTGCAATTTAAATATTCACCAAGCAGGAGTCTGAGAGATAGAAAGTTTCAAAAATTTTTCTGGCATCTTTTTGACATCTTCTTTTTGAAAAAGCCAGCAACAATGTTATTGTTATTAGCAGTTTTAAACTTGAACAATATTTTTAAAATGAATGAACAAAATCTTATCTAAAAGCCAATTATAACTAGAAGACATTATAACTCACTCATTTCTGAACAATCATGACAAATTTTCTAAACACATGAAAGAAAGATTTTAAAAAATCACAGTTAAGGGATAAAATTTAATGAATTTATGGTTTTAGAAATATATATTTTCTTCTTTTCCTATGAAAGTACCATAAAACAGTAAAATAAAAAGGTTTAAACCCATTATGTACCAGTATAAAAACATAAATTGTTTCAAGTTTTTAAATTGTTTTATGCCCAACAAAGTTACCATAATTGATGTATTTGTTGCTCAATTTAAGATCTTTTTTAGGTATCATTTATATGGGATGCTGGGACATAATATGTTCTGAAAAGTTATCAACTATTTTTTTCATTATTCTGTGTATTTCTTTCTAGTTGTCACCTGAGATGTTGAATATGATATTGAAATTGTATGTTGTTAGAGATTTGTTCAGTATCTCTGGGATCTGATAGATTTCAGTGTTTCTTTGTAACAAATTTGTTATGGTTTAGATATAAGGTGTCCCCTCAAAAATCCCATGTTAATTCAGGATGTGAAATGATTAGATTATAATACCTGAAATCTAATTGGTGGATTAATCTATTCGTTGGATTAATAATTTGAATGGGCTACTATAGGCAATAAGAACATGTCTAGAGAAAGTGGATCACTGGGGCTGGGCCTTGGATACCATATATTTTGTCCCTGGCTCCTTCTGCTCCCTCTTTGCTTCCTGTCTACCATGAGCTGAGAAGTTGTCCTGTGCCCACCCTTTGCTGTGATGGTTTGCCTTATCTCAGGCCCAGAGCTATGGCTGACCATGGACTGAACCTCTGAAACCATGAGCGCCAAACAAATGTTTTTTCCTCTAATTTTTCTTGTCAAGAATTTTGGTCACAGCAACACAAAGCTAACTAACATACAATTAAATAGATTTCTTTTGTTATTTGACTCTTCCCTTACATCTTCATTCTACAATTCAGATACAAAGGAGAGCATGTCTTCACCCTCACATCACAGCTACTTTCTCAACTGATGCCTGTACATATCTGACAATAGCCAACCACTATATCATATTTGTTCTCCATTACTGCATAATAAATTACCACACTTTTGGTGACTTAATACCTAAGTGTCAGAGTTGGCTGCTTTGAAGATCAGAAATTTGACATGGAGCAAGTAGGTTCTCAGCTCACGGAATTTCAAGACTTCAGTCTAGATATCAGCGAGTTCAGAGGAGTGAAGGGAGGGCACCTGCATACCTTTCCATACAGCCCTCTCCAACTTCAAGTCAGCAATGCTATCCCCTTTAAGGGATCACCTAATTAGGTCATGTTCACTCAAGGTAAATTTATTTTCAACTGATTTGGTTCCTTAATTATAGCTGCAAAATGCCTTTGCAGTGATTAGCATTTGACCACACAAATGGTGTATAAGGTTATTTTAGAATTAATTACTGGATAGGGCTGGGGTTGTGGCTCAGTGGTAGAGTGCTTGCCTAGCATGTGTGAGGCCCTGGGTTCGATCCTCAGTACTACATTAAAAGAAAGGTATAGTGTCCATCTTCAACTAAAGATATACATATTTTAAAAAAAATAATAAATAACTGGGGATCTCTGGAGCTGTCAGAATTCTGCATCCATACATATATTTGAGTGGTTCACTTTAAGACCTCCAAAAGTAGTTAATAACATCTGTGTAAATATAAAACTAACGTTTTCTCTTGACTATGAACTCCTTGAAAGAATCAAGCATGTTTTAGTTAATTTTTTATTTTTATACCAAGACCTCACACCAAATTTTGCCCAATAAATAATAGTTTGGTACATACATAAAACATGGTTGTTTAAAAAACATGTTTTACTTATTTAGATACAACTCCTAATTTAATGACTCAAATCCATTCTTCCATTTGAAGTCACTTAGAGAAAGGCTAATTTCTACTTTAAACATTTGAAATCACCTAGTGTCTTTTTTGAGGTTATTTTCATCTCCAGAACACACATTATTACCATCTTCAGTCTTTTATCACATGTTTTCTAACCACTGTTACCATCCCATTAACATTTTCTGGATGCTTTAGTTGATAGCAGTTTTAGAACTTACAACTAGACACAATGCTCTAGATGCTTTTTACACTTCTGTGATTTTTGTTTATATTTATGCTTCATTAATACAAAGTCAATAGGCTTATCCTCAACCAGACTTGAGCTCCATCTGTCTCTCTAAAGCAGTTCCAGATAGAAACAGCATTTTTAGAAGCAACATTAAAAAATGGCAGACTCATTGAACCTATAATCTGCTAAACTCCTTAATATTTATTAAACATCTACTTCTTGTGAAACATGTCATCTCAAGAGTAAATATTTTTACATAAAATTTTTATTAAATTTCATCATTGGATTTAGTTTCTCATTCAAATTCTTTAAGATCACTTGAGATGCTGATGGTGTCTTTCAATGGATCATTTGAACATCTCTTTCTTTCAATTCTCTGTATGGTCCTATTAGCTTTGTGTCATATTTGAGCTACTTCTCCCACTTGCATAAGTCACTAACTAAAGTATGAAATCAAACACAACCAAGGATAACAGGGCTGTGGCCTCTGTACTGACATTAATTCAAGAAACAGCACTCAGTTACCAATGTACTTGATTATATTATTTCCCAACAGACCTTTTCACATTTAAGCTAATTAACTTTTAAGTACTTATCCAATTCAGGTAAATTATGTCTACAACATTATACAGTTCCCTGGCCAACCAAATGAGCCAGTTCAATACACTTTGTGAAAGAAAAAAAAGTTACTCTAAAACATGTATTAAGGAACCATTTACTGAATATTAATACCAACCCAAGCATTGGATTAGAATCATGAAATAATTGGAGTTGATTTTACCTTAGTCTTCCATTTTTAATTCAAAAAGGTAAGACTTGTCCACAAAAGTCATGTTTTGAGACATTTTAAAATGTCATTTTAAAAGTGAATTTGGCCATAAACTAGGAATCACTAATTTTCTTTAGGCTTATAATTATAGGCAAACATACTCTATAAATCTTTTCTAAAACATTCATAGACAATATTTACCAAATTTTAGATATGCATTATTTACTAGTTGATCAGAATTTATATTATCTTCAAATTAGCATTCTATCACTATATAGTTTAATAGATTGACTTTATAACCTAGTTACTCACCCATTATGTATTGAACCCTGGTATAGATAGCACATTATACTAGGTAATTTATGTAATTTAATGATAAGAAACAGGATTTTTGTGTAATTAAAATTGTTATATGTAAAATGATAAAATATCTCCAGTCAATAATTCATATTTGGATATTCATGAAGCTCACTAGAAAAATGAAATACATCATTTTCTGGTGGGAGAAATCTATGACTCTATCTCTTCAATAAAATCTTAATAATCATTTACTGGGTTCCAATAACTGTGATTGAAATTAGAGGTAAGAAATAGAAAGCAGAATCCTTGTCACTAAGGCCTCTTAATCTATATCTCATATCATAAAATTAGTAACTTCTGAGTTGTACTTTAGAACATAGTGTGTGTGATAAATTGGAATTGGAGATACCAAAGACAAAGAGACAATTAAGCAGCTAACAGAATAGTGTAGGCAAGAGATAATGAGAATAGAAACTTAAGAATTCATCCTTAGAAGCCAGATACAGAGGGCTGATTAGACTAAGTATTCATTAAATGTGTGTGGGGGGGATAAAATAGAACAGATAAAATATGCTATAAATTAATATATTTAGAAGAATGATTCATTTAGTATAAATACTAAATTTATGAAGAAAAACAAGTGGAAATGATGATAATTTAATTATCTGGATTGAAATAATAGACTATTACATGTTTCTAAGTAAACTTTTAATCACTAGGATGCTTTTTTTACTCACTCTGGGGACTTACACATTGAAGAAAAAGGGCATGGAGATAAGGGCATGGAGTCTGAAACCAGACCACCTGCATAAAATTCAAATCTTTACTACCCCTCACTAGCTGAGCACTGTTAAACCACCTCCTTAACAGTGTGTAGGTCTTACTTGTAAAGTGGAGATAATAATATTAGTTTGAAAGATATGAATACAACTAGTATACCAAGAAGCAAGTAACAGCACCATAATTACACTGTTGTTCTTATTTTAACCAAGTTTCATTTTAAAGAAAAATTCAGAATCTGTAGTGTAGTGTAATCCTCTAAACTAACAGTGATGATTTAAACAGAGTTCTACATATTAAAAATCCTTAGACTGGTTTCTCTCAATAATAAAACTTTACACAAAAATTATCTGGAAAGATAAGAGCAGATTGACTCCCAACATCACCATGTGCATGTGGGGGCAGAGGATCTTTACTCACAGAAGCCACTGGAAGCAGCCAGAGCCCCCATTCCAGAACCTCTCTGATGTCACACTTGTTGTCATGGCACTCTGGGTACAAACCCAGAAGAGCCATCTGGTGGCTCTCATTTGTTTGAGAGCAGGCAATGAGCCAGGATGGTCTCAAATGTTTTCTCACCTTCACCCAAAACTCCAGCCAGATATGTCTGGCTTTTGCCAAGCCTTTGGGCATCCTTTAATGTGGCAGCACTGGCCACTTTGAGTGTCCTCTTTTTCTCCATCCCGTGAGTATCTCATACAAGCTGCTAGATTTCTTACAAAGAGCTAGAAGTGAAAATAGTGATAGTGAAGAGGCAGGGAAGTGGAGAGAGGATCAGGAAGGGGAAGAAGGATATATAGTCAGAAGTATAGAGATCTAGAGTGCCTGATGCATTTAGGAACCGGTGGGTAATGCTAGTGACATTTGATGGTGTCTATGGCGTGTTTCTAGACTAGATATTTAAAACTATCCTTAAGTAGTGAGTCCTATCTCAGGCAGGCCAGGCCTCATGGGGCACTCAGGGTTGCCCCAGAGTAGAACTTAGTCTGGCTCTGTTTTCAGCTGCCGAGCCCTGGCCCAGAGAGGAGAATGGGCCTTTCCAGTGGCCACTAGGCTCCTCTGTCTCCTCACTTTCTACAGCCTCATTTGCATGAACATATCAGACCCAGGCACCTTGCACAGAGGTAAGGCCTCAGAACCTGGAGAAGGAGGGGGCAGCCCAAGGGCTGAGGCCTATAGGGGTGATTTCTAAAGTGCTCACCCCACCTAGGGCCTTAGCATCCCTTCTCTTAATGTCATCCTTAATTAGGTGCTGGCAATTTATTTCCCAACCAACTGAGGTGTGATAAAACAGAATCCTGGAGGTTTTCCAGTTGCTTTAGAAGCAAAGACAGAGAAGGCTGGCAAGAGAGGCCAGCAGACTCTTCCTTCTTCCCCTTGCACAATATCTCCAAGCACTGATCACTATTACAAAGAGTGGAGCTCCATATAGAGCTCTTCTGGCTAGAAACACCCTTCTCTCTGACTGCCAGCTCATGTGAGTGGTCAGCTTCCTCAACAGGAACCAGGATTCGCCTGCCCACCTGCTCTCCACCCTCTTGCTGTCTAGTGATGCTATGGGGATGCCCCAAGCAGCAGAGTGCTTGAAGGGCCTCCTGCCACTGCCCAAACCTCTTCCCATGCCAGGCTCTGTCGAGCAGAACCCAGAGGCATCCTATGTGGCTCACATGAACAACAAATGTTTCCCAATGCCATGGTGTGCCAAATGCCATCTCCACCGCCTGCCCCGAATTTACCACTGTGACACCTGCAACATCTGTGTGGAGGTGAGTACTTGTCTTCCCTGTCCACTCACCAACACATACCCAGGCACCTGGCCAGGAGCAGGAACCACCCATCATAAGGGGGCCGAAGGTCAGTATGAGACCATTTTCCTGCACTGCTAAAAGTAGCTCTTACACACTTTGGGTCACTTACATATGTCATCAGTAGGGTGTTAACAACAGTGTCCGCACCTGCCCTGAGAGGCTGGCCTTGTTTGCACAGGTGCTGACATGCAAAGGGCATCCCATCCATGCTGACCAGGTGGAGTCAGGGGGAGGAAAGGCAGTGACTGTCCCATCCCCTGCCTTGCTGAAAATATATACCCAGACCCTTAGGCCGGATGCTGCCCTATGGTGGGGATCTTTGCCTGTCCACCTCTGGGTGTCCCAGTTGGAGTGTTTCCTGGGTTCTCAGTGCTTTTCTCTCCTGTGCACACCCTGCATGGGTTTATAAGTGCATGAGGCTGGATGGGCAAGGCTGTTTCTTTCATCTTCATCCAGTATCTGAGAAAATAGAGGCCCAGATTTATTCTACATCCTGTTCCAAGTGACACTGGGCAGGTCTTGTCTCTAAAGACCTCAGTCATGACAGGTGACCTGACGAGCCATGGAGTCCTAATTGTTCTCTAGCAATGGAAATGCTACTTTCTCCCTGGAGATGGGAGCTCAAGTGTAGGCCCAAGAGCAGGCGGCCTAGAGGACTGGGTTTTGGGAGGCCTCAGGATTTGGGGGTTGTGGAGCTCAGGCGAGATACACCCTCAGTGCTGCCTCCTCTCCTCTAGGAATTCGACCACCACTGCAGGTGGGTAAACAACTGTGTGGGGCACCGCAACATCAGGCTCTACCTGCTGCTCCTCCTCTCAATGTGCCTCTACCTGGGTGCTGTGCTGGCTAGCTGTGTGGTATTCCTGGTACACAGGAGGCACATGACCTTCGTGGCCCGAGCGATGACGTATCCATGCAGTCCCAAGGGCCCACATTGGGACCAGCTCTGGTGGAGGAGAGGGAGGGGTAGTCAGCCAAGGGGCTGGGTAACTGAAGGCAGGGATGACTGGGTGGGGCTATAGGGAGAAGTCAGTTGGGAGGACCATTGGTGGACACCCTTGAATGCCAGTGGGGGCGGGGCAGGACACGGCCTGTGGAATTGAGAATCCAGGAGGGAGGGCATGGAGTGGGGAAATGAAGGTTGAACAGGGACAGGAAGGACCACAGTGAAGTGGGTGAGGTTGGGCTTGGGTGTAATGGACTGATGGTCCAGTCCAGGGAGGAAGAGTGAGTGGGTGGGGGTAGGTGGGGCATAAACAGGAAGGAGATGAGTCCATGGAAAGGCGGGCCAGGGAGGAACTGTCCCCCAGCTTGGCTTCTTAGCCTGTGCACAGCTTCATCATGGCTGTACCTGCTGCGTGCCTCCTGCTGCCACTCATCCTGCAGCTGCTCATCAAGGCCAGGGCAGTGAGCACTGCAAGGTGCCCTTATGAGACCCAGGTAAGGGGGACCAATTGTGTGTGCCCTTATACTCAGCTGGGAGGCAACATCTTACACCTCTGCCACTAGGCACTATGTGTGCTTTCTCCACTGCCCTTGGTCCTGATGGTGCCCCTGGGTCTTTCCCGATCCACCTCTTAAGATGCAGCTCAGATCTCTCTTGTTTTTCCAGTAGTGGGTATTGAATCAAGGGTGCTCAGCCACTGAGTTTCTCCCCCAGCATTATTTGCTGTTTCTCACTCTACATGGAAAATCATGTCATCTACAAGGATCATTTTCCTTACTTTCTTTCCAATCAGTGGTTCTGTATTGCTTTTTCATTTGGGGATTGAACAGGAAAGAGAAGGGTGGGCCTGACTGCCTCTGGACACTTTAGTATGACAACAAGACTTCTAAAGGCTCCTTCAGAAAGCCTAGTGGGCAGCAACAATGGGGGAGGGGAAAGATGCAGACCCAGGGACAGCTGAGAAGACAGAGGAGCCTGTGGGCTCAGCACTTCCCATCCTTAGTCACCCTTTCACCACAGCCATATCTGGTCCCCTCCCCTCTGTGACTCCTCTGCTTACCCCTTACTCCTCAGCCCTGTGGCCTGCCCTCCTCCTCCTCTCTCCAGCTTCAGTTCATCATTGAGTTTACCTGGCAGCATTTTCCATTCCCCCATCCTGTGGTTCTTCTAGTTCCAGGCCTTAGGCCATTGCCTTTCCTCAACTACTCTGCTCAGAATGAGGCCCTCCATGTCCACATTGCCCAGTCTCAAGGGACCTAAATGTGGCCTGCACTCTGGGATTCACCAGACAGTGCTCCTTTCCATTATCTGCAGCACCTGAAACAGGCACTAATTCCATGCTCCAACTTCCAGTCCCTTCCCTACTCCATTTCCTGACCAGAAGCTCCTCTAGAGACACTTGCTTGGTGCTTGGTGGCAAGGACTCTAGGGGAAGAGCACATCTGCCCAAACCGCAGTTCTATAACTGACTTGCAGGGAGACCTTGGCTGTGCTACTTACGCCCCTTGTCAATCAGTTTTAGCATCTCTAAAACAGGGAAATATGGGTTAATTCACACAAGACACATAGAACAGTGCCTGGTACCAGAATGTGTCCAACCTGCCGCTATTAGTATTACTACCATTCCTTCTGTGGTCAGCTACATGTTTTAAAACCCAAGTAACTCCCACCCTTAACATCCTAGGTCTCTTCTCTACTTGTTGTACCCTCTGTGCCTTATTCCCTGAAAAAGTTGACAGTGCTCATTAGCTCCTCCCTTCACTTCCTGGCCCACCTCAGTCCAGACCCTGCCCTTGCTGTCATGATGATGCTCTCGACTAGGGGCAGAGCCAGCAGACATTCTTGAGACTACTCTTTCTGGATAAGACACGGCCTCTGAAACCAGAAGGAGCAGAAATAGCCTTCTTGCATGTCTTAATGCTTAACGCTCTGGGCTTCTCCTCTGCATGTACCTGGGTGCTGTGAGCTAGGTTGCCTTTATGGGTCCCTTGATAATCCTCTCCCTGCACTACCCTGGTGACTCCCCGCAGTGCCCAGGGCCACATGTTGCAGCTGCCCTCAGGACCCTGAGTGTAGGCTGGCCATGCTGTTTGAAGTGAGTTTTCAAAACCCAGTGCAGTGACTAGAGTTTTTTTTTATTATTATTTTTATTTTTTCATGCTGAGTATTGCACTCAGGGACACTTTATCACGAAGCTACATCCTCAGTCCCTTCCATTTTTTATTTTGAAACAGGGTCTCACTACAAACTTTTGAACCTCCTGCCTCAGTGTCCTGAGTCACTGGGATTACAGGCATATACCACCACGCCTGCTTTGACTGAGGTATTTTTGATCCCCTGAAATATTTCTGGCTGGTATGTATTTGAGTGGTAGAACATGTGCTTAGCATGTGGAAGTACCCGGGTTCTTCAGTACCCAGTATACAAAGGAAAGATTTGAATAAATGAGTGAAGCAACAAACAAAAGAATCAACATTTCAGATAGAAGAAAAGAGATAAAGGGACAGAGATTTCTGATGCCTTGAGTCCCCAAGGCTGCAAGAATTTGGGCAAAAAATGGATAAGAAGATAACATTTGATGTTGGTCCATTGAGACACAGAATGTGAGCACAAGCCACAAGAGTCGAGCCAGTGTGAGATGCTGCTCTGGGTGCTTCAGAGTTACTGGATTCAATTCGTGTCTGATTGTATTTCATGTGTTTGTGGGGTGGGGGAGACGGAATTCAAACTTAGTGCTCAGTTCTTAAAAGTTTATTAATTATCGTTCCTTTTAGCATTTTTCTAAACCATATGTACCCCAATCCTTGATATATTTTGTTTTGAGTTAGGATCCCAGTAAGTTTCTGTGGGCTTTGCCAAGTTGTTGAGGCTGGCCTTGAACTTGTGATCTTCCATCCTCAGCCTCCCAGGTCACTGTGATTTCAGGCATGCAACATTGCACCTGGAAGGAAATTAATTTCATTATTGCTGTGAACACCTTAAAGCAGGCAGAACCTCATAGAGCACAATGGTTCCTGTTGCTTTTTGGACATATTCCAGAGATGTTCTGATGTGAAATCCTCTTTCCTTCTTGTGCACAATAGTGTTGAAGATCAAAGTCTTCATGTGTGGGCAATGGAGAGTTGGGGGTGGACACAGGTGCTGGTGGGTCGGTTGTCATTGTTCCAGAATATTTTCTAGCTAAAGCTCTTGAGGTTGGGGCTAGACTCAACCTAGTCTGGGAGAAGAAAGGGGAGAGGCTGATGGATGAAGTCAGAGGGAAGAGAAAATAGAATAAGGGAGAGTACAAGCTAGTCAGTGTCCATGGGAGGACTTGACATTTGAGCGTGACCTTTAGTGCTTTGAGTACTAGAGGCCTCAGCCCAGATTTTCCTGGTCCATCTGATTTGTGACTATGAAAATATGATTGGGCATTTCTGCTGCCACTGCCCTCCCAGATAGTGAAAATCAATGAAGGCACATTTTTAGAAAGAAATCAAGAGGTGAGAAAGTAAAGTGGGAGCAGGATGGAGACACAATTATTGCATCAGTTGAGCAGAGCAGCACTAGAAATGTCTTAAATGGTATCTGGAAGGACATGGCAGGAGGACCTGTTTGGCCAATGGACATATAGAGGAAGGATGTGGCAAAGGGAGGTAAAAGGTGATGAGGGAGCCCTGAGAAGGCAGGAGATGTGGGTGTAGTGTCAGCACTTGTCTGAAGAGTGCTGCTCACAAGTGTGTAGAGGTAAGTCATTCTTTCTAGAAGCCTGGGAAGGCTGGAGGCTCTGGGTCACTCTTGGGCTCCCCTGCCCTTGGAATCTTGCCACAGGCCTGGGTTGAGCCCTGCATTAACCTACCATCTTAGGGATTCTCACTGGGAGATGGTCTTGCCCACTCCTGCCGATTCTGAGCTCCTCTTTCCATCCCCATCTCCCTCCAGCGTGACAATCCCTTTGACCAAGGCTGCTTCACAAATTGTTACATCCAGATGTGTATGCCACTGGGACCCAAGTAAGTTGGTAAACCAGGGGCTGAAGTGGTAGACCCTGGGGCTGGTGGTATGGGGTGAAGCAGGGTCCCTTTCCCTGGTCCCTTATTCCAGCTCTAAGACCCTGATGCTCCCTGCTCCATTCCTTTGGGGTTTTTTCTATGGCACTCTGGGAGCCTCTGGGAATTTCATTCTGTCTTGCCCTTGTAGGTTCTTGCTACAAGAAATGGGGGTAGAGGGGAACAGCTGCCTGGATGATGCTCCTGGATGAGAGCCCTGAGCTTTATGCTTTCCAAGCTGAGGTGTGAGGGTGGTCAGTGAGAACTGGCCAATGTGGTAGTGACCCCTGGCCCTTGAACTTTTGTTCTGCAGGTACATGACCCAAGCTGTCAGTCTGCAAATAGAGCTGGGGACTGAATGGGAGCCAACAGAGGTATACTTTCCAGCACAACATCCTACACACCTCCCTGCATCCAAGTCTCCAACTCTAGTCCCCCCAAGTAGTAGCCAGTCTGCACCTTTACAGGAGGTGTGAGGAGTAGTGGGTGTGCATTGAAACAGGGGTGTCTGTGGGCTGCACAGCTATTGGGAGAAACCCTTCAGGTTAGGCTGGCTAGGAAGTAGCCAGTATAAGGATGGAGTATAAGGATGGGGATTATGGAACTGGACGGTGCACTGTTCAGGTCACAGGGCTTCAGAACACACTGAGGTGTCCCTGGATAGACAAAGAGATAATAAGACTAAATCACAAACTTTCTGGTTACTGCTTTTTTTGAAAAATAATCTTATGACTTCTTTAAAAGCTATAACACTTAACTCACTGGGTTTTCCTTTCTATATTTTGCTCTCTTTTCCAAGGAATTCTCTATTTCACTGGGGTTTCTGTTTCATATTGTGGATAACTATTATATCTAAAACTTGGATCTTTGCTCTTCCCCAGATTATGTATTTTATGTTTTTATATTTACATATCTCTCAAAGCCTCAATGTCATTCAAAGGACAGTTGAGTATGAAATTCCTCACCAGATAAGGGAGATTTTCCATAGGAATCACCTTACATGGAGCCAGAAAGAGAGAACTACTAATGGGACTTGCATGGGACTATGATGTTGTAGCACTTAATGCAGTTCCCAGGCAGAGCTCTGAGGACTGCCATTGGATCCTGATCTCATGATAGATGGATGTGTTTTCTTCATTCATTTCAGATGGCTCATTGAAGTTAAAGAGAGGCTAGGCATTATATCTTTGTAAAATGTTTTGTGAAAATTAGTATTAGTCATCTCAACATCAAGGTTTCAATTCTTTTGCACTTTTCCTTTTTTATTAAAGTGCTACTTTTTACTATTTTTTAAAATATTTTTACCTTTAAAAACTATTTTTAGCTGTAGGTGGACACAATGCCTGTATTTTATTTATTTTTTTCAGTGGTGCTGAGGATGAAACCCAGTACCTCACACATGCTAGGCAAGCACTCTACCAGTGAGCTACACCCCAGTCCCTGTTACGCTATTTTGCCAGTAATATTTTTTTTCTTGTTGTGTTTTTTTTTTTTTTTGGATTAAACCCAGCCCCTTATGTTATTTTTTATTTTGAAATAGGTTCTCACTAATTTGCTTGGGGTCTCACAAAGTTGCTAAGGCTGGCTTTGAACTTGAGTTAGCCTCCTTGTAAGTTTTCAGCCAGCTTCAGAAGTTAGTTAGATCCTAAGATTAAAAAGGACTGGGGAGTAAGCTTGGGGGTGAGGCACACCTGGGTTCAATCCCCAGTCTAAAAAAGTAAATAAATACATAAATGGTTTTTTGAATCCTACCAATGAGTATCGATCTTTGAGTCTGCCACTCTGATTTTGTTCAGAAATTTGTTTTTAAAATATATTAAGCTCTTTCCTCTATTGCTTGAGAGCAATGCTATTAATCTGTAGAAAGTGTTCTGTGAATTTAGATTGAATTAGTAGAATGTAGAATGATAATTTTTAGAAACTTATGAATTTCTTTTTAACAACTAAATTCAGTTTAACATTAATTTTATTAATAATAAAAATACTGAAAATCACCTGAATATTTTGAACATGAAAATAAGAGATGTTATATATTGAATAATTAATAGTAAATGAAATAATACCTATGTATATGGATATATATCAGAAATCAAGGTAAACTTATCTCTCTATTATTATTTACTATATATTATTTATTATTTATTTATCGATTTATTCATTAATTTATTTTAGGTACTGAGCTGACTCCCGAGTCCTTGTATGGGCATGTGCCACCACACATGATAATTTGAAAAAAGATGGGAAGATGGTTGAAATTCTTCACTGTGTTCATGAGACTATGTTATTTACCTTTCCCCCCTATATTTCTGTAGGTCTGAAATATTTCAAATAAAAGTTTTGGTTACAATGATTGCCTCCTCTTTTCTCTTTCCTTTTTTGTTTAAGATGTTAAATCTTAAGTGTTCTTTGATCCGTTTGCAATTGTGAGAAGGGCAAAGTCTTTGGATAGTATAAATGGCTGTGATTTACAAGTCTGAATTCTGATTGTGTCTTTTTCCCCCGTAGGTTTTCTGGCACAGTTTTTACTGCTATTGACATGGCTCTGGGTCAATAAAAGTTCGTAACTTTTTCATACTTCTACTGTTAGACCAGGACACAAGAAAAGACCACTGACTCCAATTAAAATCAAATTAAAGCAAGCTTATTATTTTGACCGGCCGGGCTGCCTCTCCCACCCAAAACTGCAGGAACAAGATAGCAGCTACAACTTTCCTGCAGTCCAGCTTTTTAGCCCAGAAAGTTACACAAAGGAGGGGTTTACAGATAACAAAACTCTGACAAGCGTAACACAAATGGTAGTTTACATTTTTTACTGGCCCCGACACCAGAATTTATGAAGGTCATTAGAGCCTCAGAGAGGATTGTTATCTGGCCAGGGAAGGCCAAGATTTGTGAGGTGTCACTAAAGTTTCAGAGAGGGCTGCTATCTGGTCAGAGAGCCAGGCTTGGGTGAGTTCAAGGCACGGGCAGGCATTCCAAGCAGGTTCAGAATTTGCAGTAATTTATAGTAAGCCAAAATTATCTTTTCATGGCTTTGTGGCAATGGCTCCCAATTTTAAGAAAAGATCAGGTTGGGTCTATCACTACATGTATATTAGCTTTCTTTTAGGGGAAAAACTACATGAAGCTAAGCATAATCAATAGGAATGTAATTTTTAAAGTTAAGTATGTTGTAAGAATTAATCTATATAATTTCATACTATTCTCACTTTAGGGGGAACAAATAAGGCATTATATCATGAATAAGCAAATATTATAAAAAGTATTTTCCCAGGTAGGAGTGACAAGAGGAGTAATTTCTGGCACTGGGCTGAGCTTTGGTTGGCTAATCAACTTCAAGAAAAATCTGGAAAATATTTAGGGTCCAGGTAGTGGAAAATACTATACATATTCAGTTGCGAGTCAAAATACTACTCATTTGTCAGTTATAATCTCATTATATGATAATATTGTGTGTTAGTACAAATTATTAACAGGTTGGTGTTTGTTACTTTCTAAGAGAATTAGAAAAACCACTGATTTGTTTTTTAATTACGTTTCCATTATAGGTTGCTATTAAACAGATTAATTTACAGAAACACCCACAGAAGGAACTGATCCTTAATGAGCTCTTGGTGATGAAAGAATAAAAGAATCCCAACATAATTCACTTCTTAGGTAAATATGTTTGAGGTTCTTTTAATAATTTGGATAAAAACATGGAAATTTGTAGTTTGATGGAGACTAGCCAATTTGAAGTGTCAATACTGAGAAGGTCCTTTTGCTACAAGGATATTACTTGGTTAGTGTGAGAAGTCAGCTAAATGAAGGACATTGCTGACATTGTGTCTATTCATGCAAATGATCAGACACAGAAACATTAAGGAATGATCAGCTGAGATTCATGTCTTAAGCCACAGAGTTCACTACACATATTTCTGAAATGTTTAGATCAGTTTTTAGATTTTAAATGCTATTCTTTGTAGGTAAATTGTGCATGTTCATCAAAAGCTCCTGTAGACCACATGCAGTAGTGTAAGTTTGTAATCCCAGCATCTAGAGAGGCTGAGGCAAGGAGGATCATGAGTTCAAAGTCAACCTCCAGAATTCAGAAAGGGCCTAAGCAACTCAGTGAGACTCTGTATTAAATAAAATACAAAACAGGGCTGGGGATATGGCTCAGTCGTTGAATGCCCCTGAGTTCAATCCCTGGAACCCCCTCCAAAAAAGATACCTCATGTTTAGAAATTGAAGTTTTGTTTGTCTGTTTTTTTTAAAGACAGAATGGAAAATTAAGACTATAATTCAATTACACATATGAATGCAAGACCACTAGTAAACAATGATACAAGTGGTTTTATTATATGGTTACAGGTCATTTTATTTCTTATATAAATTTGTTTAGGGTGGGGAATTGGTGATATATTTTTTGGCTTTATCCCTAATTTTGGTGTATGCATTAATGGAAATAAATTTTCAGGTACATTTGGCTGCTCTTTAAAATAATATTTCAAGTCAGCATGCTGTGTAAGATAAGCCACAGACTTTGGAATTATGAGAACTTGACTTCAGATGCTGATTCTGACACTTACTATTGTAAGGGTCCAGCGAAGTGTCGGAGGAAGAGACCACAAGTGACTAGCTTCATGCAATAAGCAGGAGGGAGTTTATTGAGGATCCAATTCAGTGCGCCGAGGCTCCAGGCAGGCTCGCTCAAGAAGGGAGGGCAGCCCAGAGCCCCGAGCAGGTGCTGAGCACTGCTTAAGTACACTTTTTTGGGGAGGGCGGGGATTTTACATACATCACAGTCTCCTTTAACAAATCATCATACACCGCGGGAAAATCATACTACAATTCCTAAACATGATTAGTTCATTCATTGGCGGGAACAGGTCGGGCGGGGGTGATAGGTCAGTTCTAAAGCGGGGTACACATTCAAACTGATTGGTTTAGGCCCTGCGATGCCTACGTGCGACCACACAGAGCCCTTCAGTTATTAAACAACCAAGCAGTCAGGGGAAATATTTACTGGGCGGTTCCAAGCATTGTCTTAACAGCTACAGAAATTTCAGGTTTTGCAGGTAGCATAGAAACCTAACAATACCTAATCCTTTACATTTTAACTCAGACCTTGCAGCTTAGAAACTTTACAATACCCGGTCTTTTACCCTTTAACTTTTACGCTTTAACTTCAATTTCTTTTACCCTTACACTATGTAATCTTAGATGAGTTCCTTAATCTCTCCAAGCCTGTCTCTGTATCTGCAAATCAAGATCAGTAATCCCCAAGTTGTAGGGTTATTTTTGTTGGAAAACTTCAAAATATATACCTAGGCAACTATTATGGGCAAACTATGACTTCAAAATCATAATGAATATCATAATGACCCTCGGACATTTTTGTGCTGTGACAAAGAAGTTTTCTTCTTTGCTCTCAAACTTTCAACTCTGTTGTTTTATCATTATGGTGCTTAATATTTGAACTTGAATATAGAGTGTCAAATGTTTAAAAAAAATAGAGTGGAAGTTTTGAATGTTCTAATTTTACTTACCTGGTAGGAGAAGATTTGCTTGTAGTAGTGGAATACCTTGCTGGTGGGCCAGTGACTAATATTGTTACAGCAACCTGCATGGATGAGGCACAGATTACTGCTATGTACAGAGAGGTGATTTTGCATTCTTTGGGACAAATTGGGTGATGTGGTGTTAGCAAGAGATAATTAAAAAAGATTTTCCAAAAGGGGGAATTTTTGTTGTACACAATCTCTGTAAGTTATCCCATCTTGTTTTTATCTCAGATGTGAGTTTCAGCCCTTCATAAGTAGGATGACTTGGGTATGAGTTAGAGACCCTATTTTATTTTTATTTTTTGTATTAGGGATTGAATCTAGGGTTGGTCTACTACTGAGCTATGTGCCTAGTCTATTATTATTATTATTATTATTATTATTATTATTATTCTTTAAGAAATTCTTAAAAGATGCCTAGGCAAGCCTGGAACTTGTGATCTTCCTACTTCTGCCTCTGGTGTAACTGGAGTTACACGTGCCCAGTAAGCCTTTGAAGAATAATTATCACTAAAAAATCTCATTATACTCATCATAATAGTTTATCATCCACTTAGGGCACTTCTGAGGATTAATGGAGCTATAATTAAAAATATGCCACTCAGCTAGGTTTGGTGGTACATGCCTGTAAATCTCCATCACTCAAAGGCTGAGAGAGGACAATTGCAAGTTCAAGGGTGGCCTCAGCAACTTAGCAAGGCCTTAAGCAACTTAGTGTGACCCTATCTCAAACTTAAAATAAGAAAGGGCTGGAGATATAGCTCAGAGGTAAAGTCTCTTTATGCTAAATCCCCATTATCCCTCTTCTTGCACACCCACCCCTTCCCACTGAAAACTGGGACTAGAATCATCACAGACAAAGCAAGACACATGTCTAACTTTAAGATCATAAAGTCTGCTTCTGGCTTCATTGAAGGTGAAGAAATTGGTTGTTTCTTCATATTTTTATATGAATTTCCAGTTGTCCTTTTTTTTTTAAGTTTGTAGAATCTTTCAAATTGCCTAATACTCAGCCAAAAACAAGTGTTCCATCTGTCCCTCTGTATCTTTTCCTATAGAGGAGACTAGATTAATGATTTGTTTATTGTCATTGAAATGGATCCTATTCTGTCCTGATGTCATAGGGATCATTGTCATAATTGACAAATTATAAATGTTTATGATAGACTATTCTATAATACACAGTGAATTAAAACTTGGTATACTACATAGACAATTATTTTTATTCAGGTAACATTCTTGAAAATTGAATTCCAAGTTTGTGTTCCACCTAAGAAGGAAAGAAGTTAGAACTCTTGCATAGTTCTCAATACTATATTTCTTAACAAAGACGTAAAAACTAATCAAAACTTAACAAGAATTTATCTATTCCTACTTGAATACTCACTTTTTATAGTTGATATAAAATCAATTTCAGGAGTTGTTCTGACTGCATTCACTAGGGGTCTCCTTTTCTGTGCCAAAATTTTTAAATTGTGACAAGTCACTTTCTACTTATTTTTACAGTATTTTTCTGTGGCTTCATTCTTTACTAGAACCTGATTCAATGCTTCTTAAGTAGTATATGATTATACCATTTACATCCGTTTTTGTTTGTATAATAGTACAATACTTTGAATAAGAATTTTAGTAGTTACAAATAGTGTGCAGACTTTGTTGTTCTACTCTGATGGGAATAAGAATAAAAATACAACTGTTCCCACATGTATAATTTATACTTTCACTTTATATTCAAAACCATGGGGCAAAGAAATATTTACAATCTCATCCTATTCTTCTATTTAAGGCAGGGAGGAATTTATTCTTACTTTTTTTGTTTAAATATTTTTAGTTGTAGATGGACAAAATAACTTTATTCAATTGTTTCTTTTTAATTGTGGTGGTTTTATTTGTTTGTTTTCTTCGTTTCAGATTTGGAGATCAGACCTAGAGCCCCACACATGCTATGCAAGTGCTCTACCACTGAACTCTACTATATACATATTTTTTTATTGTTGATGTCAGGTTGTGGATAGGGCTTGGCATAATTCTACCAGACAAAAAATGAAGAAGACATAGTACATTACATTGATAACCCCCCCTGGAAGCAACAAGACCACCATCTATCTTAAATGCTTTTCTCAGTGGCTTACATTGATTTATACTTTTGGGTACCTGAGGTTCAAGTGCAAATAACCACAAGTCTATTCTCTACTATTGAACTAATTTCTAAAAAAATTATGCTTTCTTACCAAGTGCTGGGTACAATCAGGCATTTAAACCAGAAATGGCCTAGAAGTTATATGGACTTATCCATCATTTTATAAGACAGACCATTGAAGACAAAGTTTTAAAAATCAATGGCAGAGACTGGTGATATAACTCAGTGATAGACGGTTTGGCTAGTGTACACAGTGCCCTGGGTTTGATGCCCAGCCCTGCAAGAACAAGAACAATAAATAGAAAGAAAGAAAGAAAGAAAGAAAGAAAGAAAGAAAGAAAGAAAGAAAGAAAGAAAGAAAGAAAGGAGGGAGGGAGACAGGAAGAAATCAGAGATGGATGAGCTGGGCATGTGGCAGATATCTGCAGTCTTAGCAGCTCAGGAAGCTGAAGCAGGCACATCCTGTGAGGTCAGCCTGCACAACATAGAAAGGCCTTGTGTAAAAAAAAAAAAAAAAGGAAAAGAAGGAACTTAATAAGACACTCTTTAATGATGTCTCTAGATGAGTTCTGAGTGTGGTAGGGGATCTTCTTACTATTTTTAAGGTATTTTGTTTTCATATGAGAGGATGTGTTTCTGTATAAATGTTAAGTATTGCAGGGTCTTTGGCTAAATACTACAGGCTGTGCTCTGGCCTCAACTACTAGTATAATGACTTTGTGTGAACTAGTGAATGGGACATTTCAGGACTGTTTCATTAATATCTGTTTTATTTTGCTCAGTGTTTATAGGTATTGGAGTTTTTACATGCCAATCGTGTCATTCACTGGGACCTAAAAGGTGACAATGTGCTTTTGGGAATGGAAGGAGCAGTTAAATTTAGTAACAAGTTAAAAAAAAAACATTAATTTTTTTTTACTATACTTTTCTTTCTTTCATATCAAAAAACCCCATCTCTTTATATTTTAAAAAATATAAAGGGGAGAGTATGTTGGTAAGAACTATGAACTGAGGACTGGATTTGATAAGTTGTATCTGTGTTCTCATTCACCTCTAAAATTATGTAACTACTGGCATCATGTCTATAAGATTGAGACTGTTTTGTATTTACATGAGAATAAATAATATCTATGAAGTGTTTGGATTGTTTTACATAAGTAGGAGATTTTGTAAACTTTTTATTTAAGCAATCCTTTTATATTAATGCATTTAATATATTATAGTGTATAAACACACCAAATTACCATCCTTTACACTCTGCCATTTAAGATGAATTACTTCACCATGTTGCAGAGAATGTTTAGTAATTCTATAGGAGTGAATACTGAAAAGAACACCTGTTAGCTAAAATAATATTTATAATGGAAATGAGTGTTTATAAAAGCCATGTACCATTCCAAGTACCTTGTAAAAATATCTAATCCTCATGATAAACCTAGGAGATAGGTAGATTTTTTTTTTTCAACAGAAAATTCTATTTGTTCATTAACTTTCTCCTAGAAAAAGCTTTTGGAGATCTACATTTGTGAGCTTTTGTTTTTTGTGTTTATTTTAATCCATTACTGAAGTACAGAGCTAAGCTCTAAGCTAAGTGTCTGTTTTCTTTTATATATGAAATATACTCCTTCTTCTGGAGAAATAAATAAATTAAACACAAATGTGGTTAATATAACGAGCTTTGCTTTGGCTAGTTTATAGAAGCTCATAGAGTTTATAAAAATGTAATTTAAAGAAACAAAAAAAATCAGAGAAAATAAACTTCCTTCCCAATGTCTTAAATATGGCACCCTTAAAAATAATTTTCGTGGAAAAATGCCAGTTTAAAAGAAGTTACACACACACACACACACACACACACTTGCATAAGAATCTCAGTTTCCATAATTAAAGTGAATCCTTAATAATTTTGACTGATTAGACAATTTTCATTTAAAAACATTTGTCTTTTCTCTGATTTTGTAACCGTTAATTTCATTCAAAGTCATTTTTCTAGTGTATTGATCAGATAAACAACATTATTCCCACATGCTTAATATTTTTTTTAAAAATGTGTTCTCAATCACAAAAATAATTCTTAGGATTTTTATATCATTGGTAATGATCTGAATATGAAAACTGAAATATGACTCTTCAGGATCTTTATTTAGTTAATTTGAAGATCTTGGACTTACATTAATTCTTGCTATTAAAGTAAAAATCTTTGAATACTTGCATAATATTTAGATAAGATAAAATATACATTGGTTATATTTTCTATATATACATATATGTGATATAAATATCATATGCTTATGTTATAGAGCTGCTTTACCTTTGTCTGTTACTTGGTTTCTAGTCACTTTGACAAATTACCTGAAGAAACCAATTTAAGCTGGGTGTGGTGATACATGCCTATAATCGTGACAATTTGAGAGGCTGAAGCAGGAAAATCATCATGGGCTAATCCACTGATAGTATCAAAACCCTTAATATCCAGTCAATTTTTCAATCCCACCTCTAAACATTGATGCACCAGAGAAAGCCTTCAACACATGCGACTTTAGAGACTTTCCAAATCCAAATTTGATACTCTATAAAAACTGTGATATACCACCAAAATCTTCATTTAGAAATAAATTCAATATTCATTCAAGAGCTGAGGGTACTATAATAAAAAGCCCTTAGCCTGTTTGAATGAGCACCATCCTGAAGAAAACTCACCCATAATCATTACTCCTTCCAGATGATGCCTGTAATCAATGATATGGGCATATGAAGGGCTTTTAAAAGCTCTGAATGGCCATCCCAGTGTGGTTACCTGGTGCATCATGGAAGTGGCATTCAGTTATGCTTGCCGACCCCAACTTTGGTCAGTTTTGCTTTGTTTTTTCTTCCTTCCAAAGATTATCTGAAAAGCACTTTTAGATCTCTCTAGATATGTTCCTCTCCAAATGAAAATCTGTTCCCTGGAATATCTGACCTAGGGCACTTTTGATTATGTATGCACATTTGTGTATTTGTTATGTATGTATGTGTGTGTTTTAGTCGGACATTTTGCTGCTGTGACCAAAAGACCTGACAAGAATAATTTTAATTATGAAAAGTTATTTAGGGCTCAGAATTTCATAGGTTTCAGTTGATAGATGGCTGGCTTCATTCCTTAGGGCTGGAGGTGAGGTATAATTTGTGGCAGAGGAAAACAGGTGGGAACATGGCACCCAGGAAGGAGACAGAGAGTTCCACTCCCCTTGGACAGATGACTTATATATAACCTAAAGAAAAAATATATGAAGGCCCTTCTCCAGCAATATCCTACCTGCCAATAGTTATCACCCAGTTAATATCTATCACAGGACTAATGCAATGATTAGGTTAAGACTCTCATAACCTAATTATTTCTCCTCCAAACTCTCTTTCACTGTTGCACACATGAACTTTTGGGGAAACTATGTATCTAAACCATAACAGTGTATGTAAGCATGTGTGTGTGTATGTGTGTGTGTGTGTGTGTGTGTGTGTAAGTATCTGTCCACTTGAAGAAAGTATACAAAATATTTGCATCACATACATTTATGAAATTTCTGATATGCTAAATGCTTGTATATGAGAGTGGTCTCTCATATACTTCCTCTCTAGTTCTTTGAAATCAAGATTACTTTCCAGGTTAAAAGTTTAAAAGTTCATTGGTGATTATGGCTTAGTAGGATCAGGATCAGTAGTGATAAATAAACTTAACTACCAAGATTATGAGAAGCGTTTTTTTTTTTCCAAGAGAAAACATGAAATAATAGGTCTAATAGAAACATGTGCTGATGTAGTGCAGTCTCCAGAATGTCAAAGACAATTTCACTGAGGAAACTAGAATTATTAAAGTCAGAGAGATCCCTGGCAGCAACTTCTGAAAACAAGTGGTAGATAGAAATCTTGGCACCTTAGCAACAATTCAAGAAAGATAACCCAAGTTAATTACAAGTAAACAAATCTTTCCTATTTCCTAGTCTCTACCAAAGGAGGGCTACTTGAGCAGCATTTATTTTTCCAAAGATAAGAATTAAATGCAGGTTGCAAAAGCTTTACCTCTAATTAATACATTACTTTTTTGAATGTTTCAGAAAAATGCAGAATCTAAGGCCTATCACACTCTTTATTGGAATCATTAGCAATAGTTTTAAAATTCCCATTAATCTAAGTTTCTTGATGCCCTGACCCCTCCTTGTTACTTCTGACCCATTGTTCCAGCTCTTCTTCCTTGTATGCTGTTATAATGTGGATATTAGGTGGCTCCCAAAAGCTTATGCATGAGACAATGCAAGAAAGTTTAGAGGAGAAATTATTGGGTTATGAGAGTCTTTTAGTCAGTGGATTAACACCATGATGTGAGTAACTGGGGTAGGGTGTGGCTGGAAGAGGTGGGTCATTGGAGGCATACACTTGGGATATGTATTTTGTATCTGGCAGAGAATCAATCAATCTCTCTCTCTCTCTCTCTCTCTCCATTCTGATCATCATGTGATGTGAGCCACTTTCCTTGACCACACTCTTCCACCATGATGTTCAGCCTCACCTTGAGCCCCAAGAAATGGAGCTGGCTGTCAATGGACTGAGACCTCTGAGACCATGAGTCCTTACTGTTGAGAGCCACAGCAGAAGGGGCCCCAGCAAACTTCCAGCTGCCAGCAAACTTCCAGCTGCCAGCTGATGATTGGCTCACAGCGGCCCCAGCAAACTTCTAGCTGCCAACTGGCTCCTCTGTGGTGATGCTCATTGGGCTATTTCCCCGTCCTTTCAGACCACAGAGCGGCTCATTGGGGGACTTTTTTTTTGGCTCTGCCTCAAGAGCAGGCGGAGTGGGGGAGGTTGAGAGGCTTTTGGGAAGCCGGTGGTGGCAGTTAGGCTCTGAGTGTTTTCCTGAGGAGCTGAGTGGTGCAGTGTGTGTTCTAAAAATAAAGTTAGTTTCTTTTGACAAGTGGCTCCTGAATTGTGCCCAGCCAGATTGTGGCATTTGGTGGCTTGCACGGGGAACGACTGAGGGTCAGTGATAAGGTAAACTGCTCACCCCTGAGGGCAGGGTGAGAGGATGGGTAGCCATTTTAAGATTCTTCTTTTGTTTTGCTTCACTTTTGTTTTAAGTTGCCTGTCCCTGTTGATGTGTAAGATGGAAGAAAAACCACTCACATCTGAGGAACAGATAGGGAGAAAAGGGTTGATGGACATTTAAGGAGGATAGAAAGGCTATAATGATTTTCTGTTGTTCCAATTTTGTTTTATTCTGTTTCAGTTTTGTTTGGCGTTATCTTGTTGGGTTGTATTATAGTTATAGTAGAAATATTCAAGTAAAAGAGAAGGTATCTCGAGCTAGTCAGACAGAGAAAAAAATTCAAGTAAAAAAGAAGGTCTCTTGAGCTACTCAGACAGAGAAAGAAAGTGTAGAGCAGAAAAAGCCATCAGGGGAAAAGTTACAACAGGAGACTGCTACTAACACCTTTCTGTCAACAGAGGGTGTAAGTGTCCAACCAACAACACCGCCTCCATATGCTGGGAGGCCCCCAACCCCCACAGTTGATAGTTGGGATCCTGAGACAGGATCTCAAATATTAACATGCCCTGTATTTAAAGCAGGAGGGCAGTGAATTCACCTTACATGCATCCAAGATACATACTGTAAGCTAGTTGCCACAGTCAAAATAAATTTATTTATTTAAGAATTTTATTTGCATCCAAATATTTGGCAGTTGTGATAAAAAACAACAAAACAATCACAGGGAAATGTCTGGGATGCAATTTTTTCTCTTTTGACACTTAATGTGTTTTCACAGATTGATTTTGAAACTCTCAGTGTGATAAGCAGCATCCCCAAACCTTTCCTTTGCTTGGCTTCCCTGATTCCTAGTTACTTCCCCACACTGTGCTTTCTGCATTCTCCTTATATGCAAATCTTTCTTTATTATTTTAATACCTTTGAGGAAAAGTTAACAAACCAGAAAAAACATGCATTAGTTAACTAAAAGACTGCCCCAATTTAAATATGTACTTATATCTAAATATATAAATATGTTTAAAATAAAACTCAGGAGACTTACTTATTTCTTTTCTGCTCATTCAATAAATTACTCAAAATATATGCATACTCTCCTTTTTTTGTCATTCTTTTTTTACCATCTTAGTCTGGGCCTTTTAATTCTTTGCTCATATAACTGCAATATCTCCTTTTTTAAATATATTTTTTTTAATTTGTAGATGGGCACAATACCTTTATTCTATTTTAAATGTGGTGTCAGGAATCGAACCCAGTGCCTCATACATGATAGGAAAGCGCTGTACCACTGAGTCACAACTTCGGCCCACAGCTTTCTGTCTCTTGGTACTTCTAATCATCATAGCCAATGTGATTCTCCATTCTCATCATAGTAATTTTTCTGCTTAAAAACTGACAATGCCTTTTATTTGTTTATCAAAATGAAATTCTTTATCTAACATGAACATCCAAGACTGAATTCTGGCTAGTAGAATGTGGGCAGAAGTGACATGCTCATTTTCATGGCTAGTGGAATGTGGTTGGAAATCACATGCTCATTTCCATTTCTAAACCAAAAAGCCTCCCATACTATTTGCCACATACTGTCTCTTTGCTTTCATCAGCTGGTTAAATGTAGGGGATCCATTGGAGAACTTTGGGGTGACTTCGGACATAAGAACCAGTGAAGTAAAAAGACTAGAGTCCCTGAATAACTTCATGCTGCAAAGTTTCTTGCTCTCACATCCTGCTCCTGCCATAGGACTCAGACATAAGCAAAAAGGAGAATTCTATTGTGTGAAGATGATGGGACTTTAGGGGTTATTTGTTGAAGTGGTTACCAACATTGTAACCAACATCAAAATCATAGAGTCAGTGTGACTCAAGATTAGTAAACTTGCTGGGAGTTTACTTTGTGGGTTTTGGACTTTGGGAATATCATTTTCAGTATTTTCCTAGTTATGGTTTTTGAACAAAATAGTCTTTTTATTTTTATAATACTTGAATCTGGTTTCATAGCATTTGAAAATAATGACTTGTTACAGTTTATTCAATCATGCATACAACAAACATTTATTTAGATCTGTTTTGTCCTAGGTATTGGGTATTGTGGAGAGCCACTCTGAGTGACCATGCCTTCCAGTCCTGAAGCAGGAGGCTCTATCCAACCATTATATTCATGATGGCTTGGGCATTGACCCAGATTGGATAGCAAAGACCATCTCCTGAGTAGGCATATCCCTGGGGTTGAGATACATTCACCTGCTCCCCTGTAATCCTACCCCTTCAGCCCTATTATGGATAAAACTTTCTAAGAACAGTGTCCCCCAAATAAAAGCTGACTTCTGAATGAGCTCTCTCTCTCTCTCTCTCTCTCTCTCTCTCTCTCTCATCAACCTCTTGTGACTTTATCTTGCTCTCCCTTTTGGGAAGCCTGAGGCCAAGAGCCAGGGGAAGTCATCCTGAAGCTTGTGTAACGGTAAATTGTGTCTGTGTTTTATTTTGCATTACCACAAATTCACCTTAGTTCAGCTGCCCATGCTGGTTTGGGGCGGCAGTGTATTAACAAAAAGGAAAGGAAAAAAAATTATATTTTCAGTAAAGAAAATAACTTAGTGGTTTATATTACAATGTTACCTTGAGAACATTTGCTACTTAAATTTTAAACTAAGCATAAAACTTCAACAATACCATCACCATTTTCTAGATCCTAAATGATCAGTGTCAGCTTCAAGCCTTCACTGAGACACCTAGAATTGTTGTTGTTCAATCCTTGTCTGATGCTGAAAGAATAATTTTTCACCTTCCATTGTTGATTCAGAAGAAAGAATTCTCACTTAGTGAATTCCTTCCTTTGCACAAAATCCATATATATTTTCTTTTGCAAGCACCCATTTCTTTTGGCATTCCTTTTCTTAGCTTGAGCACTTTGATGGTGATACCATGTAAGAAAGTGCCTCCTATCCTTCTGCCAGTTAAGCTTTGTGAAGATGGATAACTAGGTCCAGGGGCAGAGGCAGGAATTCATACCTTTTTACATGGCTCCAGCCCTGGATTGGTTGTAACTCATGATCATTTCTCTTTCCAACTATCCTTCTGTCATTTAATAAAGTCTATTCCTTACACAAAGGGTTAAAACTGGCCTTGATTGTTTCATGACCTTTGACTTTACATTTTGGACAAAATACAGCAATTTCAAGCAAATCTTCTCTTCATAATCCTGTTTAGCTTCCTAATAATACCAGTGGTTCATCCTTCACATTTACTGAAATTGGAAAATAAACANTTATTTACATTGACAAACACTGCAGGCTATCATTTGAGTCCCTACTTTAAAATGCCCAATTTTCTCTGTGCAAATCAGAATGGAGTTCAGCTCTTTTTCCTAGTGTTAGTAGTTACTGTGTAAAAAAATATCAATGTTTTCAATGCTTTGAGATAATGTCTTAACTTTGGTTATCTTTGACAGTAGAAACTGGCCTTGTGGTGACACCCATCAAAACCTGGTCCCCAGATCTCTTGATGGTAAGTGTGTGTGTGTGTGTGTGTGTGTTTTCTTAAATAGAGGATGAGGTTGAGTCCTGTCAGGAAAGGTCATTGGAAAAAAATGGGAAAAGGTGAAAAAATTGTTTGTTTTCTGACTTTGGTTCAGGGTAAAGGCCAAGGACTGGTTTATGTTCCTAAGTATTAAAGGTTAAAAATATAATTTAAAAATTTAAACAAGCTTTTTGTCTTTGCTTTTTTTCTAGCTTAAACTGAAATGGAATAGAAGGCACACCCAGTTTTAGGCAAAGCTAGTTCCAGACAACTAAAGGATAAAATTAAGATCCTATTCTTTCCCTATATCATGTTGTCCAATAAAATATTCCTTGATGACAGAAATGTTCTATGTCAGAACTTCCCAGTACACTAGTCACATGCATGTGAATATTAAGCACTTGAAGTGTAGCTAATAGCAACCAAGCAAATGGACATTTTAATTTAATTTGAAGTCATTCAAATGTAAAACACCACTCAGTGACTACTCTCATAGAGACCACAACTCCATTCATGCTGCCTGGCTGCATCTTGGCTTTATTTTCAGGCAGACTGCCTCCATGTGGTATTAATGGGAGACTGAAAGCTCCAGATGTGTCAGGTCCTTAAAAATTATGATCTCACAGAGGGAGAGAACCATCTCCTCTTCAGCAGGGAAGGAGTCTGACTGGCTTTGCTTAGGTAAATCACTGGAACTGATAGACCCAATCTGATCTTTTCTTAAAATTGGGCATCTCGCCACAAAACCATGAAAAGATAATTTCGGCTTTACTATAAATTACTGCAAATTCTGAACCTGCTTGGAATGCCTGCCCGTGCCTTGAACTCACCCATGCCTGGCTCTCTGACCAGATAGCAGCCCTCTCTGAAACTTAGTGACACCTCATAAATATTGGCCTTCCCTGGCCAGACAACAACCCTCTCTGAGGCTCTAATGGTCCTCATAAATTCTGATGTTGGGGCCAGCAAAAAAAAAAAAAAATGTAAACTACCATTAGTGTGATGCTTGTCAGAGTTCTGTTATCTGTAACCCCCCTTTTGTGTAACTTTCTGGGCTATAAAGCTGGGCTGTAGGAAAGGTGGGGTGCTGTCTTGTTCCCGCCGTTTTGGGAGGGAGAAGCAGCCCGGCAGGTCGAAATAATAAGCTTGCTTTAATTTGATTTTAATTGGAGTCAGTGGTCTTTTCTTGCGTCCTGGTCTAACAGAACAAGGTGGATGTTTTTATGGTCCAGTCAGAGTCATGTCCTATTGTGAACTGTGAAATTCACTGCCCTCCTAGAATGGTTTTGACCTGAGGAGAAACAGTTCTCAGATGGTGATTAAAACAGAAGCTGAAGGACTTTGTGATAAATGGAGGTTAAATAAAAAGTAAAGGATACCATTGTTTTGGACTAAGCTCCTACTCTTAGCCCCAACAGACCAGGCTAAAAATCAATGGAGTCACTCAAGTTCCATATCACCAAAAAGAAACTAAGTTGTTTTCTGACCTTCTGGGCAATCAGGAGACAGAGATAGCAACAAAATTTCCCAAGGAGTTTGGTTTTCATCACCATTAAATCACTCCTGCACACACAGAGGGGGTTGTCTATTTTGCTAATGAGATTCTTAGCAGTTAGTCTGGTTCCAGGACCTGCTGAGAGGGAAGCAATGGCCCACAGAACATCTGGTCCATTCTCCATGGTCTCAGGGTTGCTGGGCTCTTGAGTCCTCAAGTTCTAGTAGCTCAGTCAGTCTCTAATGCCTTGTCAGAAGTGCTTTATTTTCCTTCTGTTTTATCTGGCTTTTTACTTTTTCTTGAGGGAAGGTTTCTGACAGTAACTCAATTTTAGCTACATGCAAGAAGCTTCAACACACCCACATGTGGAATTATATTACCTATTTGTTATTTGTTTATTTTCTATCCCCTTCTTGAGGAATGTTAGCTCTACAAAATCAGATTACCTTGACTTATTCTTTAATATATCCCATTGCCTTGAAAAGCACATGGCAACTGGTAGAGATTCAATAAAATTAAATAAATGGATGAAATCAGATAGTCAAAAATAATAGCAAAATACTTAAAAAAAATTCGTTTTCCATCTAGATACCTGTAGAATCTAGTAATTTCCATGCCTACTCATATTTCTGCTACATATTTTCTCAGTATTTTTTACTTTTCATAAATGAGTTTATTAATGCACTGGTATGTTTTTAGCTTTATCAGAAGGACATGCAGAATATATTTTTGTGTTTGGAAATTGTAACTTTTTCTAGGACCAAATGAAGATGTAAATAAACAGATTATTTTATCCACAGTGTGTTTCTTACCCTCCTCTCAGTGTCCTTTCAATTCTTTACAGTGTTGCTGCCTTCTTCATTGATCAAAAATTGTACTTATCTGGGATCTAGTAAAATAGTCACCTCTTATAGGAATTCTCCCTCATAGGTTTTCCTGGTTACTCAGTTTTAGTCTCATCTCAGTTTTCACAGCTCTGTGCAGGTTCTTATAACCTTGCTTTTTAGTTGTCTGCTTACATGTCTAGGTTCCAATCTGATTACTGACCCCTTTCCACATATGTCTTCATATCCTTTGTACTTAGCACAAGGTCAGACACATAGATGTATCTTTGAAAACATTGACTGGATACTTAATTAATCTTAGAATGTTATATGGTCTAGGACTGTGTAAATTTTTAAAAGACACCAACAAAATGAAACTGTCTAATTTTGGAATTTTAGTGAACAAGTGAACAGTAGAATGCATATAGAAGCTATTGGCACACAGGAAGGCCTCCTCCTGAACCACTGGAATCTATACTGTTTATACCTGAGCTTACTTACTTAAAAGCTTTTTCCATCACTGATGTCCTTGGAATCAGCCTTAACTTCCAGAGGTGTATAACTTCCAGATGGTGTAACTTTAAAATAACCAGCAAGTCCTTCTTCCATTAAATCTCCTGTATTTGTGTTTGAAGTTCCACAGATCTATTGTTTTTTTTTGTTGTTGTTTGTTTGTTTTTAGCTCTGTTCATGCTGTAAACTAATCTTTAAACAAATACTTTTATGTAGGGGTATATATCAATTCATTAACCAGATCATTTCTTTTCATGGTAGAAGGAATATTGTTAGGTGAGAGTTGCATACCTGGGAAGGATTAATAACAGCAGGAAAGGCAGAACAGAGTCACCAGGATGGTAACTGTGAACACGAAAGAAAAAAGGAGGTCACTGACCACTTTGTTAAAGATTTGATCTTCCCTTGAGATGCTGTTTTTTATTTTATTGTTCTAACCTGCCTCCGCCTCAAGGTAGTGCAAGTGGAATATTTGTGTGCATGTGTGTATGTGTTCTATTATCTTTATGTATATTCTATTGTGGTTAGAGTGGGGGAAAGTTGGGGCTTCCAAAAAGCATATGAAGGCTATGTAGTATAAAACCATATTTATGAAGATGCAAATATCACAACATTTTGTTTCTGACTTCACTATTTAGATCACATATGAACATGTATTTTATCCTTTTCTTGCTCTAATACCACAAAATAGTAAGAATTATAACAGCTTTAATGCAAATCATCTACTTATTTTTATACAGGTTGTCTATTTTTTATCTGAAATGCTTATGACTATAAATGTTTCTGATTTTTTTTCTTCTGATTTTGTGGTATTTGCATATACTTATTGAGATATTTGGGGGATGGAACCCAAGTCTAAATACAAAATTTATTTATGTTTCATATTTGCCTTATAGGTAATTCTATTTATTTTTGGTGTATTTTGACCCAGACCTATTATATGGGGCCAGGTGGGAATTTTCAACTAGAGGCATCATATTGTTACAAAAATGTTTCAGATTTTGGAATATTTAGGATTTTTATTTACAAATTTAGGAGTGCTCAACCTGTTTCAGTTTTCTTTGCATAGGTTAATGGCAATTTAAGTGTCTTGCATCACAAGTATTTTAATTTAGCATGATTTAGCTCTCCACTTGCAAAATAATCCGTTTTTGTAAACAGATTGCTGTCTTTTACAACAGTATATAATGGATGTAGCTAGAGGTAAAAGAGTGGTGATTGTAGATCTAGTTAAGAGGGCCACAACCAAAGTTAATGTCTACAATCATTTTCTCTGTATGTGCTTGGAATATGGAACTATTGTGCAAATATCTACAGATTTGCATTGAAGAGTGTGTCTAAAAGTGGAACTAACCACCTGTAGGAAGTAAGTTGTAACTAAACCAAGGGCCTTTTGTCAGTTCCCTCTCTCTACCCCAAATACTGGGTGGAACTTGAAATTACTTTCATTCTTACCCAGTCTCTTTGCTTTTCTGGTGCAGCACTAGGTAATTCACAGTCTTCACCTGTAGGAAGCAGAAAAGTAGATTTAAAGCACAGATTCCAGACTTTGACTCCTCTTAATGGTGTAATTTGGATTAAAATACCTGATCCTCAGATTCTGTATACTGGTCTACAAAGTGTAGAATTTTAAAATGATACCTACCTACAAGGTTGTAGTGAGTGTTAAATTAGGTAATACACACAAGGCACGATGCTAGCAGACACCAAAATTTTAATAAATTGTAGTTGCTATTATTGTATGGTTAATAGAGTAGTGTCCCCTGCTCCTCATTTTTTCTGCAAAGGGAAGAGAATTGCTACTCTACTCTCCTAGAGAAAAACTGGTCGATTAGGGAGGGAGCTTCTCTTTCTTCTCACTCCTATTCATAGGTAGATGAGTGCATAATTTTATTAGGAACTGTCAATTCTTAAAGTGTGCAGCTCAGCTCCTTCTCACTTCTCAGATCAGGTTTGCCCCCAGGATACTCAATCTGGCGTTCTTTCTTCCAAGCCTACATCTGTGGATGAGACTTGTTCTTGTCTAGCTACCCCAACATCTAATTTAGGGTAAAGTTGTAAATAAGCCTATTTTAACAATAAATTTCTATATTTTGCAATAGGCTTCATTGGCATCATGATGATTTTATCTCCATATTTTTTTATTCTCCTTTTGTTTTGAAGTTAAATGATGATGTTCAAAAGAGCTATGTATTTGCCTTCTGACTCTCCCAAGTTTTTATTTTCTAAAAGCACAGCTATGATCTTTGACGCTATTAACTGCAGTTATCACCTCAGAATTTATTTACATTTTGAGCCTTTCGTCTTTTCCTCCATCTGCTGCCTGACCTTTGCCAGGAAATGGCCATTGCCCCTGTTGGAGAACTTCCATGAATGCCTTTGGCCTTGATTCTATCATAGTTGCCAGGCTGATGTGAAAGATGCTGCTGTCTTAGACAATTTTCTACTACCCCCTCCACTGGACCAAGTCATGGGCATCTCCAGGAACCAGCTCCAGGAGCAGACCCCTTAGGTAGTACTTGCCTTTGAGATATTCTGCCTCCTTTCCTGGCTGACCCCTAATGTGGTCTGTGTATATTTTATTTCCTGGGGCAATAAGCCTCACAATTGTCCATGTACTAGCCTGAAGGCTCAACTGTCATCTATCCCACAAGACTTGAGTGTGTGGGCTAAAGCCTGGTAACCATGAAGTTTTCTGGTCTATTTTCTCCCTGGCTGATATACTATCTACTGTCTCTCTCTCCATTTCAAGTAAATCAATTTAGTTTACTGTCATAACCACCCTTTGCATTATATTCTGTGTAGTGCCTTTCTACTTAAGAAATAGAATCCTACAGTCCAAGACTCCTGGGTGGGCCTTGGGAGCATTTCTCTGCAACATAAAGGGGATTCTTTTCCCTCTCAGGATACATGCTGTCTACTTTACCCCCACTGTGAGAATGGTTACTTTCCCATTCCTGTATACATTTCTTTTGATTGGACACACACATTTTATTTTAGTCAGCTTTTTTACTGCTGTCACTAAAAGGATTGACAAGCACAATTATAGATGAGGAAAAGTTTATCTCAGGGCACACAGTTTGAGAGATCTTAGTCCATAGAAGGATGGCTCCATTCCTTGGGGCTCAAGGTGAGGTAGAACATCATGGTGAAAAAGTGTGGGGGAGGAAACCAGATCACATGGTGATCAGAAGCAGAGAGAGATGTTCCATTCTTGAGATACAAAATATTTCCCCTATAGCTTTGCCCTGAATTACCACTTCCTCCAGGCACACTCCAGTTACTACCTAGTTAATCCCATCAGGGACCAATTCACTGATAAGGTTAAGAATATAACCCAATCATTTCTCCTCCATACCTTCTTGCATTGTCTCTCACATGACCTTCTGCAGGACACCACATCTAAACCATAACGGATTTCTTTCTTTATTGAGTATGCCCATTTAATCCTTCCCTTTTTAGGGATCCTCTCCCATATGGTGGAAATACCCCACCTTCTATCTTTTTTTATTATTATTATTTACGCTGTAGCTGTTGAGAGGAATATCTTTTGAGATGATTGTAGGTCCAAAGCAGAAGCATATTGCCAGTCAGGGAGGGATTTTTGGCACGGAATCTTGGTAGACTTTATGTTAGATGTGCTTTGCCAAAAATTATGGCTGATTTGCCTTATTTTTCTCTACGCTTAATTAGAAAACAAGAAAGGGTCAAATTGAGACCTACAGTGGGATTAATATGGAGTTGAACCTCTCACAAATGAGACTATATACCTTTGAACATCCAAAATTTGGGGGTTATTTGTGTATCAAGTTCCACTTCATTCCACATGTATGTGTGCATGTATATAAGTAGTAAATGAGTCATTTAAAAAATATATCAGATAAACAAAAACTTGATAGTCTATGATGGTTTGCAGAAGTGTGGAGATATTTTTGGTCAAGTGAAATATGTGCTCTTCTGAGATCCTATGTTGATTTCTTTTCAAAAATTTCTTATATCAAATGATTTTTTAAAAAGTCTTTCCATTCTAGTTGATATAAAAATAAGGAGATGGGGCTGGGTTTGAGGCTCAGTGGTAGAGCACTTGAATAGCAAATGTGAGGTACTGGGTTTGATCCTCAGCACCACATAAACAAACAAATAAATAATTAAAATAAAGATATTGTGTCCACCTACAACTAAAAAATATTGTTAAACATAAGGAGAATTGATGATGTCTGGGACTAGAAGTTCCTATTTCTTTTTGTTGCCATTCATTTATTTTTACACTCCAACTTCTGTGGACATCATTCCAGTGGTCTGTTTCCCTGAACTTCCTTGCACACCAGGCTCTCTCCTCTCATGCAGTTCTCTCATTACTACTGGGGAAATAAAGATCAAGATATGATTCTGAACATGTCACATTTTTCTGTTTTCAAACTCCTGCTGATTCATAATTTCCTCCAGAATAAATTTCCTCCTCTCTATGTTCATATAAAACAAGGCCTTTCAGTAATTAATGAGGCAGAACATCATGGTGAAAGAGTGTGGCAGAGGAAACCAGGATGAGGTAGAATGATCAACCCAAGTTAAAATCCTAGGCTGCAGCTTGTTTTTCTGTTTCTTTTTGACTGCCTGACTGGAAGGCCCACTCATGTTTTCTTCCTCATACATTCTGTGTTGCCTCAAGCTTTGACTACTCTAACATTAGTCAACACCAATGAGTTTTTCTGAACCAAAGCAATTCTTTTGTTTAAAGGAACAAGGTTAATAAACACATTAAACCATCCCATTAAGGAAATAAGAAAATAAAATTGAGTTAGAGAAAGAGAGCAATTAAGGGGGACTCTCCAATGAAAGTTTAGTTTTTCAGCAAAACAGTATAAACACACACACACACACACACACAGAGAGAGAGAGAGAGAGAGAGAGAGAGAGAGAGACTTTCAGGCTGAGGGAGTTTTTCTGTTTGCTCCTATTAAACCTGTTGCTGAATTCTCACCCTCCTTAGTCTGCCAACTTCATTCTTGCAGTGTGTGAAACAAGAGCCCTCCAGCTCTCACAGTCCTCTCTGTTATACTAGTAGGAAGCTCTGGCCTTCCATCCTGCAGTACCACTTTCTCATCTCCTCCCCACCTCTTCCTGATCCTTTTTTCCCTGGGGGACCAGAATTCTAATTCTAATTAATTTTGGAACACATAGTACACTTTTATGCTTCTGAGAAGTTCCTTGTGATACTGGCATTAGATATTACCTTTAAATTCCCTTCTCTCCCTTACCTGCTTGGAGAATTCATACTCATCCTTCAGGGATTCAACTCAAAGCATTTCTCATTATGAGACGCTTGAGTTAACTGAATGTTTATCTTGCTAGCTAGTTGGGAACTCTTCAAGGATAAGATAGTGCATCATTAATGATTTCTGTTGTGTTGTTGTAAGACCATGAAGAGGAGCAGGAGGCTCTCTTATGTGACTGCCTTTGCAACCCTGATTTTCCTTTCTAACTGTCATCACCCCAGCTTGACATTGTTGCTTCTGGACCCAGCAAATGTGGGTGGTAGTCTTCAAAGCCCCAGCATGGATGCATTCAGACCCAAGCTGCCCACTCAGGTAGCACTTGCCCTTGAGAGATTCTGCCTGATCCCCTGACTAACCCATACTGGTAATCTACATGCATGGTCATTTCCTCTGGGAGTAAGCTCTGCCCTGCCTCACATTGGCCCATAACTGACCAGGACGCTCTACTGACATGTCCATTGCATTTCTCAAGTGTGTGTACTGAAGGAAGTTGCTCTGTGCAGATTCCTGGCCTCTTTACTCATCAGTTGATCTCCCTGCCCCTCTTTCAAATTAAATAATTCATCTTACCTTCATAATAACCCTAAGCCCTACATGCAATTATTATACCAATTTTATACATGAGGAAACTGAGGCACAGAGAGGTATGAATTCAAAAGCGCTAAGATACCTGAAAAGTAAATGTTCTTAACCTACTGTACTGTACTGGATTGAGAACATTATTACTCTGTGTACTACAGTCCTTTTATTGTAAATATCATGCTGAAGTTAGAAAATGAATTAATATTTTTATTGCCTACAGGACAGCTTACAATATAAATATAGATATGTAGATAGATCTGAGTATATTAATTGAATCACTGAGAAAATGATGCACCACAGTTGAAATCATTACTTGACAACTCTAAAGTAAATGATGTTTTAACTAAATACAACTGCTTTTTCAGTTTAGATTCCAAAAGTAATTTCTAAAGATTTATTTTTACAGAAAATGTAACCTTCCCCAGTTTACAAAACTATCCATAACAGGCGGCTGAAGAACAGGTGAGTAATTTTAGGCTTTAAAAGTTTCCACTTTGCAATGGCATTTTGTTTTCTTTTTTCAACCCACATTAACAATTCCTGACTTAAAAAAAAAAGCCAAAATGAGATGGAAAATTCAAAGTTTTATTCCAGTGACTCAGTCCAATTGTGCTAAGTAGACCAGAGTGAATAAATTGAACCTTGGGTATTCAGTGCCTCAATTATTAAACATATCCACAGAAAGCTATTCTGTCACTTTATCTGTGGGGTTTGTTGCTGTATTGCAGATCTGAGCCATTATCCATTCGTGCTCTGTCATCATAACTGGATTTTGCCATTTAAACTGAACACCAAATTAACCCATTAAATAGACATCACTGATTCCCATAGAACATTTGAATAATGTACAGCAGTTCGTGTTTTAATCATTTATTTTAATCATGTTGCTCATTCAACAAAGTTAAACAAAAGTTAATCAAAAGTGTTAAGTCATTAAACTTGCTTCAGATAGATTACAGCTGTTAGGACCTAAATGGAGAGGGAAGTATATATGTTTCTTGCTTTTCTCTTATTTTATATCCTTCCCCTACATTTTTTTTCTTATTTTCAAAATATTGGTAGACTCTAGATTATTTCTTGTTTTATCCCTGGTTACTGTTTTTTTCAGACTGACTTGCTTTGCTAGGAATCTGACACCAATCACAGCTTGAGGACTGACAATTCTCCTTTTCTCTTTCCAGGAGATACTTCCCTGCACTCATGCAGAGAGCAGCAAAGGACTTGACATTTGGCATGACTGGTTTGGCCTTGTGAATGAACCTTCTCCTAGCACCTGAAGCTGCTGGCAAAATGTCAGAATCCCAAATGGGCTGTGAAGAAATGTAGTCAATGATGGAAACAAAATCCCTGGCAAGATCCAACACATGACAGAGTCATCTTAGCATCTACTGTGACTTGTAAAAACCAAATAAAGCATTTATTTGGTTCTCTGGCACATTTACAACCAATGGCTTTCTGTGAGCGAATATTGTGGTAACCAGATTCACTGGCTGTACTAAAGCGAACTGCTCATTTCTATCTCCACCTTGGAAGGTTATCTGGCTGGTCTATAAGCTGTGACCTCAGAGTATCAGCCAGTTGTCCTGTGTGGATTTAGTTGAGTCATTGTGCCCCATCAGTGAGGCAATTGTATAGTTCTATCTGGACAGAGGTAGAACAGATTATTTTCACTTGACTTTTGTATTTTTTTTAAACTTCCAAAGGTAGTGGCTTTTAATAGACACATCTGGTATGCTTTGGGCTGTAAGCCAGATATTTCTATTGTTGAATTTTTGTATCATTTTGCAGGCTTCAGTAGTTTCCATTTATTATACATTTAGTAAAAATGACAGTAAAAGTTTTAGGGACAATGCTTCTCTTAGGTGCAACTGAGTACTTTCAGTCTGGTACTACAAAAGAAGGAATGAATATTTTCAGTCTGGTACTACAAAAGAAGGAATGAATATTCATGACTAGTTGAAGGTTGTACAGCTAGTCATGGTTGGTCTAGAATGGAATTACCATCCCTTGGTGCTTGGTCAGCTACTGCTATTCTATCCTTCCTGTCACACTGTTTTTAAAGATTTTGAGTACATTTGAAAGTAAAATTATCATTTGAATATACTTAAAGCAGAGAACACTAATTGTTCTCAAATATTCATTATCCATTTCTTCCCTAGTATCAAAACTCCTCATTTTAAGTTGGCAGGTGACCACCCAGAATAAAGAGTATATATCCCAGCCTCCCATTCAGTTACATTTAACTGAAATAAACTCCATTGGGACCAGGAGAAGAAACAATGTGCACAGCTATTTGGTTGCATCCTTATAGGAAAGACATTCCCTTTACCCTTTCTCACTAGAATAGTTATTCATTTTGGACCATCCTGAAGAGGGCAAAATGCTTGAGATGGTAAAGAAAATAGAAGGAACTGTTTTGCCAGATCTAATTTGCTTGTCTAGACTTTTATACAAGATAGAAATAAATCTTTATCTTATTTTAACTACTGGCTTTTAGATCTCAGTTATACCAACTAAACACACAGCGCTATTTAATAGTTAGCAAGTTAATATTTTACAACTACCAAATTTAAATGCAATAGGTGGATATTATGCTTGTGTAAATGTCTGGCAGCCTTGGAATTGAACTTTTACCACCATACATTTCATGTGAGGGCTTTCCATTTCTTCAGAGTCCTTACAAAATGTGACCCCTGATGTTGCCTCTCTAACATTATCCCCTATATCTGTCCTGTCAGTGGGTTCTAGCCATACTGACTTACTTGATGCTTCTAACCATCCTTCATGTGTCCAGAGCTCCTTCTTCAGGGTAAATATAACTTTGTTGTTGTTTTTGTCTTTATATCCCTGTGCAGAAAATGTCTGCCTAGTAATTTGCATATGGTGCTTTCTTCCTACAATTTTAGGTTTATGTTCAAATGTTATCTTTTCATTAAGACTTCCTGTGACTACTTCATTTAATTTTTTTCACAAAATATATTTTATTTTTATTTAATTTTTTTCACATAATATATTTTATTTTCCTTCTTGCAGTTATTTCACATGTTCAGTTTATTGCTGTGCAGAGTAGGAGTAGGGTTGATTCCGAGTGCATGGAAGTTGGAATTCATACTGCTAGTTCATTTTATTTCAGAATTCTTATTTATCTATATAGTATGTAAGAGCACTTTAAAATTATTTTGAGGGAGTTGTAGTATCTCACTAGTTCCTTCACTCATGATCTTAATATGATCTTTGACATGTGTTGATTTTAGTTTTGTACAAAAATCATGATTTGTTATCTTTTTAGCATTGCCTTTTACATTGGAGTTGTCCTGAAAAGCTCTCCCTTTTATGAAGGGCCTAAGAAAGCATATATTTAAATTCTTGAATTGTGCATGCATTTTATGCTTTGTGCACTCAGAGTAGGCTAAAACAAAACAGAAAATAAACATTAATAACAAAGAAAGATCAGTTGATCATATTTTTCCTTTTAACTGATCATTATTCAGTCTTTTAAAAATGTTTTTGTAATTATAGATGGACAGCATACCTTTATTTTATTTTATTTTTTATGTAATGCTAAGGATTGAACCTAGTGCTTCACATGTGCCAGTCAAGTGCTCTACCACTGGGCTTCAGCCCTAGCCCCTTTATCCAATCTTAAAGTAAGAATTTTTAACTTTAGTGATGTTTATAAAAATGTTAGAACTAATGTACCTCTGAATGGGTAATATTCCTAAGAAAAGAAGGAAGGTTTTGTCTGGCTGATTTTTTGTTACAGGCAAAATTGAGAGTTGATCAATATGTTAGTGGAAAAAATAGACCAGAAAAGTTGAAATAAACCATAAAAACTCTGCAATTAATTTGGATTATATTAAAGTGGAATGCAAGGAATTCTGTTAAGGTCTAGGCTAAATTTTATTATTGTAAATAAAAGCTAATATATTTAAAACATTTTTTTAAAAAATATTCTTTTGTTATTAGTGTAAAAACAACCTTAAGATATATACACATTATTAGGAATATAATAGTAATTGGTATTCCAAGAAGATCTTGTTTATTGACATGTTTGTATTTAATACCCATATTAGTTATATTTTTTATTATCATTAACTGTTCATGTATTAAAAAGGTTTCCAAAGTCAGGACTGTGATATGGTTTAAGTTTAATGGAAATTGGCATTGAGAAGATACATCTAGCTTTTAAAACACTGAAGACTTTGTCAAATAGTTATACTAATTAGAAGACCTTAATATAATTTGATAAATTCAGAAATTTCCTTCTTAATAATGTTATTTATTGCAAAAGTTATTTTGAGTGGCTAGCATCCAAAGTCTATTCTCCAATATCCTTCCTCAGATTATGCAATGGTAGAGAAGGTTTCTCAGTCTTATTTTCTTTTCCATTGCTAGTGTTTAAGAGGCTATGGATGAATAGTAAAACTGATAACTGATTTATAATATTTTACCTTCACTTGTTTCTTCCCTGATGCTGTTTGGAAAGGCTTTGTTGATGATTAAAATAGGATAAAAAAAAACTTGCTGAAGAAGTTGTAGAAAGAAATTCAAAAACACTAATAAATAAGGATACTATATATCATGTATTGAATTTATTTTATGATAAAAATAAATTTCATGAATTGACCAAAGATACAGGAAAAAATATATTTAATCATTTTGTTGAAGGGATGAAAAAGAATTATGTTGAAATTTCCTCACTCAAAATAATTCTTGCAATAAGCAGCATTAATAAGAGGTTGGTTTCCAAATTGATAGAATTATAATTATATTATGGGCTTTAGTATCTATTTAGTATAACTATTTGAAAAAGTTTTAGTGTTTCCATATTCACAAACAAATTAAAACTGAGACCTCCACACTGCCATGTGCCTTTGGAACTAGATAAACTAAGGATAATATATTGGAAGAGCAATAGGAATGATTAACATACTTGAGAGTTTGACAGGGTAGGAAATTAAAATGGAACAAATAGGACTAAGTAAATATTAAATAAAAACATCTTCTACTCAGATATATGGATTTGTATACTTGGGTAAAACTTTTAATGTTTCCACACAAGAAAAATTTTGACCTGCAAAAAACGTATCCCATGAAAAATGAGTAACAGCTAAATGAATACCATAAAAAAGAGTGAACTATTATAAGGGGGTTGCCTATTGAGTGCATTTTCTGAAATAAAAAAAAAAATGTTTTTAGAAAGCTTTTTTATGTTTATTAGTATTTATGCTTTGGAAAAATTTGGATGTGAATATGATTAAATTAATTTTAACTGCTTGCTGAGGGTTTCCTGAATATGAAACACCAGGCCAAGCAATTTTTCATGTTGCACTTCATTTAATCCTCACAATATCCTATAGATACAACCCTGCATTCCTCAGTCTCCTTCAATTATGTTAATGTGAGCATTCTGTCTTGAGTGCTGCGGTTAATCTGATCTGATATTCTTTTATCCTTCCTCCATCTCTGTGTCTCTCTGGGTCTCTGCCCAGAGAGATATCATGCATTGTATTACATTGCTAAGAAGACAGCTCAGTCTAAGCATGAAACCACTGCGTTCTTTAGAAAAAACTATTATTGCTTAACTATAACAATTTTAACTACTTTTTGAACACACTCTTTGTTCTAGTCACTGTTTTAAGGCTTTTGCACATATTATCCTACAAGACTCATGACAACTCTGTGTGGTTGATATTGTCACCTTTGTTCTTCTGCTGGAAAATATAGGCACAGGCATGTCACATGAATCATCCAAGGCCACATGGCCAGTAAGTGGAAGAGCTGGATTATGGTTCTCTTTGGATTTAAAGCTTGTTCTCAAATTTTTGTAGAGTATCATCTTCCTGGAAATTGGTATTAATATGTTATCCAATTTTATAGACCCATTTGAATTAAAATTTACAAGCAGTGAATGCAGAGATCTTAAGTCTACAATGCTATAAATTTTATAAATATTTTTTTAATCAGCACACTGGAAAGATATAGAATATATAAATTACTGCAGAATACTCCCTCACCTTCCTTCCAATCACTAGCAAATAGGAAAATACTCTTCTGATTTTTATTACTATGATGTTTTCCTGTTGTTGAACAGGAATAATCTGTGAACTGAAATTCTGTGAAAAAGCCACATCTACATATGATTCTGCAAAATGTTTGACCTTAGTTTACCAGAATATTGTAGTTGTGGAAAGATGGATAGTTGTACATCAAAATGGGTAGAACTGGAAAGTGTGATGCTAAGTGAAATAACTCAGGTACCAAAAGACAAGGGCTGCATTATCTCACTCATATAGAATCTAAAACCATTGATTTCATAGAAGTTGACAGCAGAATGGTGGTTACCAGAGGCCAGGGGGAGCAAAGGGGGCAGATGGGAAACGTTTGATCAATGGATACTAAGTCATAGTTACATAGGAGCAAAAATTTGTGGTGGCTCTTGCATAGCAGAATGACTATATATAATAATAATGTGATATATGTTTCAAAAAGCTAGAACAAAGAATTATGAAAGGTTTCACCAAACAAATGATAAATGTCCCAGAGATAAATAGATTTTACTTGATTTAAACACTACACAATATATACATATATAAAAACATTCACACTATCCCACAAATATGCCCAACATTTGTTTTCATGTAGCTGTTAATTGTTTTTTTGTTTTTTAAGAAAAATGTTCTGGAGATGTAATTCTGTGATAAAGAACCTGCCTACTATAAAGAAGACCTTGGGTTTGATCCCCAGGACTGCATTAAAAAAAAAAAGTAAAAAAGATAATGCATTTGTGTTGAATTTTGTCAACTCTTTTATCTAAACTGAAATGATTGTGACTCTCTACTTTGTATTTTGTTAATGCAATGAATTACACTGATTTTCAAATATTAAATAGCTTTTGTATTCCTAGGATAAATTTAAATATTATTTAATAGGTTGCTAAATTGTATTTTCCACTCCCTCCCTCTCTCCATCCCCCCTTTCTTCCTTCCTTTCTTTCCTTCCCTCCCTCCCTCCTTCCCTCCCTCCCTTTCCCCTCCCCCTTCTTTCTTTTTAATGTGGCACTAAGTATTGAACCCAGGGCCTGCTTGTCAAGTGCTGTATTGAACCCAGAGTATGGTAGTCAAGGGCTGTATCACTGAGCTACACCCAGCCTCTCTGTTGCTATATTTTAACAAAGTATTTTGTTTCTATATTTATATTTCAATATATTTAAAGTATATTTATTTTAGTTTGTAATTGTCTTTGAAGGCAATATTTTTGCCAGCCTTTGGCATGAAGATTATGTTTGTCTCAGGAAATAAGCTGAGAAACAGTTTTCTGAAGGATGTTCTATAAGTTTGACCTATTTTCTATATGAAATACTGACAGAATTGATCATTGAAATCATATTGAGGTTTTTATAAAAATGTATTTTCTTTGGTGGAAATAGGATTATTCACATTCTTAACTTTTGTTGTGTCATTATTTCTGTCAGGTCAAGTATCATTTTTTTATTCTTTAAATTTTAAGCTTTATTATGGTATATGTCTACATTTAAGAGTATGTATGTGATGAATATTCTCTTTTAGTAAAATAAAATTTTCCTCTTAACTTGCAGCAATATCTCTTGTCCTGCCTCTTCCTTTGTCTTAACAGTATAAACACTTTAATTTTCTTATAGTAAGTATTTGTATGGCATATTTTTGCTTTTTCCTTCAACCTGCCTTTCATATTTAAAGTGACTGCCTTGAATAGCTTATAGTTCAGTTTTGCTTTCCTAATCAAGTTTAACAATCTCTTCCTTCTTTCAATTCTGAATAATAAGTGATAAGGGCTTGAAAGATTACTATGCAGTGTAATAAAGTTGTCTTGTATAGGACCTTACAAAACCTTAACACACACCTGAAGTCACTTATAAAAGAGATCATTTATCAATTTTCCCAAATTTTGAGACAATGATTTAGTCAAGACCTTAATGCAAAATGATTCTGGGAACTAATTTCACTTCTTCAATTTAATTTTATCTCAGTGGCCTTCATAAATTACCATTTTCCCTTTCATGAATGCATACAACATCCATGCTTTTAGAAGCTATAAAAGCAATATATTTAAAGAAAAATATTTACTGTAACTCTTGATTTTTGTTCTAAAGTACATTCTTAGTACAAAAGTACACATACACCTTTATATTATTTTAAAGGTCATTCTTGGGATTGTTTCCTAAACTTATTATTAATGACTTACTTACAGTTAATACTGTAACACATTATTCTCTTGTCTTTTCTTCTATTGTTTTCAAATATTTCATACTTAAATATCTCATAAATTAAACAGTATGGTACAGTTTTTGCTTTAAATATTCATGTGTTTTAAACAAATTAAGACAGAATTTGGTTTCTACATTTACCTATATACTCATCATTTTCAGTGCTGTTTCTTTCTGTAGATTCTGCTCTCATTTTGTATATTTATCCTTAGCTTTATGTTTTCTTTTCAATTTTTTATATAATAGGTCTGATTAGGATGAATTCTCTCAACTTTCACTTATTTAAAAGTAACTTATTCCTCCTTATGTTTTGAATTATGTTTTTGATGATGAAAGAATTCTTGGTTGACTTATACTTTATGAGACTTAGAAAACATACTCTGGTCTTCTGGCATTCATTGTTTTTGGTGAGAAACCTTGTTTGTAATTTCTTGCTTTTTATTTGTTTGTTCATTTTTTCAAAATACATGGAATTGAACCCAGAGCTGCTATACCACCAAAGTATACCCCAGGCCTTTTTATTTTTCATTTTGAGATAGGGTCTTGCTAAAGTTAGTTGCCTAGGCCCAACATGATTTTGTGATCCTCCTGCCTAAGTCTCCTGAGTTGCTGGGATTATATGCCCCCCAACAGTGTTCCTAGCTACAGTTTGTCTTTTTAGTATTATTTTAAAGATTTTATCTTTTTTCTTTAGATTAAAAGAGGGTGACAACAATGTGCCTCGATATCATTTAATTTGGGGTTAATTTAAGTTTGTGAATTTGCCCATTGGCATTAGCACAAAAATTGGAAAATTTGGATCAATATTTTTGAAAAAATTATATACATATGTATATATTTTGAGATGGAATTTTGCTGAATTGCCTAGGACCTCACTAAGTTGTTGAAGCTGGCCTTGAACTTGTGATCTTCCTGCCTCAGTCTCCTGAGTCACTGGATTACAGGCATGTGCCACTATACCCAGGTTGAATATATTTTCAACCCCCTTTTTTCTTTCCTTTCTTTCAAAAACTCTACTTCCTATATAGTAGATTGCTGCAAATAATCCAACAGGCTTCTGACAACTTTATATTTATTATTCAATTGTTTACTCTTATTTCTCCAGGTGAAATTATTTATATCTATTTTCTTTCATTTTACTACCAGTCCTTTCTTCTTCAATCTGCATTTAGTCCCATCAAGGAAAATTTTTCTATGATCTAGAGTAGTTTTTCCATTTCAGAATTTTCATTTTTTCATAGTTTCCATCATAATGCTAAGATTTTCTATTTTTTGTTTAATTCTTATAATCATATTTTTTTGTTTACTACACCAAGCCTAGTTTTAAAAATAAAATTCCTTGTCTGTCAATTCCAACTTTTAGTCGTCATATCATGGCCTGTATTTATTGACTACTTTCTCCATATTTGACAATTGGTCATATTTTTCTTATTTGATTTTATACCAATAATTTTCCTAGAAATTTGATTTATTATAGAGACTGTTTGTCTAAAAGCTTCCTCTCATGAGTGCTATTTTTTGTTCAATAAGACACATTATTTTTTGTTCACACTCAACTTAATAGACTTTTCTTCCTGTGTTTGGTTATGAAGGCCATGTGGGAAACCTCAAGTGTTTACTGAAGTTATTTTTTTTTTAACATGAAAGAACTCAGGCTCCAAATTCTCATACAGTGGCAAACTCTGGGATATCTGCTCTGTTTTCCCTTAGAATTCTTCAAGTCTTGCTTAGGTGTTTGCCATTTAGGAATGAGGCAAGAATGAGATTAATGATAATTTTGTGTCTTCTTCCATGGGGATCCCTCATATGGGATCCCTTCTTAACATGCACTTACTTTGAGAACCCAGATTACTTAGTTTGACACCTCATTTATTAAAATATAATAAAATGCTATTTTTTAACTTAAGTAATACTATACAGACTTGGGAGTATTCTGAGGGGAAAGCCGTATGTATTTTACCCCGTGTACTTCATTTTCTTCAAGGACAAAATTCCTTTCCAGCTTTGCTTTTGTTTTTGTTGTCACTCTCCTGTGTGTTCATTTGTTTTTAATTTTTTTCAGATATTATAATCATCTGCAGGACAGTCAGTCACCTTCATGTGCATTAAACCTCATGAGTACATTTAGAATAACTGCTTTAACATTTGTACTTGGGAAAGGATTTGATGATACAGAGAGAGTGAATGCTGTGTTTGAAGAGAAATGCCCATAAAGAGTTGCAGTGTAGAACAAATAACTAGTGTGCAACCCAGTTGGCATTCTTGAGCCTATGTCCCTGCCCAGGGCTTGAGGCTTGACTGAAAAAGCACTAAAACCACCAGACGTCTGTTGGAAATAGTCCTTCAGGGAGCATAGCCTTTAAAGGTTTACCAAAAATCAACTTAATGTCATTATAATAGAAAGACACACCTCCCTGGTTGGAGATTTAAGACTCCATTGAGGCATGAGATACAGAGAAGTAGCCTGGTTGGAACATGCAATGGTGATATGCAAGCACAAGGAAAACAGGCCCAGAATTGTGCAACCCTGCTCTGACTGCACCTCTTCTTCAGCCCCCTTTCTAGTGTCCCTCAACAAGTGATAAAACTTCAGACCAAGGCAGGTGACACTCAGATTGCTGTCACTCCCATCTCAAGTGGGTATTTTTCCGCATTATAGAAAGTCTAAGACTCTCTTCCTTGTACCTGTTGCAACTCACATTCTCTTCTGTGACTTGATAAAGTAGCTGGGAGGTCCTAGGAGGGGCCTTCTCTACTTCTGGAGTCCTGCTCAGACCCTCATGTAGCAATAATATGCTATTAAATAATATGCTATTAACCCATCATTTTGTTGTTCTTCTTCTTGGTTTGCTTTACTGTTTTCAATCTCTTTTATATCACAATGATAAAACACAAAATTTAGGGCTATTTTCTTATTTTAAGAAGGTATCCTCTTTTTAAATAGCTGAACACAGGGTCCATAAAGTCACCTCTAATATCATTGCTTTGTAAGTCCTGTTCTCACAATGTATACAGAACTAGAGGAAAGATCTGACAATTATGCATGATCCTGGCTTTACTTTTCTTTCCAGATTTTTTCATTGGTACATTATGGTTGTACATAACAATAGAATTTGTTGTTACATATTCACACATACACACAATATAACAATAAAATTTGAAAATATCATTCCCCAATACTTTTCCCAATCCCATAATTCACCTGATTCCCATCCTATTCTGATCTCCCTTTGATTTTCATTGGATCCCTGCCCCCCCTCACCCCATCTTTCTTTCCCTTTTTCCTCTTTCGCTTTCACTTGTGACAGAAAACATAATATCCTTGACTGTCTGCATTTGAATTATTTCACTTAGCATATTATTCTCAAGTGCCATTCATTTTCCTGAAAATGCAATCATTTCATTTTCCTTTTAATTTGTTTGTTCAAATTAGTTATATATGAAAGCAGATGCATTTTTACAAAATAGAGCACAACTCTTCATTTTTCTGGTTATACATGATGCAAAGACACATGATATACACAGGGTAATAATGTCTATTGCCGCAGTCTGGCTGGGCACAATTCAGGAGCCACTTGTCAAAAGAAACGAACTTTAATTTTAGAACACACACCAAACGACACAGCTCCTCTGGAAAAACCTTCAGAGCTCAACTGCCACCACAGGCTTCCCACAAGCCTCTCAACCTCCCCCACTCCTCCTGCTCTTGAGGCTGATTGGCTGGGTAGCATGGGCAGGGCCAAAAAAATCCCCCAATGAGCAGCTCCGTGGTCTGAAAGGGTGGGGAAACAGCCCATGAGCATCACTGAAGAGGAGCCAATCAGTTGGCAGCTAGAAGTTTTTTGGGGCCGCTGTGAGCCAATCATCAGCTGGCAGCTGGAAGTTTGCTGGCAGGAAGTTTGCTGGTAGCTGGAAGTTTGCTGGGGCCCCTTCAGCTGTGGCTCTCAACAGTCTATCTCATTCCACCATCTTTCCCATCCCCATACCCACTGTCCTTCCCTCACTCCCAGCTGGCCAATCTAAAGTTTCTCCATTCTTCCCTTGCACCTCCCCTCCCTAGCCATTATGGATCAATATCCACATATCAGAGAAAACATTTGGCCTTTGGCTTTTGGGTATTGACTTATTTCACTTAGCATGATATTCTCCAACTCTATTTACCAGCAAATGCCATAATTTCATTCTCCTTTAAGGTGGAGTAATATTCCATTGTGTATATATAAACCAGAGTTTCTTTATCCATTCATCTATTGAAGGGCATTGAGGTTGATTCCACAGTTTAGCTATTGTGAATTGACCTGCTATAAACATTGATGTGGCAACATCAATGTAGTATGCTGATTTTAAGTCTTTTAGAAATAAACCAAGGGTGGGATTACTGGGTCAAATGGTCCTTCTATTCAAGTTTTTTATGAGGAATCTCCATACTGATTTCCAGATTCGATGCATCAATGTGCAGTCCCACCAGCAATGTAAAAGTGTCTGTTTACCCCCACATCCTCACCAACACCTTTATTGCTGCTATTATTCTTGATAATTGCCATTCTGACTGGACAGAGATGAAATCTTAGGATAGTTTCGATTTCTAGACCTCTAATTGCTATAAATACTCAACATTTTCCCATGTATTTATTGGTTGATTACATTTCTTCTTCTGCAAAGTGTCTATTCAGTTCCTTAGCCCACTTATTTATTGGGTTATTTGGAGTTTATTTTGTTAAGTTTTTTGAGATCTTTATATATGCTAACATTTGTGCTCTGATGTGCATGTGATAAAATTTTTCTCTCATTCTGTAGGCTCTCTCTTCACATTACTGATTGTTTCCTTTGCTCTGAAGAAGACACTTAGATTGCAGAATCACATCGGTTACACATCCACATTTTTACATAATGCCATATTAGTAACTGTTGTATTCTGCTGTGATTCTGCCATCTGTATTTGGGATAAAAATGGGAGTTCATAACCCACTTGAATCTAATGTATGAAATATGATATGTCAAGAGCTTTGTAATGTTTTGGACAAACAATAAAAAAAATAGACACTTAGTTTGAATCCATCCTATTTATTGATTCTTGATTTTATTTCTTGTGCTTTAGAAATTTTGCTAAGGAAGTCAGGTTCTAAGCCAACATGATGAAGATTTGGCCTACATTTTCTTCTGTTAGGTGCAGAGTTTCTGGTCTAATTCCTAAGTCCTTGATCCACTTTGAGTTGAGTTTTGTCCAGGGATTTAATTTCATTTTGCTGTGTATGAATTTACAGTTTTCCTAGCACCATTGTTAGAGAGACTATCTTTCCTCTAATGTAAATTTTTGGTGTTTTTGTCTAGTATGTGTTAACTGTATTTATATGGGATTGTCTCTGTGTCTTCTATTCTGTATCATTGGTCTATGTGTCTATTTTGGTGTTAATAATACGCCATTTTTGTTACTATAGCTTTGTAGTATATTTTATGAACTGGTATTGTGGTATTTCCTCCTTCACTTTTCTTACAAATATTTGATTTGGCTACTCTGGGCCTCTTATTTATCCAAATAAATTTATTTTTAATTTTTTTTATTTATTTGTTCTAACCAGTTGTACATGACAGCAGAATGCTCTTCAATTCATTGTACAAAATAGAGCACAATTTTTTAATTCTATGATTGTACATGAAGTAGGATCACTACATTTGTGCAATTATACATGTACCTAGGGTAATGATGTCCATTTCTTTCCACCATCTTTCCTACCCCCATACCCACTCTCCTCTCCTCCCTCCCCTTTAACCAATCCAAAATTCCTCCATTCATCCCATGTCCCTTCTCATTATGGATTAGCATCCACTTATCAGAGAAAACATTTGTTTTTGTTTTGGGGGATTGACTTTTCTAATCATGATATTCTCCAGCTCCATTCATTTACAAATGCCATAATTTTATTCTCTCTTATTACTGAGTAATATTTCATTGTGTATATATACCACAGTTTCTTTAACCATTCATCTATTGAAGGGCATCAAGGTTGAGTCCACAACTTAGCTATTGTGAATTATGCTGCTATAAACATTGATGTGGCTGCATCATTGTAGTATGCTGATATTAATTCTTTTGGGAATAGACCAAAAAGTGGGATAGCTCAGTCAAATGGTGGTTCTATCTTACCTTTTGTTCTTAATAAGAAATCTCTATACTGCTTTCCAGATTGGTTGCACCAATTTTGAGTCTCACCAGCAATGCATGAGTGTGCCTTCCCCCACCCTCGATCTTTGTCAACACTCATTGTTGCATATATTCTTGATAATTGCCATTCTGATGGGTGTGAGATGAAATCTTAGAGTAGTTTTGATATATGCTTTTAGCAGTGAATCTTGCTGCTATTTTCCTAGATACTAACATTCATTTTTATAAGTTGCACATAAATTTTACCCACTGAAACATGGGTATAGGGAGGTGGTAGAGGATAAGAAAAATAGGAAAAAATTAAGACTATTAAGAGAAGATCAGCATGTCTATGTCCCTGGAAAATTAACTCAGCAATTTAAATTTGTAATTTGATAATCAGAAAATTTATCATTATCTTGATCAGCACATAAAACAGTCCCCTTTGATATCATTTCTTGTCCAAGATAGACTGCTGAGGAGCCATACAAGTGAGATATTGAATGGAGACTTAGTGCACCCAGGTTATGATACATAAGTTAAATTAATGATTAGGCACATTTCAAGTTTTCAAGGTTTTATTCTTCATTTGAACAACATACATTGAATAACCTGTGCACTACATAATTTCCTAAGTAGTTGACCTCAACAAATAAAGGAGTGACTTTGAAGACTCCAAAATTCTTTCTTCCTTTCTCGCTTGAAAAGAGCATGTTTTTTGGCCTTACTGATATTCAAGGCTAATGGAGTTGCTTGGTATACTTATTTATTTTCTGGATTTTTGTTTGTTTGTTTGTTTACTCCTATTCTGATATGCTTCATTCTGCAATAATCAGAGATACTAACTGAACATGAACTTTTAATGCTTAGTTAATTTACAAAGGTTTTCTTTAACTAAAAACAGATATGTCTTTTACCATATCCCAATAGATCTTGCACATACAATGCTCTGAAAAGAGTAGAAAAGTTTGCACTTTTATTATACTTAATATTTAAAGATCCCAGATATTATGGTTTGGATGTGAGATGTCCCCCCAAAAGTTCATGAATGAGAAAATGAAAGAAGGTTCATAGAAGAAATGATTGGGTTAGGAGGGCCTTAAACCAATCACTGATTTAATATCCTGATAGGGATTAACTGAGTGGAAGATGAAGTGGTAGGATGTGACTGGAGGAGGTGGAAATTGAGGCATGACTTTGAGGTATATATTTGTATCTGGCAGGTGGACTCTTTCTCTGCTTCCTAATCATGTAAGGCCTGTGCCTCTGCCACACTCTCCTACATTATGTTCTGCCTCACTTTGAGCCCAGAGAAATGAAGGCAGCCTTCTATGGACTAAGACCCATGAAACCATGAGCCCCCAAATAAACTTTTCCTCTTATATAGTTGCTCTTGTTGGATCTTTAAATCAAAGTAGCAAAAAGTCTGACTAAAATAGCAAGTATACCTCAAAATTTCATGAGGAAAAATACTATGTATTAGGCTTCTTGACAGCCCTGTCTATATACAGTTTATTTTATATTGCTATTATTCAGTAATCTAAGGGTACAGCAGGATTTTAACCAAGACTGCTAAGACTAGAGTTCACATCCTCTAAGGAAAAAGAGGATTACCCTAGGTTTTCACAGGCCACAATGAGCAATGAATATTCCCATCTATAAACAAAAGAAAAACTGTTTGCCCTTTTAAGAGCTGATGAAAGAATTGAAAAGTTTTCAAAGATAGTATAGCTTCTTTTTTTAATGTTATTTCTTTTTTTTTGAGAGAGAGAGAGAGAGAGAAGAGAAGAGAGAGAGAGAGAATTTTTTAATATTTATTTTTCAGTTTTCGCTGGACACATCTTTATTTTATCTTTATGTGGTGCTGAGGATCAAACCCAGTACCGTGTGCATGCCAGGTGAGCAGGTTACTGCGTGAGCCACCTCCCCAGTCCAGTATAGCTTCTTTGTACAACTTATAGTATGAATAATTATCAGTAAAAAAAGAACTTTTGAACTCACAATAGTACAAATGTGATGAAAGAGGCTGTTTGGCAAGTTTAGATTAGAAGCTTTTTGCTATTCTACTTATCTTTTTTCCTAAACATGAACTTAGTATCATGCAAAAAAAATGCACATTACAGACTTTTGATGCAACAATACTTCACAAAAATTTGATTTGCATTAAGTCAATACTGTAAATAAAGAATATATATTTGGATTCATTTTTTTAAAAGAGTGATGAATAGCACTTCTTGAGCTTATTATATTTCTTGAAAATAAAACTTATATAGCAGGATAAACTAGCATGATTTGGTGAAACATGATGGCATATGCCTGAGAAAATTAAGATTGTATGAGCATAGAAGAGAACTCCACATATAACATGGAAATAAGACAAACCGCAGATTTTCAAATAACTTGCTACTCTTATTCTCTGTTCATAACCACTCTCTCTGTTATTCTGATCTGAAATTTTCCTAAAGTTCCAGTTTTACGCTTCACTAAAACAAAGACTGGCAATAATGCTGAGTCCTATCATATTGTATTATAGTTCAGTTAGGCAGAAAATGGTCATAAAGGACTAAATAAGAAGAACTCATATCTGAGAAAGCTACTCTGAAGACGACTTCTAACCTGAAGGCCTAGAATAAAAAAGACAAAAAACCTAAATAAGTGTGTGTAGTGTGTGTATGTATGTGGGAGTGAGAGAGAGAAGAAGAAGACAGGATGGGGAAGATTGAGAGACAAAATTGGGGGGGCAGTGAATATAGAGAAGTATGCTTCAAATAGATTTGACCTAGAGGCTAATACTGAGAGCACAATAAGATATAGACAATGACTACAGTCATGAACATCATTTCCTTACTAATTAAGCAAACTGTGAAAAACCACAGAAAATACTTTATGGGCTACAAAAACATTCCAAAATTATTAAATTCAGAATTTGTGCCTATTAAGAAATATAGACATATACTAACACTTTATGTTTCCAAAAAGTTACAGAAAATCTAGGTTGTGAAGTAAATAAAAATAATTAAAAATATGTAGAAGCCAATGATTAAATATGATGACTTTGTGAACTGAACAAAAAGAGCCTTATGTCTCCCTCTTTGTCTCTCTCATATATTCTTTTTTTATTTTTTTTGAAGTTTTCCTAAATTTCATTGACACTGAAATAGAACATGGGGTGAGCATAAACCCTGCCAAAAACAATTTTTTAAAAACCAAAAATACACACAAAAAACCCTGAATACAAAATCTAACTTTCTCCCCAGCATCCCTGGGGTAGGTTACTGCCCTTCAGGCAGCTAGATTGCCCCACAATTCCAGATTTGAATTTAGCCAAAACAGGGCATATCACCAAGTGAGTATTAATATAATTCACAGCAATGCACACAAGACTCCCCAGGGTCAGGTGGGGGGGCAGAGATTGAGGAAGGCTCTCAGTTAGGGGCACTGCATGGAGGGAAAGGATAGGCCCATGGGGGACTGAACCCTGGGGAGAAGGCAAACAGGAACAATAAAACCAAATACCAAATGATTTAAAAATGGATTGTATGACCTATAGTGACAGGTAATATCACTAATACTGAAAGTTTCTTACATAACTGTTTCTGGCAAAATATCATTTTATAATATAGTATATGCTGCCCAGGTAAAGGAATGAGGCCAAAATGATCCTGCCCCAAGACTAATATTTTCTAATGGTGCATTAGCAATAAAGGCAGAAATCAATATTGAGTTAGATATCACTAGAATATATAATACTGGTAGAAAGAAAAAGAGCACACAAGACAGAGAGGAGGAGGCCACTTCTGGGTTGAGAGCAAGGGGTCGGGGGTGTTGAAAGGACCAGGTTAGAATCCCCAGCAGCTCTCTGATATGTAGCTCCAAGGGACACCACAGCTGGTGACAAGACCTGGTTAAAGGTTTGTCAGAGGTAGGGCCCAGTCACCACCTTGGATGGGGATGATGGGAAGGGGCTACTGGGCACCTGAAAGAGTTGAGTAAACTGAAGGACCAGAGGCATGGGCTTCTCTCACCACGTGCTGCTTCTGCTATCCGCTTCGCAATTGAGCCTACTGGTGTCAAGATCTAGGGCTCACCATACCAAGACCCACACAGCTGTGAGGCAGGAGCTGTGGCCCATGATAGGGGAAGTGGCCTAGAGCTCCTGGCTGGGAAAATCCTGAAGGCAGGTGTGAACATTCCTCCCTTTTGGCAAGAGCAGTGGTTGGGGGTGGCTGAGCTTTTGGGTACTTATCCCTATTATTCTAACTGTAGGGGATTTGTGGATTGGAGGGGCATGGGTAGATACAGAGAAGGAACCAGGAATGTGGAACTACAAGGGGTACTTCTGCCCATAGAGCTCAATTGAGACAAGCCTAGGCTCATATAAGGCATCGGGGCAGGATCTTTTACCCAGCATTAGCTGACAAAAAGTGCCAATGGCATTCCAGAATGATAGTGAAGCCTTTTGAAGGCACAATCTCCCTCATCCCACCCTGGGGAGAAACTGAGTCCCTGAACTCAGGGACAAGGCTTATTGGGACTGAGTTTGTAACAGGCCCAATCTGGGAGATAGAAACAAAAATGACTGAACATCTCTTTATCCTCCAATCATTACCAAGCCTAAATGACTCTATAGAGGATGGGCATTGGGAGGCCAAATCCTATATAAGTTGACACACCAGAGCAGATAACCAGGGACCTCTCTGCTTCCCTATACCCTGTGATACCCTAACCCTGTAAATCATAGGCCCTGGAAGAGGAAGTCAGTGGTGGGGTAGGGGAGAGGAGCTAGCTTTCACCACACTCCACATCTGACTTCCAAAGGACAATAGTAAGTAGGGGATGGTCAGTTGCCAACTGAAGTGAAAGTGCCTCTGAGCTGGGGAAATGGTTGGTTCTAGCAAGCTAGATTAAATGGAACAGAGAGGGGAAACAGGGTCTCATTGGCACCACATTGGGCTATTTGTCCGCCCAGGGAAATGAGTGGGGACTGAGGTACTAGGGTTGGTCCCATGGCTACACTGTATGCTTGGCATGACTTCAGGGCTGCTCTAGTTAGTGGCCCCAGCACAGTGTGAGTTAGGCAAAAGTATAAGGAGTGTCAGGGAAAGGAAGAAGGGAGGAGGGGACCCTAGAGGCTGGGTGCCCTTTACACGGACTCAAACTCATCCATGCGCTGCTTGATGTTGCCCTGCCAGATCTGGCACAGGGTTTTGTATTTGTCTCGGCCCAGTCGCATGTTCTCAGCATGGATCATGTCATTGGCAGTCTTCTTGGATTCATCACGGGCATTGGCCAGCTCTGAAGTAAGAGCCTTCAGGTGTTTCTGCACATGCTCGTTCTTCTCTGCCTCAGTGGTACATTCCTCTTCATTGCGGTCCTTGGCCACAGCATCCGCCCTCAGATCAGCACTGGCCTCTGCCCCATTCTCATCCTGTTCATCTTGCTCATTCTCCGCAGGCTCTGCCACATGAGGTGTACTCATGGCAGTCTTCAGTTCAGCACGGGTCTTCTCCAAGTCTTCCTGTACCATCTGAGCCTTTTGCTGCCACTCCACAGCCTCACTCTCCTTCTTCTGTCGGGCCATCTCCAGCTGAGAGATCCGAGCTGTCAGCTCTGCCCTTTCTGAAGTCAGTTGTTCCTGGATCTTCTTCTGGTCCCAGGAAGCCTGCAGCAGGGCCTCCTTGGCCTCTTCAGCTTCTTGACGTTCCTTGGCCAGCTTTTCAGCCTCGCTCTGAGCACGCTTCTGTTCTTGCTCAAGTTCCAGAGCCCTGTGGGTTTGTTCTTCCAGTTCTTGCTGAGCCTTCTTAGTCTGTTCCTCGATCTGCTTCAGCTTCTCCCTTTGTTCTTCCTTCTCCTGCTCAATCTTCTCCTTCTCCTTTTCTGCCATTTCCCGTTTCTTCTTCTCATTTTCCAGCAAAGCATACTCCATCTCCTTCTGGTGCTTCTCCTCCCGGGCCTGTGCCTTCATCTGCTGCACTTCAATGGTGTCAGGCTTACTGCGGCGCATGTATAACTCATGGTTCCCAGGCCCAGGGCCAAGATTCGCTTGTTAATCCGCAGCCGGGGAGCATAGAAGACAAACTCTGGGCTTTTTTGTCAATAGGCTTGATGACAAATTTCTTATTATTGAAAGAGATGTTCCTGATTTCACTCCAGGGGAAGCCAATCTTAGGAGTCAGTCTGTCATTCTGCTCATAGATGTTGAGACCCAGGGCATCTACCCCCAGCCACAGCTCTGATCCTTTTTTGTTCTTGATGCTGAAATAGTTCACACCGTACATCTCCAGATCTTGGGCAATCTTCAGATATTCCAGGACAGCATCCTCTCTAAGCATGCCTCGGTGTTCCTCATGCCACACCTGGATCCACTCCTCCCACTGGTCCTTGTTGAGTTTGTGCTGCTCCAGGACTCTCTGGGGCAGCAACTTGTCTCCAGCCAGGTAGCCAGATTTGTGAACCTCCTTATTGAAGTCACCATACTTGGACTGGACAGCATAGGAGGCCAGTAACACTGCAGTTTCAGGTGGGAAGTAAATGTCATCATTGAGAATGCCCTCCTTCACTTGCAGGAAGAACAGGCGCTGGGTGATGTCCTGGATCAATTCCTCAGGGTAGAACTTGGCACGGAACTTGAAGAGCAGGGGGCTTTCCTTCCAGACATCCTGTGCTGTCACCTTCTTATTGAGTTTCAGCCAAGTGGAGAAACCCTTAGTGTCTTGGTACTGCAGACCAAAGAACCAAACTTCCCTCAGACCAATAGTTTTCACCACCTGGTCAAACAGCTGCTTGCCAGTGGTGTTGGGCTGGATGGCAAACTCCAGCTCTGCATCCATGGTGGTCACACGCACACTGATCATCTTGGGCATGGTGGAGGCAAAGGCGGCGGAGTTGAGGAAGTTTGGCTAGAAACTGTTGGGCAGCGCTGAGCACGTAGTACCCATGGCTCAGACTCCAGGGACGGGGGGCTCAGATTGGGCCCCTCTCTAGCATCAGGGAGACTGCGTGGCTTCCTGCTAACAGGCCACGACTTCATAAACCCCACCCAGGAAAGAGCACTCTCTCATATATTCTTAATGAATATACTCTGATACAGACACATGCTAGTATAAATGATAAAATGTCAACAAGTACTTTAAACCAAGAAACAATATATTTCATTCATTCTGAACAAGAAAATTAATTATTATATTTAAAAATATAGTAAAGCCAGGTGCAGTGGTGCACATCTCTAATCCCAGCAACTTGGGAGGTTGAGTCAGGAGCATTACAGACACAAGGCCAGACTCAGCAACATAGTGAGACCCTACCTCAATATAGAACATAAAAAGAACAAATAAAAAAGTAACCAACAAAAAATAGGGGGATATAGCTCAGTGGTAAAGAGCTCCTGGGTTCAATACCAGAAAGCCACTCCTCCCAAATGTATAAGTATAATTAAAGAATGAATTAAGTCCTCTTCATTACCCCTTTTGATTGCATAGGTAATTAAAGCTGGTATTATGAGAACTCACATAGTTAATAAGTGACTGGTGTCAGATATGAAGTAATCTCTAGTAATTCCAGAATTAGAAGAGCAAAATGGTCAATCTGATCAATTCAGTGAGAACATAAGCTCTAGCTGCCATTCAAATGTATTTAAAAAATGAAGGCATGTCAGTAAACACACTTTGCTGAATCCCTTCCAATTATTAATCACTGTTTAAAATGACTTTAAAATGTCTTGAAATAATTGAACATATTCTTTTGCTCTTTTTTTAAAGGTCAGAAGATCAGGAAGTGTTGATGTGGGTGGTCACCTCTGTTCCATTTGGCATCACCTGGGGTCAGCTGATGATGGGAGACCAACTTCTGAGAAGGCATTTTCACTCTAGCACCTTACTTTTCCTGGCTTTTATATCCCTAATGTGGCCTCCCATCCTCTAGATCCCTCCATGTAAGCTTGGGTGTGGGTAGCTGCACTTAATATATGGTGACTACTTTACAACAGCCAGGAAATGGACACATCCAGGCCAGTTAAGGGTTATGACCACCACTGTCACAGTGTCCGTTCTGCATATTCTACACGTCTAGTAATCCCTGGGCCATCTGATACAAGTAAGTACATAAACATCTTCTACCTATTGATGGAAGAATAGTAAGGACTGATTTGCAGATGGAGATATTGTTGTGGCCAACATTGAAAGAAGTTGTCACAGACTTCAAAACCTAAAGTTTCAAGTTGATTTAATTCTAGGTTCTTCAGACCTTTAATATATTTACAATCCACAAAGGGACTTCAGCATCTGATTCTCCACAAAAGCTTATTTGAACATCTACTATTAGTGCCGCAGTATGGCTGGGCACAAAATAACCGAGCCACCACAATGCCTTGTAGATTCAAACAGCAACTCTTTATTCCCTAACTCTCACTGACACTCTCCCCACACTTTCAGTGAACACCCTGCCTCCACTCGGCTCCGCGCACCAATTCTCTCAGAACCCCGCGAGAACTCCATGGGAACTCCAAAGGAGCGGGTGCCTGAGGCAGCAGGATACGCCCTAATCCCAGAAGGATCCCCCCTAATCCTGGAGCCACCCTATTCTCAGCAGGATCCACCCTAAACCCTGAGCCACCCTAATCCCTGAGCAGGGTCACCTTTCAACCCAAAATGCCATGCGTCATTTCTACTTGGCTATGGCTCTCAGCATCTCCCCCCTTCTGTTTAGTTAAACAACAAGCAATGTGGCTTAGGGACCGTGCCTGTTAGGTTGTCCAATTCAACATATGGTCCTTACCCATCATCAGATGAGCTGACCTCTAGGCGTCAGCCTCCTGTCTTAGGTTGGTACCACTGCAATTGGATCATACCCGTCACTGACTACAGGTCCAGCATACAGCCATACTTGTGGATAGGCCTATGCACCAGTGGGGGGGTGAGGTTCTTTACCTCACCTCTGTTGGCCCCCAAATTTGGCCATGGTGCCAGTGGGGGGGTGAGGTTCTTTGCCTCACCTCTGTTGGCCCCCAAATTTTAGACCATCACTAGCAGAAGGGAGGAGGATACAGGAATGCCACGACACCAAGCCAATTGACGGCTCCTTTGGAAAAATTGTATCACCGGTGACACCATCAGCAAAGATACGCCAGCCCTACCACAATTTGCTGTACCAACAGATAGTTCACAATGTATACAAGTGATACATAGTCCAGGCAAGTTCTGCAAGCAGTTCAAAGCAGAGGATTCTATCAATATGTCCATTTCCTCCCAAAGTAAATCAACTCCTTGATTGAGCATTACTTGTTGAGTTATTATTCATTGATGCATCAGTTTATACAGTTTACTGTGATAGCTATCGAAGAAGCTGTAGTTTGGATTTATCTTTGTCTTCACCGGCACTGGCATGAAGATAGGAATTCTGGCAGTGATGCTAAAAAAATATGTAACATTCCAACAGGTACTAAGAAAACAATTTTCTGAACAATTTACATTATCCTGAATAGAATTATTAAATATAATGAAAAGGAAAGGTGAAAGTAAACAAACAGATCTGTTAACCTCCTTATTTGTACACATATTAAAACAATCCTCAACAGCTGTTTACCCAATTTAAATTAAACCATTAAAATCACATGAATAAAAAAAAAATTCGGATCCATTTTTTCATGAGCACTCCTCATATATGATATATGGACATATGCACACAGAGACATACAGCACAAAACACAAGTGTGTACACAAACATACAACACATAAGACAATAGTAAAGGCTTTGTAGCTTTACACAGGTGAAATCTCCTTTGCAATGTTTAAAAACTCCACAGTCAAAAAATAAAACTGATCAGAAAAACATTAACATATGTCTGTATGAGCTCAAAAAATAAAATAGAACTTTATGATGTGGGAAAAGGCAATAATAAAACAGATATTGAAAAAAGCATCCTGGTTAATCACTGTCGCAGATGTAAGAATGGCCAGCTGGAGCTCTGGATATCAGCTGTTATGGATTTGAGTCAAATCATCTTCTTTTTGGTCTGTAGAAATCGCTTTGGTTAGTCTCTCTGGAATCCAAATTGGCTGCTGTTCTCCCTGTGGAAACACACAAACAGAACCCCGACTCCAGACAATCATTGGGTCAGGACCTTTCCATTGTCCTGTTAGAATATCTTTCCAAAGTACCTTGGGCTTATGTACATTTTTTGGACACATATGCCTTTCTGAAGCACTAAGTCCTGATGAATCAAAATTTAAAAAGTTTAGAATAAAAGGGTTAATTTAAGTTTATCTTTGGGGGATATATACCCCTTTCCAATTCCCTCTTTTTGTTTTAATAAGTACATTTTAATAGTTTGATGAGCTCTTTCAACTATGCCTTATCCCTGTGGATTGTATGGGATTCCTGTTAAGTAAAACATTAACTGATTTTTCTTCAGGGATGATGTTCCAAAATATCCTATATGCATCCTTTGGAGATTTAAAGATCCTTTTCAATTCAAGTCTTCCAAAAGCATTTTGCCTTATTTTTTTTTAGAATTACTTTAGTCCTTTTAATTTTTTTGATGTGGTTTTAAACCAATTTCCTTCTAGTTTAATGTTTTCTAAATTGGCTCTTATCTATAAATTTTAACACCCTCATCTGAGACTTCTAATTTCTGCACCACCAGAAATTAAAGTTGATGGGCTTTTTGAATAAAATTGCTAATAATCTCTTATTCTTCTATTTTATCCAATATTTGACTTTAAACTTCTCTCTTCTACCTTTTTCTATCTTGAATGTCTGTATCTAATAGTTGTCTTAGCTTTTTGTATTTTTTATCTAAAATACCTTTATTTGACATTTTTAACCATTTTTTATCTTGTTTCTATCTTCTAGTTTTCTTCTAAGGTTTGTACATTCACCCTTAGTTGCTTTTTTTTCCTCCTAGTTTTTTTTCCTAATTTTAAATACTAAATATGTTTGGATAAATTGACTTTGAAAATATAAATGATAAAATATGTACAATATTAAAAAAAATCAAAACATATGAAAAACACATTAAGAGATTATAACATGAAAAATTATGAAATTATGAGAAGTAAAAACCATCAACACACATCAACATAAATGGAATTTCTCTTTCTTCTGGTTGTACATGATGTAAAATCACATTTGTTGTATAATTATACATGGATGTTAGATTCATTCTACTATTTTTTCTACCCTTTTACCCATCCTTCCATTCTCTTCTCTCTACCTAAACCAGAGCGACGCTTTTCTTACCCCCAGTTGTAATTAGCATCCTCATATCAGGGAAAGCATACAGCCTTTGGTTTTTAGGTAATCAACAACCAGCAAGCCAGGTCTACAATTCTTTAAGAAGTACTCGTTTTTAACTTTAATCTCTACTTTTGTACTCAACTTTCCTCTTATATTTAATTGGGTTCAATCTTAGTACTGAGAGTAAGACTTACATCCTGTCTGTCTTATCAATGAAGGCCTAGCATCTCTAATGAACTCTGGTTGTTTTAGTGAAAGTTGTACTTCTGTAAGATATTAACAGAAAATATTATGAAGTTTACAAGAAAAACATAAAATGATATTATGAAGAGTAAAGCCATATTGAGTTTGTATAATAGCTATGATGCAAGAAACATAACTTTTATAATCTGAAATCTTTACTTCAAACTTCAATTTGAAATTTCTCTTGTAAATCTAATAAAATTTAAAAGATTTGTGTATGTAAAATATATGTATACAACTAGTCTAAAAGAAGCAAGTAACAGCACCATAATTACACTGTTGTTCTTATTTGAACCAAGTTTAGTTTTAAAGAAAAAATAAGAATCTGTAGTGTAATGCTCTAAACTTACAGTGATTTTTAAACAGAGTTCTACATAATAAAAATCCTTAAGACTAGTTTCTCTCAATAAAAAATTTAACTAGATAGATAAGAGCCGATTTACTCCCAACATCACCATGTGTATGTAGGGGCAAGAGGATCTTTACTCACAGAAGTCACTGGAAGCAGCCAGAGCCCCCATTCCAGAACCTCTCTGATGTCACACTTGTCATCATGGCACTCTGGGTGCACACCCAGAAGAACCATCTGGTGGCTCTCATTTGTTTGAGAGCAGGCGATGAGCCAAGATGGTCTCAAAGGTTTTCTCACCTTAACCCCAAACTCCAGCCACATATGTCTGGCTATTGCCAAGCTTTTGGGCATGTCTTAATGTGGCAGCACTGACCACTTTGAGTGGCCTTTTTTTCTCCATCCTGTGAGTATCTCATACAAGCTGCTAGATTTCTTACAAAGAGCTAGAAGGGAAAATAGTGATAGTGAAGAGGCAGGGATGTGGAGAGAGAGGATCAGGAAGGGGAAGAAGGTTATAAAGTCAGAAGCTTAGAGATCTAGAGTGCTTGATGCATTAAGGAAACTGTGGGTAATGCTAGTGACATTCAATGGTGTCTTTGGTGTGTTTCTAGCATAGATATTTAAAACTGTCCTTAAGGAGTGTGAGTCCTATCTCAGGTAGGCCAGGCCTCATGGGGCACTCTGAGTTGCCCCAGAATAGAATTTAGTCTGGCTTTGTTTTCAGCTACCAAGCCCTGGCCCAGAGTCAGAATGGGCCTTTCCAGTGGCCACTGGGCTCCTCTGTCTCCTCAGTTTCTACAGCCTCATTTGCATGAACATATGGGACCCAGGCACCTTGCACAATGGTAAGGCCTCAGAACCTGGAGAAGGAGGGAGCAGCCCAAGGGCTGAGGGCTATAGGGTGATTTCTAAAGTGCTCACCCCACCTAGGGCCTCAGAATCCCTTCTCTCAAGGTCATCCTTAATTAGGTGCTGGCAGTTTATTTCCCAAGCCACTGAGGTGTGATAAAACAGAATCCTGGAGGTTTTCCAATTGCTTTATAAGACCTAGCAGGCTGGCAAGAGAGGCCAGCAGGCTCTTCTAAACCATGCAAAATTGATCCTTCCTCCTTCCCATTTCACACATGTCTCCAAGCACAAATCACTATTCCAAAGGGTAGAGCTCCATAGAGAGCTCTTTTCGCTGGAAACCCCCATCTCTCTGAATGCCAGCTCATGTGAGTGGTCAGCTTGCTCAACAGGGACTGGGATTTCCTTGCCCTCCTGCTCCACACCCTCTTGCTGTCTAGTGAAGCTATGGGGATGCCCCAAGCAGCACAGTGCTCGAAGGGCCTCCTGCCACTACCCAAACTTCTTCCCATGCCAGGCTCTGTGGAGCAGAACTCAGAGGCATCCTATGAGGCACAGGTGAACAACAAATGTTTCCCAATGCCATGGTGTGCCAAATGTCATCTCCACCGGCTGCCCCAAACCTACCACTGTGAAACCTACAACATCTGTGTGGAGGTGAGTACTCCTTCTCCCTGTCCACTCACCAACCCATCCCCAGGCACCTGGCCAGGATAAGGAACCACCCATCATAAGGGGGCTGGGAGGTGGGTCAGTATGAGACCATCTTCCCACACTGCTAAAAGTAGGTCTGACACACTGTTGGTCACTTACATATGTCATCGTCTCTGTGTCTGCACCTGTCCTGAGAGGCTGTCCTTGCTTGCACAGGTGCTAACATGCAAAGGGCATTCCATCCATGCTGACCAGGTGGAGTCAGGGGGAGGAAAGGCAGTGACTGTCTCATACCCTGCTTTGCTGATACTATATACCCAGACTTTTAGGCTGGCTGCTTCCCTGTTCTGGGGATCTTTGCCTGTCTACCTCTGGGTGTCCCAGTTGGAGTGTTTCCTGTGTTTTCAGTGCTTTTCTCTCATGTGCACACCCTGCACGGTTTTATATGTGCATAAGGCTGGATGGGTAAGGCTGTTTTTTTCATCCTTATCCAGTATCTGAGAAAACAGAGGCCAGATTTTTTCTACATCCTGTTCCAAGTGACACTGGGAAGGTCTTGTCCTCAGTCGTGACAGGTGACCTGATGAGCCATGGAGTCCTTACTGTTCTCTAGCAATGGAAATGCCGCTTTCTCCATGGAGATTGGAGCTCAAGTGTAGGCCCACGAGCAAGTGGCCTAGAGGACTGGGTTTTGGGAGCCCTCAGGATTTGGGAGTTCTGGAGGCCAGGCCAGACAGACCCTCAGTGCTGCCTCCTCTCCCCTAGGAATTCGACCACCACTGCAGGTAGATAAACAAATGTATGGGACACCGCAACATCAGGCTCTACATGCTGTTGCTCCTGTCATTGTGCCTGTACCTGGGTGCCATGCTGGCTAGCTGTGTGGTATTCCTGTACACAAGAGGAACATGCCCTTCATGGGCAGCCATGATGTATCCACGCAGTCCCAAAGGCCCACACTGAGACCAACTCTGGTGGAGGGGAGGGAAGGGTGGTCAGCCAAAGGGCTGGGTAACTGAAGGCAGGGATGACTGGGTGGGGCTATAGGGTGAAGTCAGTTGGGAGGACCCTTGGTGGACACCCTTGAAGGCCAGTGGGGGCGGGGCAGGACATGGCCTGTGGAATTGAGAATCAAGGGGGGAGAGCATGGAGTGGGGAAATGAAGGTTGAACAGGGACAGGAGGCACCACAGTGAAGTGGGTGAGGTTGGGCTTGGGTGTAATGGACTGATGGTCCAGTCCAGGGAGGAAGAGTGAGTGGGTGGGGGTAGGTGGGGCATAAACAGGAAGGAGATGAGTCCATGGAAAGGCGGGCCAGGGAGGAACTGTCCCCTGGCTTGGCTTCTTAGCCTGTGCACAGCTTCATCATGGCTGTACCTGCTGCGTGCCTTCTGCTGCCACTCATCCTGCAGCTGCTCATCAAGGCCAGGGCAGTGAGCACTGCAAGGCGCCCCTATGAGACCCAGGTTGGGGGAACCAATTGTGTGTGCCCTGATACCCAGCTGGGAGGCGACACCTTCCACCTCTGCCACTAGGCACTATGTGTGCTTTCTCCACTGCCCTTGGTCCTCATGGTGCCCCTGATTCCTTCCCGACCCACCTCTTAAGATGAAGCTCAGATCTCCCCTCCCCATGTAGCTGGGTGGGCATCCTCCCTCTTAGGAGCATTGCATGAAAGCCTACTGTGAGCTAGGATGTGTGTTATTTGAGGGATGCATACAGAGGTGAGTAAGTACTTCATGCCCTCTCGCTGATAAGCAGCTTGCAATCAGAGTAACACAAGCAGACCCCCAGGAACACTCAAAGAGATGGGGTTGGTCCTGAGTGGCAAGGCATGGGCTGTAGAATAGGACATGCCACTCTGTGTGACGTAGGTGTGATTTTGGGTTGGCAGAAGGCTGGAAGGCATTGCCTGTGAGAGGCAAATCTGTGCACAAAGGCATAGAAACAAAGAAGTAGGGTGTGAAAACAACAATGGAGAAAGGGATCTAATTCAAGCACAAGGTGGCATGAGCAATGAGGTTAACCCCTTGGGATCAAGATTAAAAAGGCCCAGAAACTCAACCCTGAAATATAGTTTTCATGAAGTGCAAACCTGGGAGCCATGGTAAAATTTTCTAAAAATGTCATTAATGAGGAATACTTTACAAACCATAAAATTTATCCTTTAAAGTCTATAGTTAGGGATTTTGACAAATGCATACCATTGAATACTCTCCATGATGATCAAGGTTAGACCAGTTTCATTACTCCAGAAAATCCTTTCTTCTCTTGTCAATTTCTATCCCTACATCCTTGTGGGATTTTCTTTCCCAGAATCATGTATCGGTGCAGTTGTATGCTATTTAGTCTGGATTCATTCTTCTAGCACAACACATTTGAGAGTCATTTATGTTATTGCTCATATTAGTAGTCTGTTTCCTTTTATTTCTGTGTAGTACTGTATGGATGCCCTGCGTAGTGTTATACATTCACCATTTGAAGAATTTTTTACATTGTTATCTAGTTTGGGGCAGTAGTTTTTTTTTTCTTTTGTTTTTCTACCAGGAAATGAACCCAAGGATGCTTAATTGCCAAGCAGCATTCCCAGCCCCCTGTATTTTTTTCTTTTTGAGTTTTTAAAATAATTTTGAGGCAGGATCTCTAAGTTGCTTAGGGCCTCATTAAGTTGCAGATGCTAGCTTTAGTCCTCCTGTCTCAACCTCCCAAGACCCTGGGTGTTCAGTTTTGGACAACTGTGCCCAGCTAGTTTGGGAGCAGTTATAAAGAAAGCTGCTACAAACTTTGGTGTACAGGCATGTGAACACAAGTTTCCGTTTCTGTTAGGTAAAGTTTTAGGAGATAAAAATTAAACATAAGTGGAACTTTATAGGAAACAATCTTCCTCCTCTGCTCTGTCAGAATGAGGCCCTCCATGTCCAGACTTCCCAGTCTCAAGGGACCTAAATGTGGCCTGCATTCTGGGATTCACCATATAGGACTCCTTTCCATTAATTGCAGCACCTGAAATAGGCACTAATTCTATGCTCCAACTTCCAGTTTCTCCCTACACCATTCCCTGACCATAGCTCTTCCTAGAGACACTTGCTTGGTGCTTGGTGACAAGGACTCTAGGGGAAGATCACATCTGTCCAAATCACAGCTCTATAATGACCAGCAGGGAGCACTTGGCTGTGCTACTTACCCCCATGTCACTCAGTTTTCCTATCTCAAAAACAGGGAAATATGGGTTAATTCACACAAGACACATAGAACTGTGCCTGGTACCAGAAAGTGTCCTACCTGCTGCTGTTAGTATTACTATCATTCCTCCTTGTGGTCAGTTACACATTTGTGTCTCATCTTAAAACCCAAGTAACTCCCACCCTTAACATCCTAGGACTCCACTCTACTTGTTGTACCCTCTGTGCCTTATTCCCTGAAAGAGTTGACAGTGATCACTAGCTCCACCCTTCACTTCCTGGTCCACCTCAGTCCAGACCCTGCCCTTGCTGTCATGATGATGCTCTCAACTAGGGCAGAACCAGCAGATATCCTTGAGATTACATAGCGTCTGAAACCAGAAGGAGCAGAAATAGCCTTCTTGCATGTCTTAATGCTTAATGCTCTGGGCTTCTCCTCTGCATGTACCTGGGTGCTGTGAGCTAGGTTGCCTTTATGGGTCCCTTGATAACCCTCTCCCTGCACTACCCTGGCCACTCCCCACAGTGCCCAGGGCCTCATGTTGCAGCTGCCCTCACAACCCTGAGCGTAGGCTGGACATGCTATTTGTAGTGTGTTTTCAAAACCCAGTGCAGTGACTAGAGTTTATTTTTTCTACTGAGTATTGCACCCAGGGACACTTTACCACTAAGCTACATCCTCAGTCCCTTCAATTTTTTATTTTGAAACAGTCTCACTAAGTTGCTGAGGCTCCTTTTGATCCTCCTGCTTCAGTGTCCTGAGTCACTGGGATTACAGGCATATACCACCATGCCTGCTTTAACTGAGGTATTTTTGATGCCCTGAAATATTTATGGCTGGTGAGTGGTATAGCATGTGCTTAGCATGGGCAAGGCCCTGGGTTCTTCAGTACCCAGTATACAAAGAAAAATTTGAATAAGTGAACCAACAAACAAAAGAATCAACATTTCAGATAGAAGAGATAAAGGGACAGAGAATTCTGATGCCTTGAAGTCCCCATGTTCAGGGGGAAAAAAAAGAGGCAGCAAGAAGTTGGGCAAAAAAATGGACAAGATACCATTTGATGTTTGTCCCTTGAGACACAAAATGTGAGCACCAGCCACAAGAGTGGAGCCAGTGTGAGACACTGCTCTGGGTGCTTCAGAGTTATTGGATTCAATTCATGTATGATTATATTCCATGTGTTTGTGGGGGGGGGGGGCGGTATTCAAACTTAGTGCTCAGTTCTTAAAAGTTTATTATCATTCCTCTGAGCATTTTTCTATACCATATGTACCCCAATCCTTGATATATTTTGAGATAGGGTCTCAATAATTTTCTGTGGGCCTTGCCAAGTTGTTGAGGCTGGCCTTGAACTTGTGATCTTCCAGACTCAGCCTCCCAGGTCACTGTGATTTCAGGCATGCAACATTGCACCTGGAAGGAAACTAATTTCTTTATTGCTGTGAACACCTTAAAGGAGGCAGAACCTCATATAGCACAGTGGTTCCTGTTGCTTTTTGGACGTATTCCAGAGCTGTACTGATGTGAAATCCGATTTCCTTCTTGTGCACAATAGTGTTGAAGATCAAAGTCTTCATGTGTGGCCAATGGAGAGTTGGGGGTGGACACAGGGGCTGCTGGGTCACTTGCCATTGTTCCAGGACATTTGCTAGCTAAAGCTCTTGATGTTGGGATGAGACTTATCCTAGTCTGGGAGCAGGAAGGGGAGAGGCTGATGGATGAAGACAAAGAGAAAATAGAATAAGAGAGAGTACAAGCTAGTCAGCATCCATGGGAGAACTTGACATTTGAGTGTGACCTTTAGTGCTCTGAGTACTAGAGGCCTCAGCCCAGATTTTCCTGGTCCATCTGATTTGTGACTATGAAAATATGATTGGGCATTTCTGCTGCCATTGCCCTCCCAGATAGTGAAAGTCAATGAAGGTACATTTTTAGAAAGAAATCAAAAGGTAAGAAAGTAAAGTGGGAGTGGGATGGAAACACCATCTTGCAACAGTTGAGCAGAGCAGCACTAGAAATGTCTTAAAAGGTATCTCGGAGGACATGTGTGGCCAATGGACACAGAGCCAGGATGTGACAAAGAGAGTTAAAAGGTGATGAGGGAGCCCTGAAAAGGCACGAGATTTGGGTGCAATGTCAGCACTTGTCTGAAGAGAGCTGCTCACAAGTGGGTTGAGGGCGATCATTCTTTCTAGAAGCCTGGGAAGACAGGAGGCTCTGGGTCACTCTTGGGCTGTCCTGCCCTTGGAATCTTACCACATGCCTGGGTTGAGCCCTGCATTAACTGACCACCCTGGGAATGTCACTGGGAGATGATCTTGGCCACTCCTGCTGATTCTGAGCTCCTCTTTCCATCCCCATCTCCCTCCAGTGTGACAATCCCTTTGACCAAGGCTGCTTCACAAATTGTTACATCCAGATGTGTATGCCTCTGGGACCCAAGTAAGTTTGTAAACCAGGGGCTTAAGTGGTGAACCCTGGGGCTGGTGGGTTGGGGTGAAGCTGGATCCCTTTCTCTGGTCACTTACTCCAGCTCCAAGAACCTGATCCTCACTGCTTTTGTTCTTTGGGGTTTTTTCTATGGCACTCTGGGAGCCTCTGGGAATTTCATTCTTTCTTGCCTTCGTAGGTTCTTGCTACAAGAAATGGGGTAGCAGGGTACAGCAGCCTGGTTGATGCTCCTGGATGAGAGCCCTGAGCTTTGTGCTTTCCAAGCTGAGGTGTGAGGGTGGTCAGGGAGAACTGGCCAATGTGGGTAGTGACCCCTGGCCCTTGACCTTTTGTTCTGCAGGTACATGACCCAAGCTGTCAGTCTGCAAATAGAGCTGGGGACTGAATGGGAGCCAACAGAGGTATACTTTCCAGAACAACATCCTACACAGCTCCCTGCATCTAAGTTTCCAACTATAGTCTCCCCAAGTAGTGGCCAGTCTGCACCTTTACAGGAGGTGTGAGAAGGAGTGGGGTTGCATTGATACAGGGGTTGTCTGTGGTCTGCACAGCTATTGGGAGAAACCCTTCAGGTTGGGCTGGCTAGGAAGCTGAAGCAATTGGAGTATAAGGATAGGGATTATGGAACTGGATGGTGCAGTGTTCAGGTTGCAGGGCTTCAGAGCACGCTGAGGTGTCCCTGGATAGAGAAACAAATAAGAAGAGTAAACCACAAACTTTCTGGTTACTGCTTTTTTGAAAAATAAAAACCTTATAGTTTCTTTAAAAGTCATAACTCTTAACTCACTGATTTTTTGCTTTCTATATTTTGCCTACTTTTCCAGGGAAGTCATCTATTTCTCTGGGTTTTCTGTTTCATAATGTGGATAACTATTATATCTAAAACTTGGATATTTTCTCTTCCCCAGATTATGTATTTTATGTTTTTGTATTTACATCTCTCTCAAATACTCAGTGTCATTCAAAGCACAGTTGAGCATGAAATTCCTCACCAGATAATGGAGATTTTCCATAGTAATCACCTTACATGGAGCCAGGAAGAGAGAACTACTAATGGGACTTGCAGGGGACTATGATGTGGTGACATATAATGCAGTTCCCAGGCAGAGCTCTGAGGACTGCCATTGGATCCTGATCTTATGATAGATGGATTTGTTTTCTTCATTCATTTCAATTGGCTCATTGAAGTGAAAGGAAAGCTAGACATTACATCTGTGTAAAATGTTTTGTGAAAATTAGTATTAGTCATCTCAACATCAAGGTTTCAATTCTTCTGCACTTTTCTTTTTTATTAAAAACCTTGTTTTTAAAGTGTGCTACTTTTTTACTATTTTTTCATTTTTTTACCTTTAAAAACTATTTTTAGCTGTAGATGGACACAATGCCTTTATTTTATTTATATTTTTCAGTGGTGCTGAGGATGAAACCCAGTACCTCACACATGCTAGGCAAGCACTCTACCAGTGAGCTACACCCCAGACCCTGATATGCTATTTTGCTAGTTATAGTTTTTTTGTAGGAGTGTTTTTTTTTTCATTGTGGATTTAACCAGCACCTTGTGTTATTTTTTATTTTGAGACAGGTTCTCACTAATTTGCTTGGGGTCTCACTAAGTTGCTGAGTGTGGCTTTGAACTTGGAATCCTTCTGTATTACCCTCTTCAAGCCACTGGGAATATAGGCATGAACCATTGCACCTTGCTGCTAGTTACATTTTTAAATATATTCATGAAATGGCAAAGAAAAATATTTCACATTTTTTTCAACATGTTTGTATATGTGTGTGTGTATGTGTGTGTGTATGTGTGTGTCTTTAGTCTGAAAGTTGTGGGTTCTTTAAAACAATGAGAGATAACTTAGTTTGAGTTAAAAATTAAGAAACTGAATAGTGTGCCAGTAAGAATATCTGAAAATATTTTTTCTCAAAACATCAGTAATGAAGTATATCTCTGCAGATTTTCACACAGGGTGTAACTGATGCTACTCCTATGCCTCTTGGTATCAAAGTTTGACAATGGTTCCAAGTCTTCAGAAAAACAGAAAAATGAAGGAAAATTTGACTGATGAAGAGACTATGGAGAAATTAAGTATGTTACCTACATTTCAGATTACTCATGAATCTGCAGATTTTCACACAGAGTATAATTGATGCTACTCCTGTGCCTCTTGGTGTCAAAGGTTGACAATGGTTCCAAGTCTTCAGGAAAAACAGCAAAAGAAGGCAAATTTGACTGAAGAAGAGACTATGGAGAAGTTAATTATGTTACATACATTTCAGATTACTCATGAAATAATATTTCTTAAATCATTTGACCCAAGTCTGAGGTTATAGCTCAGTAGTGTACAGCACTTACCTGGTTTGTACAAGGCTCTTGGTTCTATCTTTAGCACTGCAAAAAAAAAAAAAAAAGATACAGTTAGATTATCATATATGCCTTTTATTTTACCTTAAAGTAGAAATAAAAATTGTTTTCTTATAGGAGTAATTGCTTTCATTAAAAATGTAGTGAGCAGGGCATGGTGGCACATGACTATAATCCCAGTAATTTAGGAAATTAAGGCAGATGATTTCAAGTTCAAGGTCAGCCTGGGTAACTTAGTGAGAACCTTTCACAATATAAACTATGAAAAGTGCAAGGGATATAGCTCAGAGGTAAAATGCCCCTGAATTCAACCCCCAGTACCACCCAAAAACAGTGAAAGCAAAGTAATATTCGTTTTGTTTGTCATGGCATTTGAAACATATTATGTGTTGATAGTGAAGTCAATCCCTTTGGGAGCAATACTTCTTTCCTGTGAACCAAATCTAAAGGATATGAGCATGAGTGTAGTTGGAAACCTTATCAAAAAGGTTTGTCCTAACCTATAGCTTTTCAAAATAGATATGTGTAGTCATAAGATATATTCCAAGGGAAAACACATTTTCCTGTCTCTTTTAATAAGATTACTATCAGTGGCCTGAATCCTGCATTATAAATAATGTAAACAGTTCCAGGAAGGGAGTAACAATAACATCTGCTTACAAGGCTCCAGTAACTATAGTAATAAAAAACAATGTGATCTAGAAGGCTCAAGGAAAAGCACTTTATACATGGTTTGTTATAAGCACTGACATGTTCAACATTTATTTGTTCTTGATTTCTCAGTGCTTTCCAATATGAAACTGCCTTGACTGTGCTGTCCATTATTAGATAGTCCTTCTCTAGGAGAGCTGCTGCTTTAAAATAATAAACCAGAATAGTAGTTGTGACTATTCATTTGTGATTTTTAGTTATCACATCCCGTGTCTTTATGCCCTTAACTTCTTGGCTTGAAGCTTAGTAGCTAACTTGAGATTGAGTACCTACATACAATTAGCAATGGGAGTTTCCTTGATATATGTGCATCTATTTTGGTCTAGATTAAGTGAAAATTTAATGTGATTTTCTTATGTTTTGACTTACTATTTATAAGAATTTAGATTGTGATTTTATATCCAACCTCCTCATTTTACCATTTCTTGGACATGATGTTGAACATTCCTAAAATAGATACATGAATAGTTTGTATTAGAGTAATCTGTACAGTAGGATGTGGTTTCCTAAGTATGTTGAAAGGAGATATACTGGACTAGTCAGAAAAGCGAGTTAGGGTTATTCATTTGGCTATCATTTATTTATCATTACTAAGAGTAGTTTCATAACTTATCACTAATATGTAATGCAGGCACTGGAGAAGAAAAATAGAGTGATGAATTTCCTATGAATTGCCAAGTTTTTGTTTATTTTGGTCCTGGGAATGAACCCAGGGGTGATTTACCACTGAGCTACACCCCAGCACCGCCCCCTTTTTTTTTTTTTTGTTTTGAGACAGGGTCTCACTGAAATTCTAAGATTGGTCTTGAGCTTGTGATTCTTTTGCCTCAGCTCCAGAATGACTGGGATTACAGGCATGTGCCACCACACTCTACTGGAATTGCCATTTCTTCAGTGTTTTGTTTCAAACCAATTATTGTTGAAACTTGATGTGTTTGAAGATCACTGTTTTAAAATCAATAGAGTTTATTAAAAAGGATTAATGATTCCAAAATTAATTTGTATTTTAAATGTTTGACTAAGCTTTGAATGTGTTTTTTCTTTAAAATAGGAACTATTTGTGAGCATCAATGACCCTAATACAAAATATACAAGACATTAAAACATTGGACAAGGGTAAGTGTTTATGATTGTATTGTCATAATGTTCACTACTTACTGGGTATTCAGAGTGATCTCCATTTTTCCACCTGAAATTGAGTACTCCCAGTATTCTAGGAGTGGTACCCTAGGGGATTTGTGTAAACACAAAATAAAATTGTTAAAAACCCTCCTTGTAAGCAATGACTTTACATCTTCTTTCTTCTTGACTGTTATTTCTCATAGATGGCCAGGGATTATTAGATGGAAAAATTACCCATGACATAATTAAGAGACAATTTTACTGCAGGATGATAGGCCATAAAAGCATTGATTTGGGGCTGGGTATGTTGTTAAGTGTAGAGAGCTTACCTAGATACATGAGGTCCAGGGTTCCATCCCTGGCATTGCAAAAACAATAGCAAAGCAAAGCAAAACCCATACATTTAGTTTCTAAGGGGTGGTACACACCTATACTCCCAGCAACTCAGGAGGCTGAGTTAGCCCCATTGCAAGTTTTCAGCCAGCCTCAGCAATTTAGTTAAATCCTAACATTAAAAAGGACTGGGGAGTAAGCTTAAGGGTGAGGAGCACCTGGTTTCAATCCCCAATCCTCAAAAAGTAAATAAATACATAAATGGTTTTGAATCCTATCAATGAGTATTGATCTTTGAGACTGCCACTCTGCTTTTGTTCAGTAATTTGTTTTTAAAGTATACTAAGCTCTTTCCTCTAATGCCTGAGAGCAATGTTATTAATCGGTAGAAAGTGTTCTGTGAATTTAGATTGAATTAGTAGAATATAGAATGAGAATTTTGGGAAACTTTCATATGAATTTCTTTTTAATAACTAAATTTAGTTTAACACTAATTTTAATAATAATAAAAATATTGAAAATCATCTATTTTGAACATGATAATAATAGATGTTATATATTGAATAATTAATAATGAATGAAATAATACCTATGTATAAGGATAGATATCAGAAATTCAGGTGAATATATTTATTTATTTGTTTGTTTGTTTATTTATTTACTTTAGGTACTGAGCTGCCTTCCAAGCCCTTGTATGGGCATGTGCCACCATGCATGTTCCAGCCAGATAAATTTTGTAAGGAAACTGCAGACAAATACATAAACATAAACTTCATGGTTATAAGTACAGAAAAGTGAATGGAAATGATGCACCTCAAGTGCAGGATAAACACCAAATGAATAAGCAAATACTTCAAAAAATATTTTCCCAGGTAGGAGTGAAAAGAGGATTAACTCCTGGCACTGGGCTGAGCTTAGGTTGGCTAATCAACTTCAAGAAAAATTAGGAAAATATTTAGGGTCCAGGTAGTGGAAAATACTGTGCATAGTCAGTGTGCAAGTAAAAATACTAATCATTTGTCAGTTATAATCTCACTATGTAATACTATCTTGTGTTACTACAAATTATTAGCTGGTTGGTGTTTGTTACTTTCTAAGAGAACTAGGAAAACCACTGATTTGTTTTTCAACTCCATTACCATTAAGCGTGCTATTAAACAAATTTACGGAAACACCCACAAAAGGAACTGATCCTTAATGAGCTCTTGGTGATGAAAGAATTAAGGAATCCTGACATAATTCACTTCTTAGGTAAATGTGCTTTTGGTTCTTTTAATCATTGGGATAAAAAACATGGAAATTTGTAGTTTGATGGAGGTTAGCCACTTTAAAGTATCAATACTGAGAAGGTCCTTCTGCTACAAGGATATTACTTGGCTAGTGAGAGAAGGCAGCTAAATGAAGGACATTGCTGGATCTTGTGTCTATTCATGCAAATGATCATATGCAGAAACAATAAGGAATGATCAGCTGAGATTCATGTCTTTACCCACAGAGATGACTACACACATTTTGAAATGTTTACATCAGTTTTGATTTTAAATGCTATTCTTTGTAAGTAAATTGTACATGTTCATCAAAAGCTCCTGTAGACCACATGTGGTAGTGTAAGCTTATAATCCCAGCAGCTAGAGAGGCTGAGGCAAGGAGGATCACGAGTTCAAAGTCAGCCTCCACAATTTAGCAAGGGCCTAAGCCACTCAGTGAGACTTTGTCTTAAATAAAATACAAAATAGGGCTGGGGATATGGCTCAGTGGTTGAGTGCCCCTGAGTTCAATCCCTGGCATCCCCCTCCAAAAAAGATAACTCCTGTAGTTTAGAAATTGAAATTTTGTTTGTCTGCTTGTTTTGTTTTTTTTTTTTAAAGACAGAATGGAAAATTAAGTATATAATTCAATTTTTGAAAAGAGTGATTACACATATGAATGTAAGACCACTAGTAAAAAATGATACAAGTGGTTTTATTATATGGTTACAGGTAATTATACTTCTTATATAAATTTGTTTAGGGTGGGAATTGGTGATATATTTTTTAGGCTTTATCCCTAATTTTGGGGTATGCATTAATGGAAATAAATTTTCAGGTAAATTTGGCTGCTTTTCAAAATAATATTTCAAGTCAGCATGGAATGCTGTGTAAAATAAGCCATAGGCTTTGGAATTATGAGAACTTGAGTTCAGATGCTGATTCTGTCACTTACTATGTAATATTAGGTGAGTTCCTTAACCTCTCCAAGCCTGTTTCTGTATCTGGAAAACAAGATCAATAATCCCTCAGATGTAGGGTTATTTTTGTAGGAAAACTTCAAAATATACACCTAGACTACGATTATGGGCAAACTATGACTTCATAATAAATATCATAATGACCCTCGGACAGTTTTTGTGCTGTGACACATTCACTTTCCAATTTTCTTCTTTGCTCTCAAACTATCAGCTCTGTTGTTTTATCATTATGGTGCTTAATATTTGAACTTGAACATAGAGTGTCAAATGTTTTAAAAAAAAATAGAGTGGAGGTTTTGTATGTTCAATTTTTAGTTACTAGTAGGAGAGGATTTGCTTGTAGTAATGGAGTACCTTGCTGGTGGGCCAGTGACTGATTTTGTTACAGCAACCTGCATGGATGAGGCACAGATTGCTGCTGTGTACAGAGAGGTGATTTTGTGTTCTTTGGGGTAAAGTAGGGTGATATGCGGTTAGCAAAAGATGATTAAAAGGAAGATTTTCCAAAAAGGGGAATTTTTGTTGTACACATTCTCTGTAAGTTATTCCATCTTGTTTTATCTCAGATGTGAGTTTCAGCTCTTCATATGTAAGATGCCTTGGGAATGAGTTACAGACCCTATTTTATTTTTATTTTTTTGCAGTATTGGGGATTGAATATAAGTTGCTTTACCCCTGAGCTATATGCCCAGTCTATTATTATTATTATTATTATTATTATTATTATTATTATTATTATTTTGAGACAGTCTTTAAAAAATGCCTAGGCTGGCCTGGAACTTGTCATCTTCCTACTTCTGCCTCTGGTGTAGCTAGAGTTACACACATGCCCAGTTAAGGCCTTTGAAGAACAAAAATCACTGACAAATCTCATTGTAGTCATCACAACAGTTTATCTTCTAGTTAGGGCACTTCTGAGAATTAATGGGGGTATAATTAAAAATATGCCACTTAGCTAGGTGTGGTGGTGCATGCCTGTAATCTCCATTACTCAAAGGCTGAGAGAGGACAATTGCAAGTTCCAGGGTGGCCTCAGCAACTTAGCAAGGCCCTAAGCAAATTAGTGTGACCCTATCTCAAAATTAAAAAAAGAAAGGGCTGGAGATGTAGCTCAAAGGTAAAGTGTCTTCATGCTAAATCCCCATTATCCCTCCTCTCTTGCACACCCACCCCTTCCCACTGAAAACTGGGTTAGTAAATAAGTAAATAAGTAAATAAGTTAGTAAATAAGTAAATATCAAGACTACCAATAGCCCTGAGCCAACTCTGGGTGAATTAATATTACCATTCCCATGTTAAGAGGTCAGTAGCTTATAGTTTATTTATAAAAAGTATAGCACACAAATAGTAACACATTATAAGAACATTCTATATGCTACCAAAAAATACAACACTTACAATATAAAACATAATTTTTATTACCCAATAAACTAAACCTCACTATCCCATTTTGAGTCACCCCCTTTGGGATAGGGAGGAAGAGCATGAGAAGAAGATTACCACTAAATAGGGAAGAGAGGTGGGAGGGAAAAGGAGGGAGAAGGGGAATTGCATGGAAGATGGAAGGAGACCCTCATCATTATACAGAATACATGTATGATGTTGTAGGAGAGAAAAAAAGAAATGTGTCACATTAGATTGGGTAGAGAGAAGTTATGGGAGGGGAGGGGAGAGGTAGGGGGATAGGAATGGCAGCAGAATAAAATAGACATTATTATTGCTGTATGTATATAGGTTACCGAATGACCAATGTGATTCTGTAACCTGTACAATCAGAAAAATGAGAAATTATACCCCATTTGACTGAAATGTAAAAAATAAAAATAAAAATAAAAAATAAACTAAAACTCAAAGGATGTGTTTCTGTAATGTCAGTATATTTAAAAAGTAAATTTGTCTTTTCCTATTCACTGGTTAATTTTTCTATTTCTAAAGCATATTTTAACACCTCCTTTCCAATTAAATCATCTGTCAACCCAACCGTCTATTTGAACTACTGATATCTCCATTGGTGAGGCTTTTATCTGTAAGGATGACCTTTCTTTGGTCTCTCTCCTATTTACCCCTATAACAGGACCACTGATGTCAAAGTTGTAAAACTCAACTTTTCAGATTTCTATACACATATCATTAATCTTTTCTATTTGAAATTGTTGATGGATGGAAGAGTTAAGCTACCTAAATCATAGCAACAGAGGGCAGAGAGATTATTAGATTTCCTTCCCTCTTGCTGTCTGATAACCTCCAGACTTACACAAGTACCCAATTCCAGACAAATACCCATTGTGAATAAACACAGCTAGACTGTCCTTATTAATTTCTGCATTTGCCCAATTGGACATTATGCTTAGATACAGGAGAGTACACCTAAATAAAGATGGACATGGGGAAGAGATCCATGTAGACACTGGATAGGAGCTCAAGAACTCAGGGATCAGTGGAGCACAGCTTAGAAAGAAAGGCCACAGGCTCTGGGTAGAAACATCCTTTTAGATCCAAAATATACTTACACTTAGAAGATGAGCACAATAAGAGGAGAGTACCAACAGGTCCTTTCAAAACATGGAGACTTACCCCAGGAAACTTCATTGCCAAGATTAGTGGGGGCACTGGCTATGACTGACTCTTATTTACTCTACCATTTCTACCTAGTGCATTAAATGTATGAGTACATAATCTCAACTCTATCACCATCCTTTCTGTAATTTATTATTATATTATTGTATCTTTCATCTCTTTTTAGCAACCATAGCATCTTTCCCTGGTTAAAGCAGTTAACAGCTTTGTCATAAAAATTAAATTGCCTTATATGATGCTGCACAGCAAGTTGCATAATAAGACCTGTGATACCCAATAATATGAAGATATTAAGCAACAATGAAGATTATACTTTTTCACCTGTTTGAGAGAGTAATGCCCCCCATTAACTCTCAAAGAAATGAATCACTACAGAAAGAATTTCAGATGTTTTCTGAAATTCGGATGGAATGAGAAGCTGTTCTTGGGAAGAGGAGCTTGGTGTCAAATCACAGACCACAAATAACCTTCTATTTTTATCTGTGAAAACATCTTTGATCACAGCAGAAAATTGTCAAAAATCAAAATTTCTCAAAAGTCAAAAAAAGTAATCAAAATTGTTACTGCCATTTTGTTTTATTAAAGAAATATTATAGGTTAATTCAACAATCTTTTTAAAAAATGCTGAATCAGTATTAAAATAAATATGTTTTAGAAGATCTAAAATTTGTAACTTGCATCCAGAAAAACAAGTGTTTTAACTTTATATCTCAGGTAACTCAAGAAAGAGAAAGGCAGGTTGAATTCTGCACATTGCTATTCTTCATTTGGAGTGAAATAATCCTCATCACTGGTTTGATAGGAGCAAACAGTAACAAAATTTGATTTATAAATCATCAGTTAACTTGGAAATCTGTCAGTTTTCAATGCTGTCAGTTACTATGTCAATTATCAATGATACTCTAATTTATAAATGGAACATTTCTTTATCCATCAGGTAGAGAAACAGAATTTTCACATGGGACCCAAATTTGACATGATACTGTTTATATACTGTTTATAGGAGCACATTTCACAATAGCTAAATTATGGAATAAACCCAGATGTGAGTTTTTCTCAGCCATATAAAAAATGAAATTCTGGCATTTGTCTTGGAATCAATGGAAATGGATAATATCGAGGTAAGTAAAATTAGCCAAAATCAGTAACATGAAGGCCTAATGTGTTCTCTCAGATGTGGAAGCTAGAGTAAAATAAAGGAAAAGGGAGGGAAGCATAAGACTACATAAATAACAAATCATATACAAATTAACAAATGAGTCAAAGGAAGTCCGATAAAGTAGAAGGAAAAGAGGGAGCATAGGAGGGAAAAAGGGGGTCAGGAACTCAAATTGATTTTCATGCATCTATGAGTTTATCAGGATGAACCAAATTATTACGCATAACTATAAAGGTCTAATAACAATTATTAAAATAAATAATTAAATAAAAATAGTTTAATCAATGTAATTCATCATACTAAGAAACTGGATGATACAAAAATTATGTTTGTAGTTATAAGAATGGGATCTTTCAAATTGTAGGAAAGAAGAGGAAACTCTAAACTGCATATCACAGGAAGCAAAACATAAACTAAAGCATGACAACATTTGGTGGAGTATTAAAAGTAGATCTGGGAGTGTCTCTGGCATCCAAAGGTCTACACACTTCCTTATCCAGTGGCAGCAACTCCCATGGCATATGGGAACTCTTGATTTTCTCATCACAAAATAAACTCATTTGTATCTCTGTGCCTTTGTCAAAATTATTTCATCTTTTGCTCCCACTGCCTTCCCTTCTAAATACTATTCTACAATGGAAAAATATAGACTTTATGACATTGACTGATAAGGAGATTGCATGGAGACTCTCATGCTGAACAAAATAAGTCAATAAATGATTGATTTTTTTTTCCTTTTTGTGGTGCTGGGATTGAACACAGGGCCTGTTGCAGGCAAGGCAAGCACTCTACCAATGGAGGTATAACCCCAGCCCTGACTTAATTTTTTAATTAAACATATTTACTTTTGGAATTCAAAAAGTTTTACTTTTGGACCCACCCTTTATTTACAGGTTTTACTGTTCTTACCAACCTTAGTACTCAAATAAATAAATAAATAAATAAAGCCTGTTTGACCAACTGATGGGGTGAGCCTACCAGGTAACTGTTTGCAAAATGGGACTGAAGAAAATATCCCTAGTGAAAGCAAGTTTAGTGGGATTTTATGATAGCACAGTCTCAATGGACAGAATAAAGGAGGAAAAATTAAGTACTAGCTATGATCAGACTTTGGATCTTGGTATCAGGCTATGACTAAAATCTGACTCATAAAAAATTGTGAGACATGTTTAGAACTCTTAAAAAACGTAATTCAGAGAGGTAGAAAAGAGCACTCTCCCAGATGTTCCAGAAATGTCTGCTTTCATCAGGCTTCCTGATGCACAGTTCTCTAGAGGCACAGTTCTCCAGTGAACTTGAAATAGCAGGTGAAGTGTTATCCAGGAGACACCAGACAGGAGCCTGGAAAACCAGCTAGCTGCAGGCTGGTTGATCAACACATGCAGCATTTTGTTTTTTTTTTGGTTCTCTAGCATCCTGTGATGAGACGTACATGGGGATGGGGTATTCTATTATTATTACATAAGTCAAGAACTAGGGAAATGAGGTTTACAGTTTTTTTTTTTCCCTAGTTCTTGACTTATATGAGAGATCATATATTTTACACTTGAAAATTCTATGAATGTAAACTCCTCTATGACAAATAGTAGCTATGCAGCCAATTGAAGGAATAAAAGGAAGGAAAAGGGGGAAGAAAGAAAGGAGTAAAAATGAAGATTATTTTTATGTATGGTTATTGTTACTAAACTTTTAAAAATTAGACATTATTAGACCTGAAGTCTTCCTTCTGCTGCTAGTCTACATTGACTCTAGTTTAATCTTTTCCTTATGTGATATGGCATCCCTCAATTAGCATCTTAAATTTAAAAGTCCTCAACTCTGTTCATCTGAGCAAGTGGTTTCCATTTCTTCCTGTCCTGCATGTCAACATTCTAAGCAATGACAATGCTTAGCAAAGAGCGATAATTAATTATCAATCACCTGGAAGGAAGACTAATGGATAATGTCTGAGTCCATGTAGGCTGCTTAACAAAATGCCTTATCACTGGGTGATGCATAAGCAACAGGTATTTATTTGGTGACATGTCCTAAATTCTTCTAATTTCTAGAAGCCAGAAAGTCCGAGATCAAAGAGCTACATAATTTAGCATGTTTGGATGTAAGTCTGTCACTTCCATTAACAAATCAATTCATACTGTTGAAAATCTTCTCTTCCAGCAGATGTTATTTATCAGATGATATGTGAAAGCATTAGATATGAGTCTTGCACACAATAAGTTCATCCTTTATTTTATTTTATGTCACAAAATTCATATATATCAGATAATTTATAATGAGACATGGTTGTATATCAACATATATAAAATGTGCAGGCAGGCCCTCTTTTTTTTTCAGAGAAAAGATCTAATAATCTGGGAAAGCCTACACTGCTTAATATCATTGCATCAGGGCTTATTTTTTAAATTTTTCTGTTTTTTTTTTTTTAGTTATACATGACAGTAGAATCATTTTGCTATAATTATACAAGCATGGAATATATCTTATTCTAATTAGGACCCCATTCTTATGGATGTACCCCATGGTGGATCACTATGGTTTATTCATATTTTGTACATAGTACATAGTAGATTCATTCTACTGTCTTTCCTTTTCCTGTGTTCCTTCCCTGCCCTCCATTCCCCCTTGTTTAGTCTACTGAATGTCTATCCTTCCCCTCTACCCCTCATTTTGGAATACCTTCCCCATATCATTGAAAACATTCAACCTTTGGCTTTTGGGGACTGTTCTGTTTCACTTATTATGATAGTCTCCTGATCCATCTATTTACTTGCAAATGTCAAAGTCATTCTACATTATGGCTGAGTAATACTCTTTTAATGTATGAATTTTGAGGGAATACAAACATTGAGAGCAAGTTGATTTTTAAATCTCAGCATGACACTTAATAGCTGTCATCTTTGGTGACATTACCTAAATTCTCTGTGTAAACTCTTATCTGAAAATAATGAACATGCTGAAATTGTGTGGAGATTCAATGAGATAACATATAACATATTACAGATTACATATGTTAGGTTAGTTTGAATTTAAATGTTTTCTTTAACACATATCTTTGACTAGTATGTAACATACACATGTCTCAAAAGGCAGAATAGTGTGAGAATGCAATGATTCGCTCTTGAGAATTTACCTAAAACTAATATATTTTAAAATGGGATCTCTGTAAACACAGTTAAAGGCCCTGCTTACACATGGTACACACAGGTGTCTTATTTGTGAATTGTTTGAAGCAAGAATTTTTTGTTATCAAATAAATGATGAGCTTATTGTGGGCCAGATTCATATATCTAGTACTTTCAAATATCATCCAATAAATGATATCATGCTGGGAAGAGAAGATTTTCAATAGCATGAATTGATTTGTTGATGTTACAAAACAAATGTCTAGGAAGTGACAAATTAGCTTCCAAATATGCTAAATTCAATAATTGGAAGAATCATCAAGTTTATAATAAATTTTCTTGATTATGTTGTCATTTGTCTTTTTTCCCTCCTTTTAACATGGATATAATCCAAAATTGCAAACCAGGGTCACCATGTAATAAAATAATTATCAATGACCTACGTCTTTTTAATAGAGGGGAAATATAAGCTCACAACCATCTAAAAGAAACAGTGCAAGACAGTCATAGTGTGTGTGTGTGTGTGTAACTTTTTACTTAATTTTAAATGACATTGTCTCCCTAAAAGCCAAGACTTTAGACAAGTTCATTTTTTCATATCCTTCAGCATAAAACACTTTTCAAATGTGATTTTTCTTAGGATTACTATTGGAGTTAGAGCTTCAGTTATATACTTACGATTAGGTTG
>NW_025999968.1:12568170-12587258 GCF_001458135.2 Marmota marmota marmota | reverse complement strand
AGTGAAAGTTGTATTTTTGTAAAGCATTAACAGAAAATATCATGCAATTTACAAGAAAAATATGAAATGATATTAGCAAGAGTAAAGCCATGTAGACTTTGCATAATAGCTATGATGCATGAAATATAATTTTTATAATCTGAAAACTTTACTTTAGACTTCAATTTGAAAAAAAAAGTAGCTTGGTGGAATGCTCTTGTAAATCTAATAAAATTTAAAAGATTTGTATAAGTGAAAGATATGAATACAACTACTATACCAAGAAGCAAGTAACAGCACCATAGTTACACTGTTGTTCTTATTTTAACCAAGTTTAGTTTTCAAGAAAAATTCAGAATCTGTAGTGTAGTTTAATCCTCTAAGCTAACAGTGATAATTTAAACAGAGTTCTACATATTAAAAATCCTTAGATTAGTTTCTCTCAATAATAAAACTTTACACAAAAATTATCTGGAAAGATGAGAGCAGATTTACTCCCAACATCACCATGTGTATGTGGGGGCAGAAGATCTTTACTCACAGAAGCCACAGGAAGCAGCCAGTGCCCCCATTCCAGAACCTCTCTGATGTCACACTTGTCGTCATGGCACTCTGGGTACAAATCCAGAAGAGCCATCTGGTGGCTCTCATTTATTTGAGAGCAGGCGATGAGCCAAGATGGTCTCAAATGTTTTCTCACCTTCACCCAAAACTCCAGCCAGATATGGCTGGCTTTTGCCAAGCCTTTTGGCATCCTTTAATGTGGCAGCACTGGCCACTTTGAGTGTCCTCTTTTTCTCCATCCCGTGAGTATCTCATGCAAGCTACTAGATTTCTTACAAAGAGCTAGAAGGGAAAATAGTGATAGTTAAGAGGCAGGAAGTGGAGAAAGAGGATCAGGAAGAGGAAGAAGGATATATAGTCAGAAGCACAGAGATCTAGAGTGCCTGATGCATTTAGGAACTGGTGGGTAATGCTAGTGACATTTGATGGTGTCTTTGGTGTGTTTCTAGCGTAGATATTTAAAACTGTCCTTAAGGAGTGTGAGTCCTATCTTAGGTAGGCCAGGCCTCATGGGGCATTCTAGGTTGCCCCAGAGTAGAACTTAGTCTGGCTCTGCTTTCAGCTGCCGAGCCTTGGCCCAGAGTGGAGAATGGGCCCTTCCAGTGGCCACTGGGCTCCTCTGTCTCCTCAGTTTCTACAGCCTCATTTACATGAACATATCAGACCCAGGCATCTTGCACAGAGGTAAGGCCTTAGAACCTGGAGAGGAGGGGGCAGCCCAAGGGCTGAGGCCTATAGGGGTGATTTCTAAAGTGCTCACCCCACCTAGGGCCTCAGAATCCCTTCTCTCAATGTCATCCTTAATTAGGTGCTGGCAACTTATTTCCCAACCAACTGAGGTGTGATAAAACAGAATCCTGGAGGTTTTCCAGTTGCTTTAGAAGACCTAGCAGGCTGGCAAAAGAGGCCAGGCAGGCTCTTCCAAACCTCGCAATTGATACTCTTTCCCATTTCACACATGTCTCCAAGCCCTGATCACTATTCCAAAGGGTGGAGCTCCATAGAGAGCTCTTCTGGCTGGAAACCCCCTTCTCTCTGACTGCCAGCTCATGTGAGTGGTCAGCTTGCTCAACAGGAACCAGGATTCACCTGCCCAACTCCTCCCCACCCTCTTGCTGTCTTGTGATTCTACTGGGCTGCCCCAAGCAGCAGAGTGCTCAAAGGGTCTCCTGCCACTACCCAAACTTCTTCCCATGCCAGGCTCTGTGGAGCAGAACCCAGAGGCATCCTATGTGGCACATTTGAACAACAAATGTTTCCCAATGCCATGGTGTGCCAAATGTCATCTCCACCGCCTGCCCCGAACCTACCACTGTGAAAACTGCAACATCTGTGTGGAGGTGAGTACTCATCCTCCCTGTCCACTCACCAACCCATCCCCAGGCACCTAGCCAGGAGAAGGAACCACCCATCATAAGGGGGCCAGGGGTTGGTATGAGACTATCTTCCCACACTGCTAAAAGTAGGTCTGACACACTGTTGGTCACTTACATATGTCATCGTCTCTGTGTCTGCACCTGTCCTGAGAGACTGGCCTTGCTTGCACAGGTGTGACATGCAAAGGGCATCCCATCCGTGCTGATCTGGTGGAGCCACGGGGAGGAAAGGCAGTGACTGTCCCATCCCCTGCCTTGCGGATATACCCAAATTTTAGGCTGGCTGCTGCCCTGTTCTGGGGATCTTTGCCTATCCCCCTCTGGGTGTCCCAGTTGGAGGGTTTCCTGGGTTCTCAGTGCTTTTCTCTCGTGTGCACACCCTGCATGGGTTTACAAGAGCACAAGGCTGGCTGGGAAAGGCTGTTTCTTTCATCTTCATCCAGTATCTGAGAAAATAGAGGCCCAGATTTATACTACATCCTGTTCCAAGTGACACTGGGCAGGTCTTGTCTCTAAAGACCTCAGTCATGACAGGTGAACTGATGAGCCATGGACTCCTAACTGTTCTCTAGCAATAGAAATGCTACTTTCTCCCTGGAGATGGGAGCTCAAGTGTAGGCCCACGAGCAGGTGGCCTAGAGGGCTAGTTTGTGGGAGGCCTCAGGATTTGGGGGTGCTGGAAGCCAGGCCAGTAGACCCTCAGTGCTGCCTCCTCTCCTCTAGGAATTCGACCACCACTGCAGGTGGATAAACAACTGTGTGGGCCACCGCAACATCAGGCTCTACCTGCTGCTCCTCCTCTCATTGTGCCTCTACCTGGGTGCCGTGCTGGCTATCTGTGTGGTATTCCTGGTACACAGGAGGCACATACCCTTCATGGACCGAGCCCTGACGTATCCACGCAGTCCCAAGGGTCCACACTGGAACCAGCTCTGGTGGAGGGGAGGGAGGGGTGGTCAGCCAAGGGGCTGGGTAACTGAGGGCGGGGATGACTGGGCGGGGCTATAGGGAGAAGTCATTTGGGAGGACCGTTGGTGGACCTCTTGAAGGCTAGTGGGGGTGGGGCAGGACATGGCCCATGGAATTGAGAATCCAGAGTGGGGCGCATGGAGTCGGGGAAGAAGGTTGATCTGGGACAGGAAGGACCACAGTGAAGTGGGTGAGGTTGGGCTTAGGTGTAGTAGACTAATGGTCCAGTCCAGAGAGGAAGAGCTGGTGGGTGGGGACAGTTGGGACCTGAAAAGGAAAGGGGAGGGGTCAATGGAAAGGCGGGGCCAGGGGGGAACTGTCCCCTGGCTTGGCTTCTTAGCCTGTGCACAGCATCATAGTGGCTATACCTTCCGCTGGCTTCCTGCTGCCACTCATCCTGCAGCTGCTCATCAAGGCCAGGGCGGTGAGCACCGCAAGGCGCCCCTATGAGACCCAGGTAAGGGGACCAAATGTGTGTGCCCTGATACCCAGCTGGCCACCTCTGCCACTAGGCACTATCTCTGCTTTCTCCACTGCCCTTGGCCCTGATGATGCCCCTGAGTCCTTCCTGACCCACCTCTTAAGATGCAGCCCAGATGTCTCCTCCCCATGGAGCTGGGTGTTCATGCTCCCTCCTGGGTGCATTGCATTGAAAGCCTTCTGTGAGCTAGGATGTGTGTCATTTGAGGGATGCATACAGAGGTGAGTTAAGTACTACATGCTGTCTCGCTGATAAGCAGCTTGCAATCAGAATAACACCAGCTGACACCCAGGAACACTCGAAGAGATGGGGTTGGTCCTGAGTGGTGTAGCAGACAGGAAGAAACTGGGAGTTTGACAAGGCAAGGGCTGTAGAATAGGACATGCCACTCTGTGTGACCTTGGATGGTGTGTGCTTTTGGATTGGCAGAAGGCCAGACTGCATTGCCTGTGAGAGACACACCTGTGCACAAAGGCATGGAAACATGGAAGTAGGGTGTGAAAACAACAATGGAGAAAGGGATCTAATTCAAGCACAGGGTGGCAATGAGCAATGAGGTTAACCCCATGGGGTGTAGATTAGAAAGGCCCAGAAACTCAACCCTGGTAATTAGTTTGGATGAAGTGCAAACCTGGGAGAAATGGTAAAAATTTCCTCAAAATGTCATGAGGAATAATTTACAAACCATAAAATTTATCCTTTTAGTCTATAGTTCGGGATTTGGACAAATGCATACCATTGAGTACTCTCCACCATGGTCAAGGTTAGACCAGTTTCATTACTCCAGAAAATCCTTTCATTACTTGTCAATTTCTCTCCCTACATCCTTGTGGGTTTTTGCTTCCCAGAATCATGTATCGGTGCAGTTGGGTGCTTTTTAGTCTGGCTTCATTCATTTAGCCCAACACATTTGAGAGTCATCTATGTTGTTGCTCATATAAGTAGTCTATTTCCTTTTATTTCTGTGTAGTACTGTATGGATGCCCTGCTTAGTGTTATACATTCACCATTTGAAGGATTTTTTACATTGTATCTAATTTGGGGCAGTAGTTTTTCTTTGTGTGTGTGTGTGTGTTTGTTTGTTTGTTTGTTTGTTTTTCTACCAGGAATTGAAACCAGGGATGCTTAAACATCCAGCAGCATTCCCAGTCCCCTCTATTTTTTCTTTTTGAATTTTTAAAAAATATTTTGAGGCAGGATCTCTAAGTTGCTTAGGGCCTTGCTAAGTTACCAATGCTAGCTTTAGTCCTCCTGTCTCAACCTCCCAAGACCCTGAGTGTACAGTTTTGGACAACTGTGCCAGATAGTTTGGGGCAGTTCTAAAGAAAGCTGCTACAAACTTTGGTGTACAGGCATCTGAACAGAAGTTTCATTTCTATTAGATAATGTTTTAGGGGTGGGTATTGTGAGTTACAAAGTAAACATAAGTGGAACAACATACAGGAAACAACCTTATCATTTCTCTTTCTACCAACAATGCATGAGAATTTCAGTTGCTAAACTTCCTCACCAACATTTAACCCTGTCATTTGTCAGTGTTTTGTTTTATTTTCAAATTGTAGCCTGTCTAATAAATGAGTAGTGGTATCTCATTAGGGCTCCAGTCTGTGTTTTCCTAGTGAGTAATGATGATGAGCATATTATCATGTCTTATCAGCCACCCATATGTCTTTGGTAAAGTTTTTGCTCCAAACTTTTGCCCACTTAATAATAAATGGTTGTTCACTTATTGAGTTTCAGGGGTTCTTTATATTAGATTAGGATCCACATTTTGCAAATATTCTCTTGCAATTCGTGGCTTCTCATTTCATTTTCTTCATAGCATCTTCCAAAGAGCAGGAGTTCTTAGTGGTGCTGTTTTTCCAGTAATGGGTGTTGAATCAGGGGTGCTCCACCACTGAGTTTCTCCCCAGCATTACTTGTTGTTTCTCACTCTACATGGAAAATATGTCATCTACAAGGAACAGTTTCATGACTTTCTTTCCAATCTATGGGTCTTTATTGCTTTTTCATTTGGGGGTTGAACAGGAGTGAGAAGGGTGGTCATGACGGCCTCGGGACTCCTTTAATATGACAACACCTCCTCTAAAGGCTCCTTCAGGAAGACTGGTGGGCAGTACCAATGCGGAAAGGGGAAAGCTGCAGACCCAGGGACAGCTGAGAAGACAGAGGAGCCTGTGAGCTCAGCACTTCCCATCCTTAGTCACCCTTTCACCACAGCCATATCTGGTTCCCCTCCCCTCTGTGACTCCTCTGCTTAGCCCTTACTCCTCAGTCCTGTGACCTGCCCTCTTCCTCCTCTCTCCAGCTTCAGTTCATCATTTAGTTTTCCTGGCAGCATTTTCCCTTCCCCCATCCTGTGGTTCTTCTAGCTCCAGGTCAGGCCTTAGGCCATTGCCCTTCCTCCTCTGCTCTGCTCAGAATGAGGCCCTCCATGTGCAGATTGCCCAGTCTTAAGGGACCTAAATGTGGCCTGCACTCCTGGATTCACCAGACAGGGCTCCTTTCATTCATTATCTGCAGCACCTGAAATAGGCACTAATTCCATGCTCCAACTTCCAGTCCCTTCCCTACTCCATTCCTGACCGGAACCTCCTCCTAGAGACACTTGCTTGGTGCTTGGTGGCAAGGACTCTAGAGGAGGAGCACAACTGTCCAAATCGCAGTTCTATAACTGACTTGCAGGGAGACCTTGGCTGTGCTACTTATCCCCCTTGTCAGTTTTCCTATCACTTAACAGGGAAATATGGGTTAATTCACACAAGACACACAGAACAGTGCCTGGTACCAGAAAGTGTCCTACCTGCTGCTATTAGTATTACTACCATTTTTTTCTGTAGTCAGCTACATGTTTGTGTCTCATCTTAAAACCCAAGTAACTATCACCCTTAACATCCTAGGACTCCACTCTACTTGTTGTACCCCCTGTGCCTTATTGCCTGAAAGAGTTGACAGTGCTCACTAGCTCCACCCTTCACTTCCTGGACCACATCAGTCCATACCCTGCCCTCGGTGTCATGATGATGCTCTCAACTAGGGGCAGAGCCAGCAGACATTCTTGAGACTACCCTTTCTGGACAGGACACAGCCTCTGAAACCAGAAGGAGCAGAAATAGCCTTCTTGCATGTCTTAATGCTTACTGCTCTGGGCGTTTCCTCTGCATGTACTTGGGTGCTGTGAGCTAGGTTGCCTATATGGGTCTCTTGATACCCTCTCCCTGCACTACCCTGGCCACTCCACACCCTGCCCAGGGGCCTCATATTGCAGCTGCCCTCTCAACCCTGAGTGTAGGCTGGCCATGCTGTTTGTAGTGTGTTTTCAAAACCCAGTGCAGTGACTAGAGTTTGTTTTTTTGGCTACTGAGTATTGCATCCAGGGACACTTTACCAATAAGCTACATCCTCAGTCCCTTCCATATTTTATTTTGAAGCAGGGACTCACTAAGTTGCTGAGGCTCCTCTCTAATTTTTATCCTTCTGCCTCAGTGTCCTGAGTCACTGTGATTCAAGGCATATACCACCATGTCTGCTTTGACTGAGGTAGATTTGATGCCCTGAAATATTTCTGGCTGGGGTGTATCTGAGTGGTAGAGCATTTGCGTAGCATGTGCAAGGCCCTGGGTTCTTCAGTACCCAGTATACAAAGAAAAATTTGAATAAATGAGTGAACCAACAAACAAAAGAATCAACATTTGAGATAGAAGAAGAGATAAAGGGTCAGAAAGAGTTCTGATGTCTTGAGTCCCCAAGTTCAGGGGAAGTAAAAGAGGCAGCAAGAAGTTGGGCAAAAAATGCACAAGAAGATACCATTTGATGTTGGTCTGTTGATTGAGACCCAGAATGTGAGCAGGAGCTACAGGAGTGGAGCCAGTGTGAGATGCTGCTCTGGGTGCTTCAGAGTTTTTGAATTGTATTCAGGTCTGGTTGTATTGCATGAGTATGGGGGGGGGGGCGGTATTCAAACTTATTGCTCAGTTCTTAAAAGTTTATTAATTATCATTCCTTTCAGCATTTTTGAATACCAAATGTACCCCAATCCTTAATATATTTTGTTTTGAGATAGGGTCTCACTAAGTTACTGTGGGCCTTGCCAAGTTGTTGAGGCTGGCCTTGAACTTATGATCTTCCAGCCTCAGCCTCCCAGGTCACTGTGATTTTAGGCATGCAACATTGAACCTGGAAGGAAACTAATTTCTTTAATGCTGTGAACACCTTAAAGGAGGCAAAACCTCATAGCCCAGATTATGTATTTTATGTTTTTATATTTACATCTCTCTCAACTACGATGTGGTGGCACATAATGCAGTTCCCAGGCAGAGCTCTGAGGACTGCCATTGGATCCTGATCTCATGATAGATGGATGTGCTTTCTTCATTCATTTCAATTGGCTCATTGAAGTGAAAGGGAGGCTAGGCATTATATCTTTGTAAAATGTTTTGTGAAAATTTGTTTCTTCTTGAATGTTATTTTTCGTAGATGGCCAGGGATTATTAGATGGAAAAATTACCCATGACATAATTAAGACACAATTTTACTGCAGGATGATAGGCCATAAAAGCATTGATTTGGGGCTGAACATGTAGTTAAGTGTAGAGAGCTTGCCTAGGATACATGAGGTCCTGGGTTCCATCCCTGGCAAGGCAAAAACAATAGCAAAGCAAGGCAAAAACCAATACATCTAGCTTCTAGGCGGTGGTACCCACGTATAATCCCAGCAACTCAGGAGGCTGAGTTAGCCTGCTTGGAAGTTTTCAGCCAGCCTCAGCAATTTTGATAGATCCTAAGATTAAAAAGGACTGGGGAGTAAGCTTGGGGGTGAGGCACACCTGGGTTCAACCCCCAGTCCTAAAAAAGTAAATAAATACAAAAATGGTTTTGAATCCTACCAATAAGTATTGATCTTTGAGTTTGCCATTCTGATTTTGTTCAGAAATTTATTTTTAAATTATACTAAGCTCTTTCTCTATTGCTTGAGAGCAATGTTATTAATCTGTAGAAAGTGTTCTGTGATTTTTAGATTGAATTAGTAGAATGAAATGAGAATTTTTGGAAACTTTCTTGGGAATTTATTTTTAACAACTAAATTCAATTTAACATTAATTTTATTAGTAATAAAAATACTGAAAATCACCTGAATATTTTGAACATGAAAATAAGAGATGTTATGTATTGATTAATAATAAATGAAATAATACCTATGTATATGGATATATATCAGAAATCAAGGTAAGCTTATCTCTCTTTTTATTATTATTTATTATTTATTATATTTTATTTATTTATTTATTCATTCATTCATTTATTTTAGGTACTGAGCTGACTCCTGAGTCCTTGTATGGGCATGTGCCACCACACATGATAATTTAAAAAGACATAGGAAGATGGTTGAAATTCTTCACTGTATTCATGAGTCTATGTTTTTTACCTTTCCCCCCTATATTTCTGTAGGTCTGAAATATTTCAAATAAAATTTTGGTTACAATGATTGCCTCCTCTTTTCTCTTTCTTTTTTTTTTTTTTTGTTTAAGATGTTAAATCTTAAGTATTCTTTGATCATTTTGCAATTGTGAGAAGGGCAAAGTCTTTGGATAGTATAAATGGCTGTGATTTACAAGTCTTAATTCTGATTGTGTCTTTCTCCCCTTAGGTTTTCTGGCACAGTTTTTACTGCTATTGATGTGGCTCTGGGTCAATAAAAGTTAGCAACTTTTTCATACTTCTACATGCATATTAGCTTTCTTTTTGGAGAAAAATAGATGAAGCTAAGCATAATCAATAGGAATATAATTTTTAAAGATGGATATATTATAAGAATTAATGTATATAATTTCATACCATTTTCACTTTAGGGGGAACAAATAAGGCATTATATCATGAATAAGCAAATATTGTAAAAAGTATTTTCCCAGGCAGGAATGAAAAGAGGAGTAAATTCCTGGCACTTGGCTGAGCTTAGGTTGGCTAATCAACTCCAAGAAAAATTTGGAAAATATTTAGGGTCCAGGTAGTGGAAAATACTGTGCATATTCAGTATGCGATTCAAAATACTACTCATTTGTCAGTTATAATCTCACTATGTAATAATATATCATGTGTTAGTACAAATTATTAACAGGTTGGTGTTTGTTACTTTCTAAGAGAATTAGGAAAACCACTGATTTGTTTTTTAATTACATTTCCATTATAAGTTGTTATTAAACAGATTAATTTACAGAAACACCCACAGAAGGAACTGATCCTTAATGAGCTCTTGGTGATGAAAGAATAAAAGAATCCCAACATAATTCACCTCTTAGACAGTTAAATATGTTTGAGGTTCTTTTACTCATTGGGATAAAACATGGAAATTTGTAGTTTGATGGAGGCTAGCCACTTTGAAGTGTCAATACAGAGAAGGTCCTTTTGCTACAAGGACATTACTTGGTTAGTGTGAGAAGTCAGCTAAATGAAGGACACTGCTGATCTTTTGTCTATTCATGCAAATGATCAGACACAGAAACATTAAGAAATGATCAGCTGAGATTCATATCTTAAGCCACAGAGTGACTACACACATTTCTGAAATGTTTAGATCAGGTTTGATTTTAAATGCTCTTCTTTGTAGGTAAATTGTACACGTTCATCAAAAGCTCCTGTAGACCACATGCAGTAGTGTAAGCTTGTAATCCCAGCAGCTAGAGAGGCTGAGGCAAGGAGGATCATGAGTTCAAAGTCAACCTCCACAATTCAGAAAGTGCCTAAGCAACTCAGTGAGACTCTGTCTTAAATAAAATACAAAATAGGGCTGTGGATATGGCTCAGTGGTTGAGTGCCCCTGAGTTCAATCCCTGGTAACCCCCTCCAAAAAAGAAACCTCATGTAGTTTAGAAATTGAAGTTTTGTTTGTCTATTTTTTTGAAAAGACAGAATTTAAAACTAAACATTAAAAATTGAATTATATAATTCAATTTTTGAAAAGAGTGATTATACATATGAATGAAGGACCACTAGTATAAATGTTATAAGTGGTTTATTATATTGTTACAGGTAATTTTATTTCTTATATAAATTATAAATTTGTTTACGGTGGGGAATTGGTAATATATTTTGAGTCTTTATATCCTTAATTATGGGTCTTCATTAATGGAAATTAATTTTCAGGTACATTTGACTTTTTTTAAGATAGTATTTCAAGTCAGCATGGAGTGGTGGTTAAGATAAGCCACAGGCTTTGGAATTATGAGAACTTGACTTCAGATGCTGATTCTGTCATTTACTATGTAATCTTAGATGAGTTACTTAACCTCTCCAAGCCTGTCTCTGTATCTGCAAAAGAAGATCAATAATCCCTAAAGTTGTAGGGTTATTTTTGTTGGAAAACTTCAAAATGTACACCTAGACTACTATTATGGGCAAACTATGACTTCAAAATCATAATGAATATCATAATGACCCTCGGACATTTTTTTTGTGCTGTGATATATTAACTTTCCAATTTTCTTCTTTGCTCTAAAACTATCAGCTTTGTTGTTTTATCATTATGGTGCTTAATATTTGAACTTGTACACAGAGTCAAATGTTTAAAAAAAATGGAATGGAATTTTTGTATGTTCTATTTTTATTTACCTGGTAGGAGACGATTTGCTTGTAGTAACAGAGTACCTTGCTGGTGGGCCAGTGACTGGTGTTGTTACAGCAACCTGCATGGATGAGGCACAGATTGCTGCTGTGAACAGGGAGGTGATTTTGCATTCTTTGGAATAAAGTAGGGTGATGTGGGTTTAGCAAAGGATGATTTAAAGGAAGATTTTCCTACAAGGGTAATTTTTGTTGTACACATTCTAAATTATCCCATCTTGTTTTATCTCAGATATGAGTTTCAGCCCTTCATATTTAGGATGCCTTGGGAATGAGTTATAGACCCTATTTTATTTTATTTTTTTGCAGTATTGGGGTTTGAATCTAGGGGTGCTCTACCACTGAGCTATATTCCCAGTCTATTATTATTATTATTATTATTATTATTATTATTATTATTTTGAGACAGTCTTAAAAGATGCCTAGGCTGGCCTGGAACTTGTGATATTCCTACTTCTGCCTCTGATGTACCTGGAGTTACACACATGCCCAGTTAAGGCCTATGAAGATCGAAAATCACCGATAAATCTCTAATGTCATCACAATAGTTTATCTTCCTGTTAGGGCACTTCTGAGAATTAATGGGGGTATAATTAAAAATATGCCACTAAGCTAGGTATGGTGGTGCTTGCCATCACTCAATGTAATCCCCATCACTCAAAGGCTGAGACAGGAGGATTGCAAGTTCAAGGGTGGCCTTAGCAACTTACCAAGGCCCTAAGCAACTTAATGTGAGCCTGTCTCAAAATTTAAAAAAGAAAGGACTGGAGATGTAGCTCAGAGGTAAAATCTCCTCATGATAAATCCCTATTATCCCTCCTCTTGTACACCCACCCCTTCCCACTGAAAAGTGGGAACTAGAATCATCACAGAAAAAGCTAGACACATGCCTAACTTTAAGATCATTATGTTTGCTTCTGGCTTCATTGAAGGTGAAGAAATTGGTTGTTTCTTCATATTTTTAATGAATTTCCAGATGTCCTTTTTTTTTTAAGGTAATAGAAACTTCCAAATTGCCTAATTATCAGCCAAAAACAAGTTGTGATTTTTTCTATAAAGGGACTAGGCTAATGATTTGCTTATTATCATTGAAACAGATCCTACTTTGTCCTGATGTCAGAGGGATCATTGTCATAATTGACAAATTATAAATGTTTATGATAGACTATTCTATAATACACAGTGAATTAAAACTTTGTATACTACATAGTCAATTATTTTTATTCAGGTAACATTCTTGAAAATTTAATTCTAAGTTGTGTTCCACCTAAGAAGGAAGGAAATAAGAACTCTTTCATAGTTCTCAATATTATATTGTCACTTAAAAACTAATTAAAACTTACCAAGAATTTATCTATTTCTCCTTAATTTGTTTTTCTCACTTTTTTATAGTTGATATAAAATCAATTTCAGGAGTTGTTCTAACTGCATTCACTTGGTTCTTTTTTCTGTGCCAAAATTTTTAAATTGTGACAAGTTACTTTCTACTTATTTGTAGAGTAGTTTTCTGTGACTTAATTCTTTTCTAGAATTTTATTAAATTCTACATAAGTATTATATGATTATATCATTTACATCAGTTTTTTGTTTGTATAACAGTATAATACTTTGAATAAGAATTTTAGTTGTTACAAATAGTGTGCAGACTTTATTGTTCTAATCTGATGTGAATAAGAAGGAAAATACAACAAATTATTCCCAAGTGTATAATTTATCATTTCACTTTATATTCAAAATCCATGGGGCAAAGAAATTTTTACAATCTCATCTTATTCTTGTATTTAAGGAAGGGAGGAATTTATTCTTACTTTTTTTGTTTAAATATTTTTAGTTGTAGATGGACACAATAACTCTATTCACTTGTTTATTTTTAAATGTGGTGGTTTTGTTTCTTTGTTTTCTTTGTTTCAGTTTTGGGTATCAGACCTAGAGCCCCACACATGCTAGGCAAGTGCTCTACCACTGAACTCTACTGTAGACATATTCTTTTATTGTTGATGTCAGGTTGTGGATAGAGCTTGGCATAAAATCTACCAGAGAAGAAATGAAGACATACATTACATTGATGAACCCCTGAATGAAACAAGACCACCCTCTATCTTACTTGCTTTTCTCAGTGGCTCACCTTGATGAGACTTCTGGGTACCTGAAGTTCAAGTGCAAATAACCACAAGTGTATTCTCTACTTTTGAACTAACTTCTAAAGAACTTATGCTTATTCACCAAGTGCTGGGTATTATTATGCATTTAAACCTGGAATGGCCTAGAAATTAGAAGGACTTATCCATCATTTTATAAGACAGACCATTGAAGACAAAGTTTTAAAAATCAATGGCAGAGTCTGGGGATGGAACTCAGTGGTAGACATTTTGGCTAGTGTACACAGTGCCCTGGGTTGATGCCCAGCCCTGCAAGAACAAGAACAATAAATAAATGAGAAAGAAAGAAAGCAAAGAAAGAAGGGAAGGAGACAGGAAGAAATCAGTGATGGATGAGCTGGACATGTGACAGATATCTGCAGTCTTAACAGCCAGGAAGCTGAAGCAGGCACATCATTTGAGGTCAGCCTGCACAACATAGAAAGGCCTTGTGTAAAAAAAAAAAAAAAAAACGATAGGAAAGAAGGGACTTAACAAGACACTATTTAATGATGTCTCTAGATGAGATCTAAGTGTGGGAGGGGATCTTCCTAAAATTCAAGGTATTATGTTTTCATATGAGAGGATGTGTTTCTTTATAAATGTTAGGTATTCCAGGGTCTTTGGCTAAATACTACAGGCTGTGCTCAGGCCTCAACTACTAGTATAATGACTTTGTGTGAACTAGTGAATGGGACATTTCAGGACTGTTTCATTAATATCTGTTTTCTTTTGCTCAGTGTTTACAGGTATTGGAGTTTTTACATGCCAATCGTGTCATTCACTGGGACATAAAAAGTGACAATGTGCTTTTGGGAATGGAAGGAGCAGTTAAACTTAGTAACAAGTGAAGGAAAAACATTAATTATTTTTTACTATACTCTTCTTTTTCATATCAAAAAACACATCTCTTTGTATTTTTTAAAATTAATATATGGGAGGGGAAAGTAGCTAGTGGTAAAGACTGTGAAATGAGGACTGGATTGGGTTTAAATAATGGACCTGATATTACTTGCTGAATTCTTTGGTCAATTTAATTTCTTTGTTTCCCTTTTCTCATTTATACCATGGTAAAATAATAGTACCAATCTCAGGAGTTTTTCGGAGGTTAAAAAAGTAAAGGACTAAGAAGCAGTGCCTGGGACAATCCTGGTGTTGGTGCTGTCTTAAAGAGATCAAGTTGAATTTGTTTCTGCCATCTGTTATGCTGGTTTTGCTCATTGTACTCTTCAGCATTCTCTGAGTTTCATACAGTATAGCCTAATCAGGAGAGGGCTAGATGACCTGACCTCAGAGATGACAAGGAAAATATCCCACTTCTCTAACATTCTTCTGTATGAGACACAATAGGGTCATGAAAAACTTCCTGAACTTCTTTCCTCTGTGTCCATAATCTCTGAATTCCTGCCATGCCCTCTGGAGGATTCAAGCAGAGCTATTAAACTCTAGGATTCTATCTTTAAATGATCTTAGTTGGCGAGTTGGAAATACATAATCACAAATGTTTTGGGTGGATACATAGGAAACTGGAAATAGAATTTTTTGGTTAATGTTTTGTGGTGACTCTGCCACTTACTAGATTAATGATTTTAGGTGATCTTAACTAGAAATATATGCCTTGGTTCCCCAGTTTGTAAATGAGAATAATCGTAATAGTAAGCATGCCTGGGACTGGGCTTAGTGGGACATACCTGTAATCCCAGTGGTTTGGGAAGCTGAGGAAGGCAGACTGAAGTTCAAAGCCAGCCTCAGCAACTTAGCCAGGCCCTAATTAACTTAGCAAGACTGTCTCTAACTAAAATATTGAAAAAGCTTGGGAATGTAGCTCAGTGGTGAAGCACCAAGGTAAATTACCCAGAATCCAAGCTTGAAAAAAAAAAAAAAACTACCTATCTTGTAGGTTTATCATGAGGATTAGATATTTTTACAAGGTACTTGGAATGGTACCTGGCTTTTATAAACACTCATTTCCATTATGAGTATTATTTTACCTAACAGGTGTTCTTTTCAGTATTCACTCCTATATAAATACTAAATATTCTCTGCAACATGGTGAAGAAAATTTATCTTAAATGTCAGAGTCTAAAGGAATATTAATTTGGTGTGTTTATACACTGTAATATATTAAATGCATTAATATAAAATGATTTCTTAAATAAACAGTTTAAAAACCTCCTACTTATGTAAAACAATCCAAGCACTTCATAGCTATTATTTATTCTTATGTAAATACAAAACAGTCTAAAGCTTATAGACCTGATACCACTGGTTACATAATTAGAATAGAAGATAGAATTAGATAGAAGTTGGGAAAATGAGTCTGAACAATTTTGTCCTGACTGGGAGGTACTACCCAATTTATCTTACAAGTTTATCTACAGTGTGACACCAGAAAAAGATGGGCATGGCTATATATGGTAGCATGCGCTTTCTTAAGAATTAATTAGAACTTTCCAGCTAGCATGATCCTTCTCAATTCATATTATCTTTGCTCAATAAAATTCTACCTCATAGTCCAGCTTCCCCAGAGAAATAGGACATCAAGAACTCTGATCACGTAATCTCCCCCACACTTCCACTTCATTCTAGAACACAAAGTTCTTACTAAATATTCTCTGTAAGATGGAAATCTACTTCCAGTGAAAAACACAGATTGAAAATTAATATGTTACTCAGCTTGTCATAACAGTAAAAATTACTTGAGAAAAGCAACTCAAAAGAATTATTTTAGTTCATAGTTTCTGAGGTTTCAGTCTACTGTTGGCTGGCTTCAAAGGACATGGTGGAGCAGAGCTGCTCTCCTCATGGCAGAAGTTAAACAGAGGGAGGGAGGGGGGGTGTTCAGGGAAGATATAAAGTACCTAAGGGGCATGATCCAAAGAAACCATTCCTTTCAACTAGGCCCCACTTCCTCTGAATAATTCAATCCAGATTACTAAAATATCATTGGATTAAACCACCAGAGGTTAGGATCATCATGATCCTATCATTTCTGCATTGAGGACCAAGCCTTTAGCACATGAGCCTTTGTGGGATATTCTAGATCCAAACCATAACAATCATTTTAAAATAATTTTCTCCTCTCCTTAATATGACATCATTGACTCACTATATATTCCTGAGAATGCAAGCCAACCTAGTAAATAGTATTCCATACTGATCCACTATTTGGTAATGTATCATAGCTTATGCTCTTATGCATGAAGTTTTGCTCCATCAGAGGATGTCAATGCATCTCATTTCAAATCTGATAAACTTTTAACAGATATTTTGATTCAAACCAATGTGTAGGACTTTAAATAAGCTACTTCTAAATTGTACATGTCCTTGAAATAGCAAGAACTAACTTTTCTATGCATGCAAGATAAGTAAATGTATTCAAGTGAATATGCAAGTGTATACCTGCTGGTCACTAGTGCATAGAAATGAGTCAAAGTTTTGAATGTTGTTTAGAAGGGGAAGACTTATCACAGTTAGAGAGAAAATGGATTAATTAGGGCCAAGCCTCACAAGGGAAAAAATGCTGTATTTGTAGATTCTCTAATTTTACAGAAGACATCTATGTTATTGAGTCTTATCATGCACTTGTATATTCTTCTTTTAGGAGTCAAGAAAAATAGGTGACTTCCAGGATTTTATTAAAGAATAAGTTTTCAAGAGAGTCCCTACACATCTCACTATCTGTCTATCCCTGTATTCTACATCACCTAAATTATGTTGGTATCTATATCTAATCTGCCATTATAAAGTACCACAGACTGGGTTGCTTAAGCAGAGCTTACTTACATCTCACAGTCTGGAGGTTGGAAGTCCAAGATTGGACTGACATCAATGGTGTGAGGGCTTCCTTTGTAACTTACATATACCTCCTTTCTTGCTGCATTTGTGAATGAGAGACAGAAAGAGAAAGTTCAAGTTTTCTTTATATGATGGTATTAATGCCATCAAGTGGGCCTCACATTCATGGTCCCATCTAAACCAAATCTAAACCTGATTACTTCTCAAAGACCACACATTAGGGACTTAACCCTTCAGCATTAGAGAATTTAGAGAGACATATTTCAGTATTTAGTTGTATAGTCCTCATGGGACTTCAAAGTAAATATCAAGATTACCAATTGCCCTGAGCCAACCCTGGGTGAATTAATATTACCATTCCCATGTTAAGAGGTCAGTAGTTTATAGTTTATTCATAAAAAGTATAGCACACAAATAGTAACACATTATAAGAACATTCTATATGCTACCAAAAAATAAAACACTTACAATATAAAACATAATTTTTATTACCCAATAAACTAAACCTCATTATCCCATTTTGAGTAACCCCCTTTGGGATAGGGAGGAAGAGCATGAGAAGATTACCACTAAATAGGGAAGAGAGGTGGGAGGGAAAAGGAGGGAGAAGGGGAATTGCATGGAAGATGGAAGGAGACCCTCATCATTATACAGAATACATGTATGATGTTGTAGGAGAAAAAAAAGAAGTGTGTCACATTAGATTGGGTAGAGAGAAGTTATGGGAGGGGAGGGGAGAGGTAGGGGGATAGGAATGGCAGCAGAATAAAATAGACATTATTATTGCTGTATGTATATAGGTTACTGAATGACCAATGTGATTCTGTAACCTGTACAATCAGAAAAATGAGAAATTATACCCCATTTGACTGAAATGTAAAAAAATAAAAATAAAAATAAAAAATAAACTAAAACTCAAAGGATGTGTTTCTGTAATGTCAGTATATTTAAAAAGTAAATTTGTCTTTTCCTATTCACTGGTTAATTTTTCTATTTCTAAAGCATATTTTAACACCTCCTTTCCAATTAAATCATCTGTCAACCCAACCATCTATTTGAACTACTGATATCTCCATTGGTGAGGCTTTTATCTGTAAGGATGACCTTTCTTTGGTCTCTATCCTATTTACCCCTATAACAGGACCACTGATGTCAAAGTTGTAAAACTCAGCTTTTCAGATTTCTATACACATATCATTAATCTTTTCTATTTGAAGTTGTTGATGGATGGAAGAGTTAAGCTACCTAAATCATAGCAACAGAGGGCAGAGAGATTATTAGATTTCCTTCCCTCTTGCTGTCTGATAACCTCCAGACTTACACAAGTACCCAATCCCAGACTAATACCCATTGTGAATAAACACAGCTAGACTGTCCTTATTAATTTCTGCATTTGCCCAATTGGACATTATGCTTAGATACAGGAGAGTACACCTAAATAAAGATGGACATGGGGAAGAGATCCATGTAGACACTGGATAGGAGCTCAAGAACTCAGGGATCAGTGGAGCACAGCTTAGAAAGAAAGGCCACAGGCTCTGGGTAGAAACATCCTTTTAGATCCAAAATATACTTACACTTAGAAGATGAGCACAATAAGAGGAGAGTACCAACAGGTCCTTTCAAAACATGGAGACTTACCCCAGGAAACTTCATTGCCAAGATTAGTGGGGGCACTGGCTATGACTGACTCTTATTTACTCTACCATTTCTACCTAGTGCATTAAATGTATGAGTACATAATCTCAACTCTATCACCATCCTTTCTGTAATTTATTATTATATTATTGTATCTTTCATCTCTTTTTAGCAACCATAGCATCTTTCCCTGGTTAAAGCAGTTAACAGCTTTGTCATAAAAATTAAATTGCCTTATATGATGCTGCACAGCAAGTTGCATAATAAGACCTGTGATACCCAATAATATGAAGATATTAAGCAACAATGAAGATTATACTTTTTCACCTGTTTGAGAGAGTAATGCCCCCCATTAACTCTCAAAGAAATGAATCACTACAGAAAGAATTTCAGATGTTTTCTGAAATTCGGATGGAATGAGAAGCTGTTCTTGGGAAGAGGAGCTTGGTGTCAAATCACAGACCACAAATAACCTTCTATTTTTATCTGTGAAAACATCTTTGATCACAGCAGAAAATTGTCAAAAAT
>NW_025999968.1:12545966-12559279 GCF_001458135.2 Marmota marmota marmota | reverse complement strand
TTGGGCATGTCCTCTTCCTTATTCTCTCCAGTGCTGAATAGCCCTTGCACTCTGCAGGTCTTGTTACCATTGCATGCAGATGGGTTTCAGGACTGGTCTTTCTTCTCGGCTATAGACCTTTTACCTTCCTCTGGGGTTTAGGGATTGTGTTGACAACTTAAATTTTGTCATTATTACCAGGCTACCTGTGTTATCCTACTTCTCGCCGTCGTCACGATGCAGGATGCGAGGCAAGGCACTGCACTTGAGTGATCCCTCAACGGACCTCAAGGAAAGCATGTCCTATTGCATGCGGGTTTGACGTCCACGCCCCGCCCTACGAAAAAAGGCGTCTGCTGATATGGGACCAGGTCTAGGGAAGGGCCCTCCTTAGGACTGAACCATACATTGCAGCCACTTCTGCACAGTGGGATAGGACCTCTACTTTCGCCTGCATTGTTTTATAAAATAGAAGGGGGAACTGTGGTGAGCCGTTCTAATTAGACCGTGGCCGCCATTAGAAGATGGCGCCGGCTTCCACTGTGGCCTGTGATAAACAACTCCTAATATGGAGAATTGGCACGCAATCCCTTACCACCCTATGAGAAAGCTCCATGTGGCAGCTTTGCATTGGGGCTTGAGATGCTTTATTAAGGCTGGGAGGGGCATCCGGGAAAAAGAAGAAGAACTATCAAGGGCCTGAATAAACTGCTGAAAGAAGATTCCTGAGTTGCGTCTTCCTTGCGGGCAAGGGGTCGCGACAGTCACCCTTTCACCACAGCCATATCTGGTCCCCTCCCCCCTGTGACTCCTCTGCTTAGCCCTTACTCCTCAGCCCTGTGGCCTGCCCTCCTCCTCCTCTCTCCAGCTTCAGTTCATCATTTAGTTTGCCTGGAAGCATTTTCCCTTCCCCCATCCCGTGGTTCTTCTAGCTCCAAGTCAGGTCATAGGCCATTGCCCTTCCTCCTTTGCTCTGCTCAGAATGAGGCCCTCCATGTCCACATTGCCCAGTCTCAAGAGACCTAAATGTGGTCTGCACTCCTTTCCATTATCTGCAGCACCTGAAATAGGCACTAATTCCATGCTCCAAATTCCAGTCCCTTCCCTACTCCATTCCCTGACGGAAGCTCCTCCTAGAGACATTTGCTTGGTGCTTGGTGGCAAGGAATGTAGGGGAAGAGCACATTTGTCCAAATCGCAGTTCTATAACTGACTTGCGGGAGACCTTGGCTGTGCTACTTACCCCCCTTGTCAATCAGTTTTCGCATCTCTGAAACAGGGAAATATGGGTTAATTCACACAAGACACATAGAACAGTGCCTGGTACCAGAAAGTGTCCTACCTGCTGCTATTATTATTACTACCATTCCTTCTGTGGTCAGCTACATGTGTCTCATTTTAAAACACAAGTAACTCTCACCCTTAACATCCTACGACTCCACTCTACTTGTTGTACGCTCTGTGCCTTATTCCCTGAAAGAGTTGACAGTGCTCACTAGCTCCACCCTTCACTTCCTGGCCCACCTCTGTCCAAACCCTGCCCTTGCTGTCATGAAGATGCTCTCAACTAGGGGCAGAGCCAGCAGACATTCTTGAGACTACTCTTTCTGGATAGGACACAGCCTCTGAAACCAGAAGGAACGGAAAGAGCCTTCTTGCATGTCTTAATGCTTAACACTCTGGGGGTCTCCTCTGCATGTACCTGGGTGCTGTGAGCTAGGTTGCCTATATGGGTCCCTTGATACACTCTCCCTGCACTACCCTGGCCACTCCCCACCATGCCCAGGGCCTCATGTTGCAGTTGCCCTCTCGACCCTGAGTGTAGGCTGGCCATGCTGTTTGTAATGTGTTTTCAAAACCCAGTGCAGTGACTAGAGTTTATTTATTTATTTTTTGCTACTGAGTATTGCACCCAGGGACACTTTACCACTAAGCTACATCCTCAGTCCCTTCCATATTTTATTTTGAAGCAGAGACTCATGAAGTTGGGGAGGCTCCTCTCTAACTTTTGATCCTCCTGCCTCAGTGTCCTGAGTCACTGGGATTACAGGCATATCCAACCACGTCTGCTTTAACTGAGATAATTTTGATGCCCTGAAATATTTCTTCCTGGGGTGTATCTGAGAGGTAGAGCATGTGCTTATCATGTACAAGGCCCTGGGTTCTTCAGTACCCAGTATACAAGTAAAATTTGAATAAATGAGTGAACCAACAAACAAAAGAATCAACATTTGAGATAGAAGAAAAGAGATAAAGGGACAGAGAGAATTCTGATGTCTTGAGTCCCCAAGTTCAGGGGAAGTAAAGAGGCAGCAAGAAGTTGGGCAAAAAATGGACAATAAGATACCATTTGATGTTGGTCTGTTGATTGAGACCCAGATTGTGAGCAGGAGCCACAAGAGTGGAGCCAGTGTGAGATGCTGCTCTGGGTATTCTAGAGTTGTTGGATTCTATTCAGGTCTGGTTGTATTCCATGAGTGTGAGAGAGTGGGGGTATTCAAACAGTGCTCAGTTCTTAAAAGTTTATTAATTATCATTCCTTTCAGCTTTTTCTATACCATAAGTACCCTAATCCTTAATATATTTTGTTTTGAGATAGGGTCTCACTAAGTTACTGTGGGCCTTCACAAGTTGTTGAGGTTGGCCTTGAACTTCTGATATCCAGCCTCAGCCTCCCAGGTCACAGTGATTTCAGGCATCTAACATTGCACCTGGAAGGAAACTAATTTCTTTAATGCTGTGAACACCTTAAAGGAGGCAAAACCTCATAGAGCACAATGGTTCCTGTTGCTTTTTGGACGTATTCCAGAGATGTTCTGATGTGAAATCCTCTTTCCTTCTTGTGCACAATAGTGTTGAAGATCAAAGTCATATTGTGTGGGCCATGAGAATTGGGGGTGGACACAGGTGCTTCTGGGTCACTTGCAGTTGTTCCAGAATATTTGCTAGCTAAAGCTCTTGAGGTTGGGGTGAGACTCAACCTAATCTGGGAGCAGAAAGTGGAGAGACTGATGGATGAAGTCAGAGGAAAGAGAAAAGAGAATAAGAAAGAGTACAAGCTAGTCAGTGTCCATGGGAGGATTTGACTTTTGAGCATGACCTTTAGTGCTTTGAGTACTAGAGGCCTCAGTCCAGATTTTCCTGTCCATGTGATTTGTGACTATGAAAACATGATTGAGCATTTCTGCTGCCACTGCCTTCCTAGATAGTGAAAGTCAATGAAGGTACATTTTTAGAAAGAAATCAAGAGGAGAGAAAATAAAGTGGGAGCACGATGGAGACACCATTATTGTATCAGTTGAGCAGAGCAGCACTAGAAATGTCTTAAATGGTATCTGGAAGGACATGGCAGGAGGACATGTTTGGCCAATGGACATAGAGGAAGAATGTGGCAAAGGGAGGTAAAAGGTGATGAAGGAGCCCTGAGAAGGCAGGAGATGTGGGTGTAGTGTCAGCACTGGTCTGAAGAGAGCTGCCCACAAATGTGTCCAGGGAAGTCATTCTTTCAGAAGCCTGGGAAGGCTGGAGTCTCTAGGTCACTCTTGGGCTCCCCTGCCCTTCAATCTTGCCACAGGCCTGTGCTGAGCCCTGCATTAACTTACCACCTTAGGGATTGTCACTGGGACATGGCCTTGCCCACTCCTGCTGATTCTGAGCTCCTCTTTCCATCCCCATCTCCCTCCAGTGTGACAATCCCTTTGACCAAAGCTGCTTCACAAATTACATCCAGATGTGTATGCCACTGGGACCCAAGTAAGTTGGTAAACCAGGGGCTGAAGTGGTGGACCCTGGGGCTGGTGAGATGGGGTGAAGCTGGGTCCCTTTCCCTGGTCCCTTAAACTCCCACTCCAAGACCCTGATGCTCCCTGCTCCACTCCTTTGGGGTTTTGTCTATGGCACTCTGGGAGCCTCTGGGAATTTCATTCTGTCTTGCTCTTGTAGGTTCTTGCTACAAGAAATGGGGGAACAGGGGAACTGCTGCCTGGATGATGCTTCTGGATGAGAGCCCTGAGCTTTATGCTTTCCAAGCTGAGGTGTGAGGGTGGTCAGGGAGAACTGGCCAATGTGGTAGTGACCCCTGGCCCTTGAACTTTTGTTCTGCAGGTACATGACCCAAGCTGTCAGTCTGCAAATAGAGCTGGGGACTGAATGGGAGCCAACAGAGGTATAATTTCCAGCACAACATCCTACACACCTCCCTGCATCCAAGTCTCCAACTCTAGTCCCCTCAAGTAGTGGCCAGTCTGCACCTTTACAGGAGGTGTGAGGAGTAGTGGGTGTGCATTGAAACAGGGGTGTCTGTGGGCTGCACAGCTATTGGGAGAAACCCTTCAGGTTGGGCTGGCTAGGGAGCTGAAGCAATTGGAGCCTAAGGATGGGGATTATGGAACTGGACGGTGCACTGTTCAGGTCACAGGGCTTCAGAACACACTGAGGTGTCCCTGGATAGACAAAGAGATAATAAGACTAAACCACAAACTTTCTGGTTACTGCTTTTTTGAAAAATAATCTTATGGCTTCTTTAAAAGTCGTAACAGTTATCTCACTGGGTTTTTGCTTTCTATATTTTGCCCTCTTTTCCAAGGAAGTCTTTTATTTCACTGGGTTTTCTGTTTCATATTGTGGATAACTATTATATGTAAACCTTGGATCTTTTCTCTTCCCCAGATTATGTATTTTATGTTTTTATATTTATATCTCTCTCAAAGCCTCAGTGTCATTCAAGGGACAATTGTGCATGAAATTCCTCATCAGCTAAGAGAGATTTTCCATAGTAATCACCTTACATGGAGCCAGGAAGTGAGAACTACTAATGGGACTTTCAGGGGACTATGATGTGGTGGCACATAATGCAGTTCCCAGGCAGAGCTCTGAGGACTGCCATTGGATCCTGATCTCATGATAGATGTCTGTGTTTTCTTCATTCATTTCAATTGGCTCATTGAAGTGAAAGGAAGGCTAGGCATTATATCTTTGTAAAATATTTTTGTGAAAATTTGTTTCTTCTTGAATGTTATTTCTCATAGATGGCTAGGGATTATTAGATGGAAAAATTACGCATGACATAATTAAGACACAATTTTTCTGCAGGATGATAGGCCATAAAAGCATTGATTTGGGGCTGAACATGTAGTTAAGTGTAGAGAGCTTGCCTAGGATACATGAGGTCCTGGGTCCATCCATGGCATGGCAAAAACAATAGCAAAGCAAGGCAAAAACCAATACATCTAGCTTCTAGGCAGTGGTACCCACCTATAATCCCAGCAACTCAGGAGGCTGAGTTAGCCTGCTTGGAAGTTTTCAGCCAGCCTCAGCAATTTTGATAGATCCTAAGATTAAAAAGGACTGGGGAGTAAGCTTGGGGGTGAGGCACACCTGGGTTCAATCCCCAATCCTAAAAAAGTAAATAAATACATAAATGGTTTTGAATCCTACAAATTAGTATTGATCTTTGAGTCTGCCATTCTGACTTTGTTCAGAAATTTGTTTTTAAAATATTCTAAACTCTTTCCTCTATTGCTTGAGAGCAATGTTATTAATCTGTAGAAAGTGTTCTGTGAATTTAGGTTGAATTAGTAGAATGTAGAATGAGAATTTTTGGAAACTTTCTTGGGAATTTATGTTTAACAACTAAATTCAATTTAACATTAATTTTATTAGTAATAAAAATACTGAAAATCACCTGAATATTTTGAACATGAAAATAGGAGATGTTATATATTGAATAATTAATAATAAATGAAATAATACCTATGCATATGGATATATATCAGAAATCAAGGTAAACTTATCTCTCTATTTATTATTATTTATTATATATTATTTATTTATTCATTCATTCATTCATTTATTTTAGGTACTGAGCTGACTCCTGAGTCCTTGTATGGGCATGTGCCACCACACATGATAATTTAAAAAGAGATGGGAAGATGGTTGAAAATCTTCACTGTATTCATGAGTCTATGTTTTTTACTTCCTCCCTTCATATTTCTGTAGGTCTGAAATATTTCAAATAAAAGTTTTGATTACAATGATTGTCTCCTCTTTTCTATTTCCTTTTTTGTTTAAGATGTTAAATCTGAAGTGTTCTTTGATCCTTTTGCAATTGTGAGAAGGGCAAACTCTTTGGATAGTATAAATGGCTGTGATTTACAAGTCTTAATTCTGATTGTGTCTTTTTCCTCTTAGGTTTTCTGGCACAGTTTTTACTGCTATTGATGTGGCTCTGGGTCAATAAAAGTTAGCTACTTTTTCATACTTCTATATGCATATTAGCTTTTTTTAGGAAAAAAACTGGATGAAGCTAAGCGTAAACAATAGGAATGTAATTTTTAAATTTGGATATGTTGTAAGAATTAATCTATATAATTTCATACCATTCTCACTTTAGGGGGAACAAATAAGGCATTATATCATGAATAAGCAAATTTTGTAAAAAGTCTTTTTCCAGTTAGGAGTGAAAAGAGGAGTAATTCCTGGCACTGGGCTGAGCTTAGGTTGGCTAATCAACTCCAAGAAAAATTTGGAAAATATTTAGGGTCTAGGTAGTGGAAAATACTGTGCATTTTCAGTGTGCGAGTCAAAATACTACTCATTTGTCAGTTATAATCTCACTATGTAATAATATATCATGTGTTACTACAAATTATTAACAGGTTAGTGTTTGTTACTTTCTAAGAGAATTAGGAAAACCACTGATTTGTTTTTTAATTACATTTCCATTATAGGTTGCTATTAAACAGATTAATTTACAGAAACACCCACAGAAGGAACTGATCCTTCATGAGCTCTTGGTGATGAAAGAATTAAAGAATCCCAACATAATTCACTTCTTAGACAGGTAAATATGCTTGAGGTTCTTTTAATCATTGGGATAAAACATGGAAATTTATAGTTTGATGGAGGCTAGCCACTTTGAAATATCAATACTGAGAAGGTCCTTTTGCTACAAGGATATTACTTGGTTAGTGAGAGAAGTCAGCTTAATGAAGGACATTGCTGATCTTTTGTCTATTCATGCAAATGATCAGATGCAGGAACATTAAGGAATGTGAAGTTGGACCTCAGTTTTCTTTCTACCTCCTCAAACTTCCTTGGTATTATTTATTGGTCAAGAATTTATAATCAAAACTTGACAAAACCTACCCTCTGCCATTATTCTACAATCACTCTGCTTCTGAGTTAGAGAGCCGAAATTGTTAGCTGAAGAGTGTAGACTTTTATTAGTCAGCTATATGGTTTCTTGTTTGGGGTATAAATAAGAATGTACTCATCATTCTACATAGTTGAAGTACCCTAGTTAGATGCCTTTTTCAGCACAGTTAAAGTACTTTTCCTACACATTGAATACCGTGGTTATAGAAATCAGGTTATCAACTTTGAAGTTCAGTCTCTGAACCCAAGGTCCAGAAAAGAAGAAAGCAAGGTCACATCTCTGAGAAAGGTATATGTGTATACCTGATAGTGTTCAAGGCCATTTTGAAACAGAGTAGACTTTTAAAAAGTAAATAATCTTGCATGTGAGGTAAAGAATTTCAACCATCCTCCCATCTCCTTTTAAATTATCATATGTGGCACAACATCATTAGTAATTAAGGAAATACAAATCAAAACCAGAGAATACCACTTGCCACATAATTTCAGACAATATTCAGTGCTGGTGAGAATTGTACCTTAAACCCTGAAATAGAAGGGAGATGGAAGTGAAAACAAATAGAGTGATTATTATACATATATGAACATATATTTTTATGATTATTATTGTTTGGCATTTTTAATAATGTAATGTTTTTCTTGAATAACTGTCAATTGAGAGAAAGCAGAACTGAATTCTATGGGGAATTTAAAATGCTCCACATGCATTATCAACAGTGTTTGATAAACTTTTCTTATAAAAAGGAGAGTGTCCATGTCTGTCAACAATTATGATATGCCAGAAAGAAAAGGCTTAATGTAAAGTAATATACACCTTGTCATTGACTCGGTGATGGGAGGTGAGTGTCAATCTCAGTTAATCAACTACAGTTATCTTTGACTTCTTTCATTTACCAGATTGTCCATTTTCTAGATACTTGGCTTCAAACTGGTGCCCTTTTTCTATGAAAAAGCCTAAGAAAATGATGCACATAATAGATTTTAAAAAGTAACAAAGGATCTGGATGTGATGGTGGACAGCTATGATCCTACCTACTTTGAGAGGCTGAGGCAGGAGGATTACAAGTTCAAAGCCAGCCTTAGCCTAAGTGAGTGCTAAGCAGTCAGTGTGACCCTGGCTCTAAATAAAATACAAAATAGGTTTGGGGATGTGGCTCAGTGGTAGAGTGCCCCTGAGTTAAATCCCTAGTACCCTCCTCCCAACAAACATTAAATAAATAAATAAATAAATAAGAGGGTTGGGAATGTAGTTCAGTGGTAGAACACACTGACTTCAATTCCCAGTCCTGGGATAAAAATGCAGGCAGAGTTAAGTATACCTCATTAAAAGATAGTTTAGGAAAAGCTCAACGTTAACATAAAATGATTATCAAAGCAGTTTGAGCAAATTGGGGAGAAGCAACTAGACTGATTCTCCGAGGTCCCACATAAGTGGTCCCAATTTTTAGAAACAAAAGGCAGGTGATGTACATATATAGACTTTGCTGGGCTACTCAGAAATGTCAGTGTCATGCTTCCTAGCATGACCTCCATTCTCAACATGAGCATGTATTGGTTATAGAAAAGCAGCTATCAGGAAGTTGCTTTCAATTTCAAATGGGGTAGAATGAGGTAGAATGCAATGGAAGAAAGCTTGTGTTTTACAAATATTTTTCTTAAAATTTTTAGCAATTTGTTACTGATTTTTATTAATTATACTTTTGATGAACTTAATGAGCTTTTGGGAATTTCTTAAAAATAAATAGGCTATAATCTCTTTGTTAGTGTCCTAGGATAACAAGCATTAACTTGAAGGTAAGGGGCCATTGCAGTCTATCATTGCAGTGATTCATGAATTGAAGACTCCCTAAGTACATGTTGATACAATATTGCAGCAGTGATCCATTAATTAAATATGTTTTGGATCCAGGTTATTACACGTTTAATAGGAGAAATGCACCAATTCCACTGGGGAAAAAAAAAGCCAGTCTTGAATCCATTTTTCATTTCTTCCTTAAGCACATTTCTCGTGTCTCCCAGTAATGAATATTCTTTCTGAGCCTTCCCTGTTTATTATTATGTGACTTTGTCAACATTCAAAGCTCCACTTAATATTGACTATATTTGAAATTCTTTGAGCATTACAGAAGAGACTTATAAAATAATTACACAATAGTATGTATTCACATGAATGTCATGAATGTACTTCTTTTGTGAATAAAAGAAAAGTGCTATTTTATCCTCTTTAAGGGATAAGCATAATAACTATCAAATAGACTTAAATGAAAGAAAATTAAAATTTTATTTGGATCATTATTCAGTCCATCCTTCATTATAAAACATTCATGAAGTTATTGTCATGGCAGAGTAAGCTTAAGAAATGTGATAATGTTCTCTGGTTCTTAGATTTCACTCCTTTTTTTAATCTTTTTTTATATATACTACATGTTTCATAGTACACATTATACAAGAAAATTGTAATAGTTTCTCAAATATTTGTAATAGAGTTGCAATATGTATTAGATCTACAGATATTCTTTACTTTGCTGAACACATAGCACCCCAAGTAATAGGATGGGATATTCCTTTGAAGTGGGAGATGAGTTGACAACAGGAGCAAATGAGAAGAAATTTAGAAAAAAATTAAAATGTTCTAAATGATCTCACTTTGATCAGTAAACCAAGAATTGAGTTATTTTGGAATGAGGGTGCCTGTAGAGGCAGGAACTGAAGAAAAACAATTTAGACTTTCCATTGTCAGGGGCTGCATGGTCTTTTTCCTACCAGGATGTTGGTTCTCCAGTGATTCCCCAAGACAGTCATCACCCACAAGTGTCTTCTCTGCTCTTCTCCCATGCCATCATTTTCTAATCCTTGAGTCCTTGAAAGCAAAGCAAAACAAACAAAAAATGAAATGAGCCAAAAGACAAATGAAACCTTTCTCCTTCCAATGTTAAAACAAATTTTATTTCCCCATATGTTTTCCTTTGAACCATTTTTGAGCCTATTTTTTTTAAGACAGAATCAAAATTTTAAGGACATTTTGTGAGTGTTCAGGTGCAGGATGTACCAGGAATGTAAGGGTCACTCTGTCAACCTATGGATGCCAAAGATGATCCTGTGATTGTGGATGATCAGACAGGTCAGCCTTGCCCCCCACCCAATGTTAAATGTTGAGAGAGCTAAGAGAGTCAGGACCGGGGAGTGCATGTGAGCAGGTAGACCAGAAGCACATTATGAAGCAAAGGTATCACTACTGCTGGACCCACAGACTCAAGCTGTCATCAGTGGTGGTGTTACTGGTAGCCAATAAGGAAGCCTGTCTGCATATAAGTTGGCTGGATTCAGCCACCCACCAATATAAGAAAAGAACAAATGATTAAAAAAGAAAATGAATTCTATGCAGTTCGAGCAAACTGTGGAGAAGCAACTAGACTGATTCTCTGAGGTCCTACATAAATGGTCCAAATTTTTTAGAAACAAAAGCCAGGTGATATACATATATAGACTTTGCTGGGCTAATCAGAAATGTCAGTCTCAGGCTTCCTAGCATGGCCTCCATTCTCAATATGAGGATATTTAGGGTGTACAAAAGCAGCTATCAGGAAGTTGCTTTCAATTTCAAATGGTGTGTTTCAGGGGCAATAAACTCCCACAGGTAAGGATGGGAGACAGGTAGATGGAAGTTAGAGCAGGGAACTAATTCGAAAAATAAGAGGAGCAGAGCTGGTTAAAAAAAAAATAATAAAGTGAAACAAATGCATAAAAGATTAAACAAATAAAAAAGCATCATTTAAATGCTAACTACTTTCCAGGGAATGCGCAATGTGCTTCTACATACATTATCTCCATCATTTCTCACAACAGCCCGGAAAGGTGTACACATGAGTGTCTTGGGTAGAAAATTGTCAATTTAAGTAGCTTTAGTAACTGAAGCTTCACAATTCAGTGGGTATCTGAGACAAAATGTGAGCACAGTTAATTGAGGATTGTCCCAGAAAAATCTCAGCAGTGTTCATAATAGGAGATAGATAATCACTGTAGAAGAGGACAGGACACATACAGGAAAACGTAGAAAAATCCCAGATTTGTAAAATTCCATACCATCATTAAAAATTTACAAATTAGGATAGATCTTTAAATAGACCAAGTTATCCATTCCTATGGGTTTAAGTATGTATTCAAACTATTAAAACTTATTAATTTTAGATTGATTTCCTAAGAAGGTCTCAATTTTCCCTTGACTAAATTTTAGATAGGATTTTTCCTAATTGTAGGTGCTTTACATCTCCTTTCTTAGAGAACTTACTTTAAAAACTTTAAATATTACAAAGTTTGTGCTCTGTCTCTTTGAGATATAAATCTCCTCTTGTCAAGGGCCAATTGGCCAATTTCTATAACCCAAGAGAATCTTTCTTGAGGACCTGGGAGCCATCACTTGGAAATGTAAACATAAGGAAGATAGAGGCCCTATATCCCAGTCCCTGTGGGAGGGTGAGAGCATAACTATGTGCCAATTGGTTGACCAACGTATCCCTTAAAATTCTGCAGTATTTTTTCACTAGCTCATCCCTGAGCTTAAAAACTCTTCAACTTTATTTTAATGGATTTGGGTTCTATCTCTTCCCCTATTGTAAGTCTTCCTTGCCTATTTAACTCCATCAGATGCAATCTTTCTTTGACATTACAAACTCCAGTTAAGTTTCTATTTGTAAGATAGAATATGCAGCATTTTCCATATATTCAAATATAAGTGTCAAAAATTGGTCACCATTCTGCACTAATTTGGAGATAATCTCTAGAGATAAAGAGATGGTTCAAATAATCTTTGAGATCAGTAAATCTTTTATTTTTTTGTTATTGGTGCATTATAGTTTTAGATAATGGTATACATATTAGTACATGCACATAATATAATAATACAATTTGTCCAATATCCATCCCCAGGAGATCAGTAAGTTTTTGAAATTTAACTTTACACGAGGCAAAAAGCAAGTACCATTCTCTGTGCAAAGAAACACTAGTTTAGATGGATGTGAAATGTATTTTAGAGAGGAAAATACCATTATAAATTTGAGACTACTCACATAACATAATCTAGTAGACATGTTATGAACTCCACCCTGAACTAATGCAGAAATATATTTTGTAATTTTGACTTCTGTCTCTTGATACAAAGTTGATGCAACAATTTCAAAGTTCTCTTCTGTAAAAATGATAAAGGACAAGGTAGCTAATTTCTGTTTCTCTGACAGTCTTGTTCAAATTGAAATTTAGTCTACCTAGAAAAATAAATTAGATACAAATCCTTTAGGATATGTTTTCTACAAGTTGATTTTTTCTGACAATAAAGACTGTAAAGCATAGGTATATTTTGGGGGCAAATTTCTATTACTGAGAGATTTAAGATATTTTATGTACTGGTTAAGATTAATAGCACAATGATTAATATAAGTATGTGAACATGAAATATATTAAAAACATATTTAAACACTTACCAAAACCTATCATATGTTGGAAACTATTCTAAGTACTTCACAAATATTTTACGACTTATTCCTCATAACAGCCCAATGAGGTCCAATTATTATCTGTATTTTATGGGGGAAGAAACTGAGGCAGAGTGACATTAAGCAACTTACCCCAGGTCACTGTCAATATAGAAGCAGTAATTCAGTACATATGATCAGATTCCAAAGTCAGATTATTATGCTGCCTTTTTATTTTATTTTATTTTAGTAGATGGACATTATACCTTTATTTATTTATTTTTTGTGGTGCTGAGGATCCATCCCAGTGCCTCACAAATGCTAAGAAAGTACTTTACCACTGAACTACAACCATTATTCTGCTTTTCTAATGCTTACATAAACGGCCCTTTAAACAGTTTAGTCTCTTTGGGAGCGGGAGACTCCAAAGATTAGGAAAGTAACTTGGGAGTGACCCTGCAATGAGAATACTCCTGCAATAGTAAACCATGTTTGAATTCAAGGAGGTTGAGACAAGGAAAAATTTCCAAGGAAGATTGAGGAGATTATATAAATTATTTTGAAACAATAATATGGCTGCAAGGAACAATAACAAGGGTAGTGTCAGCCTAAACAGATGATGATGTCCATGCAAAAAAGCCTTTTGTATGTACAGGTGTGGCACTCTTATAAGGTGGTGTTTGTGTTAGAGTCTTTTTTTTTTTTTTTTTG
>NW_025999968.1:12539306-12545947 GCF_001458135.2 Marmota marmota marmota | reverse complement strand
TTTTTTTTTTTTTTTTTGCCATTGAGCTCCAAATCGCCGCTTCAGTATATGCTGTGTGACCACAGGATTCCTTTAAGCATTTCTCTTTTAAAGTGAGCTCAATGTTAAGATTTCCCAGTAGAGGGCGCTCTTGGAGTGCTGGACAAGTAGAAGGGCCCCTTCTGCAGTTTCTGGTTGTTGAAAAGTGGTTAGAAAGGCCGAAGGTGGATCCTCACCTCATTCCAGGCCTGGAGTACATAGCTTCACCCAGACTTGCAATCTCAGATGTTCTCTCTCTCCTTTGTTTCTGACTTTTTTTTTTTTTTTTTGGTAGTAGTACTGGGGATTGAACCCATGGGTGGTCTACTACTGAGCTATATCCCCAGCACTTTTATTTATTTATTTATTTATTGGTTCTGGGGATTGAACTCAGGGACACTCTACAACTGAGCCACATCCCCAGTCATATTTTGTATTTTATTTAGAGACAGGGTCTCACTGAGTTGCTTAGCCCCTCTTCTATTGCTGAGGCTGGCTTTGATCTCTGATCCTCCTGTTTCAGTCTCCAGAGCAGCTGGGATTACAGGCAAGCCCAGGCATGCGACACTGCACTGTGCTAGCACTTTTTATTCCGAGACAGGGTCTCACTAAGTTGTCAAACTTGTGATCCTTCTGCCTCATCTTCCCAAGTCTCTGGGATTGCAAGCCTGCACCACCAAGCCTGGCCTCAGTCTGCTATGATGGTAACTTTCCCCAGGCTGCACAGGGAAACAGTGCCCTAAAGACATTCTGTTGGCACAAAACCCCTGGTTTCCTCTATAGAATCAGTGTTGCTCCTTTGAGACCCATAACTTCCTACCCTGCTTCTGTTCTTTCTGCAGGTCTAAAGTCTATGATTTGGGGCCTGCAGGATTCCCACCCTTCTGCATGGCCAGTGCTGATTACTGGTGGTCTGCTGCCCACCCCACTCTCATGAGCTGCTGGGTGCTTTTTACAGAGTAAGGGCCCACCATGGAGATGAAGTGACCACGGAAGTCCTTGGTTATTGGTTCTTGTGATCACACAGGAAAAATTTCAGGTGCTCGTACATTATAGCATATGCTCACAAATGAATTTATTAGAAGGGATAAGACACTCCATGTAAGGGATGGATTTATTAGAAAGCTAAGGAAAAAAGGTGCCACAGTCTGGCTCGGCACAAAATCACGAGCCACTCACAGCCTTGTAGATTCAAACAGCAATTCTTTATTCCTGAACTCACACCGGCACTCTACAAGCACGTTCTGGGCAAAATCCACACTTCCACTGGGCTCTGCATCCCAAAATACTCTCTGAATCCCGTGAGAACTCAACAGGAACTCAAGGAGCGGGCGGGCACTTGAGGCAGCAGGATATACCCTATTCCCAGCAGGGTCCACCTTAAACCTGGAACCGCCCTAAAGCCAAGGAGCTGGATACTCCCTATTCCCAGCAGGATACACCCTAAACCTGGACCCACCCTAATCCAGCAGGATCCTCCCTAAACCTGGATCCACCCTGGTCCTTGAGCAGGGTCACCTTACTCAAACATACATGCAATGTCACTGCAAATGACCTGGGTCCAAAGGCAAGCCCATTTCCACAATGGAGAGTCCTTCCTCTAAGCAACATGGGGTAGGCTGACAAAGAAATTGCCATGCGTCATTCCTACTTGGCAATGGCTCTCAGCAAAAAGGGATAAGGGGGAACACTCCTGAGGAACAGAATGGGTCTTCTCAGAGAGAATAACAGTGCACCCTTCCTGCTCTCCAGTTTTATAGGGGACCCATTGAAGTTTCCAGGAAGTGCTACCAAAGTCCTTATCTTGACTACTGACAGCCAGCAGGATTGCATCAGAGTTTCTAGTCTCCAATGTGCATTGTTGTACCCCATGAGGAGAGAGTTTACTGTTCCAATGACATGCTAAAAATCTAAGGCAAATTTGGGTCATTTTGGCCCATGCTGATGGGTCTGATTAGAACTTGTTCTTACAGATTTTATGTTTAGGGGTTTTTGCTTCGATTATTTTGTCTCCCTCAGTTATGAAATCTCAGTCTGAGTAAAAGTCAAAGTCACTGTGTTAAGGTCGAGCGAGCGTCGGAGGAAGAGACCACCAAGAGACTGTCTCATGCAACAGCAGAGGGTTTATTGGGGGTCCAGCATGCTGGGGCTCAGAGCTCACTTGAGAGGCGCAAAGAGCCCCGAGAACAGCTTAAGCAGAGCTTATATACATTCTTTAGGGGAGGGCAGGGACTTCACATACATCATAGCATCCCTTAGCAAATCATCACACGCCACGGGAAATTCAAATAACAACTCTAAATCATGATTAGCACATTCACTGGCAGGAACAAGTTGGGTAAGGGGGATTGGTCGGTACAAGAAAAGGGTATACATTTGAACTGATTGGTTTAAGTCCTGAGAGGTGTACGTGCTGAGCTGCATGGTTTCTGGGAGGGGTTGTTTTTACAGAGCAACCAGATGGTCAGGAGAGATTTCTCAACATACATTTAGTAGTTTTTCCAGGAGTTGTTTTGACATCTACATAAATTTCAGGTTTCAGGAAAACAGGTTTCAGGAAAACAGAACTTAGACTCAACCAAGAAAACAAAAATTAACTTTTACATTCTTAACCTTTCAACTGCACTCCCTTCTGAGTAACTTGTGTTCTTGTCATCAGGGAGCAGCCTTTGGGGCTTGCATTCCCCCTGCAGTCAATAGATGGTTTGCTGAGGATTGTAGTGTATTCTATTCAATTAAGCCAGGTGAAGCCCCAAGTAAGTTGTTTTTTTAACAAAAACACATGGGGTCAGCATAATAGACCCAGTTTATAGAATGATCCCCTTAAGCCCATGTTCCCACCACTTATGCCTATTACCTATCAATCTGACCTGGTTTTGAAGATCATCATTAGCCTGGCAAAAACAAGGAATTTTATTTTATTACATGGGCTAATATATACCTTCTCTGACAAGTGCTGAGCTCCATCCTTGGAGAGAGGGCCCCTTTTCAGTTTTGTCCTTCTAGAGGTACTCTCTCTCAGTCCTAGGAAACTATACAGAATTCTTATATAAGTTTTCATTCTCTTTATTTGGGGGGGGGGTTAATAGTTAATTTTTAACTATTTTAATTTTTTAAAATTAAGATTCTGTAGTTTAAACTACTTCATGGTTTCTAAGTCTTGATTGGGCCCAGACTAATTTACACTTATTAGTGTAAATTAAAATTACAGATAGATACAACTATACATACATATTTGGCTAAAAGTTTGTGTGTGTGTGTGTGTGTGTGTGTAGAAAAATGCCAAATGTGGGGAGGATATAGGTCACCTGGAACTCTCATTTATTGATGGTGAGAGCATAAAATAGGAGTCTCATAGGTTCTTATAAAATTAAATATATGCCTATTCTGTGGTTCATCAATTCCACTACAAGAAAAGTCAAAACATATATTCACAGTAAGACTTGTATAGGAATGTTCTTAGGAGCAATAATAATCCAAAATTGAAAACAAACCAAATGTCCATCAGTGGATACATGGATAAACAAGGTACAGCATATTCATAGGATGGAATGCCACTTATGATAAAGGGAAAAAAACGTATTTATATACAATGAGAGGATGAATGTCAAAAATACACATTGTGAAAGAATCTTTAAAATGTTCATACTATTCAATTCTATATTTTATTTTGGTATTCTAAAGCAGGTAAACTAATTTTTGGTGGGTGGAAAACTATTTTTTAAAAAACAATGGTTGTCCTTGTCTTGGATTAAGTCAATAGAATATGCTTTCCCCCTAACTTCCCATTAAGTTCTACATGATCATTGATAAAAATATCAATGATATTTGATATTTGATACTCAAAAGCTTAAGAGTGGATCTTTAAAAATAAGGGTTTTGGTTACATAGGTTATACATTTTTTTTAAGATCAGTTGAATGTTACCCTTAACATTTGTGCATTTCACAGCAGAGGCATTTAACCTAAAGTATAAACAAAATACTATATACATGCTGAACTGTTTAGGTGGGAAGTATGTAGAAATCTGAAACTTGTTTCAAATGCATTAAAAACATAGATGGCTGAGTGGTTGTATAGAGGAGAGGATAGGTGACTATGTGCATGATAAAAAATGTAGAAATGTGTTGATTATGAAATTTTTAAAGGTTAAGATACTGGTACACAAATTTATTTTTAAATTTTGCTATTTTTTGAAGATTTTTTATAAAAAATAATTGAAATCATTTTTGAGGTGATCAAAACCATATTAGTCTTCTTGTCTCTTAAAACTGTTCAAACCTTCCCTGGCCTATTATCTCATTGATGTTCTAGTTTTGTGTGAATGTTGAGAGCTGAGGGTCTGTTTTGAGCTCATGTAACCTCACTCATAATATGGGTATATTTCCAGTGTTAAAGACTGAGGAAAACTGACTGGCTTGGATTTACTATTATAACACCTCTCTTTGTTTGCAGTTCATCATGATCTGAATGATGTACAACTGTGTTGCTTTATGTGATGAAGCCAGTGTGCTTTTCTGAGGTTATGTATTTCTACTCTTCAACAAAACTTAGCTTGGTTTGAACCACACTACCTAGAACTTAATGTAAAAATGTTTTTTATTTATTGGCTTTATATTTCATACATGTTCATCTGGATTAAATTGTAAATTTCTTGGTAAGGTCTGCCTTTTATTTATTTTGCATCATCTATCTAGATAATATGGTACAGTGCCACAGACTCAGGAGATATTTAAATGATGATTGTGTCTATTATTCATACTTGAAATTTTTTGAAACACTCAGGTGAGGCCAGGACCCTTATAAAATAATGCGTAATTTACTCAAAATCACAAGATCTAAGATTATTATATACTTGAATTCAACTACACAATCTTTAATTTAAAAACAAATCTGTAATGTAGAGTTCAACAAATGTTTTACATTAGGTATTGATTTCATTTTTTATAGAGAAGAAAAAATATCAATAGCTAATAAGTTCATTAGATATAAGGTCCTCCTACATTCCTAACCTGGCTGGTATAATGATTCCAAATAAGGGTCATAACCCAGGTGAAGCCAAGTGTCCAAATCTAGTAAGCTAAGGACAACTAGAGATGAGATAACATGTCATCAATGGCCAATGAATGAAGAAAATTGTATGCAGACTCACAGCCTCAAAGTGATGATATTCCCTTAAAATATCACCTGCCAAAATGCTAGTGGAAATACTTAAAATAAGTTTAAAAAAAGACACTAGTTTATATTGTCACAACCCCTTGCCCACAAGGAAGACGCAACTCAGGAATCTTCTTTCAGCAGTTTATTCAGGCCTTGATTCATGTATCATCTTCTAGTGACCCCCCGCGGAGCGCCCAAGCACAGCTTAATAAAGCCTCCCGCACACCAATCCCAAGCTGCCACGTGGATCTCTCTCATAGGGTGGTAAGGGATTGCGTGCCAATTCTCCATATTAGGAGTTGTTTATCACAGGCCACAGTGGAAGCCGGCGCCATCTTCTAATGGCGGCCACGGTCTAATTAGAACGGCTCACCACATTATATGACACAAACATGGCAGGTTCTACATCAATTTACCAAATATCAGAATAATTTCCTGCCTTCTACATAGGCAGTTTAGGGTCATATCTTAGATGAAAAAACATCCCTTTATCAGTAGATAAAAGTTGCCATTGTAAAGGAACACCTGTGCAGGGAGAATTGTGGAGGAGGTGCACAAAGAACAGACACAGATACACACAGGGAAGGTGCAAACAGACAGAAGGATGGCAGACAAAAGTAGTCCTACCATTCTCTGCTGTCATCTTTCATAACCCCAAAAGTTACATATTACCCACCACCAGTGACTACACTCTGACCAGTGTTCCTTAAACCCTGAGTGCTAGCTAACAGAGATAAGGTCCAGGTTAATGCAAACACAGAGCCTCTCTCCTTCAAAGGATGTCACTATGTAAACCAGGTAGTGTATCTGCATAGTTATCTTAATAGCCTCATCAGGGAATTGCTGGGCATTCCAATCATGGGAATGAGGGCACCAGTTACCCCCTGGGAATTTGCTCACCAGGGGAATGCTTTCCTGTCTATTTCCATGGTCAGAATACCTACAGATCATTAAATAGATTATACATTCATTTAATAGTCAATAAGCCACAGAGTTGTTAGCTGAGCTCTAATTTGAAGATCCCAAAACATGCCTAAAATTACTAATTACGAATCAGAAAAATGCCTGAATGCTCACCAAGAGCCAACATGTTGTGATTACAAGGCATGGAAACTCAGAAGGATGAGTTTAGATGTCTCCAGCAAGGTTTCCCAGAAGTGCTCAGGTCTGTACTGGGGTTGCAAAGTGTGATGATTTGGACATGAGGAGTCCCCCCAAAGCACATGTGTGAGATACTGAAAAAAGGTTTAGAGGACAAGTGATGAGGTTATGAAAGCCTTAACCTGATCAGTGAATTAGTCCCCCGATGAGATTAACTGAGTGGTGATTAAGGGACAATAAAAGGCTGGAGAAAGTGGGTCATTGGGGACATAACTTTGGAGGTATAAATTTTGTATCTGGCTAGTGGAGTCTCTCTCTCTCTCTCTCTCTCTCTCTCTCTCTCTCTCTCTCTCTCTCCCTCTC
>NW_025999968.1:12514874-12537900 GCF_001458135.2 Marmota marmota marmota | reverse complement strand
CTCTCTCTCTCTCTCTCTCTCTCTCTCTCTCTCTCTCTCTCTCTCTCTCCTTGCTGATCATCATGTGAGCCTCTTCCCCTACCCCAAATTCTCTTCCATCATAATGTTCTGCCTCACTTGAGCCTAGGGAATGGATCTGGCCATCCCTGGATTAAGACCTCAGAAAACATGACCCCTCCAAATAAAATTTTCCTTCTCTAAAATTCTTCTGGTCAGACTTTTAGTCATAGCAGAAAAAAAAACTGCACCAGATGACCTTTGAATATCAAAAAATTTTCAGTCTTTAGTCTAACAGAATATAACTGAGTTATAGCCAGGATTTGCACAATTATCCTACGTTTCTTATCTCTGTGCTACCCAAATAGTCATCTCCCAAAACATATTATTCACCTGAAATATTTTATGAATGTGTATGTGAATACATCCTACAACCATTACAATTTATTTTTTATGCTAAACAAATATATCTTTACAAATAACTTCTAATGATTTTCTACCATCAAATAAATCTGAGTAGGGTTTTGGTCATGAATTTAGCCATTAAAGAAATGATTTTAACTACTAATCAGCTGGAAGAACTGGATGGTATCTTCTTCCCTACAAGCCTTCCCATGTAAAACATGAGGAACAATAAAAAGTTGTTAATTTTCCACTTTTGCAATTTTCAATATTCTTGTGGTAAACATGGAAAAGGGAGAGTATCTAGCACTTACTAATGGTCACATATCAGATTATTTACTTTTGGTAAATCAATCATAAGCCAGGGGCTGGAGTTAAGCACATTTTAATTTTTAGGCTTTTGCCTGATCTATGACATGTCTGCTGGCTAAGAGGCAGTAATGAAGGCTATTTAGCCCACATTGCTTCAGGAAATGGGTTTAGCACTCCATAAATCTTGTGCTTTACCTTATTTGTACCATTCACACATGCAACCTTTATTCTGTTCACCTACTTGGAGTCTAATTTAATGAAAAATGTGCATTACTTACTCAACCATATTATGGACTTGATTCAACTATAACTATTGTAAGGTAATTGTGTGGTGTTTGATTTAAAACTGATAATAATGTGCACTGACACATTTAACAAATTTTCAATTACCACATTCAATTACTTTTGCTGAATCCCACTTATCAGTGAGCCAAACACTTAATTCATTTAAGATTTTGACAAAGAATACGGGATGAGATGATTCATTAAGGAGACTCTCAGGATGGGTCTTGCACTCTGGATGTTATTAAACAACTCCCTCTATGTTGCTGTACAGGTTGATTTTCAATTCTAGCTGTGTTGTAGAAAATGTGCTTGTTTGCCACATGTTTCCATCTGGAAATAGATTATCCAACATGCTGAGATTCCATTCATATATGTGTCAGCAAATTAAGTTTTGTGGCTTATGAATTCATAAGCAAAAATGTACTTATTTTCAAAGATTAGCAATGAATCATATTATTTTTGTTAAAATAGTTAATTAATTTATTTTAAAAGACCAATGATTTAAAAAAGATCACCTTATTTCAATGATATCCCATAAAGTTTATATAGATAAAGTCTTAGAAAAAAATAACTATTTTCATTCTTTAAGCAACAGAAAAAAATATATTCAGTAAATGACCATTTTAAAAGGTGTTCATGGATAAAGACAAGTTCACTTTGGTTCTATAAACCTAAAGGCCAATGAGAATCTGGAAAAAGTTTTACATATGAATTGATGATTTGAGGAAATTTCTTATGTAATTAAACCTACCTTTTGACTAAAAGAGGTTCAGTCATTAGTGAAAAAGTAATTAGAGGTCAGAGACCTTGAAATTTAATTCTATCCTGTGTTAAACTAGAGGAGAAAAAAAACCCTAAACCTCCAAAAAACAGTGTATAGTGACAGTTTCTTTTGTATAAGTCAGCATGCAGAGCAAAAATAGGCTTATTACCTTTATAAAATAAGATATAAATATATCTGAATTGTTGTGTTATTATTAAAAAGAAGGTATTTGAGTAACTCTCATATTTATTATTGCAGTCATTGTGGTTTTATGTTTCTTTGTGCTTGAAGGATTCACCTTTCAGGCTTCATATGGGATACATGGCTCACTGTTGGATGTATATGCTCAGGATGACAATGATAAAAAGCAATGCATAATAGTTCTAGAAATTTCTTTGCATACATATTTGCTAAAAGGCAATTTTAAAATTAACCTTACACATATGGGACCAGAATATAGTGATTTATAAGATGCTAGAAAGTATTGGTATATCTTAGAGGAGGAACATGTGACATGATTTCTATCATGATTAGTGATAGTTTACTAGTTGATATACTGCTTTGTTCTAAGCTCTTTCTCCTTCAAAGATCTGCCCACACCCTTGACCAGAAATTGAAGCTGTTCATAAACAAGATCAATGCATTTGTGTTCTCCCAGGAAGGGTATGATTTAAAAGTAATGATTTCTCATAGAAATAGAAAAAGGAATTATGAAATTCATTTGGCCCCATTCTCTAGGTCTTCTCTTCACATCATTGATTGTTTCTTTTGCTGAGAAGAGGCTTTTTAGTTTGAACTCATAAAACTTAATACCAAAAAACCACAAACAACCCAATCAATAAATGTCCTAAGGAACTGAACGGACACTTCTCAGAAGATATACAATCTATCAACAAATATATGAAAAAATGTTTAACATCTCTAGTAATTAGAGAAAGGTAAATCAAAACTACTCTAAGATTTCATCTCACACTCATCAGAATGGCAATTATCAAGAATATATACAAAAATAAGTGTTGACAAAGATCGAGGGTGGGGGGAAGGCACACTCATGCATTGCTGGCGAGACTCAAAACTGGTGCAACCAATCTGGAAAGCAGTATAGAGATTCCTTTTTTTTTAAAAAAAGTTACAATAGAACCACCATTTGACCAAGCTATCCCACTTTTTGGTCTATTCTCAAAAGAATTAATATCAGCATACTACAATGATACAGCCACATCAATGTTTATAGCAGCACAATTCACAATAGCTAAGTTGTGGACTCAACCTTGATGCCCTTCAATAGATGAATGGTTAAAGAAACTGTGGTATATATACACAATGAAATATTACTCAGCATTAAGAGAGAATAAAATTATGGCATTTGTAAATGAATGGAGCTGGAGAATATCATGATAAGCAAAGCCAATCCCCCCCCACCAAAAAAAAAAAAAACAAACAAATGTTTTCTCTGATAAGTGGATGCTAATCCATAATGAGAAGGGACATGGGATGAATGGAGGAATTTTGGATTGGTTAAAGGAGAGGGAGGAGAGGAGAGTGGGTATTGGAGTAGGAAAAATGGTGGAAAGAAATGGACATCATTACCCTAGGTACCTGTATAATTGCACAAATGTAGTGATCCTACTTCATGTACAATCAGAGAATTAAAAAAATTGTGCTCTATTTTTTTACAATGAATTGAAGAGCATTCTGCTGTCATGTACAACTGGTTAGAACAAATAAATAAATAAATTTAAAAAGAAATTTATTTGGATAAATAAGAGACCCAGAGTAGCCAAAGCAAATATTTGCAAGAAAAGTGAAGGAGGAAATACCACAATACCAGTTCATAAAATATACTACAAAGCTATAGGTACAAAAATGGCATGTTATTAACATCAAAATAGACATATAGACCAATTGTACAGAATAGAAGACACAGAGACAAACCCACATAGATACAATTAACACATACTAGACAAAAACACCAAAAATTTACATTAGAGGAAAGATAGTCTCTCTAACAATGGTGCTAGGAAAACTGGAAATTCATACACAGCAAAATGAAATTAAAACCCTGCACAAAACTCAACTCAAAGTGGATCAAAGACTTAGGCATTAGACCAGAAAATCTGCACCTAACAGAAGAAAAAGTAGGCCCAAATCTTCATCATGTTGGCTTATAACCTGACTTCCTTAGCAAAATTTCTAAAGCACAAGAAATAAAATCAAGAGTCAATAAATAGGATGGATTCAAACTAAGTGTCTTCTTCAGAGCAAAGGAAACAATCAGTAATGTGAAGAGAGAGCCTACAGAATGAGAGAAAATTTTTATCACATGCACATCAGAGCACAAATGTTAGCATATATAAAGATCTCAAAAAACTTAACAAAAGAAACTCCAAATAACCCAATAATTAAGGGGATTAAGGAACTGAATAGACACTTTGCAGAAGAAGAAATATAATCAATCAATAAATACATGGAAAAATGTTGAGTATTTATAGCAATTAGAGCTCTAGAAATTGAAACTAAGATTTCATCACTGTCCAATTAGAATGGCAATTATCAAGAATACTAGCAAAAATAAAAGTGTTGGTGAGTATGTGGGGGTAAACAGACACTTTTACATTGCTAGTGGGACTGCATGCACATTGGTGCATCCAATCCGGAAATCAGTATGGAGATTCCTCATAAAAAGCTTGGATAGAACCACCATTTGACCCAGTTATCCCACCCTTGGTCTATTTCTAAAAGGCTTAAAATCAGCATACTACATTGATGTTGCCACATCAATGTTTATAGCAGGTCAATTCACAATAGCAAACTGTGGAATCAACCTCAATGCCCTTCAATAGATGAATGGATAAAGAAATTCTGGTTTATATATACACAATGAAATATTACTCCACCTTAAAGGAGAATGAAATTATGGCATTTGCTGGTAAATAGAGTTGGAGAATATCATGCTAAGTGAAATAAGTCAATACCCAAAAGCCAAAGGTCAAATGTTTTCTCTGATACATGGATGTTGATCCATAATGGCTGAGGGTGGGGGAGGTTCAAGGGAAGAATGGAGAAACTTTAGATTGGCCAGCTGGGAGTGAGGGGAGGGCTGTGGGTATGGGGATGGGAAAGATGGTGGAATGAGATAGACATTATTACATATGGACCCTGTGTTCAGATTTTTAAAAATAGAATACCTTCTTAAAATAAGAAAGTAGCCCTAAATTTTGTGTTTTATCATTGTGATATAAAAGAGATTGAAAACACTAAAGCAAATCAAGAAGAAGAACAACAAAAAGATGGGATAATAGCAGATTATTAAATAGCATATTATTGCTACATGAGGGTCTGAGCAGGACTCCAGAAGTAGAGAAGGCCCCTCCTAGGGCCTCCCAGCTTCTTTATGAAGTCACAGAAGAGAAAGTAAGATGCAACAGGTACAAGGAAGAGAGCCTGAGACTTTCTATAATGCGGAAAAATACCCACTCAAGATTGGGAGTGACAGCAATCTGAGTGTCACCTGCCTTGGTCTGAAGTTTTACCACTTGTAGAGGGACAGTAGAAAGGGGGCTGAAGAAGAGGTGCAGTCAGAGCAGGGTTGCACAATTCTGGGCCTGTTTTCCTTGTGCTTGTATATCACCATTGCATGTTCCAACCAGGCTACTTCTCTACATGCCATGCCTCAATGGAGTCTTAAATCTCCAACCAGGAAGGTGTGTCTTACTATTATAATGACATTAAGTTGATTTTTGGTAAATCTTTAAAGGCTATGCTCCCTGAAGGACTATTTCCAACAGACGTCTGGTGGTTTTAGTGCTTTTTCAGTCAAGCCTCAAGCCCTGGGCAGGGACATAGGCTCAAGAATGCCAACTGGGTTGCACACTAGTTATTTGTTCTACACTGCAACTCTTTATGGGCATTTCTCTTCAAACACAGCATTCACTCTCTCTGTATCATCAAATCCTTTCCCAAGTACAAATGTTAAAGCAGTTATTCTAAATGTACTCATGAGATTTAATGCACATGAAGGTGATTGTGATTGACTGTCCTGCAGACGATTATAATATCTGAAAAAAAAATTTAAAAAAATGAACACAGTGGAGAGTGACAACAAAAACAAAAGCAAAGCTGGAAGGGAATTTTGTCCTTGAAGAAAATGAAGTACACAGGGTAAAATACATACGGCTTTCCCCTCAGAATACTCCCAAGTCTATATAGTACTGGCACGTATTACTTAAGTTAAAAAATAGCATTTTACAATATTTTATTAAATGAGGTATCAAACTAAGTAATCTGTGCTCTCAAAGAAAGTGCATGTTAAGAAGGGATCCCATTCAAGGGATCCCCATGGAAGAAGACACAAAATTATCATTAATCTCATTCTTGCCTCATTCCTAAATGGCAAACACCTAAACAAGACTTGAAGAATTCTAAAGGAAAACAGTGGGAAAACAGAGCAGATGTCCCAGAGGTTTGGCACTGTATGAGAATTTTGAGCTTGAGTTCTTTCATGTTAAAAAAAATAATAACTTCAGTAAACACTTTTGGTTTCCCACATGGCCTTTATAAATAAACACAGGAAGAAAAGTCTATTAAATTGAGTGTGAACAAAAAATAATGTATCTTATTGAACAAAAAATAGCACTCATTAGAGGAAGTGTTTAGATTAACAGTCTCTATAATAAATCAAATTTCTAGGAAAATTATTGGTATACAATCAAATAAGAAAAATATGACCAATTGTCATATATGGAGAAAGTAGTCAATAAAAACAAGCCATGATATGACTAAAAGTTGGAATTGACAGAGAAGAAATTTAATTTTTAAAACTAGACTTGGTATAGTAAACAAAAAATATGGCTATAAGAATTAAACAAAAATAGAAAATCTTAGCATTATAATGGAAACTATGAAAATTCTGAAATGGAAAAACTACTCTGGATTATAGAAAAGTTTTCCTTGATGGGACTAAATGCTGATTGAAGAAGAAAGAACTGGTAGTAAAATTTTTTAAAAAATCGATATAAATAATTTCACCTGGAGAAATAAGAGTAAACAATTGAATAATAAACATTAAGTTGTCAGAAACCTGTGGGATTATTTGCAGCAGTCTACTATATGGGAAGTAGAGATTTTGAAGGAAAGGAAAGAAAAAAGGGGGTTGAAAATATATTCAACCTGGGTATAGTGGCATATGCCTGTAATCCAGTGACTCAGGAGACTGAGCCAGGAAGTTCACAAGTTCAAGGCCAGCTTCAGCAACTAAGTGAGGTCCTAAGCAATTCAGCAAAATCCCATCTCAAAATATAAACAAATGTATATAATTTTTTCAAAAATATTGATCCAAATTTTCTATTTTTTGTTCTAATGCCAAGGGACAAATTCACAAACTTAAATTAACCCCAAATTGAATGATATCGAGGCACATTGTTGTCACCCTCCTTTAAATTAAAGAAAAAAGATCAAATCTTTAAAATAATCCTAAAAAGACAAACTGTAGCTAGGAACACTGTTGGGGGACATATAATCCCAGCAACTCAGGAGACTGAGGCAGGAGGATCACAAAATCATGCTGGGCCTAGGCAACTAACTTTAGCAAGACCCTATCTCAAAATGAAAAATAAAAAGGGCTGGGGGTATACTTTGGTGGTATAGCAACTCTGGGTTCAATTCTCTGTACTGTAAACAAATGAACAAACAAACAAAAAGCAAGAAATTACAAACAAGGCTTCTCACCAGAAACAATGAATGCCAGAAGACCAGAGTATGTTTTCTAAGTCTCATAAAGTATAAGTCAACCAAGAATTCTTTCATCATCAAAAACATAATTTGTTGAGAGCCACAGACAAGTCAAGATGGCGCCTGGAACTTTGCAAGAGGGAGTGGTTTGAGAAGTAATGCCAGTGAGCCATTAAGATGATAGAGATTCCTTGATGACTGACTGCTGTGTCTAGATTATGTCAATTAAATTAAGCTGTGTGTAATCATTAAGATGATGAGGATTCCTTATTGGTTGACTCCTTTAAATAGTTTATGTTAATTAAGAACAAGCTGTGTATTCAGTTATGTATATATACCCCTACTGTCCTACAATAAAGTGGCTCCCACTCCTGCTGTATCAATCTTCACAAGTTGCTCGTCACCCCGCCCCCCTGTTAGTTTGCCCAGCCAGACTGCGGCAATAATTCAAAACATAAGGAGGAATAAGTTACTGTTAGATAAGTGAAAGTTGAGAGAATTAATCCTAATCAGATCTGTTATATAAAAAATTGAAAACATAAAGCTAAGGATAAATATACAAGATGAGAGCAGAATCTACAGAAACAGCGCTGAAAATGATGAGTATATAAGTAAATGTAAAAACCAAATTCTGTTTTAATTTGTTTAAAACACGTGAATATTTAAAGCAAAAACTGTACCATGGTGTTTGATTTATGAGGTATATAAGTATGAAATGTTTGAAAACAATAGAAGAAAAGACAAGAGAATAAAGTGGTACAGTATTAACTGTAAGTAAATCATTAATAATAAGTTTAGGAAACAATCCCTAGAGTGACCTTTAAAATAATATAAAGGTATATGCGTACTTTTGTACTAAGAATACACTTTAGAACAAAAACCAAGAGTTATAGTAAAGATTTTTCTTTAAACATATTGCTTTTATAGCTACTAAAAGCATAAAAGTTATATGCATTCATGAAAGGGAAAATGGTAATTTATGAATATACTTTAAATATATTGTAATATAAATATAAAAACAAAATACTTTGTTAAAATATAGGAACAGAGATGCTGGGTGTAGCTCGGTGATACAGCCCTTGACTACCATACTCTGGGTTCAATACAGCCCTTGACAAGCAGGCCCTGGGTTCAATACTTAGTGCCACATTAATAAGAAAGAAGGGGGAGGGGAGAGGGAGGGAGGGAGGGAAGGAAAGAAAGGAAGGAAGAAATGGAGGGATGGAGAGAGGGAGTGGAAAATAGAATTTAGTACCCTATTAAATAATATTTAAATTCATCCTTGGAATACAAAAGCTATTTAATATTTGAAAATCAGTGTAATTCATTGCATTAAAAATACAGAGTAGAAAGTCATAATCATTTCAATTTTAGATAAAAGACTTGACAAAATTCAACACAAACTCATTATCTTTTCTCCTTTTTTTTGCAGTCCCACAAATGCATTATCTTTTTTACTTTTTTTTTAATGCAGTCCTGGGGATCAAACCCAAGGTCTTCTTTATAGTAGGCAGGTTCTTTATCACAGAATTACATCTCCAGAACATTTTTTGTTAAAAAACAAACAAAAAAACAATTAACTGCTACATGAAAACAAATGTTGGGCATATTTGTGGGATAATGTGAATGTTTTTATATATGTATATATTGTGTAGTGTTTAAATCAAGTAAAATATATTTATCTCTGGGACATTTATCATTTCTTTTTGGTGAAATCTTTCATAATTCTTTGTTCTAGCTTTTTGAAATATATATCATATTATTATTATACATAGTCATTCTGCTATGCAAGAGCCACCACAAATTTTTGCTCTATGTAACTGTGTTTCCCATCCTTCCCTCCCCTTTGCTCCCCCTGGCCTCTGGTGACCACCATTCTACTCTCAACTTCTATGAAATCAATGGTTTTAGATTCTATATGAGTGAGATAATGCAGCCCTTGTCTTTTGGTGCCTGAGTTATTTCACTTAGCATCGCACTTTCCAGTTCTATCCATTTTGATGTACAACATTCCATCTTTCCACAATCACAATATTCTAGTAAGGCAAGGTAAACATTATGCAGAATCATAATGTAGATGTGGCTTTTTCAAAGAATTTCAGTTCACAGATTATTCCTGTTCAATAACAGGAAAACATCATAGTAATAAAAATCAGAAGAGTATTTTCCTATTTGCTAGTGATTGGAAGGAAGGTGAGGGAGTATTCTGCAGTAATTTATATATTCTATATCTTTCCAGTGTGATGATTAAAAAATACATTTATAAAATTTATTCATTGTAGACTTAAGAACTCTGCATTTACTGCATGTAAATTTTAATTCAAATGGGTCTATAAAATGGGATAACATATTAATACCAAATTCCAGGAAGATGATACACTACAAAAATTTGAGAACAAGCTTTAACGTCAAAGAGAACCGTAATCCAGCTCTTCCACTTACTGGCCATGTGGCGTTGGATGATTCATGTGACATGTCTGTGCCTATACTTTCCAGCAGAAGAACAAAGGTGACAATATCAACCACACAGAGTTGTCATGAGTCTTGTAGGATAATATGTGCAAAAGCCTTAAAACAATGACTAGAAAAAGAGTGTGTTCAAAAAGTAGTAAAAATTATTATAGTTAAGCAGTAATAGTTTTTTCTAAAGGAACGCAGTGGTTTCATGCTTAGACTGAACTGTCTTCTTAGAAATGTAATACAATGCATGATATCTCTCTGTGCAGAGACCCAGATAGACACAAAGATGGAGGAAGGATAAAAGAATATCAGATCAGATTAGCTGCAGCACTCAAGAGAGAATGCTCACATTAACATAATTGATGGAGACTGCGGAATGCAGGGTTGTGTCAATAGGATATTGTGAGGATTAAATGAAGTGCAACATGAAAAATTGCTTGGCCTGGTGTTTCATATTCAGGAAACCCTCAGCAAGCAGTTAAAATTAATCTATTCATATTCACATCAAAATTTTTCCAAAGCACAAATACTAAGAAACATAAAAAAGCTTTCTAAAAACATTTTCTTATTCAGAAAATGCACTCAATATGCAACCCCCATATAATAGTTCACTCTTTTTTATGTTACTCATTTAGCTGTTACTCATTTTTCATCTTACGTTTTGTGCAGGTCAAAATTTTTCTTCTGTGGTAACATTAAAAGTTTTATCCAAGTATACAAATCCATATATCTGAGTAGAAGATGTTTTTTCTTAAATATTTACTTAGTCCTAATTGTTGCATTTAAATTTCCTACCCTGTCAAACTCTCAAGTATGTTAATCATTTCTATTGCTCTTCCAATATATTATCCTTAGTTTATCTAGTTCCAAAGGCACATGACAGTGTGGATGTCTCAGTTTTAATTTGTTTTTGAATATGGAAACACTAAAAACTTTTTCAAATAGTTATACTAAATAGATACTAAAGCCCATAATATAATTATAATTCTATCAATTTGGAACTCATCCCCTTATTAATTCTGCTTATTGCAAGAATTATTTTGAGTGAGGAAATTTCAATATAACTCTTTTTCATCCTTTCAACAAAATGATTAAATATATTTTTTCCGGTATCTTTGGTCAATTCATGAAATTTATTTTCATCATAAAATAAATTCATTACATGATATATAGTATTCTTATTTATTAGTGTTTTTTAATTTCTTTCTACAACTTCTACAGCAAGTTTTTTATCTATTTTAATCATCAACAAAGCCTTTCCAAAGAGCATCAGGGAAGAAACAAGTGAAGGTAAAATATTATAAATCAGTTATCAGTTTTACTATTCATCCATAGCCTCTTAAACACTAGCAATGGAAAAGAAAATAAGACTGAGAAACCTTCTCTACCATGGCGTAATCTGAGGAAGGATATTGGAGAATAAATAGACTTTGGATGCTAGCCACTCAAAATAATTTTTGCAATAAACAACATTATTAAGAATTAAATATCTTAATTGATAGAATTATAATTATATTAAGGTCTTCTAATTAGCATAACTATTTGACAAAGTCTTCAGTGTTTTAAAAGCTAGATGTATCTTCTCAATGCCAATTTCCATTTAACTTAAACCATATCACAGTCCTGACTTTGGAAACCTTTTTAATACATGCACAGTTAATGATAATGAAAAATATAACTAATATGGGTATTAAATACAAACATGCCAATAAACAAGATCTTCTTGGAATACCAATTACTATTCTATTCCTAATAATGTGTATATATCTTAAGATTGTATTTACACTAATAACAAAAGAATATTTTTTAAAAAATGTTTTAAATATATTAGCATTTATTTACAATAGTAAAATTTAGCCTAGACCTTAACAGAATTCCATGCATTCCACTTTAATATAATCCAAATTAATTGCAGAGTTTTATGGTTTATTTCAACTTTTCTGGTCTATTTTTCCACTAACATATTGATCAATTCTCAATTTTGCCTGTAACAAAGAATCAGCCAGACAAAACCTTCCTTGTTTTCTTATGAATATTACCCATTCAGTGGTACATTAGTTCTAACATTTTTATAAACATCACTAAAGTTAAAAATTCTTACTTTAAGACTGGATAATGGGGCTAGGGCTGAAGCTCAGTGGTAGAGCACTTGCCTGGCACACGTGAAGCACTAGGTTCAATCCTTAGCACTACATAAAAAATAAAATAAAGGCATGCTGTCCATCTATAATTATAAAAACATTTTTAAAAGACTGAATAATTATCAGTTAAAAGGAAAAATATGATCAACTGATCTTTCTTTGTTATTAATGTTTATTTTCTGTTTTGTTTTAGCCTACTCTGAGTGCACAAAGCATAAAATGCATGCACAATTCAAGAATTTAAATATATGCTTTCCTAGGCCCTTCATAAAAGGGAGAGCTTTTAATGACAACTCCAATGTAAAAGGTAATATTAAAAAGATAACAAATCATGATTTTTGTACAAAACTAAAATCAACACATGTCAAAGATCATATTAAGATCAGTGAGTGAAGGAACTAGTGAGATACTAAAACTCCCTCAAAATAATTTTAAAGTGTTTTTACATACTATATAGATAAATAAGAATTCTGAAAAAAATGAACTAGCAGTATGAATTCCAACTTCCATGCACTAGGAATCAACCCTACTCCTACTCTGCACAGCAATAAACTGAACATGTGAAATAACATCAAGAAGGAAAATAAAATATATTATGTGAAAAAAATTAAATGAAAATAAAATATATTTTGTGAGAAAAAAATAAATGAAGTAGTCACATGAAGACTTAATGATAAGATAACATTTGAACATAAACCTAAAATTGTAGAAAGAAAGCACCATATGCAAATTACTAGGCAGACATTTTCTGCACAGGGATATAAAGACAAAAACAACAACAAAGTTATATTTACCCTGAAGAAGGAGCTCTGAACACATGAGGGATGGTTAGAAGCAGCAAGTAAGTCAGTATGGCTAGAACCCACTGACAGGACAGACATAGGGGATAATGTTAGAGAAGCAACATCAGGGGTCACATTTTGTAAGGACTCTGAAGAAATGGAAAGCCCTCACATGAAATGTATGGTGGTAAAAGTTCAGTTCCAAGGCTGCCAGACATTTACACAAGCATAATATCCACCTATTGCATTTAAATTTTGTAGTTGTAAAATATTAACTTGCAGCATAAAATTTGCTAACTATTAAATAGCGCTGTGTGTTTAGTTGCTGTAATTGAGATCTAAAAGCCAGTCGTAAAAACAAGATAAAGATTTATTTCTATCTTGCATAAAAGAAAAAAAAATATTTCTATCTTGCATAAAAGATTTCTATTTTGCAAATTAGATCTGGCAAAACAGTTCCTTCTATTTTCTTTACCATCTCAAGCATTTTGCCCTCTTCAGGATGGTCCAAAATGAATAACTATTCTAGTGAGTGAGAAAGGGTAAGGGGAATACCTTTCCCATAAGGATGCAACCAAAATCTGTGCACATTGTTTCTTCTCCTGGTCCCAATGGAGTTTATTTCTGTTACATGTAACTGAATGGGAGGCTGGGATGTCTACTCTTTATTCTGGGAGGCCACCTGCCAACTTAAAATGAGGAGTTTTGTTACTAGGAAAGAAAGAGATAATGAATATTTTAGAACAATTAGTGTTCTCTGCTTTAAGTATATTCAAATAATAATTTTACTTTCAAAATTACTCAAAAACTTTAAAAACACTATGACAGGAAGGACAGAATAGCAGTAGCTGACCAAGCATCAAGGTATGGTAATTCCATTCTAGACCAACCACGACTAGCTGTACAACCTTTAACCAGTCACTTAATATCAATATTCATTCCTTCTTTTGTAGTACCAGACTGAAAATACTCAGTTGCACCTAAGAGAAGCATTGTCCCTAAAACTTTTAATGTCATTTTTACTAAATGTATAATAAATGGAAAATACTGAAGCCTGGACAATTATACAAAAATTCAACAGCAGAGATATTTGGCTTCAGCTCAAAGCACACCAGATGTGTCTCTTAAAACCCACTACCTTTGGAAGTTTTAAAAAAATACAAAAGACAAGTGAAAATAATCTGTTCTACCTCTGTCCACATAGAACTATACAATTGCCTCACTGATGGGGCACCATGACTCAACTAAATGCACACAGGATAACTGGCTGATACTTTGAGGTCACAGCTAATAGACAAGTCAGATAACCTTCCAAAATAGAGATTGAAATGAGCAGTTCGCTTTATCTGGTTACCACAGTATTCACTCACAGAAAGCCACTGGTTGTAAATGTGCCAGAGAACCAAATAAATGCTTTATTTGGTTTTTACAAGTCACAGTAGATGCTAAGATGACTCTGTCATGTATTGGATCTTGCCAGGGATTTTGTTTCCATCATTGACTACATTTCTTCACATCCCATTTGGGATTCTGACATTTTGCCAGCAGCTTCAGGTGCTAGGAGAAGGTTCATTCACAAGGCCAAACCATTCATGCCAAAAGTCAAGTCCTTTGCTGCTCTCTGCATGAGTGCAGGGAAGTCTCTCCTGGAAAGAGAAAAGGAGAATTGTCAGTCTTCAAGCTGTGATTGGTGTCAGATTCCTAGCAAAGCAAGTGAGTCTGAAAAAACAGTAACCAGGGATAAAACAAAGAAATAATCTAGAGTCTACCAGTATTTTGAAAATAAGAAAAAAAAAATGTAGGGGTAGGTTATAAAATAAGAGAAAAGCAAGAAACATATACACTTCCCTCTCCATTTAGGTTCTAACAGCTGTAATCTATCTGAAGCAAGTTTAATGACTTAACACTTTTGATTAACTTTTGTTTAACCTTGTTATGAGCAACATGATTAAAATAAATGATTAAAACACGTACTGCTGTACATTATTCAAATGTTCTATGGGAATCAGTGATGTCTATTTAATGGGTTAATTTGGTGTTCAGTTTAAAAGGCAAAATCCAGTTATGATGACAGAGCACGAATGGATAATGGCTCAGATCTGCAATACAGCAACAAACCCCACAGATAAAGTGACAGAATAGCTTTCTGTGGATATGTTTAATAATTGAGGCACTGAATACCCAAGGTTCAGTTTATTCACTCTGGTCTACTTAGCACAATTGGACTGATTCACTGGAATAAAACTTTGAATTTTCCATCTCATTTTGGCTTTTTTTAAAGTCAGGAATTGTTAATGTGGGTTGAAAAAAGAAAACAAAATGTCATTGCACAATGGAAACTTTCAAAGCCTAAAATTACTCACCTGTTCCTCAGCCACCTTTTATGGATAGTTTTGTAAACTGGGGATGGTTACATTTTCTGTAAAAATAAATCTTTAGAAATTACTTTTGGAATCTAAACTATAAAGCAGTTGTATTTAGTTAAAACATCATATACTTTAGAGTTGTCAAGTAATAATTTCAACTGTGGTGCAACATTTTCTCAGTGATTCAATTAATATACTCAGATCTATCTACCTATCTATATTGATATTATAAGCTGTCCTGTAGGCAATAAAAATATTAATTCATTTTCTAACTTCATCATGATGTTTACAATAAAAGACTGTAGTACACAGAGTAGTAATGTTCTCAACCCAGTACAGTACAGTAGGTTAAGAACATTGACCTTGGTGCCAGACTGCTTAGGTATCTTAGCGCTTTTGAATTCATACCTCTCTGTGCCTCAGTTTCCTCATGTATAAAATTGGTATAATAATAGCATGTAGGGCTTAGGATTATTCTATGGATAAGCTGAATTATTTAATTGGAGAGAGGGGCATGGACATCAACCAATGAGTAAGGAGGCCAGGAATCTGCACAGAGCAACTGCCTTCAGTGCACACACTTGAGCCATGCAATGGACATGTCAGTTGAGCCTCCTGGTCAGTTATGGGCCAATGTGAGGCAGGGCAGAGCTTACTCCCAGAGGAAATGATCATGCATGTTGATTACCAGTATGGGTTAGTCAGGGGATCAGGCAGAATCTCTCAAGGGCAAGTGCTACCTGAGTGGGCAGCTTGGGTCTGAATGTATCCATGCTGGGGCTTTGAAGACCACCACCCACATTTGCTGGGTCCAGAGGCAACAGTGTCAAGCTGGGGTGATGACAGCCAGAAAGGAAAATCAGGGTTGCAAAGGCAATCATATAAGAGAGCCTCCTGCTCCTCTTCCTGGTCTTTCAAACAACACAACAGAAATGATTAATGATGTACTATCTTATCCTTGAAGAGTTCCCAACTAGCTAGCAAGATAAACATGCAATTAACTCAAGCATCTCATAATGAGAAATGCTTTGAGTTGAATCCCTGAAGGATGAGTATGAATTCTCCAAGCAGGTAAGGGAGAGAAGGGAATTAAAAGGTAATATCTAATGCCAATACCACAAGGAACTTATCAGAAGCATAAAAGTGTACTGTGAGTTCCAAAAAGAGCATTTAATTAGAATTCTGGGCCCCCAGGGGAGAAAGGATCAAGAAGAGGTGGGGAGGAGATGAGAAAGTGATACTACAGAATGGAAGGCCAGAGCTTCCTACTAGTGTAACAGAGAGAACAGTGAGAGCTGGAGGGCTCTTGTTTCACACACTGCAAGAATGAAGTTTGCAGACTAAGGAGGGTGAGAATTCAGCAACAGGTTTATTAGGAGCAAACAAGAAAAACTCCCTCCGCCTGCAGGGGTCCCTAAGCAGGTACAGTGGGTGGCTTGCACAGCATGTGCACTCTTGCTCTCTCTCTCTCTCTGTCTCTCTGTCTCTCTCTCTCTCTCTCTCTCTCTCTCTTTCTGTTTTTATACTGTTTTGCTGAAAAACTAAACTTTCATTGGAGAGTCCCCCTTAATTGCTCTCTTTCTCTAACTCAATTTTATTTTCTTATTCCCTTAATGGGATGGTTTAATGTGTTTATTAACCTTGTTCCTTTATACAAAAGAATTGCTTGCGTTCAAAAAAACTCATTGGTGTTAACTAATGTTAGAGTTGTCAAAGCTTAAGGCAACACAGAATGCATGAGCAACAAAACATGAGTGGGCCTTCCAGTCAGGCAGTCAAAAAGAAACAGAAAAACAAGCTGCAGCCTAGGATTTTAACTTGGGTAGATCATCCTACCTCATCCTGGTTTCCTCAGCCACACTCTTTCACCATGATGTTCTGCCTCATTAATTACTGAAAGGCCCTGTTTTATATGAACATAAAGAGGAGGAAATTTATTCTGTAGGAAATTAGGAATCAGCAGGAGTTTGAAAACAGGAAAATGTAACATGTTCAGAATCATATCTTGATCTTTATTTCCCCAGTCGTAATGAGAGAACTGCATGAGAGGAGAGAGCCTGGTGTGCAAGGAAGTTCAGGGAAATAGACCACTGGAATGATGTCCACAGAAGTTGGAGTGTAAAAATAAATGAATGGTAACAAAAAGAAATAGGAACTTCTAGCCCCAGACATCATCAATTCTCCTTTATTTTAAAATATTTTTTTAGTTGTAGGTGGACACAATATCTTTATTTTATTCATTTATTTCTATATTTATTTGGTGCTGAGGATCAAAGCTAGTGTCTCATACTTGTTAGGCAAGTGCTCTACCACTGAGCCTCAAACCCAGCCCCATCTCCTTATTTTTATAATCAACTGGTATGGAAAGACTTTTTTAAAAAAAACATTTGATATAAGAAATTTTAGAAAAGAAATAAACATAGGATCTCAGAAGAGCACATATAGATATATTTCACTTGACCAAAAATATCTCCACACATCAGCAAACCATCATAGACTATAAATTTTTGGTTATCTGCTATTTTCAAAAAATGACTCATTTACTATATATATACATGCACACATACATGTGTAATAAAGTATAACTTGATACACAAATAACCCCCAACGATGGATGTTCATAAGTATATAGTTCATTTGCGAGAGGTTCAACTCAATATTGATCCCACTGTAGGTCTCAATTTGACCCTTTCTTCTTTTCTAACAGAGAGTAGAGAAAAATAAGGCAAATCAGCCATGATTTTTGGCAAAGCACATCTAAGATAAGTTCTACCAAGGTCCTGTGCCAAAAATCCCTCCCTGACTGGCAATATGCTTCTGCTTTGGACCTACAATCATCTCAACAGACATTCATCTCAACAGCTACAGCTCAAAGACAAAAAAGGAAAGCAGGTGGGGTATTTCCACCATATGGGAGAGGATCCCTAAAAAGGGAAGGATTAAATGTGCATACTCAATAAAGAAAGAAATCTGTTATGGTTTAGATATGGTGTCCCCCAGAAGCTCACATGAGAGACAATGCAAGTAGGTATGGAGGAGAAATGATTGGATTATATTCTCAACCTTATCAGTGAATTGGTCCCTGATGGGATTAACTAGGTGGTGACTGGGGTGTGCCTGGAGGAAGTGGTTAATTCGGGGCAAAGCTATAGAGGACATATTTTGTATCTCAAGAATGGAACCTCTCTCTCTGCTTCTGATCATCATGTGATCTGGTTTCCACCACCACACACTTTCACCATGATATTCTTCATCACCTTGAGCTCCAAGGAATGGAGCCATCCTTCTATGGACTAAGATCTCTCAAAACTGTGTGCCCTGAGATAAACTTTTCCTCATCTATAATTGTGCTTATCAATCCTTTTAGTGACCGCACTAAAAAAGCTGACTAAAATAAAATGTGTGTGTCCAATCACAAGAAATGTATACAGGAATGGGAAAGTAACCATTCTCACAGTGTGGGTAAAGTAGACAGCACATATCTTGACAATTTGGAAAAGAATCCCCTTTATGTTGCAGAGGAGCGCACTCAGGGCCCACCCAAGAGTCTTGGACTGGAGGATTCTATTTCTTAAGTAGAAAGGCAATATACAGAATATATTGCTAAGGGTAGTTATGACAGTAAACTAAATTTATTTACTTGAAATGGAGAGAGAGAGAGAGAGAGTGGCTAGGATATCAGCCATGGAGAAAAGAGACCAGAAAACTTCATGGGTACCATGCTTTAGCCCACACACTCAAGTCTTGTGGGATAGATGACAGTTGAGCCTTCGGGCTAGTACATGGAAAATTGTGAGGTTTATTGCCCCAGGAAATAAAATATACACAGACCACAGTAGGGGTCAGCTAGGAAAAGAGGCAGAATATCTCAAAGACAAGTGCTACCTGAGGAGTCTGCTCTGGTGCTGGTTACTGGAGATGCCCATGACTTGGTCCAGTGGAGGGGGTAGTGGAAAATTGTCTAAGATAGCAGCATCTTTCACGTCAGCCTGGCAACTATGATAGAATCAGGGCCAAAGGCATTCATGGAAGTTCTCCAACAGGAGCAATGGCCATTTCCTGGCAAAGGTCAAGCAGCAGATGGAGGAAAAGACGAAAGGCTCAAAAGGTAAAGAAATTCTGTGGTGATAACTGCAGTTAATAGCATCAAAGATCACAGCTGTGCTTTTAGAAAATAAAAACTTGGGAGAGTCAGAAGGCAAATACATAGCTCTTTTGAACATCATCATTTAACTTCAAAACAAAAGGAGAATAAAGAAATATGGAGATAAAATCATCATGATGCCAATTAAGCCTATTGCAAAATATAGAAATTTATTGTTAAAATAGGCTTATTTACACTTTACCCTAAATGAGATGTTGGGATAGCTAGACAAGAACAAGTCTCATCCACAGATGAAGTTTTGGAAGAAAGAACACCAGATTGAATATCCTGTGGGAAAACCTGATCTGAGAAGTGAGAAGGAGCTGAGCTGCACATATTAAGAATTGACAGTTCCTAATAAAATTATCCCCTCATCCACCTATGAATAGGAGTGAGCAGAAAGAGAATTTCTCTCCCTAACCTACCAGTTTTTCTCTAGGAGAGTAGAGTAGCAATTCTCTTCCCTTTGCAGAAAAAGTGAGGAGCAGGGACACTACTCCATTAGCCATACAATAATAGCAACTACAATTTATTAAACTTTTGGTGTCTGCTAGCATCATGCCTTGTGTGTATTACCTAATTTAACACTCACTACAATCTTGTAGGTAGGTATCATTTCAAAAGTTTACACTTTGAAGACCAATATACAGAATCTGAGGATTAGGTATTTTACTCCAGATTATACCATTAAGAGGAGTCAAAGTCTGGAATCTGTGCTTTAAATGTACTTTCTGCTTTCTACAGGTGAAGACTGTGAATTACCTAGTGCTGCACCAGTAAAGCAAAGAGACTGGGTAAGAATGGGAGTGAATTCAAGTTCCACACAGTATTTCCGGGTAGGGAGAGGGAACTGACAAAAGGCCCTTTCTACTTACTTTCTATAGGTGGTTAGTTCCACTTTTAGAGACACTCTTCAATGCAAATCTATAGATATTTGCACAGTGTTATTTAATCATATCATATATATGGAATACATAGTTCCATATTCCAAGTACATACCGAGAAAATCATTGTAGACATTAACTTTGGTTGTGACTCTCTTAACTAGATCTACAATCATCACTCTTTTACCTCTAGCTACATCCATTATATACTGTTGTAAAAGACAGCAATCTGTTTACAAAAACATATTATTTTGCACATATAGAGCTACATCATTCCAAATTAAAATACTTGTGATCCAAGATACTTAAATTGCCATTAACCTATGCAAAGAAAACTAAAACAGGTTGAACACTCCTCATCTAAAAATAAAAATCCTAAATGTTCCAAGACCTGAAACATTTTTGTAACAATATGATGCCTCTAGTAGAAAATTCCCACCTCGCCTCATATAATAGGTTAGGGTCAAAATATCCCCAAAATATATAGAATTACCTAAAAGGCATATATGAAACATAAATGAATTTTGTATTTAGACTTGGGTCCCATCCTCCAAATATCTCAATAAGTATATGCAAATACCACAAAATCAGAATAAAAAAATCTGAAACATTTCTGGTCATAGCAATGCAGATAAAGAAGAGTCAACCTGTATAAAAATAAATAGATGATTTGCATTAAAGCTGTTACAATTCTTACTATTTTGTGGTACTAGAGCAAGAAAGGGATAAAATACATATTCATATGTGATCTGAATAGTTAAGTCAGAAACAAAATGTTGTGATATTTGCATCTTCATAAATATGTTTTTATACTACATAGCCTTCATATGCTTTTTGGAAGCCCCAACTTTCCCCCATTCTAACCACAATAGAATATACATAAAGATAATAGAACACATACGCACATGCACACAAATATTCCACTTGCACTACCTTGAGACAGGGGCAGGTTAGAACAATAAAATAAAAAACAGCATTTCAAGGGAAGATCAAATCTTTAACAAAGTGGTCAGTGACCTCCTTTTTTCTTTCGTGTTCACAGTTACCATCCTGGTGACTCTGTTCTGCCTTTCCTGCTGTTATTAATCCTTCCCAGGTATGCAACTCTCACCTAACAATATTCCTTCTACCATGAAAAGAAACGATCTGGTTAATGAATTGATATATACCCCTACATAAAAGTATTTGTTAAAGATTAGTCTACAGCATGAACAGAGCTAAAAAAAAAAGTAATAAATCTGTAGAACTTCAAACACAAATACAGGAGATTTAGGGGAAGAAGGTCTTGCTGGTTATTTTAAAGTTACACCATCTGGAAGTTATACACCTCTGGAAGTTAAGGCTGATTCCAAGGACATCAGTGATGGAAAAAGCTTTTAAGTAAGTAAGGTCAGGTATAAACAGTGTAGATTCCAGTGGTTCAGGAGGAGGTCTTCCTGTGTCCCAATAGCTTCTATATGCATTCTACTGTTCACTTGTTCACTAAAATTCCAAAATCAAGACAGTTTACTTTTGTTGGTGTCTTAAAAATTTACACACTCCTAGACTATATAACATTCTAAGATTAATTAAGTATCCAGTCAATGTTTTCAAAGATACATCTATGTGCCTGACCATGTGCAAAGTACTAAGGATATGAAATATATGTGGAAAGGGGTCAGTAATCAGATTGGAACCTAGACATGTAAACAGACAACTAAAAGGCAAGGTCATAAGAACCTGCACAGAGCTGTGAAAACTGAGAGTAAAACTGAATCACCAGGAAAAACTATGAGGAGAATTCCTATAAGAGTTGACTGTTTAATTAGATCCGAGATAAGTATGATTTTTGATCAAAGGAAGAAGGCAGCAACATTGTAAAGAATTGAAAGGACACTGGGGGGGGGGTTGGAGAAACAGACTGTGGATAAAATAATCTGTTTATTTATCTTCATTTGGTCCTAGAAAAAAGTAACAATTTTTAAACACACAAAAAAATATTCATGCATGTCCTTCTGATAAGGCTAAAGACATACCAATGCATTAATAAACCCATGTATGCAAAGTACAAAATACTGAGAAAATATATAACAGAAATATGAGTAGGCATGGGAATTACTAGATAAAAGTCTACAGGCATCTAGATGGAAAACAAAATTTTTTTAAGTATTTTGCTATTATTTTTTGACTGTCTGAATTAATCCATTTATTCAATTTTATTGAATCTCTACCAGTTGCTATGTGCTTTTCAAGGCAATGGGATATATTAAAGAATAAGTCAAGGTAATCTGATTTTGTAGAGCTAACATTCCTCAAGAAGGGGATAGAAAATAAACAAATAACAAATAGGTAATATAATTCCACATGTGGGTGTGTTGAAGCTTCTTGCATGTAGCTAAAATTGAGTTACTGTCAGAAACCTTCCCTCAAGAAAAAGTAAAAAGCCAGATAAAACAGAAGGAAAATAAAGCACTTCTGACAAGGCATTAGAGACTGACTGAGCTACTAGAACTTGAGGACTCAAGAGCCCAGCAACCCTGAGAATGGACCAGATGTTCTGTGGGCCATGCTTCCCTCTCAGCAGGTCCTGGAACCAGGCTAACTGCTAAGAATCACATTAGCACATTAGACAACCCCCTCAGTGTGTGCAGGAGTGATTTAATGGTGATGAAAACCAAACTCCTTGGGAAATTTTGTTGCTATCTCCGTCTCCTGATTTCCCAGAAGGTCAGAAAACAACTTAGTTTCTTTTTGGTGATATGGAACTTGAGTGACTCCATT
>NW_025999968.1:12483923-12512081 GCF_001458135.2 Marmota marmota marmota | reverse complement strand
GAGAGAGAGAGAGAGAGAGAGAGAGAGAGAGAGAGAGATTCACTGCCAGATACAAAATACATATCCCAATTGTATGCCTCCAATGACCCACCTCTTCCAGCCACACCCTACCCAAATTAATCACATCATGGTGTTAATCCACTAACTGAAAGACTCTCATAACCCAATAATTTGTCCTCTAAACTTTCTTGCATTGTCTCATGCATAAGCTTTTGGGGGCCACGTAATATCCACATTATAACAGCATACCAGGAAGAAGAGCTGGAACAATGGGTCAGAAGTAATAAGGAGGGGTCAGGACATCAGGAAACTTAGATTAATGGGAATTTTAAAACTATTGCTAATGATTCCAATAAAGAGTGTGATAGGCCTAAGATTCTAGATTTTTCTGAAACATTCCAAAAGGTAATGGATTAATTAGAGGTGAAGCCTTCGCAACTTGCATTCAATTCTTATCTTTGGAAAAATAAATGCTGCTCAAGTAGCCCTCCTTTGATAGAGACTAGGAAATAGGAAAGATTTGTTTACTTGTAATTAACTTGGGTTATCTTTCTTGAATTGTTGCTAAGGTGCCAAGATTTCTATCTACCAACTGTTTTCAGAAGTTGCTGCCAGGGATCTCTCTGACTTTAATAATTCTACTTTCCTCAGTGAAATTGTCTTTGACATTCTGGAGACTGCACTACATCAGCACATGTTTGTATTAGACCTATTATTTCATATTTTCTCTTGGAAAAAAAAACACTTCTCATAATCTTGGTAGTTAAGTTTATTTATCACTACTGATCCTGATCCTACTAAGCCATAATCACCAATGAACTTTTAAACTTTTAACCTGGAAAGTAATCTTGATTTCAAAGAACTAGAGAGGAAGTATATGAGAGACCACTCTCATATACAAGCATTTAGCATACCAGAAATTTTATAAATGTACGTGATGCAAATATTTTGTATACTTTCTTCAAGTGGACAGATAGATACATACACACACACACATACACACACACACACACCCATGCTTACATACACTGTTATGGTTTAGATAAATAGTTTCCCCAAAAGTTCATGTGTGCAACAGTGAAAGAGAGTTTGGAGGTGAAATAATTAGGTTATGAGAGTCTTAAACTAATCATTGCATTAGTCCTGTAGTAAATATTAACTGGGTGGTAACTATTGGCAGGTAGGTTATTGCTGGAGAAGGGCCTTCATATATTTTTTCTTTAGGTTTTATATAAGTTATCTGTCCAAGGGGAGTGGAACTCTCTGACTCCTTCCTGGGTGCCATGTTCCCACCTGTTTTCCTCTGCCACAAATTATACCTCACCTCCAGCCCTAAGGAATGAAGCCAGCCATCTATCAACTGAAACCTATGAAATTCTGAGCCCCAAATAACTTTTTCTCCTTAAAATTATTCTTGTCAGGTCTTTTGTTCACAGTGGCAAAATGTCTGACTAAAACACACACATACATACATAACAAATACACAAATGTGCATACATAATCAAAAGTGCCCTAGGTCAGATATTCCAGGGAACAGATTTTCATTTGGAGAGGAACACATCTAGAGAGATCTAAAAGTGCTTTTCAGATAATCTTTGGAAGGAAGAAAAAACAAAGCAAAACTGACCAAAGTTGGACTGGGCAAGCATAACTGAATGCCACTTCCATGATGCACCAGGTAACCACACTGGGATGGCCATTCAGAGCTGTTAAAAGGCCTTCATATGCCCATATCATTGATTACAGGCATTATCTGGAAGGAGTAATGACTATGGGTGAGTTTTCTTCAGGATGGTGCTCATTCAAATAGGCTAAGGGCTTTTTATTATAGTACCCTCAGCTCTTGAATGAATATTGAATTTATTTCTAAATGAAGATTTTGGTGGTATATCACAGTTTTTATGGAGTATCAAATTTGGATTTGGAAAGTCTCTAAAGTCGCATGTGTTGAAGACTTTCTCTGGTGCATCAATGTTTAGAGGTGGGACTGAAAAATTGACTGGATATTAGGGTTTTTGGTACTATCAGTGGATTAACCCATGATGATTTTCCTGCTTCAGCCTCTCAAATTGTCAGGATTATAGGCATGTATCACCACACCCAGATTAAATTGGTTTCTTCAGGTAATTTGTCAAAGTGACTAGAAGCCAAGTAACAGACAGAGGTAAAGCAGCTCTATAACATAAGCATATGATATTTATATCACATATATGTTTATATAGAAATTATAACCAATGTATATTTTATCTTATCTAAATATTATGCAAGAATTAAAAGATTTTATTTTAATAGCAAGAATTAATATAAGTCCAAGATCTTCAAATTATTATGCAAGTATTCAAAGATTTTTATTTTAATAGCAAGAATTAATATAAGTCCAAGATCTTCAAATTAACTAAATAAAGATCCTGAAGAGTCATATTTCAATTTTCATATTCAGATCGTTACCAATGATATAAAAATCCTAAGAATTATTTTTGTGATTGAGTAGACCACATTTTTAAAAAATATTAAACATGTGGGAATAATGTTGTTTATCTGATCAATACACTAGAAAAAAGAATTTGAATGAAATTAACCGTTACAAAATCAGGGAAAAGACACAAATGTTTTTAAATGAAAATTGTCAAATCAGTCAAAATTATTAAGGATTCACTTTAATTATGGAAACTGAGATTCTTATGCAAGTGTGTGTGTTTGTGTGTGTGTGTGTAACTTCTTTTAAACTGGCATTTTTCAACGAAAATTATTTTTAAGGGTGCCATATTTAAGACTTTGGGAAGGAAGTTTATTTTCTCTGATTTTTTATGTTTCTTCAAATTAAACTTTTATAAACTCTATGAGCTTCTATAAACCAGACAAAGCAAAGCTCCTTATATTAACCACATTTGTGTTTAATTTATTTATTTCTCTAGAAGAAGGAGTATATTTCATATATAAAAGAATATAGACACTTAGCTTACAGCTTAGTTCTGTACTTCAGTCATGGATTAAAATAAACACAGAAAACAAAACCTCACAAGTCTAGATCTCAAAAAGCTTTTTCTAGAAGAAAGTTAAGGAACAAATAGAATTTTCTGTTCTCCCTCACTCTAAAGTATAGGTCTCTACACACAAAGAAAGGATCATCAAAAAGCCCATAAAATCAAAATGACAAAGCCTGCTGTCACATTTAAAGATAAGTTATTGGTGATAGGAAAATTAGAACTAGAAACAAGGAAAAGAAAATGAGCCAGTGAAAGTAATATTTTTGGGATTGGCTTTTGATGATGGAGCCAAGAAAGGCTGTTACCTTCTTAGGCTACACAGTCTCTAAATGATACTTTAACACGGACATCTTGGTGGAACACACAATATGAATTAGAATATGAATTATGAATTAGAATGAATGTATAAAAATGAATTAGAATGAATGTATAAAAAGGTTCATTTATCTCATTGATAGAGGAACCAGGAAGAGTGTAAAACTAGTTTTCATTAGATTCATAACAAACTAAAAGTGAATGCCTTAACCCAGTCTCCTGCCAAAGGGGAGCATTCCATCTTTGTACCATTCAGCAGTTTGCTATTCCCTGTGCCCACCTTAATGGTAGTTTTGCTGGCTCAAAGATCCATTTCCATCTTTGGGGATGTCCCAACCCATTTTGCTTTATCTCCTGATGTGGCCTCTAGCTACTCTGGGCTGCCTTTCTAGTTTATTCAAGTTACCTCCTATTATGGTTTGGATCTAGAATGCCCCCAAATTCTGTGTGTTCAGACGTGGGGATTTGGGAAATTGATTTGATTGTGAGGACTCTGACCTCAACAGTGAATCTATCCACTGATGGCTAAATGGAATACTTGGAGGTTGGAGGTACTTGAAGGAAGCAGGTCACTGGGTCCACAGCCTGACTTATGACATTGCTTATGTTCTCTCCTGCATGTTTTTTCTCCCCTCCCTTTCCTCTTCCCTCCCCTTTTCTTCTACTCATCCTCTCTGCCATAATCTGAGCAGCCTTCCTTGGCCATGCCCTTGGAGGATGATATTCTACCTCACCACAGGCTCAGAGCAATGGAGTCAGCTGACCATGCACTGAAGCCATAAATCAAAACAAATCTTTCCTTCTCTAAGTTGTTGTTTCAGGTATTTTGATCACAATAACATAAACATAACACTTCTCCTGAAATGCCTAACATTACTTCTGTTAGTGTTTTGGTTATTTTTTAAGATTTGATTTAACTGTATTTTTCTCCAAATGTGCCTTTTTCCATTTCTCAGATATTCTAAGAAATCTTCGAAGTATCAAAAGGGCATATAAAGTGTTAAAATGGAGAAACAGTTTCTCTCCCTTCCATTATGTTTATGTATCATAAATTGAAGTAAAATAGTTAAACTGAACATTTAATGGGTGAAGACAAAGATTATTCAAAGGTTTATCTATGAGTGAGGGGTAAAAATTTGGTCCCAAGGTGTAGACTCTCTATGCACCTCACAGATTGTTTCTTTTTCTGAGAAGAAACTTTTTAATTTAAGTTCCTCCCATTTATTGATTCTTGGTTCTAATTCTTGTGCCACAGGAGTCTTATTAAGGAAGTTGGTGCCTAATCCCACATGATAGAGATTAGGGCCTACTTTTTCTTCTATTAGACACAGGGTCTCTGGTTTTATTTCTAGGTCCTTGATCTATTTTAAGCTGAGTTTTCAGCATGGTGACAGATAGGGGTTTAATTTCATTTTGTTGCATATGGATTTCCAGTTTTCCCAGCACCATTTGTTCAAGAGGCTATATTTTCTCCAATGCATGTTCTTGGCACCTTTTCTAATGTAAGATAATTGTGATTTTTGTGGATTAGTCTCTTTGTCCTCTATTCTGTACCATTAGACTACCAGTCTGTTTTGGTGCCAATACCTTGCTGTTTTTGTTACTGTTGTTCTGTAGTATAGTTTAAGGTCTGGTATAGTGATGCCACCTGCTTCACTCTTCCTGTTCAGTATTGCTTTATCTATTCTAGGTCTCTTATTTTTTCCAGATGAATTTCATGACTGGTTTTTCTATTTCTATGAGGAATGTCATTGGTATTTTGGTTTGAATGGCATTCAAGGTGTATAGTGATTTGATAGTGTGATCATTTTGAAAATATTAATTCTACCTATCCAAGAGAAAGGTAGATCTTTCCATCTTCTAAGGTCTTCTTTTATTTTTTCTTTAGGGTTCTGTAGTTTTCATTATATAGATCTTTTACTTCTTTCATTAAGTTCATTCCAAGTTTTTTTTTTTAAGGACATTGTAAATGTGGTAGTTTTCCTTATTTCCCTTTCTGAGAATTTGTCATTGATATACAGAAATGCATTTGATTTATGTGTGTTGATTCTATATCCTGTACATTGCTGAATTCATTTACTAATTCTAGAAGTTTTCTGGTGGAACTTTTTGGGTCTTCCAGGTGTAGAATTATATCATCAGCAAATAATGCTAATTTGAGTTCTTCTTTTCCTGTATGTATCCATTTAATTTCTTTCATCTAATTGCCTTGGCCAGTACTAAATAAATAATGTTGAATAGAAGTGGTAAAAGAGGGCATCCCATCCCTGTCTTCTTCCAGTTTTTAGAGGGAACGCCTTCAATTTTTCCTCCATTTAGAATGATGTTGGCCTAGGACTTAGCATAGATAACCTTTACGATATTAAGAAAGGTTCCTGTTACCCCTAATTTTTCTAGTGTTTTGAACATGAAGGGGTGCTGTATTTTGTCAAATGCTTTTCTTCATCAATTGAGATGACCATATGATTCTTATCTTTAAGTCTATGATGTGATGAATACATTTGATTTCCATATGTTGAACCAAACTTGCATGCCTGGGATGAATCCCACTTGATTGTGGTGCGTGATCTTTTTTATTATGTTTTTCTATTCCATTTGCCAGAATTTTATAGAGAATTTTTGCATCTATGTTCATTAGGGATGTTGGTTTGATGTGTCTTTTCCTGGTTTTGGAATCAGGAATGAGTTTGGAAATGCTGCCTCTTTTTCTATTTCCTGAAATCAATTGGAGATTATTGGTATTAGTTCTTCTTTAAAGGACTAGAAGAACTCGGGTGTTTTCACCCTGTCCTGAGCTTTTCTTGGTTGGTGGAGTTCTGAGGGCATCTTCTATTGTTTTGCTTGAAATTGATCTGTTTAACTTGTGTATACCATCCTGATTCAATTTGGGCAAATCATATGATTATAGAAATTTGTTGATGCCTTCAATATTCTCTCTCTTTTTTTTTTCTTTTTTTATTGGAGTATAAGGTTTCAAAAGTTCTAATTATCTTCTGTATTTCTGTAGTGTATGTCATAATATATTTTTTTTAACCACAGATGTTATTGATTTGACTTTTCTCTCTCCCTCTCTTTGTTAGCATGGCTAAGAGTTTGTTAATTTTATTTATTTTTTCAAAAAACCAACTTTTTATTCTGTCATTTTTTTAATTGTTTCTTTTGTTTCAATTTCATTAAATTAAGCTCTGGTTTTAATTATTTCCTTTCTTGTACTGCATTTGGTGTAGATTTGCCTTCTTTTTCAAGGGCTTTGAGATGTAATGTTAAGTCATTTATTTTTTGACATTTTCTTGTTTTAAGGAATGAACTCCATACAATGAACTTTCCTCTTAGAACTGCCTTCATAGTGTCCCAGAGATTTGATAAGTTGTATGTGTGTTCTCATTTACCTCTAAAATTATATAACTACTGGCATCAGGTGTATAAGTTTTAGACTGTTTTGTATTTCCATGAAAATGAATAATAATAACTATGAAGTGTTTGGGTTGTTTTACATAAACTTTTTATTTAAGCAATCCTTTTATATAAATGCATTTAATATATTATAGTGTATAAACACACCAAATTAACATCCTTTACACTCGGCCATTTAAGATAAATTTCTTCACCATGTTGCAGAGAATATTTCGTAATTCTATAGGAGTGAATACTGAAAAGAACACCTGTTAGGTAAAATAATATTTATAATGGAAATGAGTGTTTATAAAAATCCAGGTACCATTCCAAGTACCTTGTAAAAATATCTAATCCTCACCATAAATCTACAAGATAGGTAGAATTTTTCAAGCTTGGTTCTGAGTAATTAACCTTGGTGCTTCCTCACTGAGCCACATTCCCAGGCTTTTTCAATATTTTACTTAGGGACAGGGGTCTTGCTAAGTTGATCAGGCTCTGCCTAAAGTGCTGAGGCTGGCTTTGAACTTGAGATCTTCCTTCCTCAGCCTCCCAAACCACTGGGATTATAGGCATGTTCCACTAAACCCAGTCCCAGGCATGCTTACAATTTATATTATTCTCATTTACAAACAGGGGAACCAAGGCATATATTTCTAGTTAAGATCACCTAAGATCATTAATCTAGTAAGTGGCAGAGTCACCACAAAACATTAAACAAAAAACTCTAATTTCATTTTCATATGTGTCCACCAAAAACATATGTGATTATGTATTTCCAACTCGCCCACTAATATCATTTAAAGATAGAATCCTAGAGTTTAATAGCTCTGCTTGAATCCTCCAGAGGGCATGGCAGGAATTCAGAGATTATGGACACAGAGGAAAGAAGTTCAGGATGTTTTTCATGACCCTATTGTGTCTCATACAGAAGAATGTTAGAGAAGTGGGATATTTTCCTTATCATCTCTGAGGTCAGGTCATCTAGCCCTCTCCTGATTAGGCTCTACTGTAAGAAACTCAGAGAATGCTGAGCAAAACCAGCATAACATATGGCAGAAACAAATTCAACTTGATCTCTTTAAGACAGCACCAAACAAGGACTGTCCCAGGCACTGCTTCTTAGTCCTTTACTTTTTTAACCTCCGAAAAAATCCTGAGATTGGTACTATTATTTTACCATGGTATAAATGAGAAAAGAGAGACAAAGAGATTAACTTGACCAAAGTATTCAGCAAGTAATAGCAGGTCTNAATGACCTCAGCAATGAAATGGGTAATGAAGAGAACTTAATCCATTCTTTCCTTATACTTATATACTTACTAGGGTTCGAACCCAGGATCTCTTTACCACCCCATATTTTTTGTTGGTTACTGTTTTTTATTTGTTCTTTTTATGTTCTATATTGAGGTAGGGTCTCACTAAGTTGCTGAGCCTGGCCTTGTACCTGTAGTACTCCTGTCTCAACCTCCCAAGTTGCTGGGATTAGAGATGTGCACCACTGCACCTGGCTTTACTATATTTTTAAATATAATAATTAATTTTCTTGTTTAGAATGAATGAAATATATAGTTTCTTAGTTTAAAGTACTTGCTGACATTTTATCAATTATACTAGCATGTGTCTGTATCAGAGAACATTTATTAGGAATATATGAGAGAGACAAAGAGGGAGACATAAAGCTCTTTCTGTTCAGTTCACAAAGTCATCATATTTAATCATTGGTTTCTACATATTTTTAATTATGTTATGTACTTCAAAACCTAGATTTTTTGTAACCTTTCTGAAACATAAAGTGTTACTATATGTCTGTTTCTTAATAGTCAAAAATTCTGAACTTAATAATTTTGCAATTTTTTTTCTAGCCCATGAAGTATTTCCTGTGGTTTTGCACAATTTGTTTAATTAGTAAGGAAATGAGGTTCATGGCTGTAGTCATTGTCTATATTTTATTGTGGTCTCAATATTAACCTCTAGGTCAAATCTACTTGAAGCATAGTTCTCTATATTCACCCCCCCCCCAATTTTGTGTCTCCATCTTCCACATCCTGTCTTCTTCTCCTCTCTGTCTCCCACATACATACACACACCACACACACTTATTTAGGTTTGTCTTTTCCATTCTAGGCCTTCAGGTTAGAAATCTTCTTCAGAGTAGCTTTCTCAGATATGAGTTGTTCTTATTTAGTCCTTTATGAGCATTTTCTGCCTAATTGAACTATAATACAATATGATAGGACTCAGCATTACTGCCAGTCTTTCTTTTAGTGAAGCGTAAATCTGGAACTTTATAAAAATTTCAGGTCAGAATAACAGAGAGAGTGGCTATGAACAGAGAAAAAGATTAGCAACTTTTTTGAAAATCTGTGGTTTGTCTTACTTCCATGTTATATGTGGAGTTCTCTTCTATGCCCATAAAATCTTAATTTTCTCTGGCATCTGCCATCCTGTTTCACCAAATCATATTAGTTTATCCTACTATATAAGTTTTAAATTCATGAAATATAAATAAGCTCAAGAAGTGCTATTTATCACTCTTTTTAAAAAATGAATCCAAATATATATGCTTTATTTACAGTATTGACTTCATGCGATTCAAACTTTTGAGAAGTATTGTTGCGTCAAAAGTCTGTAATGTGCATTTTTTTTTGCATGATACTAAGTTTATGTTTAGGACAAGAGACAAGTAGAATAGCAAAAAGCCTCTAATCTAAACTAGCAAAACAGTCTTTTCCATCACATTTGTACTATTGTGAGTTCAAAACTTCTCTTTTTATTGATAATTATTCATACTATAAGTTGTTCAAAGAAGCTATACTAACTTTGAAAAGGTTTCAATTCATTCATCAGCTCTTAATAGGGCAAACAGTTTGTATTATGTTTATAGACGGGAAATATTCATTGCCCCATTGTGGCCTGTGAAAACCTAAGCTAAACTCTTTTTCCTTAGAGGATGTGAACTCTAGTCCTAGCAGTCTTGGTTAAAATCCTGCTGTATCCTTAGATTACTGAATAAGAGCAATATAAAATAGACAGTGCTGTCAAGAAGCCTATTACATAGTAATTTTCCTCATGAAATTTTGGGGTATACTTGTTGTTTTAGTCAGACTTTTTTGCTACTTTGACTTAAAGACCCAACAAGAGCAACTGTGTAAGAGGAAAAGTTTATTTGGGGGCTCATGGTTTCATGGGTCTTAGTCCATAGAAGGCTGCCTTCATTTCTCTGGGCTCAAGTTGAGGCAGAACATAATGGCAAAAGAGTGTGACAGAGGGACAGGCCTTACATGATTAGGAAGCAGAGAGAGAATCCACCTGCCAGATACAAATATATACCTCAAATCATGCTTCAATTCACCTCCTCCAGCCACATCCTTCCACTTCATCTACCACTCAGTTAATCCCTATCAGGGAATTAAATCAGTGATTGGTTTAAAGCCCTCCTCACCCAACCATTTCTTCTATGAACCTTCTTGCATTTTCTCATTCATGAGCTTTTGGGGGACATCTCACATCCAAACCATAACATCTGTGATCTTTAAATATTACGTTTGATAAAAGTGCAACCTTTTCTACTCTTTTCAAAGAATATTATGTGCAAGATCTATTGGGATATGGTAAAAGACATATATCTGTTTTTAGCTAAAGAAAACCTTTGTAAATTAACTAAGCGCTTAAAAGTACATGTTCGTTAGTATCTCTGATTATTGCAGAATAAAACATGTCAGAATAGGAACAAACAAACAAACAAACAAAAATCCAGAAAAGAAATGAGGATACCAAGCAACTTCATTAGCCTTGAATATCAGTAAGGCCAAAAAACATGCTCTTTTCAGGCGAGAAAGGGAGAAAGAACTTTGGAGTCTTCAGAGTTAACTCTTTTTTTTTGTTGAGGTCAACTACTTAGGAAATTATGTAGTGCACAGGTTACTCAATGTATGTTGTTCAAATGAAGAATAAACCCTTGAAAACTGGAAACATGACTAATCATCAATTTATCTTATGTATCATAACCTGGGTGCACTAAGTCTCCATTCAATATCTCACTTGTATGGCTCCTCAGCAGTCTATCTTGGAAAAGAAATGATATCAAAGGGGACTGTTTTATGTGCAGATCAAGATAATGATAAATTTTCTGATTATCAAGTTACAAATTTAAATTGCTGAGTTAATTTTCCAGGGACACAGACACGCTGATCTTCTCTTAATAGTTTTAATTTTTTTCTATTTTTCTTATCCTCTGCCACCTCCCTATATCTATGTTTCTGTGTGTAAAATTTATGTGAAACTTATAAAAATGAATTTAGTATCGGGGAAAATAGCAGCAAGATTCAGTGCTAGAAAGCATATATGGATCATTCACAAATAAGTCATAAAAGCTACCCTGTAAGGAGAGAGCCAAAAGGATATCAACAAGAATGTTCTCTGCCCCAAATATTTAGAAGGGTCCAACAATGTGCTTCAGGGTTATAAGAGTTGGAAACAAAAGGGTGAGGTCTCCTGAACATCACATCTGTTATGTAACAAAGACAATTAGCTTTCTGGCTTTCTGAGTAAAGTACCACTTAGGAAAGAATCCAGAAGTTTTATGAAGATCAGACATGCTATATTTATTGCTTCCTCCTTGTATACAAGCCAGAACATTCTGTCACTATTGTGATACAAGCCATCAAGTGCTAAATAGCAAATCACTAACAAAAGTAGTAGAAGAGATGAAATCAATAAAATCAGGACTGAAATAAATAAAATTGAAACAAAAGGAGCAACCAAAAAAAGTGTCAAAACAAAAAAACGATTTCTTTGTAAAAATAAAATTGATAAACACTTTTCCATCCTAATGAAAAGAGAGAAATCTCAAATTACTAAAATTTGTGATGAAAAAGGAAACATCACAACAGATACTGTTAAAATACAGAAGATAATTAGAAACTATTTTGAAAATTTATACTTCAATAACATAGAAAATCTCAAAGACATCAACAAATTTATAGAGAACTGTGATTTACCCAAACTGAATCAGGCGGATATACAGAATTTAAACAGATCATTTTCAAGCAATGAAATAGAAGATGCCATCAAAATCCACAAACCTAGAAAATCCCAGGACCAGATGAATTCTCAGTTGAGTTCTATTCGGTCTTCAAAGAAGAATTAATACCCATACTTCTCAAATTATCCCATTAAATAGAAAAGGAGGAAATCCTTCCTCATTCTACAAGGTTAGTATCACCTTGATAACAAAATCAGACAAACACACATCAAGGAAAGAGAATTTCAGACCAATATTGCTGATGAACATAGATGCAAAAATTCATAATAAAATTCTGTCTAATCAAATACAAAAGCATATTAAAAAGATAGTGCACCAGGATGAACTGGGGTTCACCCCAAGGATACAGGGTTGGTTCAACATATAGAAAACAATAAACATAGTTCATCACATCAATAGACTTAAATATAAGAATCATATGATCATCTCAATAGATGCAGAAAAAGCACTTGACAAAATATAGCACCTCTTCATGTTTAAAACACTAGAAAAACTAGGGGGAGACTTCAACATCGTAAAAGCTGTCTATACTAAGCCCAAGGCCACCATAATTCTAAATGGAGAGAAAATGAAAGCATTATTCTCTCTAAAACCTGGATAAAGACAGTGATGCCCTCTTTCACCACTTCTATTTAACACAGTTCTTGAAACTCTAGCCAGAGCAGTTAGAATAAAGAAATTAAAGGGATATGAATAGAAAAAGAAGAACTCAAACTGTCACTATTTGCCAATGATATGATTCTATGTCTAGAGAACTCAAAAAATTCCACCAAAATAACTTCTAGAACTAACAGATGAATTCAGCAAAATAGGAGGTTATAAAATCAATACCCATAAATCAAATGCATTTATACACATCAGTGATGAATCCTCTGAAAGAGAAATTAGGAAAACTACATCATTCACAATAGCTTCAGAAAAATAAAATAAAATACTTGGGAATCAATCTAACAAAAGAGGTAAGTAACTAATTAAATTAATTAATTAGTAAGTAACTAAGAAAATTTGCATAACTATGATTTCAAAATTCCAAGAAAATTATTGTAGTAACAGTATAACAACTTATCTAAGGCCAATTGAGTTGTATTTCCACTATGTTTTAATTTATCTTAATCCAAAAGTGCAATATACAGGATATATCTAGTTAATGATTTAATTAACCCTACTATATTAACAAGTTAGAAATTGTTACGATACTAAAAATGTCAATGCCCTAGAAGAGTAGCATCTTAATTCTTTATTTTCTAAATAGTTTAGAATTTCACTATTTTCATAATTATGTCCTAAATTAATATCAGCAAACGATAATACAATAATTCAGGCATTCAATCACTGAGAAAGAGCAAGAACAGGAGAAAATCACTTTTAGTGAAGTGGAAAAGATTAGTTTAATGTGTTTGACAGTCACATTGAAACAACAGTAATGTAAAATTGAAACTCCCTTTAGTTTCTGCAATGAGCAGAAACATTCAAGGATACATAGAAAACAGAATCAAAGAGAAGGTGTAAGATAGATTTTATTTGAGGTTTTAAATTTATGTGGTTTGAAAAATTCTTAAGACAATGCAGGAAGAGAAAGACAAGGAAAAAAACAGATGTTAGATTTTTCATAGTCCAAAACAAAGGCACCCAACACAATAACGGAAGGAGAAATATCTCAGAGAACTATCAAGCTAAAGGGGCAAAACTATAATGAAAAAAAAAAATCAGACAATTTTATCTTGCTCTCTTCCAAGTCTTAGGTTTACAATTGCATTAGTTCTCTGGTTGTCAAACATGTGATTGAATCATAGTTACTATTTTAGCATTGGTAATGTACAGTGTGAGAAAGTGCTCACACCCACACCGGGGAACTCAGTTGAAGTTCCAACTCCTCTTTCCCAGTGTTTCTGATCATAGGTATCTAACTCTTCATTCTCACAATTCTTAATTTTTTCTTGATTTACCAGTTCATTCTCTTTTCAGAAGTAAACAGGAGAACTTTTATTTGCCTTCATTTAAGAATGTGTGGCCTCTTTGTATTCATGCAGTCAGGTTAAAAAACCAAAAAAATAAAAAATAAAATAAAATCCCTGTTCAATTCAAGAAAATCACATTTTGTTTTTTCAGAACCATCAGTGTTTAACATTTCTCAGGGATGATGAGTTCACACCATTTTACACAGCTGTCATCAGTGACCTTTCAAAGATATTTGTCCTGAGCATTTCAAACTATGAAAAAACTTTGGTATTTAAATGAAATATCACGAAATGGGGCCTGCTTTAGTATTTATCATTAAATTTTTCAAAATCTAATACCTTTTTAAGCATTTATTTTCTATGTCTTATCCTTTGAATATGATCTTGGTTTCTTTTTCTATTCCAACATCTGTTTACATATGTAATAATTACAGATTCAGACATTCCAGATTTTAAAGTTGGGTGATAGATGGAGTTGGGGTATACACATTTGCTTATGTGAGCTAACATTAATTTCATTGCTTTCTCAAAACTGTTAGAAACAAACATGAGAACTGATGTACTTGATCATTACCACTGGAATGTAGAAAATGATCACCACCTCTCAGACAGAAACTCTTTTCCTCATTTCTTCTCCTTTTGATATGTTGATTCCAAACAATGCAATGCTCACTAAAATAAGAAATTTTTGTAATCATCTCTGAACCCCTATGCAGGATCCTCTTACAGAGGACTAAACAGTTTTTTAGAAATACAATTTTTTGGTCAATATTGATAAAACGCATTTTATTTTAAAAATAAAATGCCTTCCTCTGTACCATTAAGTGAGTCTATGTTATTTCTTTTATTTTAAAGATCCGTGGTATCTTGGGTTCCTCTCTGTATCTCCTTTTCATTTTATGTAACATTGCTATGTGTATCCTTAACCTCCCCAAATCCTAACAATCCTGGCTTCTTTGTCTATAAATAAAATGTTTATAGAAGAGTATAATTATTCAGAATATTCATTGAGCAGGTATAAAAAAAACTTAAATTTTAAATATGTAGTCAAGAGCCAGTAAATTATATCACTTTTTTTTTCCCTCTTATATTTCTTCTTGTAAGGATCCTCTTAGCAAGGGAAGAAACTCTGAATCTTTACTGTATGTCTTTGATTTGTTAGGACCTCTGCAGTTCTTTACTTAAGGAAATAATCTGACTCCATGACAGTGTAGGAAAAGAATCTGTGATTAAAGAAATCTCTAAATAAATCATCTGGAAAATGGAGGTTAGACACACACACATGTGTTGCAAATTTCGAGATGATAACTGTTTTTGAAAAGCTTTTACTTTGGCGCATATTTCTTATACTTTCTTGTTTTGAATTAGGAACTTGTCATCACTCATTCTAAACTCCAAATCAAAGGAAATGGGGCACCAAAGAACACAGGTGTTCAGAGTTTAGCAGTGTTAACATACAGAATATTTTTAGATCACTTAAAACTCTCATGTTTAGCCCATAAAACTTATAAGTCCAATTTAAAATGTGCTTAAGACTTAAAGAAAGTTATTGTTAAAATGAAGATGCAAAATCTGAAACTAAACCTTTTCTAATTATGTCATTGCCTAGGGCCATACCACCCTGAACAATCCAATCTCATCTAATTATTGTTATTAAAGAATCAATGGTTTTAGCTTGGCACAGTGGTACATGTTCATACTCCTAGTGTCTCTGTAGGCTGAGTCAGGGGCATTACAAGTTCAAGGCCAAACTGGATAAGTTAGCAAGACTCTCTCTCAAAATAGAAAGGGGTAAGATATAACTCAGTTGTAGAGTGCCCTGGGATCAATACCCAGTACTGAGAAAAAAAATGGGTTCTGTTCTTATCATAACCTCAATGAAAAGTCATTGGAGGATTTGGGATGAATACATGCCATGATTAAATTTGTGGTTTACAAATGTGTGCTGATCCGCTGGTATGGCAATTAGTCTAGCTGAAATATAGCAAATTAGAAGGTAGCAATCCTGGACATAATCCTATTTGGGAGTCTGTTTTCAAAACCTAGGGAAAAGACAATAGTGTCCCAGATTAAAGACTGACTGTGCACATAGAAAAATTGTTATAGAGGAATCAAAATTTAATGTTATTTGTGAATTTCTTGATTTTTGGAAGTGTGGGAGATGAAGTAATCAATGACAACTCCTCTTTGGCTTAGGCAGTGGGTGATAAGATGTGACATCAAATGAATGGTGCAGGCTGGTGTACCTATGAATGAGAGAAGATGAATTCAGTTTGGGACATTGATATATTTGAGATGTATTTGGGTTAGTTGTGTGAAAATACAATAGTGGAAATAAAAATGTAATACAGATTTTTACACTTCTCCTTTCTCTATGCCCACAAATCTGTATTGGGTAGAGAGAGAATAAATGTAATAGAGATTTCTAGGGTTTACTTTCAATATGAATGCCAAAGAGGAAAAACAGAGGTTTCTAGGTTTGCTTTAAGAAGGATTTCAATTGCTAACTAGAAGACCAATATTCAAGAGAAGAATAGAGAATAAAACCTAAAAAAGGAGATCGAGTAAAGAGGCCAGATAGGTAAGAAATATAAAACAGGACAAAATAGTTTTATGGAATCTAAAGAAAACCAATGTCATCACAAGGGTCCTTATTTAAAAAAAAAAAAAAAAAAAGGGCCGGAGAGTCAGAGTCAGAGAAGAAGATGGGATGACGGAAACAAAGATGTATGTGTATATGAGAGACAGAGAGAGAGAGAGAGAGAGAGAGAGAGGTGTGAATGTGAGGAATGCAGATGGCCTGTAGAAGCTGGGAAAGTCACAGAAATGGATTCTCCCCTGGAGAGAAAGAACTCATTTCTGACAATCCATTTCAGACTTCTAACCTCCAAGACAGTGAGATCATAAATTTATGTTGTTTCAAGCCACAAATTTTGTAGCAATTTGTTACACTAGAAATAAAATATGATGCTATATGAGTTAAATCTTACAATAAAGAATTTATTGATGATTTTCAAAGAGACCACCATTTGAGAAGAGATAGTGAGACTGTGGTATTCTGAGTGATCAAAAAGAAGAAATGACCCTAAAAAGAATCTCCTTTTGCTGTATCTCTGCCCTTGGTGTTGCAGGTTGGCAACTTCATCAGCTCAAAGTCAGGGAAATTTGAGACAAAAAGGAAACTCAACAAACTCACCAATGTGTCATGTTTTGGCTTCCAGATTCTTATCTCATCTGCCACCTTCTTTCAATTTTTTCAGACTTTTCTTATGTTTGTTTATATAGAAAGTTCAGAATCTTTAGTTACATTTATCAGAAGAAATAAGGAAAATAATTCCAAATTGAGTTTTAAATTATTTTACAAAATTCTTCTTTATCTGTGTTTTCCAATTGGACATGAGTTATGTGTACTTTTAATAAATATACTTTTATAATAAAATACTTAGACCAACATTTTACATATCTCAGAGTAATCAGTATAGAACTGAATTTAATTTTGCCTAAAATAAAATTTAGATAACCCACGAAAGAATGCTAACCTAAGATGTGTAATGAAATACCACTAGAGATAATTACACTAAAAAAATGATAATACGCAGTTTAAATTTAACTACCAAACACCATAAGTTCAGTCAAATTATTCACATTATTTTCAAAACAACTAAATTTATTATATATTTTCAAAGTATTTACATAACATTTGGTATAAAAACATTTTATTTCTATAAATTTCAGGATATACATATTTATATTAATTATAAGTCAATCAAAATGCTTTCATAGAAATTAAGAAATATTTCTGTGAACCAACAATGAAAGAAAAATACCAAATACCATATATATCTAAACCTAGGCCAACTTGTTCTCAGAAGGCAGGCAGAATCGCCAAGGAATAAAAGTTATGAAAGCAAGAATGGAATCTTAACTGCCTCTATTATTTGGAACCGAAACACACCTCCTTGGTGCCTGAAAGGTGGCTCAAAAAATGCTGCAAAGAGCTGAATGAAGGTATAACCCATATGAAGCTATCAACTGGAGGAGGCAGCACCTCACTTCAAATTCAGATACTAAGCCAAGCCACTCACTAGACTGGCTACACAGTCTGTATTATGGTTTGGATGTTTTAATTATGTGTTGCCTAAAGGTCCATATGTTAAAGATGCTACCAATATTTAATAGGTGAGTCCTTATGGGAGTTCCTTAGGCTTTCAAAAGTAATGGTGGGACCTCTCCATCCTCCTTCCCTCTTGGCTCTGGTTCAAGATCTGACTTTATGCTTCTACATGCACTTCTGCTATGGTGTGTCATCACCCTAACCAGAACTGAGCTGATGCAGGTACTGTACCCTTGACCCTCCAAAACAATAAGCTAAATCAAACTTTTGCTTTTATGAGTTACTAATCTCAGATATTTTGTTATAGTAAAAATCAGCTAATGTAGTCCATGAAACTATCCAAAGCCCTCAAAAAAAAATTCTACTAACACCCCTTTGTGGAAGAGAAACAAGCAAAATGTGATGAACCAGTAAGAACAAGACCAGAAATAGAAATACAAACTCACTAAAGATAAGATTCAAGGGGTTGGGGTTGGGGTTGTGGCTCAGTGGTAGAGCACTTACTTAGTACAGGTGGGTTTGCTCCTCAGCACAACATAAAGATAAATAAATAAAGGTATTGTGTCCATCTACAACTAAAAACTATTTTGAAAAAGTTAGGACTCAAAATAAATTACCAAATATATGCGAATATATTGAATGCTATAAATGACCAACAAATAAAGCCAAAATACAGCAAGATAAACAAAAAAATAATAGATATAACATGAGACAAAGATGGCAGATGAGTAATACCCTGCAGCAATCATCTTCCCAAAGACATACCAATTTGCATAGCTATTCAGGAATAAAACTGCCCTCACAAGAGCTAAGGAAGCCAGATAAGAGATCATAGTGCCTCTTTTTATTATAATAATAAGAAATGCATTGAAGAAGGGAGGAAAGAAAGATATGCTAGAGTCACCTCTCACTATCTCCCTGAAGAAATACAATGTGAAAAGAGTGTCCTCCCACTTGGAGATAGAGAAGTAACTAAATCTAGATCTTAGAATTGAAACCCAGTTCTAGGCATATTATATTAAAACCCAGACATAAGATGAGACCCATGACCCTTAACCCAGGCCTATACTTACAGACTGAGCTGCAGGAATTGCATGAGTCAGGGGGAAAAAAAAAAAACAGCTTCATCCATCCCTCCTCCTCAAACCTTGGTTGGCAAAGGGAGAACAAGACACATTCATGGGGAAGCAGGGCAAGAAAGCACAAGGCTTTGCCTTAAAGCTTAGTTCCAGGCTGGCCACAGTGAGAATTATTAGTACCAGAGAGAAACTGAAGGCCCTGAAATAGACAAAAGCTCACAGATAGAGCCTCCAGATGTGCTCCAGCCCAAAGCAGAGATTTGTTCCACAGTGAGACAGTCTTGATTTTGCTCTTCATCATTGTCAGACTTAGAGTGGGCCTAGAGATGTAATCATAAGGTTTCCATGACCTAGAAGGCTATTCATATTCAAGTGTGACTCAGATTAGGATCAGCCTCAGTGGGAAAGGAACTGCATTTTTCAACACTATCCCAATCTTGGCAGCATAGTGTGATGGAAGACTCCATTGTCTGAGGGGAGAGGAACTTTGCCTTGGAACTCAGTGCCAAATTGATGAAACCTAGCACTGGACAGATCTCAATGGCCTCCAGATCCATTCCAATGCCTGTAGACAAAACTCCTAGAATAGTCTTAGTACCAGACAGAGAACAAGGGACCACAGTCTACCAGACATCTCTTCTGGTTAGTGTTACCTATGACTGGTTGTAGTGGTCTTGGGCAACCTCAGTTGTAAGTAGCCCATAGCAGTGTGAGCCTTGTCCTATGGCAGCACTGTGCTGTTCTCACAAGGCTGTGTGAAACAGCATTGCAGCATTTGTAATTATGGGACTGCGCACCACATTCCTCCTCTAACATACATAGGCAGTACGTGGAAAGAGTAACTAATTAGTAGAGGAAAATAGATGGACACCATATTGTGATATAGGAAGTTGGGACTTGTCCTTGCACAGTGACTTTTCCCACAATCATAGGCCAGCATTTGAGGAGGAGGCATATGGGCCTATATAAGCCCCAGGAAAAGGCTTAGAGTAACAGATTATCCATCATAGTATAAGGGGATGTCTTTATGTTCTATGATTCAAATATTATTTTTAAGGCATTATCATGTCAACCACAAAATTTAAAATTCCATACTACTTCTTAATGAGTCATACATATGTGTAAAGTTAAAACTTTAATTAACCAATGTGGTTTCTTTTTACTTTACAAGGCAGATATTTCATAAATAATGAGATGATTTCAAAACATTTTCAATAATAAATGATCTTGCAGAGAAAATAAACTAAACTAATAAGGGTAGTTCATGAATATTCAATAATTACTTCCTATAGAAAAAGAAATCAACTTGAATGACACACTCATAATAGTTATAGAAAAAAGAATTAACCAGAATAGAACTCAAGTTTTTCTTTTTGTTGTTGATTTTGTCTTATTTCAGGTATGTACTTTCTTTCTAGGTCATATTTTTCAATCCTAAAAAATTACAACTCTTTAAATAGAATTCATCTCCAACCCAAAATTGCTCTTCCAAAGAAGTCAACACTTTAAAGAAGAATCAAACAGGACAAAATTGAAAACTACTTCCACCTTTCATTATCAAATATTATTACTATAAGATTTGAATTTTTCTATCTTATAAGTCTTGGAAAATTTCCCTTTTAATTTACCCATTATTTGTTTAAAAGCAATTTAATTCTTTTAGTTTATTAATACTTTGGTGGATTATGCAACCTAACTGAACACTCATGAATATGAGATAACTTAACATCTAGTCCTTGCAAATAAACCCAGGCAGTCTATGTATACATAAGATTCTGATGTTTTCCTTAGCTGGTACACTTATCCCCTACAAGTATAATCCAAGGGAAAACACTGGAAATATATTAATATTCACTTGTTTTAAACTCATGGGTACCCAAGGCATATAATCAGTTCTGTAAACAGTCATTTATACACATATGTAATTTGTCATATGTAATGGTGTCCTTTTTTGTTCATCTTCTGCCTTTCTAAGGGTCTTCCAATAGTAGCAAATTGTCACATGAATGTTAACAGGAATGACTATTAATGTTAGTTTTCAATCTATTAATTGAAGAAAAATGAAGAACATGGGTCCTTATTTTACAATGACTATATTTCATTCGAAAATAGGTTTTTACAAATATCATTCTCAATTATAATGCACTCTGGTCATGTGTCCCATGAATGTTTCTTTTAAGTTTTGTCATCTCATTACTTATACCAAAATTAATCTAAAAAAAAAGAAAGACAGAGTTTATCTTTGGTTCAGCAATATTGACAAGTACTTTAAAAATAGCAAAGAATAAATGAAGAACCACATAACTAATTATTCAAAATATCAGTTTCAATATAAGCCTCATCTGCAGATTGCCTAATGATTTTCTAGATACTGATAATGAGTGGTATGGGTGAATTGGTGGTCACTAGGTCCCCAAGGAGCATTCCTATAAACAGTCTGCCCAGCTTTGCCTTGTTTTATATATCAAAACAAACAATCCATTCCGCATGTTTTTTTTTTGTCTTCTCAACTAGATTGCAACTCCTCTAAGACAGGGCCATTTTATTTCTGTTTTGCTTCCATAGTGTCTTATGCATAACTTGCATCATGTATTAATTGCAAAAAGAAAGCAAAAACTGAAATTAAGGTTGGATTGTGTCTTATTGACATAAGTATAGAACTCCTTTACTCCCACCCCTATTAAAGTATTGATGTAAGTGTAGAACTCCTTTACTCCCACCTCTATTAAATTACTCTGTATGTAAAAACAACCATTTTAAAAAAGCCTTCTTAAATTTAAATAACTATTCTCCCAGGCTTCATATGGTCTCCAAATAAAATATTGCTCAGTCATTGTTTAAAGCATTCAATAATGATGCATTGTAGTCAATGCTTGCTTTCTGTTTCTAAGATGATTGCACACAATGTTTTTAATCAAATCCTTTGTTACTGGCCCCTAACAAGATAGTCTGATTTGATTTCATATTGAACAAGTATGTGCAGCCAAAGCTATTTGGAGTTTTGAGTTCTTGTGAGTAAAGGTGCTTAGTATTTTAGGTGCCATTCTTTTCCGGTAAATGAGAACACTCTCCCCACTCAATAAGGGATTGTTTGTTTCATGTTTCCCTGCTTGCAGCAGTGCATTCAGGATAAAAGCTCTAAATGCATCTTTGCACTAAATGATGAGTCAACTTGGACTTTTACCAGCAGCCCTGTGCCAAAGTAAATACCTCTAAAACTAATCTAGCACTAGCATTATCCTACCTAAAAGGTACCCCTTCTTTACAATTTCTATCACCCTTAGAATAAACATAAATAGAGAGATACTACAGCTCAAACAGATAGTCTTTTTTGTTTGCCAAACTTAATAAAAAGTGAATTCTATAGACTTCTTTAAAATATCCCTTCATAAATAGGATGACAGTGAAAAGTATGAGACTCTGTGATTGCTTGGCATAAAATTCATTAGATTCTAGGCTGTATTCTTTCAGCATCATTTATGACTACAAGAAAAACCAGCAACACCACTAACAGCAAAGAAATAAATAGTGAGCACCAGAATTTGTCTCATGTTTATTTTGATAAGAGATCTATATTCATTTCAATGAAATTCTGACAAGCAGTTGCACAGCAATGAGTTCATTTCCTTGAATTCTCTTTGCCCAAACATTTGAAGAGCTTAATTTTCACAGAAACCCATTTCTGTGACCATTTTCTGAAATTTTAGCTAAGGACTGTCTTCATTTTTCATACATTTGAAGGGACAGTCTACACAAAAACTGCTACCCTGAGGGTTGATTTTTATGAATCAACTTTTACTGTTGCTTCATATAGTTGATGTTAGCATTCATGTCTTAAAGTCATTTTAATATTGTTTGTTAATTTACATTAATTTTATTCATGTAAAATTTACTGAATCATCCCTTATTAGACAAAGATTTATCTCATTCAAATAACTATATCTCATGTTATGTATGTCAGAATCAGCTAATCTTTCAGCAAAATTGCCTGTTTTGATTTAATAAAAATTGCTTAGAAAATCTCTTTTTAATGACATTGTGTATAGTATTGAATATGGAAGAAAATTTAAAAGGAGGAAGAAAAGAAGGGGACAAAACAAGGATAAGATAAATAAGATGTTTTGATCGTAAGTACAATAGTCCTTACTGTAAACTTCAAATTCAACATAAGTCATTCAAAATGATATAATTTACCCTCAATTAAAAAAAAACAGTGAACAATAAAAAATAATTTTTAATAAATGAAAATTATATAAAGTTAGGAATTCCTAAACTACTGACTAGAGTTTGTGTCCTCAATAAATCAATCATTTCAAGAAAAATGTTTCAAGTTAGTTCTGAGAGGAAAGAGTGAATACTGTTCATTTTGCTGATAAAATATACCCAATAGTCTAAGAAGTTCTAAACCTACAATTTTTAATAATTATTTACATTACATTCTTTAAAGTTTATAAAAAATTCTAAACAATATTTCTAAAAATAGTGTATATCCCACAGTGCATAAAGTGTTTGCATAAATATTATTTTCTGTTTTGTCAAGGATGAGATAAAACACTGATAAGAATAATGGACAATTTATCAAAAGAAGAGAACTAGCAATCTGAAAAATATGGAGCTATGGTTCAATTTTGAATTTCATTTACAAACACTTTACTCCAGAGATTTATCTGCAAAATGTGCCAGAGCACAGGGTACAGAATATAATTAACTACTTAATTGTACTCTGCAGTCAGTAGTGTAGGCAAACTTAAATGTAATTTTTTAAAATTTAAGTACAATGTATTAGGTATTTAATGGGAAAAGTAGAGATACAAAGGAGCCTAAGACATGGGAAATACTGTTGTGTTCATAATTTAGAGGAAGAAATGGATATGTGACTAAGATGTAATAGAAAAATGGTCTGTATGTGATGCTATGCTAGTACAGAATGGACAGGGGTCAGGAAAAGCTTGACAAGAAAGGAATTTTTTAGTTGAGTCTTAAAGGATAAACAGAAGTTCACAAGTGGAAAACAAAGAAAACTATGTGCATGAAAGAAAAAATAGACAATGAAAAGATGATACCCAAAAAGACATCTGGAAGAAGGGAGCTTCTGGAGCTTCTGTGCAGTAAGGTACCCTGTGGGGAGTGTCAGGGAGAGCCAGCAGAAAAGGATGTAAGATATTATTGTTCAATATTATTCATTTAGACTTATTGGCAAACATCACAGAAACATAATGTGCACAAAGCAACCTGTTTAAAGGCATGGACTAGTATTTCTAAGAGGAATGGGAATTATTGTCAATTTCAGTTATAATTTTTGCTAAAAGAGGGTATTTAAAAATGTATAACATGATCAGAAAATATGAATATTTATGAAATAATTTATCATCACAAAATAACAAACACCCATGTACCCTCCTCTCCAGTTAAAGAAGCAGCAGATAATTTTTTTCTCCTCTGATGGGATTGTGAGAATCTGAGGAGTGCCTTGAAAGAAGCTATTGACATTTAGAGTCTGCAAATGCTCTGAGTCAATTAAAATGACAAAGTGAAACTACAGAACAATATGTGTTTGGGCTGCCCAGTGTCCTGTGCCGCTTGCCTATCAACCACCCCTGTCTAGTTCTCAAACCATCTTATTTTTTAAGCATAAAAATTCTGTCTACTCAATGGAATCATCCTCTTTCCTTGTGTAAACATGGGTTTAGAGATGCCTCTATTGACGCCAACCCAGCCTCCCCAAATTAAACCTATAGTCAAATTCCCTTAGTTGCAAATTCTCCCCATCCCACATTCTGTACCATTCTCTAAGCTCACAGTGGTGCCAACCTGTAGTAGTACACTTATATAACTTATTTAACACTTATATTCAATATAGTGATGCAAGTTCTAGACAGAGCAATTAAAAATAAAGCAAGAATTAAAGGAAGAAAAAGAAATAATGGCATCTAAATTGGAAAAAATGAAGTAATATTTGTTTGCAGATAACATGTTATCATATACAGAAAACCCTAAAGACTTCACAATAAAAACTATTAGAACTAAAAAATAAACTCAGCAAAGCTTCAGAATATAAAATTAACATACCAAAATCAGTAGCATTTCTATAGAGTGAACTATCCAAAACATAAAATTGAGAAAAAAGTTCCAATTATAGTAATGTCCACCATGTCCCAAACAGAAAAATTAATCAAAGGGGAAGATTTATATTCATAAAACTATATAATATTGGTGAAATAAATTGAATATAATACAGAGATAGATCTTCAAGTTTAATGCAACTTCTCTTAGAATTCCATTGACATTTTATACAGGAATTGAAAAGAAAATCTCAAAATTTATATAGAAAAACAAAAGATGCCAAATAGCCACAGAAAGCTGAACAAAAATAGATAAGCTGGAGGCATCACACTGATTTCAAAGTCCACTACAATGCTAGAGGAACCAAAACAGCATGGTGCTAGAACAGAGCAAGAGTTGAGATCAAAGGAACAAATATAAATAAATAGTGATGAAATAAATCCCCACATTTATGATCAACTGATCTTCTACAAAAGCATCAAGAAGACACAATGGGAATAAAACTTCTCTTCAATAAATGATGAGAAAACAGTATATCTAACTGTGGAAGAATGAGTCTTTTTTTGTTACATAATTGTTTTATTTCATACAATGGAATGCAGTCCTTCAAAAGAATGAGGTAGACCTCTAATAATTGTAAGATAACCCAGGAATTTTAATTAAGGCAGGAAAAAATAGCTAGTTCTAGGAAAATGTTTAATCTTATATACTTAAAAAATACATACATATGCATAAAAGCATAGACAAAAGTCTAGAAGGTTACACACCAAATTGTTAACAGGGAATATCTCTGAGGGCAGTGGGTGGAGTGTGTATAAATCAACAGGACATTCACTTTTCTCTGTGAATTTCCTGTTGTTTGAATATTTTACGTATTACTGAGAGGAAATGGAGAATATTTTGAGGGTCTCTTGCTAAAAGTTGAGGAGAGGGCTGGGAGACCTATGGCCCAGAGTCTATTCAGACTCTAGAGCCTCCTCAGTGAGGTGAGAAGACTTTGCACCACTGAGGTGATTCTGCTGGAAGAATGAAATTTAGAATGAAGGATGAAATTTAGCCCTTATCTCATTTTGCCTTGTGTACCCATGATCTTACTTATAGTATTTGAAAATTTTCAAAACTTCACTATCACTTTTATCATGTTGTTTTTTCTATGTTCATACCATGTTAAGGTTGTTACTTGAATCACAATACCAGGACTATAAATCTTGCTCAGCATTCATAAAATGGCACACTTAGTGCATTCCTCTGTTTAGGGATTGGAGGACACAGTTGGATCCTAAATAAAAACAGGTGACACAAACTTTATGGACTCCATCTGTGTGGATTTTCTCAGTTCTAATCCCTTCCAATACTTCATCCATTTTCAAGGTTATACCTGTCACCAATTCACCTTCAGCTCCTGGCACTCTTGACTGATTTCTTTTGTGTCTGCTGTTTCCTATTTTTCCTGGTCAAAAATATAAGACTTTGTCAAGCTGTGATCTAAATTCATTTCCCCAAAGCCTTTCAACTGCCTCTGCCTCAAGGCTTTGGTCATCCAGGTGTTTCTTCTTTTGTGGGAGTGCCAATTTAAAAGGAGGAAAAGCATCTATGAAGTTTATCTTAGAGCAATAGTTTTTAAATGGATTGTGAAGTCCTTTTAACATTTGGATTTATTAATTGAAATGCCAGATCAAACTGGAATAAGCTTGGAATAGCATTAATTAACAGAAAATTATTACCCAGGAGTTACATATGAACAACCTCTGTAGCTCATTGAAGGGATGGTACATTAATTTGAACGTATTTCTTCCATCTCAAGTTAGAGAAACCTCATCTAGCCAGTGTAAATAACCAAGGAAATCAGAAACCTATGTACAATAGAAATTCAGAGAGCCAAGCAGGCTTCTGGAATGAACAAGATTTCTTTAACCTCTCCTTCTTTCAGTCAGTGTGTTTTATTACTCCCTTATATACACTGGCATGCTTTCCCAACTACCCTGACTGGTTCTCTCTTTTGTAGACTAGTGGAAAAATATAACCATGAAGCACAGATCCAAAACTAAATACCCGGAGAAGTGCCACCAATACTTAATTACCTTTCAGCTGTGTCAAAGAGAAGCTTCCTGGACACAAGCACGCACTCAAAGAGAAGGTTTATATGGGGCAAAAAAGAGAGAGAGAGAAAAAGCCTCCTGGATCATAGCTTAGGGCAATTCCTTTAGCTAAGTGATGAGAAAGCAATAAAAGAGGCAGAATTTAGGAAATGGTGATTGGTTAACGAACAGGAAAGTTACAATACTTTCCTAAAAAGATCTAGCAGCATTATTGGGGTAAACATTTCTCAGGTATACTCTATAGCTATTGGATTGGTTGTGATACACTACAAATAAAAAGTGGAAATCACTTAGGTTAACTACAGAGTTTGGGTGATAATGATGTGCCAATGGGGTTTCTTCCATTATAACAAATCATTCTGGTGAAGAATATTGATTATAAGAGAAGTTATGCACATGTGGGGGAGAAGGAGGTATGGAGAAAATATCTGTACCTTCTTCTCAATTTTCTGTGAACCTAAGTCTGCTCCAAAAAGTAATGTCTATTTAAAAATCAAGTTCTAAGCTGGCTATGATGGTACTTGACTACAATCCCAGAAACTCATGAGGCTAGGCTCAGCAACCGAGTGAGACACTGCCTCAGAATTTAATTTTTTTTTTTAATTAAAAAAAAAAGACTGGGATAATTTAGTTCAGTGGTAAACACCCATGGGTTCAATCCCCAGTACAAAAGAAAAAATATATCAAGTTTACATACACACAAACACACACACACACACACAAAAAAAAAAAAAAAAAACTTTTATTTTTAGGAAGGAAAAAAACCCAAAATATACTTCTTTTGTTGACTTTTAAATTGATACTAGAATGTACAAAGCTTTATGAAGTAAATAAAATTAAAAGAAAAGATTTCTGATTGCCAGATTAAAATAGCAAACTAAGGGACTGGGGATGTGGCTCAAGCGGTAATGCGCTCGCCAGGCATGCGCGGGGCTCTGGATTCCATCCTCAGCACCACATAAAATAAAAATAAAGATGTTGTGTCCACCGAAAACTGAAAAATAAATGTTAAAAAACTCTCTCTCGAAGGTAGAGGGAACTGTGACCATCCACAGAGCAGGCCCAGCGGCCTGCTGAGGGGCAGAGCCGCCCCCCACCCCCAG
>NW_025999968.1:12392981-12479222 GCF_001458135.2 Marmota marmota marmota | reverse complement strand
TCTCTATATATATATATATATATATATATATATATATATATATATATCTTCTGCTCTCTCTTTAAAAAATAGCAAACTAAGAACATGTATTAATCTTTTCTTCCAATGTAGATATAATTACTGACCTCTTTTTCTGGTTCCTTTAGGTGATTGAGTAATAATTCTTGACACCAGCACTCCTAGTCAGCATCAAAATGAAAAGGTTTTGACTTAGTTGGTCATACACAAATTATTTCAAATCTCAATTAACCTAGAATCCATAAAGCATTTTTTAAACAAAAGTAAGTACTCACAATGGAGTACATAATATATTCCTTGAACAAATATAAAACAAAGCTACACAGAACACTATTCTATAAATTAAAAAAATATTTACAAATGTTGATAGTTAATATTCTTATTTTAGCCATTAAAATATCCAGTACTGCATTTCTGGACTAATAATTCACCAAAATAATGTCTTTATTATTTATTATCGAAAATCTGTCGAACATTGAAGAAGGGGATTTCATCCATAAAACAAGAGAAATAGTTTATTGGTGTAGTATCTATGACATACATCAAAATGTAAATATTTTGTCCCTTCAACTGTAACCACAACTCATCTGTGAGGTTTATAGTTGTAAACTCAGTATGAAAACTGCAAACACCATCCCATTCGCTTTCATATTCATAAACAAAATAGAATTAAGCTAAAGCAACTATAATTTGTCCTTTTTTAACATTGTTTCCTCTGAGGAAATGATTTTTTGGTTTCTTGTCTTCTTATTCTGTAGAATGAGTGAAAATCAGAAAACTTTTATTGACTTTTAAATATAAAAGTACAAGTAGCACAAAAGACAGGGCGGGCCAAGCCACGGAATTCTCCACTGTTAAAGGACTAGAGAGTCAGCTCATATTGCCAAAGGCCTTCCTGATTTAATCAGTGCGATTTCATCAATCTTGGGATGAAGAATAAAAGAAAGTTTATATTCCAATTACTGCTAGAACTCCATGGTTTTAATATCATCAAAGAAATTAGGTCTTGAGGGATTTACAATGGGAGCCTTCAGGTATCTACATCCCTAAGTTTTTGAAGCTGGGAAAACTATTAAAATAAGAAGAATGTTAAATGACAAGTACCTTAATGTGAGGCCTTTGCAACAGGATATGATGTTAAATGAAGCTAACCAATTTCCCCTTTGTAGTTTTGATAGATGTCCAGAGGGTCTTTTGACAGTAAAACAAAATGAAAGGAACAAAAGCTGAGTGCTCACTTTATCAGGAGACCCCTGGTTTATAATTTAGTTCAATTTTGGCAAGTCAATATAAGAAAGCTCAAAAAATACTAGAGGACGTCTCTTCCTTCAAAACTCATTTTATCTCACATCTAAGATCATACTTTAATGTGTTCATTTCATCATTTTCCTGAAGTTAAACTTTACTTGTATTCTCATTCAAGAGAAAACATGATTGACTATCCCAGTATATAGTAGCTTTGGTATACTACTTTAGTAGGCACAGTGTTTTGCATACTAGGTTTGCTGAAACAAATGAATTAATTAGCTTGCAAAAAAATCCAAAGTATCTATATTATGTTGTTTGAATAAAAAGATGATAAAGAAAAGTATGGTCCCTACCCTCGCAGAACTTATAGCCTACTATAGAAACAAACAACAACTAATTATTTATTTCACATATGATAAGCATGATGAAACAGGGAAGAGTATTAGGAGAGTCATTTGTGGAGATGACTCCATGGTCCTCACAGAATAACTCCTAAGGCATGGATTTTATATATATCAGTTTATAGCTTATTTTGAAGGTTGAGCAGGATCAAAAGGGCAGACAAAGAGATGTCAAGAGAGAAGAAGATAACTGCAGGCTGAGTTGACAACCCCAGAACAGAGTGAAGTGTTGCAAGTTTAAGAACTGAGACAAAATCAGAATGGGTAAGGCAAAGAGTGAGGGGGATGCTATAAAGGAGAGAGAAAAGGAGGCAGAAGCTATATCATGCCAGGCTTGGAGGCCATATCAAAAACAATGACAAACTACTGAATGGTTGCTATGGTTTCAACAGTCCTCATCAAAACCTATGGTGAAACTCAAACTCTTTTATGATGTATTAAGATGTGGGGGCTGGGGATGTGGCTCAAGCGGTAGCGCGCTCGCCTGGCATGCGTGCAGCCCGGGTTCGATCCTCAGCACCACATACAAACAAAGATGCTGTGTCCGCTGAAAACTGAAAAATAAAAAAAAATAAAAAGAAGTGGACCACTTGGGACATTTAAAAGGTGATTAGGCTATGCCCTCATAGATACATTAATCTAATAGATTAACTTATTAATGTGTTATCAAGGTAATGGCTTTGTTATCAATGCAAGCTCTCTCTGGCTAGATTGCTTCATCTCACTGGTGCCCTGCAATCCCTTGGGAGTGTATCAGCAAGAAGATTCTCACCAGATTCCACCCTTTACCCTTGGGTTGCCTGGCATCCATAACTGTAACACATAAATTTCCTTATAAATTACCCAGTTCTGGTTATCCAGTTATAGCAACAGAAAATGGACAAAGACAAAAGTATTGAGCAATGTGCTAATGATATCAGACTTGTGTTTTTAGTAGATAATTTAGGCTGCAATGTGAAGAATGGATTTAATAGTTTAATGAAGTATTTATTTCCCAATGAATCATGGAGATTCACCATATCAAAAGGCAATGGAAAATTAAAAGGAAAATGAATGAAAAACAAATATACACCAAAAATACTGAATGCAAAATGTAAAACTATGTGACTCAATAGAAAAATCACAAATAGTTTGTGACTCAAATAATCATCTCTGGTTTTACAATTTGCATTTTAATTTAAAACACAAACTCCAAGACTATATTTAACTGTCCACTAATTTATTCCCAGCACCTAGAACTATGCAATAGCAGATTCTCAATGAATACTTACTAAATGAATGAACAAGTATTCAAATAAAATTTATTTACAATGACTATACAACACAGTAATTATATTCCTCATTCTCCTCTGATAGTTTCCATCAATATCATTTATATGTAGATTCTTCCTCTTATACCATTTCTCCAAATTAAAACAAATGATGGTAGAGCTCAGTGACAAGATAAGCAGATTGCTGAGTGGTGTCAAATAATAAAGAAGAAATAGTCTAAATGTAAAAAAAAACTAAAGAAGCATAATATAAAAACAGTGAATTTGCTGGGGCAACAGATCATACATCTGAAGAGGTTCAAGCCCCATTCAGGAGTAGTAGCTTATAACCACTAAGGATACCCTTCTCTTCAAGTGTTCATATTATAAATGTATTAAGGGCAGTAGGCTGAGAAAGTATGAAAGTCAGTTACATGTCCACCATATCAAAATAAGAAAGACATCTGAGTGTAGTAGTACATGCCTATAATCCCAGCAGCTTGGGAGGCTGAGGCAGGAGGATAGAATTCAAAGCCAGCCTCAGCACAGCAAGGTACTAAGCACCTCAGTGAGACCCTATCTTTAAACACAATACAAAATAGTTCTGGGATGTGTTTCAGTGGTTGAGAGCCCCTGAGTTCAATCCCTGGTGCCAAAAAATAATTAAATAAACAAGAAAGTCAACTTATGGGTGCAGAGTTAGCTTAGGAAAGTGAAATGAGCAATATCCTGAGGTTGATGGTTTGGCAGCTCTCTGTTCTCACTTTCCCTACAACACTGAGCACTTTTGAGTATTCAGTGTTCTATCAGCCAGGAGAAGAAGATTCATGCCTCCATTTCCTACACACACACAAACACACATGAGGAGGGTGGGTAGCATGTGCATCTCCGTATCTCGTATCTCTGTGGAAAGAGTTTGTGTGAGACCCTGTTTTAGAGAGCATGTAGAACCACTGGCTAGAGATTTCTAGAACTTAGAGTTACAGCAACACTGGTCCAAGTATCAATCAGCCTTCAAGTCACCTCATAACCTAGGGCTCTATAAAAGGCATACTATTTGTGAAGAGTGAGACTAATATACGGATATTTGAGATTTATCAGGACTCAGAATATTTGTCCCAGAGAAATATTTGTGAAAGACTGACTGGAGCACCTCAGAAAATAGTGAAAAGAAGCAAGGGAAAGCAGCAGAATCAAGAAAACAAGTGCTAAGTTAATTGCTCAATGTTAAAGGAAAGTTTAAACATGCATTATTAAAACATTTACTAAAGTAACAAGGGAAACTTAAGAATACAAATATTGTTTTCAGTTGCAAAATGTATGTTTACAAAGTATAACTGTATATTTCTGCTAAAGTAACAAAGAAAACTTAATAATAAGTGTATTGTTTTCAATTAGAAAACACAAATGAAAACAGAAAAACTTCAAAGTTAGTGCATTTAACAAAATCCAGGAAAGACAAAAGAAGCAATGAAGTAATATGATGAATATAAACATGAAGGTAGATATTAAGGTTTTAATAAACATAGCAAATAAAAATGTACTTAGCTCATCTTTTAAAAAGTATTTCAAAATTTACTGAAGTAAGCTAATGACCAAACCAGATCCTATGTAAAAGTGACACACATTTGTAAACTTGACACAAGAAAGTTGAAAATACAGACAAATGCAAATAAAGTTAAGTTAGATTGGCAATAGGATACAAAATGAATTAAAAGCTAAAGCTTTAAAAAAAAAGATAGAGCTTTGAAGTAGGTTGACTTAGTGATAAATCCACAACCCAATAAGCAGATATAAAAATCACAAATTTTACAACCTAACAGAATATATCCAAAATTTATAAAGGAAGAACTGATATTCCCTAGGAGAAACAGAGAAAATTATAGATCACAGTAGGAGAATATCACACATATTTCAGAAGTCAACAGATAAAATAGCAAAGAAAATTGGTATAGAGGATTTGATCTAGCATACATACTCACAAAGAATTACATAAAATATGGTGACTTCTTTTTAGTACATTTTAAAAAGAAAAAGAAAATATAGAAAGAAAAAGAAAGGAAGAAAGGAAGGAAAAATAGAACAACTAGAAAGAAAATCTCAGGTTTTGAAAATTTGGTATCTTATACTATTTATTCATTGGCCATATTTTTAAAAATTACAAAGTGAGCAAAAAAATTTTCAAGAAAATTGTATGCATCTTAAAATCCATATTACCAGTCACTGCACTACATAGAAATCCAATAGAAATTACAAATTAGTTTTCATAGTTATATCCAAGGACACATGAACAATGAATCATTGTTTTAAAAAATGTACTTTAATATGATAAATAAAATTGCTGAATAAAATGTGGGACATTTGATGTGTGGAATTTAAACTATATGATACTAATTATATCTACTATGGATAGATTTCCAACACATATCTCAGGAAAATAAATTGCAATACGTTAACTTCTACACACAAACAATGAAATAAGAAGTGCAAGACTTCTTATATGGAGTTCACGTGTATATGCGTATGTTTGTGTGTGTGTGCATAAATTCATAGAAAAAAATCTGCAAATAAACACATCTAACAGAGGAGTGGGAAATGGACACAAATTTAGTTTCATTATCAAAGAAGACCTTAGCATTTTTATAATGTTTTATTATTGTAAGTAAACATATTTTTGTCTTGAAACAGAATATTCATAATTTTTATAAGTTTATTACTTTTATTTGAACTTTGAGCAATTACAGGTAATATTTAGAGGAAGAGAAATAGAGTGAGAGAGAGGGAGAGAGATTGGGAGTGAGAGAGGGAGACAGAGACACTTGGTGAAGATGAGAGAGAATTCCTTAAATGGGATAAAACGTGAAGGATCTCTGAGAAGCTGGCATTTGAAAAGAAGCCTGAATTAAATCATCAAGTTAGTCATGGAGAAAATGGGAAGTAGGCATTCAGCAGGAATGACCAGCCCGATGGTCCTAAGGCCAGGTTGCAATGCTAGAGGAAAAGAAAGAGTGAATGTGGAGCCAAAGAAGCAAGAGCTACATCTTTGGAGACTTTGTAGCCCTGGGGAAAAGTTTGGATTTTATTTTAAGAATTATGAAAAAGATTGAATGATTCTGAGTAGATGAAGAACATGTCTTACAGTTTTGATGTTCTTAAATTAGGATTTTTTTATTCTAGCTGATTTACATGAAGTTCTAAAAATATAGACAAGTGTCATGTACCATCTACACAATCTCCCATGTTGGCAAAGTTTTGCAAAAGTATAGCACAATACCACAATTAGGATGAGGACATCAGTACATAAAGATACAGAATCTTTCCATCACTACAATAATCTCTTCTGAGACTTACCTTCCTTTCTTTCTTCCTTCCTTCCAAAAAGTTGGTGATTGCTCATTAAAGCATTTTTTATGATTGCTGCTTTTAAAATTTTTTTCAGATAATTAGAGTATCTTTGTCTGATTTTAGGTCCCTATTGATTGTGTTTTTCATTCAGTTTGATATCTCCCTTCTTTGGCATTAATGAGTAATTTTTCATTAAAATCTGAACATCATGGGTATGAGATTTTGTATCTTAATTAAAACTTCTGCTGCTCTAGCTGTTTTTCTATAACACATCTCAAGCTGGGTGGTGATGACTGTTACTTCCAACAAAGGTAGATGTCGAGGTTTTCTGTAGTGTTTGCATGTTTGGCTTCCTTGTCACTGGGCAGTGATTTAAGCCCTGATTCTACCAGATCTCCTCCTACAGGACCACCTGGGCAGGGTGCAAATCCAGATTACCAGTCTCCCCTGACATGTGTCAGGAATAAGTCCTGGCTGCTGCTTAACTTCTCTGTCAACACTGTGGTGGAAGGCAGGGGCTGGTGCCAAAATGTATGTCTAGGCTCCCACTTGGTCTTTAGATACAGGATGAGGAATCAGTACATAAAGAAGTAATATATTATTTGCTAAAGTTTTCTGTCTTAATAGGCTGCCTTTTTCCTGGTCTACTGACCAGAGAAAAGAAATTATTCTATTTTGTTCTGTTTTATTTTCTGCCCCTGTTAGCATTTCCAGGTTGCCAATAGTTTCGACTCCAAATCTAGGATATTTGAGGCAAAAAGAAACCCAAGAACTCTCCACTCTGTCATTTCCTGAGTCCCAAGATCCTAAGTCAGTCTACCTTCATTTCTTCACCTTTCAAAACTTTTAATATTTGTTTTATATAAATTAACCAGATTCTTTTGTCCTTAGGATAATAGAGAAAAACACACTTTATTTTTACAAAAGCATAAGTCTCATGTTCACAATTTAAAAGCTTACTCTGGTCACTCTCTGGAATGTAGATTACACTATGGTTTTAGAGTTGGAGGGCACAGATGCCAGGTTACAATGCCTATTACTCAAGAGGAGTTCAACAGCTTATTAGCTCTGCCTTTTGAAAAGGTACTTGATCCTTTGATGTATCACTTGAATTAAATTGATAAATTACTTAAAATAATTTGAAGGTGAAGCCAACATAACATGGTGAGAAATTAGTTATGGGAGATGAAGGGGAAAAAGGATTTAAATGTGACTTTGGGATTTGAAACCAAATGGCAATGCTATTGAACAACACAAGGAAGATAGAGGTAAGGGCAGAAAGAACAAAGACTTCTATTTCAGACTTGTTGAACTATGGATGTCAATGTGGACACTGTTAATGTAGAATCAATACCTAGAGCTAGGACTAGAGATAGAAAACTGGTATCCATTTGTCTATAAATATGTAGTATTTATAGCAATATGGCCAGAGGAGTATAGGTAGAAAGAGAAGATGATCTACCAGCCTTACAGTTTTGATGTTCTTAAATTGAAATAGTTGTGGACAAGAGAAATAGTTGTGTAAAAAAATGTTACATATAGAAGAGTAACGTAAACTGAAAATTAGAAGCACTATCAGAGAAAAGCCAGGATTTCCTATATCTCAATATTAGAAAATCCTTAGCCACTAGAAAGCCATGAAGGTTCAAGGAAGAAACTTCTCCCTCCATCCATGAAGCTTGAAAAGTTCCATGATGGACTCTTACATGCATCCCAAATAATATGAAAATCAAAAGTTACAGTGAGCTCAATTCTTTGCCAACTAAGTACTTCCCTGAGGCAAAACTTAAAATATGTTAATAGGACTGTAGAAACACTAAATTTATTTTACATCCATAACATTCATACTGGAATATTCATCTTCAGCTGTGGATCCCTAGCTTAATGTTTAATTTAATGAAACTGAAGACATTTCAATAAAAAGTTGAAACATCTATAATAAACAACTGTTTATCGAGACAATTTATTGCTAGTATGCTGTATGCTTATGGATATAATTTTATGCAGTTTATATGCAAACATCAGAATTATCTTTCATATCTGTAAATACCATCTCCCCTGTCTCTGTTTCTCTTCTGGGATGACCTCCTGAACCCTTTGTTCTCTGCATAACTGTGAAAACTGCAAAGAGTTTATACCCTCTTACTGCTAAGCCTTTAAATACAGAATCAACTTTTTAAAGAACCACCAAACCTGGTTGACAGCTAAAGAAAACCAGAGGACCTCAGGATTTCTCCTCACTCCTCAGTAGACACAGTCTCCAGGAAACACTAATCAGGCTGTTAGGTGAACCTTGTCATTCTGAATTGTATGTAGGAGATACATATCCCCTCAACACATCTTCTCTTTCACCCTTTTGCCTCTCAGACTTGTTTAAGGTACATTGACTAAATTTTAGCTTACTGAAGCCAATAAAGATAGAGCTCAGGCTAATCCTTTTTGCAATGTAACTTAGAATTTTTGTGTGCGTGTGTGTGTATGTGTGTGTGTTGGTAATAGTTACCACCTTCACCAGGGAAGCAGGAACTTTCTCTTGTCCTCTTCCATTCATTCTCCTACATACAAGGTGAGGAGTAGAGGAGTATTTGGGACCTTGGGACTAGCCTCCACCAGACCCTGCACTCCCCATACTCAATGTAGGTCTTATTTGTTTTCTCAGGACCACCCGTGCCCTCCATAAATGGCCCAACTTTCCCCCATGTTCTCTATGAGTCATTCCTAGAATCTGGAACCCTAAGAGTTACTAACTGGTGTGAGCCAATATAGGCTTGAGGTGAAGTCAAGTATAGCTCTTATTAGGAGAAAAGCCTAATAATGGGAGGAAGAGTCTAATAATCCAAAGTGAACTTTCTAGGTTTTAATAAAAGTATACTTATCAAAGTAGGAAGATAAAATATATTTTATTTATCAGTTTCTTGGCCTAAGTTAAAAATTTTAAATACTTACATATATGACAAATGACCTATTTATACTCTTCCCTGGGTTTTCACAAATATTAGTGGTAAAGCATAAGCTAAACCTGTGAGAAAAGTGTGAGTAAATGTCTCCAATTATTTGCTAACTAGGAGTCAGGATATCTGGTTTCAAAGAGAGTGTCCAAGGACGAAATCCCAACTATGCATCTTTAAGATCCTAGGAAGTACAGGACACTTAAGAAGGAGGGAGCCCTGTGAAATCTCGGGTATAAAAAAAATAGTTCAAGCTTCTGGAAGTACCCATGGAGGCTTCCTTCAACTCCTAAATGAATCAGCTGCCCTCCATCCATGGTCTAATTGTGTCTTTTCCTGACTGTCTAGATGATCAAACAGATCATATTCATCTTCAGCATCAACATCACATGTAGGAAATCACACAGGAAAGGAGATCTTGTTGTCGCCAACATGGAAAATACATTGTTATACTCTGGCCACAATAATTCATATCTCGAGGACAGGAAAAATACATTCATCTCCACCATCAAACCGATCAAGTTTCATTCCATTATAGCAATAGCTCAAAGTCCATAAGAATCATCACTAAATGCAGTTGAATGAGGTTCCTCATCTGAGATTCCTCAAGTACAGCTCCTAAACCAATGTACTTCTCAAGTTGCATACCTGTGATCTAAGGAGACAGTAATCGATAGATTAATGGAGCAGTGTCTTTCACACAAGTGACTAAGACCTCAATAGTGGAACAGTAATAAGACAAACACTAGAGAACTCCCATTCAAAAAGAGGGAAAACAGGACACACACAGCAGTTCCTAGTCTCCTGTGATTCTGAAATTCATTCTGATATTTATTGACAGTTTCTTGATTCCAACTTGGTACTACTCCCTAGGAATGATTTGCTAAGGCTCTCGGTTCTGCCCTATAGATTATCTTTCCTTTTATGAATAAGTCATCCCACAATTGCAGCTGAATTTGTTTTCTCAGGATGGTTTCCAATTAGTAGATATGGGGTAAAATAGGACACAAAGTCTTTCCTGAATTGGATTCTGACTCTTTTAGTTCAAGGTAACAGTGCTTCCCTGAAAAGAATATTCTTAAAAATTATGTGAAATTTACTATAAATCTTTTTGGTGTTCACTTAATCAGGTCAAGGACATAACCACAAATCTTTTCTAGATGAGCTCCTTTCTACCTCAGCCTCCTTGAAAGGGGGTTGTGGTTTGACATGTGTTACTAGGATCTAGGAGGCACATCCTTGATATCCTTAGAGAGTCCTGAGTGTCTGAGTCCATGAGACACCACCCTGGGTCTTAGGAAGAGGCTTTACAGTCATACACCCAGCTTCTTCTTCAGACTATGTTTTCCCCACAGTGACCTGATTTGGATTTGATCTCTACCAGAAGCCTTTCCTAAGGTTTTAGAATCATTTTGCATCTGGAGAGGTGGGAAGATAAAAGGCTTATTTTGAAATATAAAAAAAATTCTGGCTTCTTTACATTTGAGTTTTGTCTTGAGTTTATCTCCCTCCTAGGGTCATGTTTTATCATGAGATCTGAGAAGAAGCTCAGTGGCATTTTCAATATTCTGCCTGCATTTTGAATAGGTAATTGAGTTCATTATATACATTTGCTATTAAGCATTGTATACATTTGGTATTTTGCAGGTGACAGTATTATGAAACTTTTCACTGCTCAATAGCAATAGTTCCTTTATTTCTAGTCTTTAACAGTATTTTTCTTCCTTTCCTCTGAACTCACACCAATGGTTTCCTTGTGGACATCCAGGCACAATCTCATTCTCTAAGATTCTTTAGGCACTGCCTAGCTTTTTCTCCAGACCTGATAGACTTTAACCAAGTCTCCCCTATGTCCTTCCAGTTTCTCTCTGCCACCCAAAACTGAAGTCACCTCTTTGATTTGTTTAGCTCTCTCTTCCTATAACCCAAATCTGTTCTGGTTTTCTGATGCTCAGCAACAAGTTGCCCAAATACCTCCTGCAGATTTTATTATATCTAACAATTTATGCATCAGAAATTTGGACAGGCACAGGGGATGGTTTGCTCAACAATGTCTGGAGTCTCAGTTGGGAAGATTCAAAGGTTGGAAGTAACTTAAATAATGGGGACTCATTTTAAGTCCTTTGGGTACAAACCAAAGAGTGGGAAAGCTGGGTATAACGGTGGTTTCATTCCCAATTTTCTGAGGAAACTCCATACTGCTTTCCATAGTGGTGCACCAAGTTGCAGTCCCTCTAGCAATGTATGAGTATACTTTTCACCACATCCTTGCCAACATTTATTGTTATAAACTAATTAAAACTAATTAAAATTTTTTTTAAAAAGAATGGAGACTGAAACCATACAAAGCTTTGGCCATTCAAGCACCTTGAGTGGATCTTGAGACTGAGGCTGGCCACAAGCTGGGATTTTGGAAGGGGTTATTAGAACACTTTCAAATGTTCTTCTCCTGTTATCTGATCATCTCCTCACAGGATGGTTACTTGGTTCAAAGAGCAAGTTGTACTGCCTTTTATTATCTAGCTTTGGAAGTCATATAGTATCACTTATACTTTAGTCACTGGCATGCCCAAATTCAAGTATAGTTCTTATAAATAACTGTACTTGTGGCCCCAAAAGTTCAATGGGAAAAATACCTGAAACACACTCTAAGAAGTATAGATAGAATGGAAGATCTTATTGCTGCCATTTTAGAAAATACAACCTGACATATATAGTATTAAGAGAAAATTAATAAGTCCAGGCTTCTATGCCTCTGAAATTCAAGGGAGAATGATATCTCAAGTCTTGTAACTTTATTTACATTTCATTTTATATACAACTTTCTTTTGATTTTAATTCTAAAAAGAAGTTTTAAAGCTGCTCTGCAAATACTTCTAGTTTATTAGCAAATAGTGTAGGGCTGACAGATTTTAAATAACTTGTCTAAATTCCTAAACTATTCATAGACCCTCAACTTCCTGTAGAGTTCTCCTACTGTGCATGCCATACATTAAAATGATTAAAATTCTATTAACTCTCATCTATCATACCCAAGTAATCAATAGTATTCCCACTATTCCTGAGGAGTTTGGGAAACTATGAGTTGATGACTTCCTTCTTTTTGCAAAACTAATTTTTTGTAGTTCCATGTGAACATTGCAGGAAATTTTATCATGTTAAGCATGCAGCTTAAGTAGGACTTCAGGTGTGTTCAGCTGACATATCCACTTATAGAAAAAGGAACAGTAAGGCAAAACATAATTACTCCAAATTTGTTCTTAGACATTTATTGACCTTAAAAGGTCAGGGCCTATATGCTCCCCTCATCCAAAACTAATCACTGACAAGTTCACAAGTTGAATACTGACAAATTTCTCCTCAGTGGCTGTCAAAAGTTGAATAATTATACTGAAGGCACTTTACTTAGGAATGTTTCATGTGTTTTGGAGAGCAGTGTTGAAGTCTAATTTGATGATTTCATTTGTCAACAGAGTTTTTTTTTAAAACCTAATTTGTGAAAATAGTGATACATAAATGTTGAATGAAGATGAAACCTGTTCACTGTACTGATGCTTTCAGTCATTGGGGAGCAACATGCAATTTTTCACTTAGAAATAGTCTTATGATCTACAAATGAATATTTTTATTTAACAATGTATAAAATAAATAAAAATCAAATAACTGATACAATAATTCTGCATACATATTACTGTACATCCATAAACATTGGACTGTTAACCTGTTTTAGAAAGCATAACAGTATTTTATTGATGTTACTTTAAAAATGAAACATAAAAAGTCTTCACCATAATATAACACTATTAATCAACCAAACATTAGTCATCCAATATATTTTATTGAGAGTATGCAAAACATAATAATTTTTTATCCAAAAAATTAATCAAGAAAAATAATTTAGTTCACAGAGAAAGAACCACCATTAATATTTATAAAGAATTAACATAAACTAATAGAAGCCACAAAGAAAGACTTCATATATTTAAAAAGGGAGGAATTATACAGTACATTGATTCCTCCAAAACAAAGTAAAAGTGCATTACATAAGTCTAAGCAGCATATATTCAGAAATATGTAGATTAAAATTACAACATAAAAAGTGTATATACTAGGACAAAGTGTTACTTCTTCTTATGCAAAGAACTGATACAAATTGATAAATAAAAATCAGAAACCTCCCTAAAAATTGAAAAAAATAACACAACTCAATTACTTGACAAATTAGCAAAAGTAATACGTAATGTTGAATATTTCTAATACTCATTTACATGCTCATTTACAAATACTTAATTGGAAAAAAGGCTATTTATTATAGTAGTTATTTATAATAAAAAATGGGACACATAAATATTCAACTTTAGAAAATAATTAAGATATATTTACATAAATAATGCTTTAAATTTTTAATATGGTAAATAGCTACATATGAATTAATATTAAGTAATAAAAAGAACACACCAATATTCAGTATATTCTCAACTATGTAAAATGCACATCAAAGTATAGAATACAATATTCTAAAAAGCTGACAATCATTCTAACTTCCTAGTATTAAAAGAGATTTCATTTGTTTTTTGCTTTTCTGTATATTTATATTTTCAAAACAAAATTGTATTGCTTGCTATTAAGAAAATAAACAAAGAGCCAGGCACAGTGGCACATGCTTGTAATCCCAGCATTTCTGGAGTTTGAGTTAGGAGGATTGAAAGTTCAAAGCCAACCTCAGCAAAAGCAAGGTGCTTATCAGCAACTCAGTGAGACCCTGTTTCTAAAATATAAAATAGGGCTGGGGATGTGGCTCAGTGATCTCCTGAATTAAATCCCTGGCACCACCACCCCCTCCAAAAAAAAAAAAAAGGAGAAAATATGTTGAAACATTGGAAAAAGGAAAATAGGGCTGGGGTTGTGGCTCAGAGGCAAAGCACTTGCCTAGCTTGTGTGAGGCACTGGGTTCGATCCTCAGAACTACATAAAAATAAAATAAAGATTTTTTTTTAAAAAAGAAAAAGGTTAAATAAATGTTAGTATCTAGCAATCATTAGAATAAAAATAGGTAAAGATAATTTCAAAAGTTTGATTTAAAAAATTCTACTCATTATCTTCTCTGTAAGGATTTATTGATTTTTTTTCTCTTAAAATACTGCAAAAGAATACACCATGATGATTATATACATATATATTTCCCTTTAGTCCTTTCCTACCAGCAAATCCATGGTCAATTGTCATTCTGACAAAAATACTCATGTTACTCTACTTTCCTAATACATTTATCTACTCACTTTTTCCATTCTATTTTCACTTTATTTTCTTTTGAGCATGTCAGACTATAAATGTGTTTGAATGTGTTCTAGCAGATGCCTCCATACTTTATAAACACAAATATAATATAGATGTGAAAATCAGTTAAAAGAATTGGCATGAGAAAAGTTAAGTAGTTAATTTGGTACAAAAGCTTTCAAATTCCTGAAGGTTTGAAAATTAACCTAAATTTAATAGATGATTATTTTTAATCTTAAATTTGGAACTGTAGATAAGTCTTAAGTTTTTAAGCATAATGGCTATGAAGGTACATGAAAAAGAGGCCAGAAAAACCACTGCTCTGCAAATAAATCTTGTCACCTGCAAGTCTGGGTGCCTGCTAAGAAATGATCAAAGTGCGTCTGATTGCATCATTGGTGTGCACACACCATACCCATCCCAGGCAGCTTTCCCTTGAAAGTAAAGAAATTCTTTTCTTTTGAACCAGTTCTTGAAAAAAGTCATTCTTTGGTTTTAAAATCTTTCTTTCAACTAAATAATTGAGGCATTGAAGTATAAAAAAACAGGGTGGATTTATTTGACCACTCTCCCTGGTAGTGCTTGTCTGATGGTTTCTGTATCGGGTGATGATTGGCAGATGTCACCGATCTCCCTTTCCATCAGTTCTCTTAAGGAACTAATCTTCAGAATCTTTAAACTATGTTATCATCATTGTACATTACTAAAATGTGCTAGTAGATTTTTTCAATGTAAGTTGAGCCTATCCAAATTACAACATATTTTGAATAACTTTGCATCACTGTATTACAAATGTTTTAATATTTCATTGTCTTGTAAAGTTATGAATTCAGTTTTTAAAAATACTTTTATAAACGTCTTCCCAAAGTGGAATTATAGCTTTGTTTACATGGCTCTCAGAAGATGACAATAGTGTTCTAAGAAGTTATAGATCAACCGTGTTTTGATTGAAATACAAACTCTGGAAAATGTTAGTGTAACCTGGAAGGCTAACAACAATCTTTATTAATCCCACAAGAGGCAAAATCAAGAAGCTCAGCACATAGATGGGACTTGGAGTGGTGTTGGCCACCCAAAATTTTATTGGTGATAATTTAAATTTTTATAATTATTTTTCCAAAAATGAATGTTGCTCAGATTGCTCTGTTGGTATATGTTATAGGAACTGTTTAGGTTTACTAATACCTAGAGTTTGCAATTTAGTAAAAACTATGAGAACTGTTCATTTTACTTTTTAACACCATATACATAAAATGATTAAAATAATTTTAAACACATATTACATGAATATATTTTCCTTGTACAAAATTTAGACGTTATAAGTAAGGTTAAAGAAAATAATGATTGCTGATAAAAATTCCAAGCTCCTTCTCAGAATAATCTGCAAAAATCAGTAAAATTTCCATCTTTGCCTCTCTTATTATATTCATACAAACATGTAAAATAGTATTTTATGTGTATGCAGGTCTATATGTAAAGTACTATATATTCTCAGGTGTACATAAAGGTATATAATATTTTACATATAGTTTATACATATAAATGCAAATGCATAAACATTTCAATAACAATTCAAAAACATACCTATTGCTATCTTTTCTTCAACTTAAATTTTCTTTCCTCTTCCATGAAATACATGTACAAATATTTCTTTGTTTTCCTATAGATTTGATTATCTTGTCCTTATTGATTTGTGATATTTTCTAGTATATTCCAAATATTCATATTCGTATTAACTGTGTTGCAAATATCCTGAGATTTTTATCAAATTTTAATTTTCATGTCCATTTATCTATTAACTATTATCTTTTCATTTAATAATACTGTGATTTCGTTTAATTCCTATTTTCTTAGTGCTTTGATATTAATGGCACAAGACCCTGCCACTGTTTTCTTTCAATATTGTTTTAGATATATTTTTACTCTCATTTTTACTTATTAATTTATGTATACTTCTTGAGTTTAATAGAAAAAATTCCATGATATTGAGTGGTTTGACCCTAAATTATAGATTTGGTTTATGAGATTTGTAATATTTGAAGTGTTACATTTTCTCGCCCATAAAATTTTCTATTTCTCTATCTACACACCTTTTTTAAAAATTCTTTAAACATCATGTGAGTATTTTAGAATTTTAAACTAAGTTTTTTGAACATCACTTGTTCACTTTGTTCTTAAGTGCCTTATGGTTTTGTGTTTCTCTTGTTACCGGTTATTTTTGCTTAGATTTTTAATATTTAATTTCCTCTTTTATTACAGCATGTAGGAAGGTGATTGCTTTTGTATGCTGATGTTTTATCTAGCTGCCTTGCTAAGAAGCTCCTGAGTGCAGATAGCTGATTCTCCTGCATTGTCCATGTGACAATCATCCTCTCCAGGTCATCCACTGACACTGTCATTGCTCCAGTGCCTCTGTTGCCCTGGCTGGGCTGCTATTGACTGGTCAGAAAGTAAAGGAGGTAGAGTAGTCCTCTCTGATAGGGAAAATTCAAATGCCATTTAATATGATAATGATACTTTTTATAGATTTTTGTAAAGAATATATCAAAAATCTTTCTAGTGTTTGATCACTGAAGAGTGCCATTTACACTGTATTTATAAGGTTCTTTTCTCCTTTAATTTGTTGCTATTACATAATGCACTGAAAAATTTTATTTTTACATTTTTGGAAGTAAATTCTAGACATTCATGATATATTTTAATTTCAATACTACTTGTTATATATTTGTGTTCATTAAGAAATTTGCGTGTGTGTATGTGTGTGTGTGTGTGTGTATTTTTTTCAGGGATTGAGCCCAGAGGCACTTACCACTGAGCCACATCCCCAGCCCTTTTTATATTTTATTTTTAAGACTGGGGTCACTAAGTTGCTCAGAGCCTTGCTAAGTTGGTGAGGCTCACTTCAAACTTGCCATACTCCTGCTAAGCCTCCTGAGTCTCTGGAGTTTTTTTCTGTCAACTTACGTATTATTTTCTCTTCATTCAATGTTTAAATGTATGAATTACCCTTTCCTGTCTTTTATTAAATAATCAAATTTTTTAAAAAAAATTACAAGGGATTTGACAGCTATACATTCTATTCTCTGCTTCTAGTAGTAAACTTTATTTTTTAAAAACCATCCTTCTAATTCTGTTGTTGTTGGATATGGCTATCATTAAATTATACACTGTATAGCTACTGGAAATCAAGAACAACAACATACTTGCACTTTTATCCATCATCCATTTCCCTGATTAATGTCACTTGAAATTTTTTAACTTAAACCCTTAATTTTAGAGGAAATAGGAGCTACTTTATTACAAATTTTAACTAATTTAGTTGTTTACCATTATTTTTTTGTATTTGTTTCTTCCTCTTAGATTCATATTTGTGTTCTTGCTGAGAACACCCAACAGTAATTCAACCTCTATTTGTGAAACCTTTCTAAATAATTCCATGTGCAAAACAACCCTATTTATCTCTCACAACTGAATAATCAGATAAAGAATTTTAAGTTCAAATTTGTTTACATTAAAATGCATTTCCATTATCTTCTTGCATCTATGAATCTAGTGAATTTTAAGGTGAAATTAATTTCAATCTTACTATTTGTTTCATGTCAAACACTCTTTTCTAGTCTCTTTCTGGAAACTTTGGGGTTCTATCCTTGTCTTTGTATTCTAAATTTCATTAGGAAACAGAGTTGTTCTGACAGCTTTCCCTAAGAACTGCTGGGTGTTTGCAGGAGGGATAGACTTTTAATCTGAAGACATTTTTGAGTTCTAAGAAACTGTCGTGGTTTGAAAATGTGGTGTCCCCCAGAAGGTCATATGTTGATGCAAAAAAGTTTAGAAGTGAAATGATTGGCTTATGAGCATCTTAACCTAATTAGTGAATTACTACCCTGGTAGGGATCAACTGGGTGGCAACTCTAGGCAGATGTGATGTGGCTGAAGGAGGTGGATCATTCTGGGTGTGACTTTGGTGTATATATTTTGTCAGTGGTATGATGCCCTGAGCTGCTTTCCTCCACCACACTCTTCTGCCATAATGTTCTGCCTCACTTCTAGCCCTGAGGAATGGAGTTGACTGTCCATAGAATTAGACCTCTGAAACTGTGAGCACCAAATAAACTTTTCCTCCTAAAATTGTTCTTGTCAGGTCTGTTGATCAGAAGAGCAAAAAACCTAAGACATAAATGTTTCTCTAATGTTTCATTTCTATAACATATTACTTCCCTATACTCTTACTTTCTCAATCTTTTATTATATGCAGTTTAGAACATGGACTCCACTATCTTTATCTTATCATGCACTTAATACTTTGCATCTCCTTGTTTTGAGTTTAACTTTTTTAGTACATAAATTTACTCTTTAGGTTCTGGAACCATTCTGTTTACCTTTGTTCATTTATTTTTTTATTATGTGATTGGTCAATTTTTATTATTTATGTAATATAGTTGGTGAATGTTTAGGTATCAATGTTCTCTTGCAACTCTCTGTGCTAAAATAAACCCTAATCAATTATATTCTGCTTGTGCTAGCAACTGTTTGTTGAGGCCTAAATTCTTCTGATTATTGTCTTTGTGGTCTCTCTCTCATGGTAAATTTCTCTGAATTCTTAGTGACATTTATTTACTGCTTAAAAGGGTAATATAATGTCTTCTGTAGTATTCCTTTGTTCTTCTTTTCTGTTTTGCAGTCTTGTGGCCTAGCAATGAACTTTGACACTAATTTACAGGACAGCTAATAGAGAGGTACATGGTACCCTGTAATTGGCATGCGAGCACCTTCAGGAGAAATTCACCATCTGGAGAATGTGGGTATATCCTTGGTCTTAGAAATTAAACAATCAGGTAGAAAAGAATGCTCACTCTGCTTGGAAGAGAAAAACAAATAGTTTCTTGGAGAACTTTGAGTGGAACATTGTCACCACTAGTTTACAGGAATAAAATGGCAGTGCAATAAATTCTGGCTTAAAAAAGGTAAAATCATGGTGGGGATACTTTGTTCTAGAATAGAGATTTTATTTAAAGAGACTGCTTTCTCTAAGCTGTACCATGCAAAAGATTTTGTAGGAATGCTCTTGTCCATGACATTAAGAATTTTAGTTTTTAGCAGAGTCATTGGTATAAAAGCAATTTCAACATGAGTTATTCTAAAATTAAATGAGGTTTAACTTTCAAGAGAAGCTAGACCAAGACACTTAACCTCTGTGAATTCCCAGTGACTTATTTAAAAACCATGATATAATAACAACACATTCACAGGGGTTTTGTTAGGACTAATTGGGTAAATATGTCTGATTTTATTTTATAAACTATAGTTTTATAAAAAGTCACTTGTCAAATAAGACCCTTACTGTATAATAGAATATACATATTATTATTAAGTGAATTTTTAACATAAAATAAAAATTTTAAATTTGCTTTGCTTTTGTGTACAATCATATCTTTGTATTTCACCCCTAATGTATATAGAAATGAATATTTAAATAATAATTTATTAATGTCCTTAATATCCTAAAGTTTCAGGTATCAATTAATCCATTCCCAATTTGATCACACATAAAAATCTCTTGGGTTGCTTGTTCCATGAGTAATCCTGGGTAGATCTAACTAAGTCCCATTTTCTAAATTAGAAACATTTCCTTCCAAATCAGAAACATTTCCTTCCTTTGTGATATCTCATTACAGTATTTTTTTTAATTGTCCAAAAGCTCTTTTCTGTATCTGGCCTAAATACTTAATACAAACAATTTTACTGTTAATAGATTAGCATTATCACTAAGACACATGAATTATATCTTGAAAAGTAAGATCATACAATACCCCCAAAGTATAAGCTACCCTTTACTATCCAGATGCTTATTTCTTGCTAGGAGTGGCCAAAGTGTTCAAAGATAAGAAGAGAAAAGCATATGCAATTCTACATCCACCTAAACATCTCTGCAAAAGGTGCTGTAAGGAATACAAGTGTGGAGGCAGGAAGGATATATTTTCTAAGAGACTCATGATTAGCATGAATGCATCATGTCCAGACCTTTGGTAAAACAGACTAGTCAGGAGGGCCTAGAAAATTTTTACAGTTGTTGTGAGATGATGTTTTTATTTAGAATTTCATGGACAGTGCACTTTGGCAAAAAATGTCAGTAAAGGTATACTTTCATCTGCATGATTGCCTCCAGGCCCATCTACAGCGGTGATTATTAATGAATATGCAATATACTTTTTAATGTTCAATGGATTTCGGAGAGGCTAGTGACAAACAATCTAGACTGCATTTGCTCTCAAGTCTGTTTAAAAGGCTAGAGCCACTGACATGGTACCAGTCTTGCTGGAATATGAAGAAAAAAAAAAAAAAACTACCTTTATTGTGTTTCTTTCTTTCTTTTTTTTTTTTTTTAACAATAGACATTTATTTTCTCTCGGTTCTGAGAATAGAAGTTCATGACCAAGGTGCTGGCAAATTCTACTTCTGGTGAGGTCTTCTTGACTTGCAAACAGCTATCTTTCCTAGTATGTCATTGCATGGCCTTTCCTCAGGACATGCATTCAGATAGGGAGCTGGCTGGTGTCTCTTCTTTTAAAGATATGAATCCCATCAGATCAGGGCCCCATCCTTATGGCCTAATTTTACCTTAATTCTTTCAGGGTTGCATCTCCAAATAAGCTTCAAAATAAGTATTTTGATGGTGATCAAGGGACACGAACATTCTGTCCTTATCAGATATTTGAAATGAAGCTTCTAGGTTCTGTATTACTTACCCTTTTCCCCTCCCATGAAGCTTCTATTTCTCCATCTCTATGTGGGAGAATTATCCCATTAAGCAAGAAGAGAAATGTCCCTTGAACAATACTCCGTTAATCCATTGTCTAAGAAGGTATTCTGTCTGCTACTCAGGGATTCTAGGAGAATGGGCTCAGATGTGATGGCTGTACAATTCCAACTCAGTGAATGAATGCAGTCATGTTCTATAGTTTCAGAGTAACATTATATTGAAGAGAAAGGAAACTTGGAAGAGTGTAGGAACCATGCTCCATCTTCATAGGGTATTAGGACCCTCCCTCAGCATTGGTAGTTCCTAAGTTTATGGCTCAGAGTTCAGGATTACCAGCTCTGCTAGCACCATCTGATCATACTGGAAAGGAGAGATCAGGTTCCCCTGGAGTCACTGCTGGGGGGAATCTAGGCAACTCATTGAGTTGATTGTGTTCTTGTCTGCTGAGAAGCCTAGGGTTTGCATTTGGATCCTTTTTAAGTAGCAGCCTCTTTAACAGCTAGGTGTGAACAAGCTATTCTAAGAATGTTTGTGTTAATCTTTGAGGCCAAGAGAAATGTAGAGGAACTTGTCCTTAAGATTTGTGGAATGGTAAACTACATTAAAATTTAAAATATTTGTAAATATGCAATATGAACTTTCACTGTGTGGTTCTATAGTTACTTTCCCTTTGGTCAGTATGTTCATTGGAAATACTGTATAATGTTAGATATGGAAATTTACCATTCCCATATTGAAAGATCCAAAATTGTAGCCAGAATTGTTTATTCATTTCTTAAAACTCTTTTATATTATGGCATATAATACACATGTGAAAAGTACAAAACATACGTATACAGCTTAGTAAGTTATCACAAAGAAAATTCCTCTGCACCATCAGGTCAGCAGGACATCAAATGTCAACCTCTTAAGCCCACCCCAACCACTGCCCTTTCCATCTTTTCAAAGGAAAGGATCCTGCCTTTTAACAGTATGCCTTAATTTTGACTCTTATAAAACTTTCTATCAATGAAATTATGATATATGTATGTATGTATACACACACACACACACACACACCTATATATTTTTTTTAACTTTCTGACTCCACCCCCAACTCATGATTGTGAGATTCATCCCTGTGTTTGGGTATGATAATAGTTCTTTCATTTACATTTTCATATAGCATTTCATTGTATGACTAAAACACATTTATTTATTCTACTACTGGATACACTTTTATGTATTTCCTATTCAGGTTTATAGTAATAGTATGAATATTTACATGTCTTTGGTGTACATATACACATTTCTCCGCATGTGTACATATACACATTCATTCTAGGAGTGAAATTTATGGATATTGTATATAGAAAATATCAGCTTTCAGAGAGAAAGTTAAAACCAGGCACAGTGGCACATGCCTGTAATCACAGCTACTTGGGAGGCTGATGTAGGAAGATCATTAGTTTGAGCCCAGCCTGGTCAACTTAGCAAGAAGCTGCCTAAATTTTTTAAAAATAAATAAATAGAAAGGGCTAGGTATGTGGCTTTGTGGTAGAGCACCCCTGGAATCAACCCTAATACCAAAGATGGGGGTCAGAGGGGAGAGAGAAGAGTAATGCAAGTATTCCGTGGTTATAGATAGTTTATACTTATACCAGCAGAGCAGGAGGATTCCAATTTCTCCACATTCTCAAGATCCCCAGTAATAAGACTCTAAATTATAGTCATTCTGTTAAGTATGTAGTGGTACCTAACCTGCCTTTCTCTGTTTATTAATGAGTCTGAATTCCTTTTAATATGTTAATTTGGTTGTTTGGATATTGCCTTTTGTGAACCACCTATTTAAATATTTTGCCTATTGTTTATTAGTTTGCGGATCTTTTTCTTATTGGTTTATAGGGGTTTTATTTTAATTGTAGCTATGTATTCTTTATTGGTTACATGTATTTAAAGCACATATACTCTCTGGCTTACCTGTTCACTCTCTTAATGGTGTCTTTGGAATAGTTGATGTTTTTAATGTTAACCTAGCCCACTTTATTAATCTTTCCTATTGTTTAGAGAAAAACAGAAAAGATAGAGTACCCTACATAATAAATTTTTCCTGTTTCAGGGTCCTGAATTATTCTCCTATATTAATGTTTATGCATTTAATTGATTTGGCTCTAAATATACATATGTCTTGTGAAGTAGTGTTCATTTTTTTTCAAAAATTGAATTTTATTTGAGCCAGAACCATCTTGAAAAGATTATTTTTTCCTCTTTCCTCTATGTAGTACTTCTCTCTCATAAGTTAAGTGTCCTTTCAAACATATTTCCCATGATGGGATCTCAGTTTTCTTTCCTATGTCAATTTGTCTGTCCTTGTGCCAATTCCATACTTTCCTACTATTATAGCTTCATAATACATTTGAGTTCTAGTACAGAAAGTTCTGCCATGTATTTTAACCAAGAGTGCTTTGGTTATTCTATTATTTTGTACTCCCATGCAATTTGTAAAAGTAGTTTGTCAATTAAAAAAAACCTGTTGATATTTTCAATGGACTTGCTCAAGATCTACAGAATAGACAACTTTACTATTGGGATTAGAGATATAAAAATGACATACCTATCTTGTTAATTTTCCTTTTATCCTAGTTTGTTTTAGTTATAGAGCTCTACAATGTTCTATATAATAGTCTTTCCTGTTTTACAAATTATTCCTACATATTCAATATTTGTAGACGCTAATATATGCAGTAACTCTATTTTACTGTGTTCTACATATGATGTTGCTTACCTGTACAAATACTATGCAGTTTTTCTATTAAAGTTATATCTAGCAATTTTGCTATATGCATTTGTGAATGTATCATGTGTATTTTCTACATAAGTAATCATATAATATACAAATAATGACACTTTCATTTATTTTCTAATATTTATATTTATTCTTATGTGGTTTTGTTTTATTTCACTGACAAGGACCAGTTTGTGACAGTAGATATGTTCCTGTTCTTATCATTGTGAAAAGAAGATTTTTCAAAATTTCACCATTAGGTTAATGTTTGCTGAAGGATTTTTTAAAGAGAGATTCTTTTTATAAACAAATATTTTTTATCAAATACTTGAAATGATTATACAATTTTCTTTTGTTAGTGTACTAAATTCTATTGGTTTTTAATAACCTATTTTTAACATTTTTACTGAAATAAATGTGCATACCATAAAATTCTCTCATTTAAAGTATATAACTCAATTTTTAATATATTTATAGAATTACCATGAAATAATTTTATACCATTTTATTGCCCCCCAAAGAAACCTCATTCACATTGGCATTCACTCCTCACCCTCCCCTGTCTAATCATGTACAATCCTATGTAATAGCTACTACAACCATGTTATTCCCATTATATACCTGAGGAAACTAGCATAGGCAGTTTAAGTAAATTGCTCATGTTCACTGAGTTTGTATTAGAGCTAGAATTTTAACCAGGCAATATGTCTCCAAAATCTGTATTCTTGAACTACTAAAAGGCATGTGGTTATGATTCACAAAATCCATAGCAGTTTTCAACATCTGTCAATTTTGGGAATTGCCCAAAAATCCAGTCTCTGTAAGCAAGAAGCCATGAAAATAAATGCCATAGATTCAGCAAGTTTAACAAGAACAAATAGTAGGAATAATAAATATCTAAGTCTCTGCCTATCCTCCTGCTCTGGAATCATGCGTATGCCACTGCAACCTGACTACTAAATGTTCCCCATCACCCTCTGAAGAGGTATAACCCTTTATTTCCTTCCAGTCAGGTTCTCATGCATGCTACCCCAATGAAATGGATCCCCATATGGAAAGAGAGTCAAGAAAATAGCTGTGATTAAGTAGGAGATCCAAGGTCTCAAATAACCCTGGGCCCAACTTGGTTTGACAACCTTACTTTCACCATGTAGTAATGTGAAATTCAACCCAGACTCAGCCACATCTGTGGAGAGCTCCTAAATTCATCATTTATCCCATTCTCCCTGCTTCTTGGGGTCCGCTGAGCTCCCTGGTGGCATACTTACTCTTACAATTTCAGGGAGATGAAACACTAACATGTCAAGAAGACAGGAATCTTCAGAAAATACACCAGAACTCCTCTAGCTAAAATAATAGAAAATAGACCAAAGGAGGGGCTGGGGAGATAGCTCAGTGGTAAAGCACCTGCCTAGCAAGCATGAGGCCCTGAGTTCAACCCTCATCACCACATAAAAAATAAACAACAACAATAAAAAATGCTATTAAAAGAAAGAAAACAGACCAAAGGAGAAAGTTCTGTTTGCTGGGACTCATCTCTCTGTATACTTTTCTATTCTTCAACCTTCCAATTTAAAATAGCACCATCTTTAGCCAATATGCTTAAATAAAAACTAATATGTACATTTAAAATAATTTAAAAATATATATACTTCTAAAATAGTCAATGAGATTTATTACTTTTCTTGAAGTCCATTTTACATGTAATAGAATATTCCCAGTAGCTTTTTATGTGTTTGGTGTCACTTTGAATACTCATATTGCCCAGCTGGGCATGGTGGTACATGCCTATAATCCCAGCAACTGGGGAAGCTAAGGCCAGAAGAATTGCAAGTTCAAGGCCAGCCTCAGAAACTCAGTAAGGTTGTAAGCAATGAGATCCTCTTTCAAAATACAAAAGGCTGGGGATCTGGCTCAGTGGTTAAGACCCTCTGGGTTCAATCCCCAGTTTTTTTATTAAAAAAAGTCCTTAATATTGCCCAGTAAGCCATTTTAGAGCATCCATCCATTAAAAAAAATTAATGTAATTAATGTCATACACTACAACATAGATCCTAAGTTTTTAAATAAGTTCATTGAAGTTATATTCAAATAAAGTAATTATCCCTAAATATATATATTTAAAAAATATATAACATATTTTGGTATTAAAGCTGGTAGGTTCTGATTGCCTTTATTTTGCTAGTGAGTTATGAATCCTCTGCATTTAAGAAGAAACGCGTTTTCAAGCCCCAAAGCTAGAAATATTTTTAAAATATATTGAAAATGAACTCCTATTTTCCAGCTCCATTTCAGTATACACTACTTTGTAAAATAAATGCTCCAAAGTGGTTTGACTTCATAACAGTAATTGCTTAAAAATGGCCCCTAGGTTAGGTTTTGCATTATAAATTTTGTCTGATGGCCAATTAGTATGGACCCTTTAAGCTCTAAAACACTATGTATAATGGAAATGCCAACAAGTTTGGTATGAATGCTTAGAAACTACAACTAAAACAATTGTTGAATTCTTTATAATCCCATTTTTTATTATATGGTTGTATTAGGTGACTAGTTCATTATGAGTTACATCAAAAAATAAGACAGTTTTCCATCACTCAGACATTCAAAACACTAGAATGATTTTTAAGGGCTTTTGTGATACTTTGGTCGACATTTTAAGCTATAATTTATAGAGGAAGCAGGATTTGAAACAGTCCATATGATGAGGAAAAGTGGGAATGCCATGATATCAGAAACCTTTCCACAGACTGCAAGTTCTGACCAGTGAGAACAGTATGTCTCACCACCTGCTATAGCAGTCCGTTTTACAGAGCTAAGGCAAAATGAGCAGGGACACTCCCGGGAAGCAATATCCTTTGTGACTGAAGCTTGATTCTTCTCCTGGTATCTCTACTATCTATTCCAAGGTGACAATCAAACCATACTATGTGTATAGAAAGAATCTACATAATATAGGTTGAACATCCCTAATGCCAAAATCTGAAATCTGGAATGTTCCAAAATCCAAAACATTTTAAACTCCGACATGATGCTATAAGTAGAAAATTCCATACCTAACCTGATGTGACAGATTGCAGTTAAAATGCCAGAACACAGTGAACAGTTTATTTAGCATCTCCAAGGGAAAATAGACTCCCCATACATATTTTCCATAAAAACACAATCTTTCTCATGCAAGGGTAATAAGATGGCACATAGGCATGTTCTTCAGGTTGTACCACCTGGGGACAAGACCCATATGAATTATTCTGTGTTTTTCTGCTCTGTGGTATAAAGATATTGTTGCAAATGTCCAAAAGGCCTTCAGCTATCGTTCTAGGTAATAATGATAAGGGGGTGGGGTGGGGAGGAAGTACATATGTTTATTTATATTATAAAAAGTCAAGCTGTTGAAGAAACTGGACAGTTGTATAAGTGTAAAATATCTTAAAGAAGATTAAGGGGTAAGAATGACCACCATATATTACCATAAACCATTGAAGTTCTGTGCTGGAAGTGGTGAACAGAAGTTAATGAAAAATACTGCATGAAGCAGTGTTGCAGAGCTATGATATTCAGGAGGTTAGGTGTATCAAATGCATGTTTTTCTTCTGATAATATTGTAAGTTGAGTAGTATCTGTATATTGTTACCATGTTCTACAAATTATCAATTTACATAAGAAACAGCTTTAACTTGCATTTTAAACTCATCCTTGGAAATATTCTTTCCATATACAAATGTTTAAAATCTCTATCATTTATGCTAAGAAAAGATGTGAAGATGGATTTAGTCAACATTACATATATTATAATTGCTAGAATCAAATATATTCTAAATCTATGTTTTAAAAAAGAATAAAATATGTGCTCTCTACCCACTGCAAAATCACACTGGTTGATCACAAACACACACACACACACACACACACACACACGTAAAAAGAAAATAATTAGGCAGTATATGGGACACGCTATAAGGTTTTCAAAATATACCTGTTATGGGAAGCATAGAATGTAGAGTTTCATCCCAGACTATTATTGAATGAAATATAGGCATTGAGTTGACTGACAGAGAAACAAAAAGATATTTCATGTGAAAGATAGACCATTGGGAAATTGGTATAAAATGGGAATGAGCATTTGGGAGACAGAGGTTAACCAATGTAACTAAAGTAGAGAGCTTCAGCAATAGGATGAATTCAAGAGTTTCCAGTAAATTGAAAGTGTTATATGTCACAAAATAATCTGTAGGGACAAACAAACATCAAAAGGATTGAAAGAAGAAAATGTCAAGCCATGAGCTTTGTCTTAGGAGATTAATCAAGAGGCAGGGGTTAAGAAGAGCATTAAGAAACAGATGATTACATTGGGCACTTTAAATCTGTTCAACAAAATGGAAAAGAATTCAGGCTCTGGAGTGATTTAGGCTTCCCAATTATTTGCTAACCATCTGTATGCCACAGTTTTCTCATCTAAAATTTTGGCATAATAAAATACCTTGTTAATTGGTTATTGTAAAAATTAAATGGATTAATAAAGGTGAATAATTCAGTGTAATCACTAAAGCAAAATTACAAACTAAAAGTAATTCCTAAAAATTTTTAATATAAAACTTCTGTGGCAGTATTGTTTAGCTCAGAGATTAACAAAGTATACAGTGTGATAAACATGTAGGGGAACTATGTTGGAAAGATCTGAGTTAGCAATCTAGTCATTATACAGATGCTAAAAATTATGGCTTCATGAGTGCTGCATATTTCATTGGTCCCATAAAAAAGAAAGAGAAGTTATTGTGGTGATAGACCAGTTGAGAAGAGAGAAGCCTAAGAGTATCCTTATTTAAATCCTCCAATGTCATTTCTTCATGAAGCTGTCCCACACCCCTACAGTAAACTAGTGCCCAGTACTATCTCAAAACTTATATACCCATAAATTTCTAAAGTTTACATGTTTACTAGTTTATTTATTTCAGTCAATAGAATGTAAGATTCATGAGAAACAGGATAGTAACTAGAGTAACTGTTTTGAGAGGCAGTATAGCATAATGATTAAGACAATGGATTTGATACACACTCTTATGTAGGAAGGCTGATGCCTGAGACCATAATATTGCTTAACCTCTCTATGTTGCCTCATATGTAAAGCAGTTGATGCAGGATTAATTTTAAGACATATAATACCAGTTGGGTGTGGTGGCACATGCCTATAAACCCAGTGATTTGAGCGGATGAGACAGTTGGATCACAAATTCAAGTTCAGGTTCAGAAACTTAGTGAAATCCTATTTCCAAATTAAAAAAATAAAATAAAATAAAAGAGGGCTTCTGATAGCACTCAGTGATAAAGCACTCCTGTGTTCAGTCCCCTAGTACCATCAAACACACACACACACACATACACACACACACACACACAATGTCAAGGATCTATCTAGTAGATATTATTTACCTTATAAACATTAAATTTTATTATTAATGTTTATGATTTTCTTCAAGCATATAACAGCAAATACATATTCAAACACACACACACACACACACACACACACACACACACAGATACCTGGCACATACTTCAATCACTCTGAAATGTAGAATATTCACAATCAGGTGTTCCTTTTCAATAGTTAAAACTTTCAAAGTACCCATATATATCAACTATATACTCAGACTCTTACATACATATCATGTTTAAGCTCAGTGCTGCATTTGGCACTGTGGGAACTAATGCTTCAGCAAAATTCAGTGCTTCCCAGACTGTATTCCTCAGAATTATTGAAAAGCATCTTTAAATCAATAATACATCAAACATAGGCAAGTGACTAAAATAATTTTGTCCTCCATTTGGCTATGTTTAATATATATATATATATATATATATATATATATATATATATATATATATNTGGACAAAAAAACCCTGTTGCTGTAAGGAATACTGTTTACTCCTCTCCCTCACTTGGCCCATCTCTAAAATGAGGAATTGAAGTAGATATTTTTCAGACCCCTTTATTCTTGAAACTCTAATATTTCAATCATCTGATTAATTGGTAGTCAAGTAATATATATATATATTATATTACTTGACTACCAATTAATCAGATGATTGAAATATTAGAGTTTCAAGAATAAAGGGGTCTGAAAAATATCTACTTCAATTCCTCATTTTAGAGATGGGCCAAGTGAGGGAGAGGAGTAAACAGTATTCCTTACAGCAACAGGGTTTTTTTGTCCATTTGCTGTTGAATCACATAAAGTATAACTGTGTTAAGAAATTTGGCAAATTACTTTCCTTTTTACTAGAGACCAATGCATCAAATTGAGGAATTTAGAAATTTATTCATCCACAAGTTTTTATTTTAAGTCCTGTGGTCTTGTCGAACTGTACTGAAATTAGAGACACAGTTGTCTCAAGCACTGGTCAATCATGGTGAAAATGAAGCGCTATTCTTTTTTCTGTGCAAAGTCTACTGGCTTTTACATTAGCTGATGTACAACTGTGGCTTTATTAGTGAATCAAGAAAGTTAAATTGTACAAGTATCGTAGCATAAGGTTATGAGCTTCAGTGCTCATCAGTACAGACTTTGTTTGAATTATAGTTTCTTCAGTTCCACTCTTGTGCAGTTTTACCCTAGGACCCTAACTCTTACTTTACTCCTCTGTGAAATCAAGATAAGAGTATTTGCTGTATAAAATTTTTCTAAGCATTTAAATCATTAGCACAGTGCCTGAATAGTAAACACACACTAATGATAATCATAATGGTGTGCAGAAAATTAATTCCTCTCAGTATAATCATACAATGGAAAAATCTGGGTAAAAATATTCATATCCACAAATATATTGTGAATAAAATCATGTTCCATCTGCTTAAAATTTAGTTTGGCACATCTAAAGAAACATTATTATAATTGAATTACCACATGGAATTTCATACTTAAGAAATATGAACGAGATTTGATATTATATAATAATGGTTTGAAAATTAAATTTTGCATGAACTATACTTCCAAAACTATTTAAAATATTAATATAAACTCCTAAAGAAACTTATTAATTGGCAAATATTTTTATTCCTTCTAAAGTACAATATTACTAATTTGTACATTTTATCATTTACTTACAATTACCATGATATCAATTATGGGTGCTATAGTTTCTGGAATATAGAGAGTAAGAAGTATATGGACTTCAAGACACTTGCAATCTTTATAAACTAAATTATTAGCTTCCTTTTTCCCAATTGCATTTTTCTCGTAAAACTGGAGTAAAAGTTGAGCTGTCTACTCTTAAGAGCAATAGAATACCACTCACTTTTTGAAGAATAAATTAACAAATTAAAGACTAAAGTAATCAGCCTTGAACTATTTTACTTGCCCTCTAGAAGTTACTTCTTTGCTTATGTTTCTAGGATCTTTTGAATTGTCAGCACCATTCAAAACATTTCTTAAGATTTGACCAGAGATGTCATTTATTATCATCCCTATTGCTTCTCATACTTGCCTCTCCATGCCTGAACCAAACGAACAAACTGGACTGTATAATTTTGCATTAGTCAGTGATAACTCTCAGCACTGTAACAGGTATAAGTTCTAAGATGTTTTTGTGACTATGAAGCCGTTGCTTTCCCCAGCCCAACTTCATGGGCTCTTCTCCTGGGAGTGAAAAACTGTCTCAGGCCCAAATTTATACTCCAGTTTTCTGACTAAGTTTGGATTTTGTTTATGAATTACATCAGTCTAAAGGTTCTAAAATAATTTCAATTCCCCAAGAAATTGGACCCTCGCTTCCTTCCGCTACCAGCTGGCTAGAATTCTACTATAAACTCAAGTGGACTCCTACTTCAAAAGTCAAACAATTTCCTTCCACCTGTCTCTGAATAGCACTAATGCTGGGAAAGCCCAGATGTTGGGCCCCAAACACCTGATTTGAATCTCAGGACATAAATTCAAGCCCACATGGAAAACAAAATCATTTCATTAAAATAAATTAAATTGAATTAAATTCCTGCCACCTTCCTTAGAGGCCAACATTGCAACTGAGAAAGTTCCCTAATTTGGGCACTACTTGTTCTTCTCTTATTTTTCTCTTCCTGAATGTCAAATAATTGTGGGGTCATTCAGTATCCTACATGCTGTGCCCTATTAAGTTTATTAGAATAAATACCTTTAGCAACCTGGTATTGGTCTTCCTCCAATAGATTATGTTTGGATCCTAGACCTATGTGGGTTTATGCAAATAGATAAGAAGTATGGAAAGGAGTTATCTAGAAACATCTAAGATAGCTAAGGTAGCATACAAATATATGCATTTGAAATCCTAAATTATAATTCAGGCTGCTGAATTAAAATATGGCACTTCTCTGAAACCAAATAAGAATTTCTGTTTCTGAGGGATAAGAGATCATCTTCTCTCCACACCCTTCCTGGAGTCCAGTCATTTCATCCCACTCATGACATCATAACAATCGGCTTCTGGGATCCATCTCATTATTTGACTCTTTTATAAGCAAACTTTATTCTGTAATTTTAATTTTCAAAGCCCTTTTCTAGTAGCATATTAATTTATCTTAATGCTTTACTAAATAAATAAATCAAGAATAATCCTCATGTATAAATGAGAAATCACACACACAAATGTTTTATGATTTATCCAGAGTATTTTATAATTTTGCTGTGAAGATCTAATTGACAAGTCATGTAGCAATATGATATTCAAATCTGTATGAGTAATGTGGTAATGAGCATTTTTCCTTAATTATATTTCAAATTAGTTTCTTTTATAGTTCTTCTTTTCCAGTCCTTTGATCACTTTTGTGAGAGTTGAGCCTTTCCTACACTACCACTAATTAGATGAAATCAATGATCTCATAACATTTTCAATATGTTTTTCATATTTTGCCCAAATGTGCTAATCCCTGATTTTATTTTTCTTTTATGACTCCCTTTTTGATCACATTACTACTTTGATGTGATCTTGTTAGACCATTTATCAGTTAGAAACTCCTGCTTCACATCATGTGTACTCCTGAGTACACACCTTTCACAATATCCTGAAAACACAAATCAACTTATTTATACATTTTGGAAACAAAAGACACAAAAATTATTGCCTATAAAGTTGTTACTCGTTTTATTTCAAACTATGATTGCGGAGAAATGATGTTCACATGATTTTTGGATCTTTGTATGTGGAGTGACATATCAAGCCTACCATTTTTAATACAGTAATGCACCCCTAGTTCCTGAGGAAAGCAGAACATTTAGATAGCAAGTATTATTTATTGGATGGCTGGACTGCCTCCACAAAAGTTCAAGAACAGCAATTTCTTGGGAACAAATATAGTTTCATAAAAATAAATTATACTTTCAGGGGAACCCTAAATACTTTGAGACCTGTCCTTCCTAGTGAGATACCAAAAACATCCATGCATTCTACCATCTATTCCATGCCCCTCTTCTGGATCCAGGACTTAAGACTCAGGAAAAGTAGGATCTGCCTTTCCTACACTTTCTTCTCAGAGTTCTTTGCACTTTCCTTAGTAGGGTACCATTTCTGCCTTGTTAATCATTCGAACTGGTCTAGCTGAGTAATCTCTCATTTTCTCAGTGAACAATGGATAAGCATTTACTGAATTTTCCTGGATATTTGTATTCATTGTTTTCCTATGAAGACAGAGACACAGACTGTCTTTTCCACTTTTTACCTATCAGTGCCCAGCACAGTGTCTGTCCATATGGTGTCCCACACATGCTTATTAAATGCTTCCCACAGAAATGTTATCACACATAAAAGAGACTCATAGAGCTTTTTAAAGATGAATTCTTTTGACACATATACATTGGCATTTGCTGTGCTTTCCTTTTAACAAGATAAGCCCCCTCTTATTCATAACATTCTCCATATTCTCATTTCTAAAATCTCTCCTACCTTCCCTTGGCAATATGATTTTATGAGCAGCTAGGAAGGTCTTTCTGCTCCTCATATTTGCTTGCTGATTCAAACTCCCACAGTTTCAGATTCTTCATAAATAATATGGTAAGCAAATGAGAAACAACCTCTTTCTCATAGTATGGTTATGAGGATAAATTGCAGCAATATATCCAAGAGTATATTTACTCAAAAATGCCTACCAGGAATTCTCAAAGCTCACTAAAAAAAGTTGCCTTTTTTCTTATTATCTTCTCATTCCAGCTACTAAAGAAAATGCCATCTATTCTGCAACTATTTTATTAAAGAAAGATGAGCTTCTCTATTTAGATAAAACCCTTCTCTACCTTAGAAAGTAACCAAACATGCAGGATACTGGTGAACACAAACACAAGTTGTATAGGTGATGGGAAGATTTAGTCAGCCCAATAAATAATGAAAGAATACAAGTTTAACAAAAAAGAATTTAATTGGAAACTGTAGAACCTCCATCTGCTCCAACATCTTTTATTGAATCCTGGTTATTATTGCCTGAGGAAGATAAGCTTTAGACTAATTTGAATGAAGTCAGGTGTGACATAAATTGTTACATTTGAACTCTTACCAGATTAGAAATCATGCAGCTAGGCACATGCCATAGAATAGCTTTAAGCTCCTGGTTGTTGTTTTTTTTTCTATTTTCAAGAGATTATTCTATCTAGAGCATATTGATGTATTACTAAAATAAAATTTGCACTGTATGTGCAAATTTCCATGTGTTTCATGAGTGGGAAAGGGATGGAGACACATGAATCTAGTACAAAACAAGATGCAGTTATCATCCATCTTCCCAAGTGCCAGGAAAACCAACCTTGAGATAAATTGCAGACCTAAAATTATTGTCTTGGTTTTGGAAAAGAACATCTTGCCATGAAAATATCCCTGTCTTTGAAAGAATTGATCTCCAGAAATAAAAAAGAAAATTCAGAGGAAAAAGGAAATGAACCGGCACTTAGAAAGTAAGAGCCCAGGCACAAAACCCTACCAGTAGGAGCTGTTATTGATATTTAATGAAAAATAGGCTTATGGATGTTAAGTGGAAGTCACACAGTTCACAACTGTCTGAGCAGAGACTCAAACTCAATTGTTTTTTGTGTTTTATTCTATTTGGTTCTCCTTTCAAACATGGTTGATTCTACAGCTTCTCCTTGTTTTATGCATAATGGACTCAGAAGACTGTTGCTAGGATCAAATAAATAATACAACAAACGTGCTCTGGACACTGAACAATGGCCATGTCTGATAGGCATGTGGACACACATTGATCCAGCTTCTTCATCAGCATAATTAAAGGTTGTGGAAATAAAACTCAGTGAAATTCTAAGAACCCCTTAGAAAGTTAAATAGTAAAGTGCATTTTAATTTCATTTATGCTTATTTGTGGTAAACAAGACACAGACACCACAAAGCTTGGGAGCCTCCTTTCTTCCCTCTTACCTTACTCCTCTTTGCTCTTGAGGGGACTAAGTCCTTAAAATAAATTTCCAAGAAAATAAAAATAGAAGATAAAGGGGAATGTATAAAGTCTTCAGGGATAAAGGAAACTATGTTTCATAGCTTAGATAGCATTCTCAGAATTTTTCAGAATTATAATGATATCATTATTTACTTGATTTATAAACTCCTTAAGGGCAGAGATGGCATCCTAAGGTTCTTTATATTCACAGCATCAAAGCAAGTAGCCACAATAAAGAAAACTTAAATGTTTACTTTTGAAAGAGAATACACACACACATACACACACACATACACACAAAAAAAATAATCAACTGATGTAAATTTCTTTGCAAAAGGAATTTACTTGCACCCCTGCAAAAGATAACTGATACAACTGTGATGATTTTTAAAAGCAAATTAGAAGTATCAGATTTTGAAAGAAGAATTAAAAATTCTAGTTAAGAGGCCAGTAAGGAGGGAAAAATCAGAAAATTGTGGTGTCAAAAAATGCAAGGGAAAAACTTTATTTTTAGAAGAAAACTAATACCACACTTTACAAAGAGGTCAAATAGGATATGTAAGGTAAACTGACCATTGGATTAAGCAACAAGGAGGACATTGTTAACTTCATCAAAATCAATGAAACAAGATAATTGTTTTCAAGATATCAGAATACAAAAGGTCACTTTCCTTACAGCTCCATAGTGCAAAACAAAGAAAGCAGACAGGCAGACTCTCAGCAAGGTGGTTGAACAACAACACCAAAAAAGTAGGACTGTATTGTATTTTAAAACTGGAAATTCAAAGCTGATTAGGGACTCAGGAGGCTGGATACAATAAAATAAGGAAGAAATAGCTAGTGCCACAGCTGTTGGCATAGCCAGAGGTATCAGTAAGTATGATCCCTCCACAAGCAGAATGAAGGGATAAGGGAATTAAAGGAACCCACATTTTTAAGAGGCCTGGGGTGTGTCTGGGTACAAGGAGCTTAGAGATCAAAGACACTGCCAAACTAATTGGAAAGGCATGTTGCAAAATATCCTTGTGTGGGAAAGAAGCTGCTTTTCTCCTGGCAGAGTGCAGGGAACATGAAAGAAACCATTTTGCAGCCAAGGTGTAGGGGCTGGCAGCTGGGGGACCTGATTTCCGGCAAACCAGAGTTTTGCCCAAAATCCAGGCCTGGAAAACCCATACTGCATGACATAGTGTGTGCCTAAGTGGCCAGGAGAAAATCAGATATGTAGAGAGGTTTATACAAGGGAATATCGGTCATGGAAATTCATCCAGCTCTCCCCTTCTCTCTCTAATCTGGCTGCTTACAAGACCAGCTGGGAGATAGGCACCTGGCTGGGAATTCAAAAGGGCAGGGGCAGGGGAGACCAAATTTGGAGACTGAACCCGAGATCAGAAAATGTGGGGTCTGCAGGCAATATAGTGGGCTAAGAATTGGCTCCTCCAACACAGGAGTGAAACCCAGGGGAGATCCCTGGGTTACAGTCTTCCAGTGTAAATGGGCAATTGCTGGACCCTGGAGTGTATTAATTTAAAATCTCCAGACCAATTGGTATTCAATAAAGAGCCTGGAGCCCATCTAAGGCTAAACCCCACCTCCAGCAATTCTGCCTATGGGATTGCATTTCTCACTCCAGCAATCCAGAGGGTGGTGTATCATGTTCTAGATGACCCCACAAAACATTGCTGAGAAGAGAAGCTGAAAATATTTTGAACTCCAATGGAAACAGTTCTTTAACTTTTAATTGAGATTTTTTTTTTCAGAAAAAATTCTCTCTCTTTTTGCTTTTCTCTATTTAATTGTGACCTTAATGGTTTATAAACCTTCATATATAATCATACTTGTTTTTTTCCCCCTCATTTCTAACATTTTTGAAGCCAGTTATTTCTTCTGCATCACTTTTGCTAAGGAGTAGGACACTTGGTGAGTATATTTCACTTTTGTTTTTTATTCATTATTTTTACTTTTAATTTTTTAAAATTTTTACGTTAGATGTACATTTTTCTCTAACCTATTTCCCTGGGTTCTTTTTTCTTTTTTTCTTCCACTAATGGTCAATATCTATTGTTCTCTCTTTCACACTTACTTATATTTTTTGCTTCTATATTCTCTTCTCCTTCATAATCATTACATTGTATGCCACTTCTGTTCTCTCCCTGTTTAACATTTGAAATTGTAAACCCTATTGCAAACTTGATGTATTGTAGGGAACTAGTCACATAATTTCTGCTTATTGTATCAATGACCATTGTAAGCCTTCTTGAGTAGAAAGAATTAATATTGTTAAAATGGTCATACTACCAATAGCACTATAAAGATTTAATGCAATTCCTATTAAGGTTCTGAGGATGTTATTCATAGAAACAGAAAAAGCTGTCATGAAATTCATTTGGAAAAATAGGAGGTCCAGAATAGCCAAAGTAATCCTTAGCAAGAAAAGTGAAGAAGGCATCACAATATCAGACCTTAAACCATACTACAAAGCCACAGTAACAAAAATGGCATAGTATTGGCACCAAAATAGACATGTAAACCAATGGTACAAAATAGAAGACAGAGACTTATCCACATAAATAAAGTTATCTCATACTGGACAAAGACACCATAAACATACACTGGAGAAAAGATACCTTCTTTAACAAAAGGTGCTGGGGACAGTGGAAATCTATACGTAACAAAATGAAATTAGACCCCTATATCTCACCCTGCACAAAATTCAACTCAAAGTGGATCATGGGCCTAGGCATTTGACCAGAGACCTGTGCCTACTAGAAGAAAAAAGTGGACCCAAATCTCCATCATGTCACCTTAGGAACTGAATTCCTCAACAAGACTCTGAAAGCACAAGAAGTAAAATCAAGAACCAATAAATGGGATGGTATCAAACTAAAAATCTTCTTCACTACAAAGGAAACAAAGGAAACAATCAAGAATATGAACAGAGATCCTACAGAATGGGAGAAAATCTTTACCACCTGTACTCAGATAGAGGACTAATCTCCAGGATATATAAAGGCCTCAAAGAAAACAAAACAAAACAAAACAAAAAACTTAACCCCCCCCCCAAAAAAAACAAATAACCCAATCAATAAATGGGCAAAAGAATTGAACAGATACTTTACAGAAGAAATATGAATGGTCAAAAGATATATGAAAAAATGTTCAACATCTTTAGCAACTGGAGAAATGCATATTAAAACTATACTCCAGAATAGTAATGATCAAGAATACAAGCAACAATAAATGTTGGTGAGGATGTGGGGGTAAAGGTACACTCATACATTGGTGGGGGAACTGTAAATTGGTGCAACCACTCTGGAGAGCAGTAAAGAGATTCCTCAGAATATTTGGAATGTAACCACAGTTTGACTCAGTTATCCCACTCCTCAACATATACCCAAAGGACTTACATTCAGCATACTATACTGATGCAGCCACATCAATGTTTATAGCAGCCTAATTCACAATAGCTAAACTATGGAACCAACATAGGTGCCCTTCAACAGATAAATGGATAAAGAAAATATGATACACATACACAATTTAATATTACTCAGTCAAAAAGAAGAATAAAATTATGGCATTTGCTAGTAATTGGATGGAACTGGAGGCTATTGTGCTAAGTGTAATAAGCCAATACCAAAAATCAAAAGGCTGAATTTTATCTCTAATATGCAAATGCTGACTCATAGTAGGTGGGGAGGTTTGAGGAGTGGGGAGAAGGGAGGAGTGATGGGAATGAAAAGACAATAGAATGAATCAAACATAACTTTCCTATGTTCATATATGAATACAAGACCAATATAACTCCATATCATGTACAACCACAAAAATGGGAAGTTATACTCCATGTATGTATGATATGTCAAAATACATTCTACTGTCATGTATAACTAAGAAGAACAAATAATTTTTTTAAAAAAGAAATGAATGAAATGATTCAGTCTTTTAATATGGCTATAGTTTAATTTATTGAAATGACATAGAAATGTCTAAATCATCCCATATATAATTTACATGCAAAACCAAGTGACCACGATAAATGCACCCATTCATTCAACAAATACAAACTGAAAATTTGCTATAAAAAGTAGATAAATATCATGGATTTTTTTAGGCAACTATTTATTTAATTTGCCATTCTTTTAAAATATTAATTTGCATCAAAATCACCTTGAGGAGCTTTTGGACAACACATATCCCCTGAGGCTTAGCCCAAAACTGAATGAATTTGAACAGTCCACTATAGTACCAAGATATCTATATTTTTAGAGTCTTAACATAATTCTAATGCACATTAATGTTTTAAAATACTATTATATTGTTCTTTCAAAAATCATAATGTAGAGACAAATATATGGCTTTCATTCTTATTTCAGAAAAATGGGAAGTAAGATAAACTAAACATTCTTAGGTTCAAACACCAAGAAATACTGGGCAAAACACTATATATTTATGCTTTTAGAAAGAAAAGAATAAAAAAAAGACCTTGGTTCTGTGGTAAGAAGAGAAACTTAGACCAAAGTATAGACCTAACTTTCTATATGATTACAGGGGAATAGATGCTCCAGGAAAACCTCAACAAACTGGCATCTTCCACACCTTGGGCAGACTAATGAAAATATTTTGTAAAGAACAGCATGGGTCAAATAAACCTTGGGCGACAGTATGGGCTGAATTGGAGTATAGAAAAGGCCCAAGCACAAAATCAACTGCCTGGTGTGACAATTCTCTGCATCAGCAATACCCCATAACTTTTGCAGAGAGCTGCCACATAGGAGGGACTCAAAATATAATTTTATACATTCTCACAATAACAGGATTTTTGAGTCTTATTGCTGATGAATCCAAAAAAATGAAAGATACAGCAAACTTTCTCCCAGCAAAATTACTTATAAGATTAAAATGGGATGAACTCAATTTAATTGAAGCTATCACAAGTCTTATCTCAACATCATATGCAAAGGACTCTGAATGATAAGAACCACACCCTAATCACATAAAGGAGGAATGAGATCCCATTCTCCAGATCAAGAAATGTTATATCAATTTCCTCTCCTTTAGACATAATATTTGTAATAAAATTCTCTAAAAATAAAATGCAGGAAATTTATATATAAATTAAAAAGGTCTGATGGTACAAATAGAAAGCAAATATTAACATGATAAAGTAATACTAAAATCATACCACTGTGTTAACTGTAAATGGGAAAAAAATGCCAATTGTTGAACACTGTCAGGCCAGATTAAATAATCAAGAACCAACTGAATACTGCTTACAAGGAACATTCTTTAAGTGTATAGATGGTAATAGATTAAAAGGAATGGAAAATACTAATTACAAGGCAAATACTAATTACAAGGTAACTGAAGTAGACATATTTACATACAAAATAGTCTTCAAGACAAAAGGAATTACAGGAGAAAAATTGATCATTTTATAGTAATAAAATGTTAATTTATTAATTAAAAATAATAGTTATAAAAATGTGTACACGTAATAACACAACTGCAAAATATTTGAAGCACCAATTGACACTGTGGGGCATACTATTGCCAGAGGACAATGCAAGGATTACACTGAACTAAATTGAGTGATAAATATATAATTATTGATATTTAGATTATTTCTAAGAAGAATTTATTACTGGAAGATTAATAACTAAGAATAATTCCAATTTTATATGCATTTTATATACTATATTTCAGAACTATATAATAGCTACTGATTACTAGACGATTGATCACTCATCATATTTTTAAATTTATATGCATTTTTTGTTATTGTTTTCATTATTATGTGCTTCATAGTCACTTTACATTATTTTGTACTAAATATGTTGAATTTTAACACATAAAGAAGGTAAAATGGGTTGAATGTTTGTGTTCCCATAAAATTCGTTTTTAAAATCCTAACCCCAGTCACAATATTAGGAGATGAGACCTATGGGAGGTGGTTAGGTCATGAGGCTGGAATTCTCCTGAGTGGAATTAGTGCTCTTATAAATGAGACACCATAGAATGCTCTCACCCCTTTCTGACATGTGAAGAAACAAAACAAAAACAAACAAACAAATAGTCAGCAGTTTGCAATCTAATAGAGAGCCCTCATCAGAAGTTATCCATGCTTGCACTCTGATCTCAGACTTGCTGTCTCCAAAACTATGGGGAATAAACTTGATTTGTTGCAATTTGTTATAGCAAGATTAACTGACTAAGACTGAAGATGTAAAGGAATATTTAAAAGATAGAAAGTTGTTTTATTTTTATTCACAACTTTTAATGATGCTAAATTCTTATATAGTACCTATAGTTCTCAACTATCTACCTTTCAATTTCCTTAGAAAAATAGATGGTAATATCAAAAACATTAAATATCCCAAAATATTAAAATACGTGCCATATATTTCTACTGAAATTGCAAAGCACCACTGCAAATATTTTAAAGAAAACAAATATAGAAAGATATACAATGTTCATTGATCAGATCAATATTTATAGATGGAATTTTTCTCAAACTGCTCTATACAAATTTTTAAAATAATTTTACTTTTTATCATTCTGATATTTTTGGCTATTGTTATAAATAAAATACAAAAGCAGTCATTTGTAACTTCAGATTATTTCTCCTTAATTTTAATAATGGCCTATGGGTGCAGTTGTAAGCTCAAAGTCAGAATTTGTGTCTTCTACAAGGAAAGATGTTTGGGGAGCATCTTGGTAAGCTGTGTACTAGATATTCTGGACTCTGATACTTCAAAGTATAGAGTCCTGAATTCAGACTTATAAGTTACACCACTTCACATTTTATACTTTTAGATAATAACAGTGGACTAATTCAGAGTCTCAAGACTTCTTTCTCAGTCAAGAAGTTGGCTATTGACCAAAAATCCAGTAAAAAAAGAATTGGTTTTATAGAATGAATAATTGAAGAGGGAAATTTAAATATGAGTATTTGCAATATTTGGATACCACTTTGTTTTATTTGTATGGATATATGAGAAGAATTTTTTCTCTCCTTTCTTAAGATATATCAATCCTGAAATTTAATAGATTTTTTGGCAAAGATTGAAATGGCTGTGAAATATCCTTTTTAATTCTTTATCACTGAACTAAATCATCAGCCCTTTTAATTTTCTTTTTTTCAGACAGAGGCTCACTAAGTTGCTTCGGACCTTGATAAGTTGCTGAGGCTGGTCTGGAACTTCAATCATCCTGTCTTATCCTCCAGAGTAGCTGAGATTACAGGTGTATGCCACTGCTACTGGCTTTTATAGATTCTTTTCTACACTGAAACATACCACTTTAAAATGAACTGTGAATCTCATTAAGCCCAGATAATGCAAACACTTCTACAGACTATCATTTATAGTTCATGGAAATATCCATTATTTTCATAGATTCAATAAGTCCTTGATTAGGCAAATCAATTATGCTACTTGGGTCATATGTAGAAATCTATTATTTTCTAGTTACAAAGGACAAACACAATATTAAGGAGTTAATTCCTATGAAACCTTTTCAGTGACTTTGCCTGATATCTAGGTTCACAAAATCTCAAATCTCTTGAGAGGTAAAAGTTCACTTAGCAGATCAGGCACCATAGAAACCTTTCTCCACAAGAAGTAACTTCTTCACTTTATAAATATGCAGGCAAAATTTGATGGAGGGAGTTCCTTGGGCTTGGCTTCCTCAAATCAATTTAGAAGAGCACTGTCTTAGTCCATTTGGGCTGTTATACCAAAGTATCATCAACTGAAAAGCCTATAAACAACAGAAAAATATTTCTTACAGTTCTGGAAGCTGAGAATCAAAGATCAAGTTGCCAGCAGATTTGATGTTTGGTAAAAGACTGATTACTACGTCATAAACAGCATTTACTACCATATCATCACATGGCAGTAGGTAAAAATCTGTCTTAATCACCTCCCAAAGACCTTTCCTCATAATACTGTATCTTGGAGGTGAAGATTTTGATATGTGAATTTTGAGGAGCTCTAATTATTTGATCCATACAAACAGTTAATAAAGTATTTTAAAATTATAACCCATGAATCCTTATAAATGTTCAGACAAAGAATAAATACTGTGGACTTAGTAGTCACTGTCTATTGTATGATTCTATTTTTGCAGACACCAGGTTAACTCCACATCATATATGACCACAAGGGTGAAAATCTAAATGGAATAAGTTATACTCTATGTATGTATATTCTGTCAAAATACATTCTACTGGCACATACAACTAAAAATATAAAATAAAGGAAAAGAACACATATTGAATTAATTAAAATTACTGATGCATCTACATAAGATATCTGGCCAAATCTAGATTTATTCTGTGTGTGAATAAGTTTTAGAGATTATTTTCTCAGTGGAATAAAAAGGAGAATACTGTTGAGAAAAATCATCCAATACTTGTAAACAGACAAAGAGGCTATGAAATATCCTTTTAATGAAGTGCTAGGCACTGCCTAGTGTATATTTTAGGAATTATCTATTTCTATACAGGGCATGTCCATTTCATTAACTTTCTAATGATGGGGAAATTATAGCTCTATGGAAGTAGTAATTGAATTGCAGAAAAGTGATAGAGATGCAAATTATTCCTAATAATAAAATGATCACTCTTCATAACAATGTAAATAAATTTTGTTCAGTAGAAAATGTAAACCTCTATTATTCAAAATCTCATATTAACCATTTTAAAAGTTTGGTGATTACCTCATTAATATATTGGGAAAATTTTTTAACATGTTTATTTTAAATATTGACACATACAGGCAATCCAAAGATTTTGAGAAAATATTTGTTGTACTTGGCAGATAAAGGATTCATATCTAGAACATATAACATAACACCCAAATCAATAAGAAATGTACCAACTAAATGAAAAATAAAATGCAGTTAACTCAAAAAGAGTTTTTAATAAAATAGGATATAGGAATAGATAATAAGCACATTGAAAGGTTGTAATAATCATTAGTTATCAAGGAATGACATATTAAAAACATTACTTAAAAGACTAAACACAAATATTCACAAGAAAATGAAACATATAAAACTTTCAAAAATTATAGGTGAGAGATCAAAATGGTACAACTACTTGGGAAAACTGTTCTTCAGTTTCTTACAAACGTTTGTATTTTACCACATGTTAGCAATTTCTACTCACTTATCCAAGACAAAGAAAAACATATGCCCATAAAATGACTTGTGCATAAATTTACACAGATTTGTTTATATTAACAAGCACAAACTAGAAAGACCACAAATGGAAAAACAATTTATACTTATGTTATATTCATACTTCCCAGCATATTAACAACAAAAACAAAATAAAAAATAAACAAAAACCTACTGAGACACTCAACAACATCAATAAAGCCTTCAGATACTATTTGAGTCAAAGAAAACAGGCACAAAAATTATTCACTGTTTTATTTCATTTTATATAATGTTCAGAAAAGTAATGTGTTTTTATAAATTCATAGCAATGACTGTCTCTAGAGGAAAGACGATATTATTAAAAAGAAGCAAGCCCTGCAACTATTTTCTTTTTTTTATTTTTTAGTTGAAACAAAGTTTGTGCACATATTTATAAGACACATTGTGATGTTTTGATTCATTTACAAGTTTCATAGTGATCAACTGAGGATATTTAGAATATTCTATTTCCTTAAACTTTTGTCATTAGGGTAAGTACATGTAAATTCTTTTTCTCTTAGAACTATTTTCAATGTATCCTATAACTTTTGGCCTGTTTTGTTTTCATTTCATTTGTCTTAAAATATTTTTGATATGATTTTGAGAGTTTTATATGATTTTGTCTTATTTTAAGACCAAATACATGATCTAAACTGTAAATGTTCCATATGCAATTGAGAAAAATTTGTCTTCTGTAGCTGTTGGATGGAATGTTTGGTAGATGTCTATTAGGTTCATTTAATGAATCATGTGGCTTTAATTCCATGTTTCTTTGTTTATTTTCTGTCTGTATTATCTTTTCATTGATGGAAATGGTATATCAAAGTCTCCTATTATTATTAGATTGCAAACTATATTTTCCTTAATATTTATTAATTTTTTTGTATATATTTAAGTGTTCTGATTTTGGGGAATACAAACACAAACACACACAATGTTACAACTTACTGCTCTACTGATGCCTTTGTCATTATATATTATCTTGTTTGTCTCTTTTTATAGTTTGTGACTGGAAGTACATTTTATCTGAAATAAATGTAGATCCTATCTCTAAATTTAAAAATTACAATGGTTGGGCACATGTCTTGATGGTAAATGGTTCCTGAGTTCAATCCCCAGTACAAAAGAAAGAGAGAGATAAAGAAAAGTATTCTTGCTTTCTTTGGTCTCTATTTGCATGGAATTTATTTTTCCATCCATTCCCTTTTGGTCTATGTGTGTGTCCTTAATAGTGAAGCAGTTCTCTTCTACACAACATAGAGTTGGGTCTTGTTTTCATAACCAATGTGACACTCTCTGCATTTAATTAAAGATTTAATCCATTTACATGTAGATAATTATTAAAGAGTGGACACTTATTTCTGTCATTTTTTTCTTGAGTTTTAAATATTTTATACACCTATTGTTCCTTACTTTGTCTTTTACTGTGTTTTTTGTATGTTTGTGTGTGTGTGGTTAATTGATTTCTTATGACAGTATATTTTGATTATTCACTTTTCAATTTTAGCATAAATATTAGATGTTTTTGCTTTGTGGTTACCATGGAGCTTAGTAAAATCATCTGTAATAGGTTGTTTTAAACAAATAACAATATCCAATGCAGGGGAACAAAGAATAGAAATATTCTATACTTTAATTTCATTACTCTATCTTTTTTTCTCTTTCAAAAATCATCTTAGCTATTCTGTATCCTTAGTGTCATCAACCAAAGTTGGAAGAAAATGTTGTCAGGATTTTGATGAATATTGCTTTGAATTTAATAACAATTTAAGTTAAATTGACCTCTTAATATGAAATCTTCTCATTCATAGTGTACATTACTCTACGTATTTGAGACTTTAGAGGAGAGAATTGACATATCTTTTATTGTATTTATTTTTAGATATTTGATATCTTACACTGTTATGAATGTTTGTTACCAGTATATAAAAATAAAATTAATTTTTATATTTACTTTCACTTAGAAAAGTGGCTAAATTCACTGATATTTTTCTAAAATATATTCATAGTGAATTATTTTAAATTTCAAATTATATCATTTGCAGACAACACTTGCTTTAACATCTGCATTTTTAATATACTTGTTTACTTAATTTTGCACTATTATACTGATTTTAACAATAGTATAGTGTTGAAAAGAAGAGATAATATGCATTCTCATCTCATTTCAGACTTTTTATCATTACATTAGGGTTAGTCAGATTTGTATCTGACAAAAGTTATTTAAAGGGGAAAAATTATTTTGGGCTTACTTTCAGATATTCAGACCATGGTCAGCCAATTCCAACACTCTGGGCCTGAGGTAAGGCAGAACACCATGGTGCCAGAGAATGATATAGGAAAACTTCTCAGCTCATGGCAGCTCATGGCAGCTCATGGCAGCTCTGACAGCCAGGAGCCAGAAGAGGAGGGTCATAGACAAAATATAAACAGTGTTTGCCCTAAGTGACCTACTTCCTCCAGCTGTGTCCCACCTGCCTATGGTTTTCACCCAGTAGTTCAATCAGATTAAAAAGATTAATCTACTGATGAGGTTACAGCTTTCATAGTCTACTCATTTCACCCCTGCATTGCCACATGAGCTTTCAGAGGATATCTGATATCCAAACCATAACAGGTATCTCTTAGGTATAGATACTTTGTAGATACTATTTTCAAATGAAGAAATTTCCCTTCTTTTCTATCTTAGTAAAACTTTTATAATTGTATTTTTAATTTTGTCAAATCTTTTCATTTTCTAATAAGGTATCAAGCCTTTTTCCCTTGACTTGGTTAATGTGGAAAAATATAGTGATCAAAGTTTTCAAATATTAAACAATATTACTTCCTTGGCACAATCCATACTTGTCATGATTTTTTAGCATTACATATTGTTAAATTGAATCTATGCAATTCAAATTCTACAGTACACTATTATTAAAAATAAACACATTTTTTCATCAGCTCTGTAGGACTTTTTTATCTTGAGTGACTGGAACATCTATATCATAATATATATATATAGAACAACAACTTCCCACTTCCTTTTCCTCCAAGTCCCTACAACCACCATTTTACTTTCTCTTTCTATGGATTCAACTACTTTAGATATTCAATATAAATAGAATCATGCAATATTTGTCCTTTTGTGACTGGCTTTCATCGCATAGCCTAATTTATCCAAGGTTCATCTTACTTGTAGCATGACAGAATTTCCTTCTTCTTTTATGTTTGAATCATATTCCATTTTATGTATGCTCTACATTTTCCTTATATACTCATCTGATAATGAACATTTAGGTTGCTTCTGTTGCTTGGCAATTGTAAATAATACTGTAATAAAATGTATGTACAAATATCATTTTAACATCCTAATTTTAATTCTTTGGATAAATGCCCATAAGAGGGATTGCTAAATTATGTGGTAGTTATATTTTTACTTTTTTCAGGAACTTCCATACTGTTCCTTTAGTAGTTGTGCCATTTGTCATTCCTATCAAGAGTACACAATTATTATAATTTCTCCACACCCTCATCAACACATTTTTTTATGAACACCATGCTAACATACATGATGAGATAGTCTCTATAATTTTTACTTGAGTTTCCCTAATAATTAACTATTGAGCATCGTTTCATATACCTGTGGACCATTGTGTGTTTTCTTTAGAGAAAGGCTATCAAAGACCCTGACCCATTTTCTTTTGTTAAATACTGAGTTGTAAAATTTCCTTATATGTTTGGTATATTAACCCCTTATCAGATACATTGTTTGCAAATATATTTTACAATTCCATATGTTCCCTTTTCAGTCTGATGCTTCCCTTTGCTGTGCAAAAGATTTTTAGTTTGATGTAGTACCATTTGTCTATTTTTCCTTTTTTTTTTTTTTTTGGTCTATGCTTTTAATGTCATATCCAAGAAATCATTACCAAGACCATGTTAGTAAGGGGTTTTTTTTTCCTATTTTCTTCTAGGAATTTTGCAGTTTCAGGTTTTACAATAAAGTTATTGGTATGTTTTCAATTTATTTGTGTTTATACTATAAGATAAGGATCAAAAATATGAAAGTAACTTTGGAACTAGTAGAGGCTTGATGAGTTTATAAGTACATGCTAAAAAATGTCTAGTTTTCCACTGTTAGAGCATTAAGAGTGATTCTGGTAAGGGTTCAGAAGAGTAGAGCTGTATTGAAAGCCTCAGTCTTCTTAGAAATTATCTAAGGATTGGGATCAAAATCTGGAATTGGGATGGAATAGGCAATTTTTATGAGGGATGAATTTAGATATTTGGCAGAAGAAATCTTTAAGCAAAATTTTAAAGGTACTTTATGGCTTCTCAATTACTTACAGAGTTAAGTTAATTAAATTTATAATTTATAATCAAGAGTGAAGCAGAATTTAAAGATTTAGAAAATTATAATCTTGACACAATTATAAAGAATAACAAAAAGTATATTAGGGAGAGAATATCAAGGGTGTGGCTAAAAAATAATTTGAAAAGGAGATTAAAATAGATGGAAGGATGCCACAATCTATTCATCAAGATAATGAGAGATTGACCCTGAAGACATTTCTGAGATCTTCAAGGCTATCACCTTCATCATAGTCCCAGAGCCTTAATGCAAGAACCATTTCAATGAATTCTTGGTGTTCAGGGGCTTACCACTAGTAATGCCTCAAATCTCTTCTCTTTGTAGTCTCATGCAATACTACTATGCCTCCCCTGCATTACCCAAGCAGGTAATTCATTATTTAGGCCAAATATAATATACAAATCTATAGTTTGTAAACCTCAGAAACATTTATATAGGGCTAACTCTGCAGGCACAAGTGTGGAAGAGTTGTAGAGACCTAGATACTCCAACATAGATTTGAAAAAAAAAAAAGTTTAAAAGAGCCTTGAAACCTATACAGAATTTCCACAGAGGCTGGGCTGTGTACAGAGTCCCTACTAGGGTAATGACAGGAAATTTTGGGTTTCTGAACATCACAGAGAGCTCCCATTAGTTCAATCCTTAGTGGAACCAGGGAAACAGGGCTACTCCAGAGATCTCAGACCTGTATATTCACCTGCATTCAACCCCAGCCTGGGAGAGCCCTCAGACACCTGATTCCAACCTAATAAAGGTACAATCAGGACTATACCCAGCAGCCATGAGGATAGTATGTCCTGAAGTTTAGGGGACCCAACCCCCATCCCAGTGTCTGGAAGTTGGATTACAGAGTCCAAAAGATTATTCTCAAGCCTTAAACTTTAGTGTTGATTTTGGACTTTTGGATTTGCTACCTTTCTTCTTGCCTATATATCCCTATTTGAATGAGAATGTCTACCACCTGCCTGTACTAATCATTGTATTTTAGAAGCACATAACTTGTTTCACTTCATGGTCTCATATCTGGAGGGAAAATGCCCTAAGAATGAATCATACTTGAGTCTCACATAAGATGTAGACACTGTTTAGATGAGACTTTGGATTTAGACTTTAAATGATAAAAGGAGGCAAAAGTTTAAGGAGCTACTGGAATAAAATGAATGCATTTGTATGCGAGGACATGAGTGTTGGGGATAAAGGGTGGAATGCTATATAGCTTGAATGATGGTGTTCCCTTATGCATGTTGAACCTTAATCTCCTATGCAATGATATGTAGAACTGTGGCAAAAAAAAACTTTCTTAAAGCTCATGAGATAAGAGTTAATAAGAGGGATGGCATCAAGTTAAAAATCTTCTGCACAGCACAGGAAACACTTAGGAATGTGCAAAGATAACATATTGAATGGGAGAAAATCTTTTCTAGTTAATATTTTTACAGGATTAAAATAAATAATTCAAAAACTCAATGTCAAAAAAGAAATAACCCAATTGACAAATAAATGAATTAAACAGACATTTTTTTCAAAATAAGAAATACAAATTGCCAACAAACATAAGAAAAATGTTCAACATCATTAGCAATTAGGGATATGCAAATCAAAACTTCACTGAGATTTTATGTCACACAGTCAGAATGGCAGTCATCAAGAATACAAATACTAACAAATGCTAGAGAGAATATGGAGAAAAAGAACACTTTTACACTATTGATGGGACAATAATTAGCACAAGCACTATGGAAATCAGGATGGAAGTTCCTCAAAAGGCTACACATGGAACCACCATATGGCCAGCTATATCACTCCTTGGTATTTATGCTAAAGAAGTAAAATCATCATACTATAATGATAAATGCATAGCCATGTTTATAGCAGCACAATTCAGAATAGCCAAACTATGAAACCAGCCTAAATGTCCATCAACAGATGAATGAATATGGAAAATGTGGTATGTGTACAAAAAGAAAAAATGAAAAAAAAATGTTTTTTTTTGCAGGAAAACAGATAGAACTTGAAACCATTGTGTTAAGCAAAATAAGTCAAACCCAGAAGGTCAAGAGTCCTGTGTTTATTCTCACAGTGGAAAGTATAGAGGGAAAAAAGGCAAAGAAAAGTGGGGGGCAGGAGCAGAAATTAATTCAAGGGGTGGAAAAAGGAGAGGGAGGGGGAGTGATGGGAAGTGATATTGTCCAAATTATATTGTTATATAGTGTGTGTGTGTGTGTGTGTACAAATATGTAACAACAAATTCCATCATTATGTACAACTATAATGCACCAATAAAAAAATTGTGGAAAAAAAAGAACTATGGCTGCAGGATTAGCATCCTTATAAAAGGTTTCAAGGCTCTGAAGAAAGTATTCTCTTGCCTTTCTGTCTTGAAGCCCATAAGGACACAACAAGATGCCATCTTGGAAGCAAAAAGCAGCACTCAGCTGACACCAGTGTTGGCATCTTGATCTTGATTTCGTCTCCATAAATGTAAGAAATTAATTTCTGTTCTTAATCTACTATATAGAGTATAAATTACTTATTCTAAAGTATTTTGTTATAACAGCACAAACCAAGACAGTTAATCTAGCTAAAATTTTCAACTGTGTTAATTTATTAAAGGACCAACTCAATCTCAATGATTATTTTCTATTACCTATTTCATTTTTTCCCTGCTCTAATTTTATTTTCTTTCTTCTGTTACTTTGGGCTTATTTTGTTTTGTTTTGTTTTCTAGTTCCTGGAGGTGTATGTTAGTCAATTTCCATTACTGTAACAAGAATCTGAGATAAATCAACTTATAAAAAGAGAAGCCTTATTTTGACTCACAGTTTTGGAGTTTCCCATTCTTGATTGACCATGTTACTTTCAACCTGTGGTGAGAGAGTAAGCCATGAAGGATGTGCATGGAGGACAAAAACTGCTCACCTCATAGCAGGGGAGTAAAAGAGGGAATAGGAAGGGGTAGGATTCCTTCCACCTCATTCAAAGTTATGATCCCAGCAGCCTGAACACTCCCACTGAGCCACATCTCTTACACATTTCCTCATGCTCCAATAGTATCACACTGGGAACCCAGCCTTTACCATATGGACATTGGGAAAACACATAGGATCCAAACTATATCCAGGTATAAAGTTAATACAGGTAATAATCACCATAAGCTTCCATTTTAATGCCACTTTTGCTGTATCCCATAAGATTTAATATATTGTATTTTCATTTTTGTCTTCAGGTATTTTCTAATTTCCACTTTGATTTCTTTATGATCCATTGGTTGTTCAAGATCGGGTGGTTTAATTTTCACCTCTTGGGAAAATTTCCAGATTTTCTTCTACCATTACTTTATAGTTTCATCTCATTTATAATTGGAAAATATATACTTGGTATTATTTCAATCTTCCTAAATTAAATACACACACACATATGTAGATATATATCTCTCCTGGAGAATATTCCATGTATGCTAGTCCATTTTATTTACAATGTTATTCAAGCCCTCTGTATCTTTAATGATCTTCTGTCTGTATGTTCTATCCACATTGGAAGTATTGTATTACAGTTTCAGTAATTAAAGTTACAAATGTGTTACTATTTTCCCCTTCAGTTCTATCTATGTTTGCTTTATGTATTCTGGTGCTCTTTTTTCTCTGATATTGGATTGATGCTCAATCACAATAAGCAGGTGAGAGTAGGGAAGATTTGAAGTCCATTAGACAAAGAGGAGTGGAAACAGGAAACATAGTAGAATGAATCGGACATTACTTTCTTATGTGCATATATAAATATATGACCAACAGAATTCACATGGAGAAAACTAGAAGAATGCGAAGTTATATTCCTTATATTATAATACGTCAAAATACATTCTATTATTATGTATAACTAAAAACAAAAAATAAAGAAAGAAATTCAATGAAAAAGAAGAAAATTGATTGAAGGAAGTTACAAATTGCCAAATTTTGGGGTCAATCTGAATAAACACTGACTAAAAAAAACTGTGGTATAAGAACTAGATAAAAATAAAACACTGGAAATAATACCATGAGAAATGGGAGAGATAATGCTAATTAAAGCTTTCTAAGAAGTATGTATTGTTCTAAAGAAGTACAGAAATATTGATTCAATTGTCAAGTACTTAGGTCTATATAATGATGCAGGCATATTTCTCAGTATTAATCACAATAAAAATTATATCTATTCATTACTTTTCTGTTTACCCTCAGTTCAGGATTTTAAAAAAAGTAATAAGGTAACAAGTAGTCTTGTATACATGTTAACAAGCAAATGCACTACTAGAAAAGCTATTTCAATGATTATCTCCTTTTCAGAGGCCTCTGAACACCTCACTTATTCTTCCTATCAGAAGTTAAATCCTTCCTCTCATCCATTCTCATCTTTTCATTTTAAGCTTTATCTCAAATCAAATTAATATAGGATAGTTACTGATGTGTTTCTGAATTATGTGGAAAATTTTACCAAATATACATACTGAATTCCACTGTCATGTTTCCAGATAAGCTTAAGCAGCAAGACAAAGACAAGTCCCAGGCAGGATTTTTTACTTCCAATTCATTGTATTACAATTCCACTTGCATTTTCCAAGATAACTTGTTATCACTTATAACTTATTATGTGCTGCATATACCCTCAGAAATAACTTACTGTACTAAGATCCCAAAAGATCAGACTTAACCTATAGGTCTGTACCTGTCCAAAATCTTTGATATATTTGAAGTAATATATTCTCATTGTAAGATAATTAAAAAGCATTTTTAAAGCATGTAATGTTCTTAATTCCTTCTTCTTCATTTTATCCTAATATGTATGATAGTATGTATACTTTTTGCTAAGGAAGTAATTTCATGTTTTATGCACCAGTTTGTTCTTGTCTTTCTTCACATAATATTATAGTGTGGTCATTCTCAAACATCTTTATAAAAATCTTCCAACACTTGAACTTTTATGTTATATTTTGTCATATAGATGTGTTGTGATTTATTTACCTGGTTTACATTGTTGAATAAAATAGACCTCCAGTTTTTACTAAGATAAATAATGATGTAAAGTTGTTCAGCATAAATGTTGGCATTAATCTCTGAGAATTTCTTCAAAATAGAAGGAATGGAATTAGTGGACATAATATTTTTAAGGCTCTTCATTCCAGATATGTTGTTTTAAGGCTCTGTAATTTATGTATATTTATTTCTTTGTGAGTAGTCATGCTACCTCAAAAAATCTACACTTTTTTGCAGACCACTGTAATATGTGGTCTAAGGATAGAACATTTTAATCTTCATAGAGTAGACTGGGATTGTAGAGAAGAGACCTGAAAGTTTCTCTTCATTACAGCTTACTTGCTCTGTGGTCTGTAGCAATTCACCGAACTATTTTGTTGAAAAACTGCCTCAAGGTTCTACTGAGTATGGAAGAATGGGGAGGATGCACTTATTTTCTTCAAAATAGGACCATACACTGTAAAAATTCAAGCAGACAAAACTAGATAGAAAATGAAGAGCTGAATTTAACACACAAGAGCCAGCCAGTGCCTATATTGCTTTGGGGTTGATATTGCAAAGAATTTATTTAACTATCTGTAGAAGTTTCCAGAAATTGAAACAACTTTTGGTCTTTCATAAAAAGACATTTTTTTGGAGGGGGGGGGTGGCTTGAGTTGTGGCTCAGTGGTAGCGCACTCCTCTGGCATGTGTGAGGCACTAAGTTCGATTCTCAGTACCACATAAAAATAAAGGTGTTGAAAACAAGGCATTTTTTTTTCTGTTTGTGCTCCAAAAATTTCCCACTTTAAACAAAATTTATTTTTAAAAACTAATTATGTTACAAATTATCTTATCAATTTTTTATTTTTACAGATTGCTTCATTTTTTCTATTCTTTTCTTGAATGCTCATTTAAATTTAATACAGGAAATGGTTTAATTATTTTAAAAACATTAATACTAGAACATCCCCTGACATGATGCTGATTTGGTAGAAGCAGAAAAGAGCATCTTTGAAATATCTCTTGCAGTTTTGGATCTTGTAAAAACTTTTGGTAATTTATAAAAAGCTTTCTTTCTACGAACATTTATGAACAATTTGTGTCTGGCACTACATTAGACAATAAAAATTCAGAAAACAATAAGATAGACGATTTCTCTTCAAACAGTTCATGGCATGGTTAGAGAAATAAACATATAGTTATAATTACAGTACTATGGATAAACAATACTAGATTAGAAGGAACATTTAGATTGTATTAAATAATGACATATTCAGCCTTATAGTTATGTCTGGATAAAACTCTCAGAGGAAGTAACTTTTGACAATAAAAAAAGAAAAAAAAATGTTCACAGTAAAAAAAGTGAAAATAACATTAAAAGCAGAGGTGATAGCATCTTGCATTAAAAGAGCACAAGCTAAGAGTTCTCAGAAATGTCCCACCTAGATGATTTCTCTACTAAAATACAATCTGTTTACCATCAGGTATGCCTTCTCTTTCTGCTACAATCTTTTAAGAGATTACTAAAACTGTTTTATTTGGTGTTTCTGTATAGATATTTTGTATAACTCTCCCCATACTAAAACTGATTTTTAAATAAATATAAGTATTCAGTAATTGTGTTAGAACCAGAAGGGCCATGAGCTTTCAGGATTTGCAATGCTTGCACATAAGTCAATAACTGAGCAAAACTTCAAGAAGCTGATGGTACATAAAAGAGACAATTTCCCCCTGGCTTGCACCCACTGCTATAAGCAGCACTTCTGGAAGAGCTGAACTGAGTACAGAAGAGCCTAGAATTCTTTCTAGGTCTCTGTGAGTTTCTGATCAGGACTTTGATGTCTTTGGAGTGAGGCATGATACAAATACAAAGAATTTATTACTAACTTTTCACTGAAAAATTATCTCATGGAAAAATTTAAGAGCTCAACATTAAAATTTCAACCTAACCAAACAACATTTTTTGTTTTATAACTAATAGCCTGCTAAATGAAAATAGAAAAAATAGCAATTAACATCTCTCATACTTATGTGGTGTTTCTGTACAAATACCTATTAAATATTAAGGTGAAGAGTGGGTGGGAGCACTCCAGGGCTCTGCAAAGCACAGAGCACATCAGTTGCCACCATTTATTTGTTTGCATCAGCAAAGTCTGCAATACAGAGATAATCAAGTTTCTCTCCCCTCTCAATTTACACCTATTTGTTTCTCCTTTTTTCTTATTATTCTTCTCCCCATTGAAAATCTATTTTAGCCTTTAAAAATTATGTAGAAAAAAAACATAAATTGAACTGCAGTGGGAGATGTATTATGAGATAATACAGCACTGGAAAGGTTTACCATTTTCCCTCATATTTCCTGGAGTGAAGCATTCAATAACAACAACAAAAAAAGGAATTTTTTTTTTATCTTTTCAGTAGAAGTTAGAAGACTAAGACTAGCCTGGTAGATGTGGAACAACAGAAAACACAGTGGAAGTGGAGGAGGGATCACGTTCCAGGAGTAATACAGAGGACTCTCCTAGATGACAGTAGCAAGTCATTTGAAATCCCCAGATCCATAAAAAGATCTGGTACTTGACAGGCACTAATCACTTCCTCTCCGGCATAAGATGGTACATTTACTCCTCATAACAACCTGGAAGTAGGAGATATTGTGCCCATATTACAGATGAGGAAACTGAATATAAAGAAAATTAGGTAAAATATGTTACCTGTAGTGGATAGATTAAATCTCTACAGAATGCTAAAGCATATAATATTTCCTTGAATGGGGCTACCTCCCAAGACTTTCTCCAATATCACAACCCCACCCACCTTTTTTTATTTTTTCTATAGTCTTATACTCAGGAGTAATCTACTACATTCAGATTACTGGTATCTGCACCATAGATATATAAAAATTCAGTTAATATTCTTACTCTCTTCTCCTCTTAATATGTATTGTAATAGCCTATCCTATATGACCTGAATAATTGATGAAGGTCTTAGTACAAATTCATCTGGAGGAGGTAGACCCTTTGAGAGGCCACCCAAGTCCAGAGGGCTACCAGGCATATGTTCAATGACCTGTGAATTTAAACTTGACTTTTGCCTGCTACTTTCAAAATCTTTATCCCAGGATTTATAGTGATGAAAACTGTATGTTAATAGTTTACCCTGGGGCTGGGATTGTGGCTCAGCGGTAGAGCACTCTCCTAGCATGTGGGAGGCCCTGGGTTCCATCCTCAGCACCACATAAAAATAAATAAATAAAACAAAGGTATTGTGTCCAGTTAAAACCAAAAAGTAAATATTAAAAAATTTTAGGGTTATTTGTTTTCTTAATCAACAAATGGGCCAAGGACCTGAACAGACACTTCTCAGAGGAGGATATACAATCAATCAACAAGTACATGAAAAAATGCTCACCATCTCTAGCAGTCAGAGAAATGCAAATCAAAACCACCCTAAGATACCATCTCACTCCAGTAAGATTGGCAGCCATTATGAAGTCAAACAACAAAAAAATGCTGGCGAGGATGTGGGGAAAAGGGTACACTTGTACATTGCTGGTGGGACTGCAAATTGGTGCGGCCAATTTGGAAAGCAGTATGGAGATTCCTGGGAAAGCTGAGAATGGAACCACCATTTGACCCAGCTATTGCCCTTCTCGGACTATTCCCTGAAGTCCTTAAAAGAGCGTACTAGGGCTGGGGATGTGGCTCAAGCGGTAGCGCGCTCGCCTGGCATGCGTGCGGCCCAGGTTTGATCCTCAGCACCACATACAAACAAAGATGTTGTGAACCGCCAGAAAACTAAAAATAAAATAATTAAAAATTAACTCATCTCTCTCTCTCTCTCTCTCTCTCTCTCTCTCTCTCTCTCATCTATCTCTCTCTTTAAAAAAAAAGAAAAGCTCAAAACTAAAAAAAAAAAAAGAGCGTACTATAAGGATACTGCTACATAGATGTTCATAGCAGCACAATTCACAATAGCTAGACTGTGGAACCAACTTAGATGCCCTTCAATAGATGAATGGATTAAAAAATGTGGCATTTATACACAATGGAGTATTACTCAGCACTAAAAAATGACAAAAATCACGGAATTTGCAGGGAAATGGATGGCATTAGAGCAGATTATGCTAAGTGAAGCCAGCCAATCCCTAAAAAACAAATGTCTTCTTTGATATAAGGAGAGCAACTAAAACCAGAGCAGGGAGGAAGAGCATGAGAAAAAGATTAACATTAAACAGGGAAGAGAGGTGGGAGGGAAAGGGAGAGAGAAGGGAAATTGCATGGAAATGGAAGGTGACCCTCATTGTTATGCAAAATTACATATAAGAGAATATGAGGGGAAAGGGGAAAAAATCAAGGGAGAGAAATGAATTATAGTAGATGGGGTAGAGAGAGAAGATGGGAGGGGAGGGGAGGGGGGATAGTAGAGGATAGGAAAGATAGCAGAATACAACTGTCACTAGTATGGCAATATGTAATAACTTGGATATGTAACCGATGTGATTCTGCAATCTGTATACAGGGTAAAAATGGAAGTTCATAACCCACTTGAATCAAATGTATGAAATATGATATGTCAAGAGCTTTGTAATGTTTTGAACAACCAATTAAAAAAAAAGAAAAAAAAATTTAGGGGACTGGGGATGTGGCTCAAGCGGTAGCATGCTCACCTGGCATGCGTGTGGCCCGGGTTCTATCCTCAGCACCACATACAAAGATGTTGTGTCCGCCGAAAACTAGAGAATAAATATTTTTTTAAAAAATTCTCTCTATCTCTCTCTCTCACTAAAAAAAATTTTAAAAATAAAGCTAAATCACTAACATTTCTTCAAATTTACATATTTTATAAGCAGATACACAATTGTTTATAAGTCAATCTACTGTACTTTTAAGTGAAATTTGAGAAAGTTCCTCTAGAAAAATGGGTTGATTTTAAGGTATCAATCTGAAAAACTCAGGCAATGAGTACTGTAATCAAAATAAACTCCCTCTGCACTTTGGTTAGCCATTCCCATGATTTCTTATAATACTTAAACATCCAATAAATCAAGATTAAATTAGCAATATTGATATACATGCATACAACAACCATGTGCCAGGACCTGGCATTGTTCCTTCAAAGGATACTTTATTCAAAAGAGCTGCCTCTTGCTTCTGATTTCTGGTATCCAATATACAATTTGATTACATGCAATACTCAATGTCTTAATGCTGTCTTTTGATTTCTGAGCTCCAATAGCTTTGCAAGGAGAATATTTTTTTCCTGTTCTCTCAAAAAAGTTGCAATTTTAATATAATACAAAAACAGCTCAAGGAGCAGTGCAAACAATTTCAAAAATGATACACTGAGATTCCCATCAGAACAGATGGCCTCTGATCTTAATTTATTGGTATGTAGTTTTTCAGTCCTTGGCTAATCTCTCACCCCTCTGTTTGATAGTTCACTTCTCCGTAGACAGAAAGGGTTCTCACATTCACTCTTCATTGATTTCAGGTAATTACTGCACAGTAATAATTTGAAAAACATGCAAATCTTGACAGATGATTGGATAACTAATTGAAATAACCACCATAGTTCTTTTAGGAATATAGTTAAAAGTCACTCAATTGAGGTACATAATGCTTCGAGACCCAGAAATTCCTAAACCTTGTCCTGCCAATCACCCATTCTTTCCAAGGCATTCCCAAAGGAAATATAATGCAATGTGTAATGAATAGGGACCAAAGCATAGTTTTGTTTATAAACTAGTAATAATAACTAATTTTTTATTGCCTACTATGTCTCAGGACTCATTCTAACCATTAAAATTACAAACTTCTTTAATCCTTAATGTGAATCTTCAGGAAAGCTTCCATTATTATGTCCATTTTCCATAAGAGAAGACTGTTCTTGAGACAAAGAGGAAATAAGTGGCATATCTCAGATCTGAATCCAATATTTAAATCCATGGCCAGTGTTAGTATTGCCCCATATTGCCTTCTAAAACAGAAAAAGGGGCCTAATAACATGATCTGCAATTTCATTGTAAGAGCTGAACTATAGAAAAATCCTTGACATCTGCTCTAAGAAACTAAACTTTGTGTCTAGGTAGGGGATCAGTTCCCATTTGGGAAACTAATCTTATTATGCTCAGGCAATCACCACTCCCTTCAGGGTTGCCTTTGGCTGGCTATAGGATAGGTGTGTTGAATCAATAAAGACCAGTGACAACAGTGGTGGCCCCTCCTCTAGTTTCCTCTGGAACTCTCAGACTATTAAAATAACAACTTCCTATTCTTGGGCATCAGCCTGCATTACCCATGAATAGAAAAGTGACAACAGAATCCTCTGCTCTCATCTCTGATGAGGAAATTCTTCCCTTTTTCCACATTATGGTAGAGGACCAAAGCATGTTTGTTGTTCATTCATGTTATATGTATGTTCTCTGTGAGAAGGCATACTCATATGAAGAAAAATACATTTCCAACAACTGGGCAGTTTTGCATTAAAATTTAAAAGTAGAAGATATAGATAGAACTGACCTGAGTCTACCATTATGCCCAGCTATTTAAAGAGAATAGAGCATAACTACCTGATTTTGATTTACTGGTCCACCTACCTGTCAAATATGACTCAGTAAACAATCTTCTCTCATGAAGGTGGATATAAGAAGAGGAAAGTGGAAAGGGAAGAGCAGAATGGAGGTGTTCCCATCCAACATAAACAGATAAAATACTCCTTAAAAGGTTTCTGTATTTCCTTTTACCCTCATGATAGTAGTATAATAATGAGTGTGTTACATTTCTGTCACTGTAACAAAATACCTGAAATAAAAATCTTAAAGGAGAAAACATTCATTTGGGCTCACAATTTTAAAGATTTCAGTCCAAGGTCACTTGGATCCATTGGTTCTGGGCTGGTGGTGAAACAGAACACCATGGTTGGGAGGGTGTGGCAGAGATAAAAAATGTTCACCTCATGGTAGCCAGGAAGCAGAGAGCAAGCAAGAGTGAGGAAGAGGACAGGGACAAGATACACCTTTCCAGGAAAGGATCACAGTGACCTACTTCTTCCAACTGGGTCCCACCTCCTACCATTTCCCCCACCTCCCAAGAGTTCATTCTGTTATGAACCTGCCATTCTGATTCTTCTCTCATTGATATATGAATATAGCAGCTATGATTTAGATATGAGGGAGTCCCACAAATGCTCACATGTGAGATGATGTAAGAAAGTTCAGAGGTGAAATGATTAGATTACAAAAGATGTAAACTAATCTGTTGATTAATCCACCGAAATGAATTAACTGGATGATAACTGTAAGCAGGTAGGATATAGCCTGAGAAGTCACTGGAGGGATGCCTTTGGGTTTATATTTTGTCCCTGATGAGCAGACCTCTTTCTCTGCTTTCTGTCTGTTACTGGGAGCTGCCTTCCTCTGCCACACCTTTCTACCATGATGTTCTGCTTCACCTTGTGTCCAAAGCCATTGAGTCAACAACACATGGACTGAGACCTTTGAAACCATGAGTCCCTAATAGATTTTTCCTCCTCTAATTGTTCCTATCAGCTCTTTTGGCCACAGAGATGCAAAGCTGATTGAAACAATAGCTAATGACAAAAAATTGATAAATAGGAATACATTTACCCCTTTATTTCAAATTTGAATATGTTCATCCAGAATTTCATGTGGATTTGAAGCCAAAGTGATTCAATCAAGGCAGAAACTTTCTTTGTGTTTTGGAAGCTACTTTTTTATCCATCCTACTATACAGCAGATTTCCATTAAAGAAAGGGGGACAAGAATGCCCTTTCTCATTTTATATTATTACTCTGAAACTAATCTTCTGTATCTCCGACTAGAAGGCCCCAAATAGAATTGACTTCTAGATTTCCTTCAGATCAAATCTCTTCAGACAACATCTATAGAACCACTTAAGATTGATCCAAATGTAGCTATCATCTAAGCTATCACATTGCCACTTCAGAATTCTTTCATATCAAAGCTCTCCAGCAAAAGAAACACACATTTTCTAAAGATATTTATTATAAACATAGCTACATTGTTAGTGAATGTATAATACTGTGCTCAATTAAGGATGATCCAATACCCAAAAAGTATTTTTTTCTAACATTTGGTTGACTCTAACTTGGACCCACACCTCAAATCCAAGCAAGCATCAGACTTGATGGTGACTCAAACGAAGCTCAGTGAAAACACTGAGAAATAGTCACAGATTCAGAATGTAGTTCTAAGGCAAAACTAACAGAGGGTCCTAACAAATTCGATAGAGATTATATGAGAAATATAAGAATCAATTATAATTCAAAGAGTTTTTTTCTTATTATCTTTTTTGTTTTTGACCTGAAAAAGGAAAAATTACATTGTCATCAAATGTAACGGAAGACTACAGATATAGATAACTATGGTAGTAGTTTTCACATTAAGTGTAAATGATCTAAACATGGATTGAATAAGAAGCAAACCCAACTATGGAGTGCCTACAAGAAACCCATCTTAAATATAAAAGATACAAATAATTTGAAAGTAAAAGAATAGAAAAAAGATCCCACATTATTGCTAATCAAAGAAATTAGAAGTACCTATATTGATATCAAACAAAGTAGATTTCACAGCACAGAATATGGCCTGAGATAATAAAAGGTCATTTTATAATGGTAACTGAATTAAATTTTCAAGAAGATCTGAAAATCCTTAATTTTTATGGTTCTAATAACATAATGTCAAAATGCATGAGAAATGATAAAATAAGAAATTGACCAATTTAAAATTATAGTCAGAGAATTCAATATCCTTGTAGTGATTAATATAACAAGGAGACATAAAGTCAATAACAATGTAGATTTGAATAACACTGTATTCACCTTGATCTGATTTACATTTAGAGAAATACTTTATCCTACAATGGCCAAATACATTCTTTTTAAGTGAATATGGTCTATTTACAAGAATGGGCCATATTCTGGGATATAAATTAAGTATCAATAAGCTCAAAAGAATAGGTCTTTAATCAAAAGGTGGAAGTCAGCACTAAACACTCTAAAATATATGGATACTGGATTTTAGAATATGATAAATCATATTTGTTGTTATTATTATTATTATTATATTTATTAATTTATTGAAGCACAAACAATTTTGTTGTCCATAGGAGCACAACTAGCCACAGCATAGAAACAGTATGGTAAAGTACAATCTACAACATAAACATACCAACCATGGAGTAAAAGCATAAGTCATAAGCAATCTACACAGAAAGATTATTACCACAGCATTAGCTCAAACCAGTTCAAGTAATGTGGACATCCCAGAGGAAATATTAAAACTTTTTAAAAACTGAAGTGACATGCAAAACCTACAATCAAATGGTCATTGAATTTGACAATACATATAGGTATTTTTGAGGTTTAAATTTTTAAGTATAATGTTTTATTTGAAATTGTTTCATTTGATAATTTATTTTGTCATTGCATTAACATAAATGTTAAGGCACAGTAATATCAAGAATTTTGTTTGAAAGCCAATAAAAAGAATTATAAGTTGTCAACAGTTTTAAGAGCTTATGTTAGTCACAGTGACAGAAGCAACTCACAGCAACTCACAGAATATCAGGAAATGACAGCCAAAATGTTTGTTAACCAAAGCAAAATCATTCCTATTAAATAGTCAGTTTTGCTAGGTTTAATTCTAGTGCTCGGAAGTGTGCCATCAGAAGACATAAACTGGAAATGACAATAATGCATTTATGAGGCGTGTAAAGGTGAAGCACATTACAGTGAGAGAAGATGACATTGCTGAAAGGACGACTTTGAAGTGATGAGGAAAAATGAACAGGGGAGGAGAAGAAAAGTTGTGAGAAATGGAGCAGGAAGAACATTATTTCATGTAAATTAAAATTAAATGTAAAAGGATGACAGTAGCTCTGATCTTGTCAGGCCAAGGTATTTTGGTGGCAGACAGTAATATAAGCAATTTGCAAACCACAGGTCTGTAAGTATGCACATTTCTCCTCTCTTATGATGGTTAGTCAGGGTTTTTTTTTTGTTTTGTTTTGTTTTGTTTTTCCCATGGAGCAAAACAAACTCAAAAATATCAGTTTCATGTATCCATGCCAAAATCAGGAGCAGTCTTTACCTGCCAATGAAAGACAGTTCCCTCTGAACCACAGACAAAATTATGCAATAACTGCTTTGCCACTGACAAAGCCCCCCCAAACTCTTACTTGAGCCCCCTTTTCAGACAATGTGGATTGCTCAATTTTCCAGGCTCTCTCTCTTTCTGATTTAGCTACTGTACCTGCCCCTTTCTCTGCTGGGGTGCAACCCCTGATCTCCATTTCTGCTGCTCTTTTGGACTGTCAGTAGCAGTGTCAGTCTCTTTCTATCTCTCTTCCCTCTCCCTGCCTCCCTCTTTGCCCCTTACTCTATTGAGAACTAAACCCAGGGGTTCTCTACCACTGAGCTACATCCCCCACACTTTTTATTTTATTTTTGAGACAAAGTCTAATTTGCTCAGGCCCTTGTTAAGTTGCTAAGGCTGGCCTGGAACTTGTAATCCTCCTGTCTCAGCCTCTGGAGACACTGGGATAACAGGCATGCACCACCCTCATTTTCTTTATGTCCACATGAACAATTTCCATCTCCTCTCCTCTAATAATGGCTAACACACTGTGTTTGCTATGTGCCAGGAATGTTTCCATAAAATACATAATGTATTATATGCTTAAAACCATTCTATATGTTTGGTACTTTTATGACCTTACTTTACCCATAAACAGCCTGGTTACAAAGAGGATAGCAGCTTGCTTAAAATCACACAAGAGGAAAGGAATTGAATTCAGAAAAATCTGGTACCATATTCCCCTGTCTTAACAAAGATATTGTTTAGCACTTGTGCAAGTATTCATTGATGTAACAAACATTAAATTTAGCATAATTTGGTGCCAGTTTCTATGTCAGGTTTTAGGGGGATACATCAATGAAGAAAAGAGATGACACCTTTTGGGGGGCTAGTAGTCAGCTTAGAGTTACAGACAATGAACTAGTATATTATTATCACTGAAGAACTCTTAAGATAAATAACAAAGGTGGTTAGAGATAATTTAATAATAATAGGAAATATGATCATCTATGGTCAAGTCCTGAGGGATGACAAAGATCCAGTCACATTATGGACAGGTGGGTGAGCTCTCCAGAGGAAAGAGGGCAGGTAAAGGCCCTAAGTTAGAAGAAATCTTCCCACTTACAAGAAGGCTATCAGAATAGGAGTAAAGTAGATGAAAAGAGAATTCATATTTGATTTAAAAAGGAGCAAATTAGATCATGCAAAATATTTTAGTCTATGTAAGGAGTTTTTGTTTTGTGTAAAACGTAATAGGGTTTTCAGCTATATAAAGTGACATGATCAGATTTATATTCTTTTAAAAAAACTGCTCTGTCATCTTTGTGTAACAGAATAAATATGGAGAGACCAGAAGGTTGCTGAGATAGAAGCATCTAGAAGTACTGGTGGCTCTATGGTCCTGCTGGAGATGGTAATCAGTGGTCATGTTCGGGGTGTATTTTGTAAGATGAGCTGACCATAGTGGTTTTATAGTAAATGCAGGGAACAGATGGAAGGCAGCACTTAAGGCTGACTTTCAGAGTACATAGGATACCATCTCCTGAAATGAGAAACACTGGAATAGATATGGTTGAAATCAAGAGTTTAATTGAATGTATTATATATATATATAATCTTGAGCCCCCAATTTTGTGTATAATCAAATTATGACTTGACCAGCTCCAGAATAGGAGACTACATTAGAACCCTCAGAAACATGTTAGAATATGAAGAGAAAACATCTTTCCCTAGGTGGGGGCTCTAAAGAGGGAAGAAGTCCTAAAATTCTCAGCACTCTGCACGGCCCCACTGATGAAACTGTAATAGAACAAAGTGTGTTTCTGTATCTGAGAGAGCCTGGCACAGTCAATAAAGATTTGTTCAGCCAAGAATAGAATGGGAGAGAAGTCCAATCTCTCTGGTGGCTATAAAGATGCAAAATTTAGTCCTGAAGTGTCCTGTGATTGTGACAGAGGACTCCACCCCACCCCCCTACCCCCACTTCAGTCCCATAGTGGACAGCTTTGCAACCAGGTACCAGATGGTAACACACCAACATTTATGATGATGGTATCAGGGAGTAATGCCAACTGTCAAAGACCAGACAGAATGAGTAACATCATGGATACCTGCATGGGAGAGTTACCAACTTAAGCCAGATGGCTCCCTCTGATGCCAGAACACTAATGCCAGTTTGAGAAGACCAGGGAAAGGGTAATTCTAAATTAATTCACTTCACATAAAGATGGAAAAAGCTTGAAGTTGACTGAGTTAATAAACTATTACAATCACAGAATGTTTTTACTTTTAGGAAGAGTATGGATTGGTGAGTTTTGAAAAGTACTTGTGTTTCTTTAAACCTCTAAGTAAACTTACTTACAACTTCTTACTGGCTACAATATTAATAGTTCATTGGCCTTCACTCCATAACCTCCTTCACCATCTTAGAGTTTTGCAAGTCACTTCTCATTAGCTCATGAATGGTTAGACCACTGCTGTTCAACATATTCAAGGTCTAGTCCTAGTTGCATTAGCAGGGTTGGACTAAGATAACAAGGTAGGGCTGATTGGACCTTGATATTTCATAATGACTTGAGTGTAACAGCTTTTCATTTTGTCCTCTCAGAACCTCCCTGTTATGGTTTAAATATGGTGTATCCCAAAGCTCATATGTAAGACAATGCAAGGGTTAGAGGTGAAATGATTGGGTTATGAAAGCCTCAATCTAATTAGTAAACTAATCCCCTGATACAGATTGACTTGGTGGTAACTATATGCAGGTAGGATATCACTAGATGAGATGGGTCATTGGGGGTGTGCCTTTTGGGTATATTTTTTCATCCATGGTGATCGGAGTGTCCCCCCACCTCTGATTCTGGGTGCAATGCTGTGAGACACTTTTCTCCACCACATTCTTCCACCATTATATTCTGCCTTTCCTCAAGCCCCAAGGAATGGAGCCAGTCTTCTATGGACTGAGACCTCTGATCTGTGATCCCCCAAATAAACGTTCCCTCCTCTACTTGTTCTTGTCAGTTCTTTTGGTTGCAGCAGTGAAAATGCTGACAGAAACACTCCCCTCTATCAAACATCCATATCTATCCTATGACTCAGATATGTGTCTATGGGTGCTCAGAGAAAAAGCTAAGAAACAGATGACATGCTCCTGAACTCAATCAATAAATTTTCATTTTTGGATCAAAGTCAAATTCCCTTGAGGATAATTTTTCTCAAAAATATCTCTAGTGTCCCTAGAAAGAAACATCTAGCAGACCCTCCAACAGAAAAGTTATACTCTTTTGTCTGAATTTCACTTTGACAAAAGCTCAGATCCCTACCTACCCAAATAAGTGACACAAATATTAGAAATTTTAGGCTAGGATAGAAGCCGATTGACAGCTCATTAAACCATTTTTAAAAGAGCCAGGTACGGAGGTGCATACCTATAATCCCAGCAGCTGGGTAGGCTGAGACAGGAGAATCACCTGAGTTCCAAGCCAGTCTCAGCAAAAGTGAGGCACTAAGCAATTCAGTGAGACCCAAAATAGGGCTGGGGATGTAGCTTAATGATTGAGTTCCCCTAAGCACCAAAAAAAAAAAAAAAGGAATTTTGATACAACTAGCTTTTATCCAGAGTTGTTATTCAAGTGTCATTAAAGCCATTACGAAGGCAAATTTTTCCAGTAAATGATGTGCTCATGTGACCTCATCTACTAACTCTTGAATAACATGATAGGATTATACTTAGTTTTCCTCTTCCTCCTCCTTTACTCCTCCATTTTTGTCCCTAAGACTTTAGGGTAAAATTTAGGCAATAGCTTAAATATAATTTCCTTATTCATTTATTCTCTCAAAAATATTTATGGAAGCCCTATTAAGTGTCAATCCTTGATTCTAGGTGATAGTAAAATATCAGGAAGGAGGACAAAAATAGGATACTGTGCTTATATTCCAAAATGAAGCCAAATAGATAATACAAAAATAATAATCACATACTATGGTTAAAATAATCCAGAGATACCTGATAGAGAAAAATGGAAGTCTTTATGCAGTCTTAACAAAATCTAACTTCAGAATTAGCCAATTATTTGTTTCAGTCTATCTTATATGTCCTTAGATGATTTGATCTACGTGGGATTATAATATGATTAAAAGTTATTTATTTTTTAACTTTATTTAAACTCACCACTGCCATGGAACCTATGTAACAGTTTTCTATATAGAGCAGAACTCTGGGTTAGAAAGACACAGAGGTCAAAGTCAGAGAGATGAGGGCTCTAATCTCTCATCTGCATCTTGCTATCCTTGTGTCCTTGGGCAAGTTACTTGACTTCATGTAACCTCCTGTTACCCATTTACAAAATGGAAACAGTAACAACTCAAAGTTTTTTTGTAAGAATCAACATGATAATAACATAAATATGGATCTACTTGGTTTTAGCAATTAGAATTAAAACTGAAATTATTTTACTGTTTTGCCAAATAATACAAATAATGTCACCTATCACCCTCTTTCCTCCTAGATAACAATCTCTTTATAGATCTTTCAGCTGATGATAACATTTCTCTATTTTTAGTTAAGATTCTCTCATATCTTATTCAAATTTCTTCCCCCCTCCACAAAAGCAGGACACACTACTGACTACAAGTGCAAGTCTACAGAGACAGCACCTCCATCTGAGCTTCCGTGGCAGTTAAGAGGAAACAGTAAAATACCTAATCACATGAGCAACCACAATGCCTGATGACAAGTCCACCATTCTCTTTCTTTTAGTTGTTGTTATGTCTCTGTTGAACATGAACTGTTTGTCTGTTTCACCTTTAAAAGAGGTATCCTGTTAGAGTCTGTAAACAAGTCAAAATAACACCTGGCATTTTGCCAGGGGAATGTTAGAGTTCATAAACAAGTCTGGATGGTGCCTGGCAAAATGCCAGAGGGAGTGGTTTGAGAAGTAACAAAAGCGAGCCATTAAGTGTGGAGATTCCTGATTGGTTGACTGCTGTATCTAGTTTATGTTAATTAGATAAGCTGTGTGGAATGTATAAATACCACTCTTGTCCTACAATAAACGGCTCCCTCTCCTGCTGTATCAACATACACAAGTTGTTCGTCACTCCCCGGTTATTTTGCTGCAGCCGGACTGCGGCAGTATCCAAGTGTTGGCTTTATGTAGGTTCTGTAAAGGCACTTTGGGCCTCCCCTGCACTTTGGTCCCTTGAATAGGAAAGCAGGCTAAAGACAAATGTTCTTTATTGTCCTTACATCAGCCACAGTTGGGGCTCATTCATGTAGAAGAGTACTATGAAACTGTTCCAATTAAATCACAGCCACAATTGGTGGGTATTTTCCCTATTTATAGGAAACCCCCATATCATAACTAAACATAGGGAATAAGAGCTGAACCTCTGTCATTCTCCTCAAAGCCCTGTAATCTGTGGGCTTTGATCCAAGTCCAGAAGTATCAGGTACTATTATGTTATATTATTTTATTATATTATATTCTCAAGGGCTCTGCAGTTTTCAGAAAAGAGATCATTCAGTTGTAGGCATTATGGGGAGTAAAGAACTAAAGAGTTCTTCACTATCAGCATCACTGCAAAACATTGAATGTTTGTGTGCTCCAGAATTCACCTAATCCTCAAGGAAGTAGGGCTGTGGGAGGTGAAAGTAGAACCCTCAGGAATGGGATTAGTGTCCTTATAAGAGACCCTGGAGATTTCTTACACTCTTTCTCATCCTCATGTATGAATACATTTAGTCAATAATCTATAAATCAGAAGAGGATTCTTACTAGCACCCAACCATGTTGTCAACCTGATCTGGGACTTCCAGCCTCTAGAACTACAGGTAATAAATTTTTGCTGTTTATAAGCCACCTAGTCTATACTTTGTTATAGCAGCCTGAACTAACACACAGCCAGCTCATCAATGTCAAAGCCTCCCATGGCATTGCATCACCAGGATTAACGCCAAAATTCTTATTAGCAAGGCCTTACAATCACTGCAAAATATGATCCAGACCATATCTTAGCTATATCCCAGGACTGACTATCTGTAGTCCTGTCCCACTGTCCTGACCTACTTCAGACTACTCTGCACCTCATAGAAAACAGATGGCGAGCATCCAAAAGTGTTCTGAGAATCACTAATGTTTTGTAGTAGATGACAGAAGAAGATAACAAAGGAAATAAGAGAAACATTCAGTGTGAAAGAAGGAATAAGACAGAAAATATTATATGGCAGAAGCAAAGTAAGTAGAGTGTTTCTAAGCAAAGTTTAAATTATTAATTAAATGCTCCTCAAATGAACCCCAAGAACTGGTCTTTAAATCTGGAGATTGTTGACCATGAAATAAGTATTTTTGTAGATTAGTGAGGAAAGAAGCTCAATTGAAGATGAGATGAAAAGATGAAAGAGAAAAAAAGAATTAGGTGGTATTTAAGATAATTATACTTAGTAATAGGTACAGTATTCATTAGCATTTAAATTATTTTAATTTAAAGAGTTCTTATTTTTTTTTTTTTTTTGGCCAGGCACTATGCTAAGTATTTGATACCACGTACTTTCTCACTAAAATCCCACAGAAACACCATTGGTAAGAAATTGAAATTTAGAGAGCCTTGGAAAATTCCCCAAGGACACAGCTAGGAAATTGAGGGAGGCTGAAAAAGACCCCCAAAGAGACACAAGCCCCAATTCTAGGAACCTGTAATGTTTACTGGGGACTTACAAAGGGATCTTGCAGATTAAGTCAGGATCACGAAATGAAGATGTTAATTTGGGCTATTGGGTGGGTCCTAAATGTGATCAAAAGTGTCCCAAAAGGGAGGCAAAAGGCAATATGACACACAAGAGAAAAGGCAATATCATTCCCTGAGAAGGAGGTTTGAAGATGCTTGGCTGGTGGCTCTGAGGGAAGAGTGGAAGGCCAAAGGATGCCAAGAACACAGGTCTAGAAGCTGCATCAGACAAGAAAACATTCTCCAGGAGCCTCCTGAGGGAGCACAGACCTGAAATTGGGACACCTTCAAACTTCTGGCCTCCAGAACTATAGAATAAAAAACATGTTGTCTGGAGTTGTTGAGTTTGTTGTAATTTGTCATGGAAGCCTTTGCAAACTAATCTGGAGGTGGTCATGATTCTACCTGTAATACAAGTTCTATAATATATCGAATTGTCAAAAAACTACAGGAAGACAAGAGGGGGAAAAAAGGACAGAAGACAAAAAGAGAACTGAAGGAAGGGAGAGAAGGGAAGAAAAGGGGAACGTAAAACTGCAAGGACGATTAAGGAGAGGAGAGGAAAGGAAAGAATGGGGCCCTCAAATTCCTAAAGTCCATGGCAACTTCACCTCAAGGACTATCATCCCCATTTGAGTTCAAGTGAGCTGGCATGAGCCCATAGGTGAAAGTTAGCTCTATAGAGTAAAATTACAGTGCAGAATAACCTATAAATCCTGAGGTGTCACAGTCAGAGAGAAAGCAGATTGATGTAGTTCTACTTTAGAGGTCAACTGGCTCAGTAACTACTAGAAGCAGCCAAAAGTTAAAGACACAAATATTAAATGGTTACTGATTTAGTTCAAAAAAAGAACTTGATTCATGTTGTACCATACACTCAAGTAAGGCCTTAATTTGCTTTTAAAGATATATTCTATAAAGTTTTATTTATTATTTTAATGCTATCATCTTGTTATTACTCATTATGGGCTATAACTTGCTATAGTAAAATTATGTTGAAGCTTTTTATTTAAATGCTATAAATAATATATTTTCAACAAGCACTTTTATAAATGTTTTGCTACTTAGTTATATTTAATTTCATGTTTAAATAGCACTTTGATATATATTAATCAGTAAATCTCAAAATATACATCTGTAGCCAATATTTAGTAAAGGAAAAGGAAATTTAGTAGGAAAATAAGTGCTTTGTGTGTCTAACACCTTTATTTAACAACCTGAAACTCATGGCAACATCTGTCCCTTGGGTTCAAGCATGTATCTGAGACTCATCATAAAGACAGAATCTTAACTCTGAATCCCTGTGCTCTTGCATGATTCTTTTCTAAGTTAATTACATCATTTTTCCTAAAAATCATATGTGGTGTTTTGAAACCCTCTAAGATTTGTAAGAGATTAGGGGAGAAATATTTGGAGTCCCTTTATATATTCTGAATGTCCATAGGATGGTGATTTTCCTAATTGTCTAAAAAATATTCCTCATAGTATAGGGGTAAAAGCTATATTTCATTGGAGAATTAAGAATTAGTGAGGATAAAAGGTAAGGTACATTCTTGGGAAGAAACACATTTAATTCAGTCTCTCCCTTTCAAAAGCAGAAAGGGAAATAGCAACCAAATTGTACAACATATGTAATGTCTATTTTTAGATAAAAATGCCAGGCAAAGAGGTCTTATTAAAGTCCACAGCATTATCCTCCACTTCCAAAGATTGTTTTTTCCCCTGGCACAAAAGGGCAGGCCCGTTGCTGTTCTTGCTGTCCAAAGGCCTGAGTTAACAGCGACATCTAGTGGATTATGGATATATGATGAGAAACAAATGTGGAGGGGGGGACCAGAGCAAATGCCTGGAAGGATACTCCTAAATATAAAGTTTTCTCATTTATGTAGCTTTGTCTTCTGATGGAACCAGTGAGGTCATTCAGTCAATAATATTACTCTGGGACAATAGTTGAAATATAGAAAAGTCACTTACCATTCACTGTCAGGGAGTGAAGGAGGGCTGTTGTCAAATCCCACTGTGTCAATTTGGAACTGGAAATATGGCAATATTTCTGGGATTATTTTTAAATATTATTAATTTGAGTATAGAAGCTTATGCTTCTATGATAGGAGGAAGGTAGCTAAATAATCTTCTATATGTCAACTCTAAAAATCTTTCCAAAGATAATAAATTTCACATTTTTTCCCCTTTATTTCTCTACAGAAAAGGCCACCTCAGACCACTCTCCAGCAGTTCAGACTCTGGCACTGAGCCCTTTGTGTTAGACCGACCAGCTACACTATTCTGTCCCTCTGTGCCTCAGGTGCCAGACGCTGCATCCTTTGTCTGGTTGCTGGGTCAGTAATCTGTCTTGGCATCTGCCTTTTCCAGCTCTTCTGTCCTTCTACCCCTCCATCAAGAAATCTAATTCCAAGTTGGCAGGCAGAAGGTCAGAAATCTTTGAAAGCCACATCTTCTACTGCCCACACTCAGGTGTCACCTCTGCACATACTGACCACTCCCCTTTCTATAACATCCCGTATCACTGGAACACTGAGAAGGTTGTCACTTGAATCTTGCCCTCACATCTGCTCCCTCCCCCCTATCAGCAGCAGGGATGTCTTTTATTAGTAACATCATGCCTCATCTGTCCCAAAGGCTCAGCACATCTTGTCATCCATCATGGGATGAGCAGCCTCTTCAGAGTTATCAACTCTGGGCCTTGCCTCCATCACAGGTGTTCAGAGGCCAGAGCTGGCCCAGAGCGTCTGGGGAAGGAGAACCAACAGTCCCCTGAAATTGACACAACTGCATCTTTGAAAAGTGGGCCAAGTTAAAGCCAAGGACTGCAGACTTAAGTGACAGAAAAGACAAAGGACAAAAATCACACCCAACCTGAACAGGTGACAGTTTTGTTGCTTTCTACACTTTGAATTGACAAGTTCAAGACAAGTTTGCAGCAGTTTTTTAGGGGGAAAAAAGTGTTTTTAAATATCTACATGATTTTTACCCAGGAAAGAAAATTTTAATACTACATGCTCTAGGAATTTTATACCAGGTCTGGTTTTGTTTGTTTGTTTGTTTTTAGTTTTGAAGGGGGGACTGTATCTATTTTTATTTTGAAAATACCAACTGCATATAAATATATTCCACAGAAATATGGTTAAATCTCACTTGTTCTCAATCTTTTATAATTGCTATGCTTTCTCTATCTCTTGTCCCCCCGCCCAGAATAGCAAAATCAGAACTATCTGGAAAAGGAACAATAAGAAAAAGAGAACAGTATAAAAACTGAAGAGAATGAAAGACAAGTAAGAAAAAGTAAAGTTACAAGTCTTTAAAGTACACTTTAAAGATGTTATTTCAGTGTTGCTGTGTTCTCCATATAGTATTAAGACTTGACAAAATTGTTTGAACTGGGATACCATATGTAGATCATATATTTCCCCCTCATTTTTTAATAGATGATGAAACAAAACTTCAAGGTTTAAGTTGTTGGGTTCTCTGGTTGGTTTGTTTCCAATAGCAAGAATCAGAACCTAACTTTCTGGTTCCTAATTCATTGTTCTGGGTATACCTATATACATTTTTATATACAAAAGAAGGTGATTATATTAAATAGATGAGTTCTGTCTTACATACTTTTCTAGTTCTATAATAAATAGAACTATAATCACAGAATCAATAAAATCACCTGATCTATCCAGATGAACTATGGGATTGGGAAAAGAAGTAAAATCAACCCTTTAAAAGTAACTCCAGAAAAAGTTGAGATAGCACCACACCAACAATGTTGTTTCCCAGAGTATATAAAAGGGAGAACAAAAGAACACAGATATAGACTTTTATGAAGAATCAAGACCTGAAAAGAGTTAACACTGGTCATAAGTTCAGACTTATGACAGTGAAGAATATTAGGGTAGAAGAGTTGGGTAAAGGGATTGTGTTTGGAACTTGCTTGACCTCACCGTGCTCTACCTGTGTAACTGAGAGGACATTTGGTTTGGTATTATAGGAAGCCTGTGAGTCATCCCAGGACCAATGCTAAAGAGAAAGGGATAAGGAACAAATGAGTTTCTACAAACGTATAAAAAAAGAAAGTTCTTCCATCTTTCACAAACTGAATAATGGATTAAAAATTGATGCTCATCTGTAGCTGCAGCTCACAAAGCCATCTTTCATTATTCATTTAAAATGATGATTTTTCATTTCTTTGCCCTAAAACTAGTTCCAATTTGGTAAAGAAAGAAACTATCATACTTAAAAATACCTGAGTTGAAATCCCTGTCCATAGTTTCCTGGTTATGAAGCCAGGCACTCACTAAACATGATTCCCCCTTCACTGTGAAGGAAATACATACCCATCATCTCTTACATAATGTCCTTATGACTAGATTCAGAATTTTTCTTAGAGAACAATGTTGTGAGTTTTCTGAATTTTATATAACACCTCCAATTTCTGAGGTAGCACTTAGTAAGCAAACATTGTTATTCCTTCAGGAAAGTGTATCAATAATTCACTGAAAGGGATAAAACTTATTTGTGGTTTTATGGAAATTGAAATGTTACCAAAGCTACAAAAAGAAATTTTTAAAATTTGTTATTGATTTTTTTAAATAAATGACAGCAGAATGTATTACAATTCTTATTACATGTATACAGCACAATTTTTTCATACCTCTGGTTGTATATAAAGTATGTTGACACCTAATTCGAGTCTTCATACATGTACTTTGGATGATGATGTCTATCCCATTCCACCATCCTTGCTAATCCCCTGGCCCCTCCCTTTCCGTCCCACCCCTCTGTCCTATCTAGAATTCATCTATTCCTCCCATGCTCCCCCTCCCTATCCCACTATGAGTCAGCCTGCTTATATCAGAGAAAACATTCAGCATTTGTTTTTTGGAGATTGGCTAATTTCACTTAGCATTATCTTCTCCAACACCATCCATTTACCTGAAAATGACATTATTTTATTCTCTTTTATTGCTGAATAAAATTCCATTGTGTATATACGCCACATCTTTTTTTTTTCCATTAATCCACTGAAGGGCTTCCAGGTTGGCTCCACAGTTTAGCTATCGTGAATTGTGCTGCCATAAACATTAATGTGGCTCTGTCCCTGTAGCATGCTGTTTTTAGTTTTTGAGGTATAAAACGAGGAGAGGGATACTTGGGTCAAATGGTGGTTTCATTTCCAGATTTCCAAGGAATCTCCATACTGCTCTCCAAATTGGCTGCACCAATTTGCAAACCCACCAGCAATGTATGAGTCTTCCTTTTCCCTGCATCCTCACCAACACTTATTGTTGTTTGTGTTCTTAATAGCTGCCATTCTGACTGAAATGAGATGAAATTTAAGAGTAATTTTGATTTTCCTTTCTTTAATTGCTAGAGATGATGAACATTTTTTCATATATTTGTTGATTGATTGTATATCCTCTTCTTTTTTTTTAACTTAGGACATTACAATTTTATTATTCCATTTATATAGTTTAAGTTTACAATAAATTATTTTCATATATATAAAAAACACAAATACTTCAATGACACATATGGTTTTGTAGAACTGTAAAATCTATTAGAATAACATCATGTCTGTTTCTTCATCCTCAAATACACATGTTTAGGAAATCTTTAAAACATTGTTTAGGATAGTTACAGAACACTCAGTTGTTTAACATATAATGGAAAAAAACATTTTTGCCATTAATAGTTTTAAATCAGACTATTTTTACTTATTTTTACAATATTATACAACAATTTCAAGGAGGAACTGGCTAAAAGGTAAAAACATGCTATGACAAAACATAATAAGAAAATTAAAATGTATTAGGTTGTAGGAAACTGATGTAGCACTACTTTATATTTTTCTTCCTTAATGATGTTAACATTTCCAGTGCATATGCTTTAGAGTACTGATCTATAGATGGGGAAGAACTGTTTAGTATACATGTTCCTAAAGTTATTTTTCACCATGAAGTTGCATATTTTAAAACTTTATTGAGGTAAATGATATTTTAGGATAACCATTTCACTTTCTTTTTTAGATTTTCTTAAAATAATTTGTGGTATTTATTTGATTCACAATAACTCAGGAGAGTTATATATTCATGAAAACTGTATTCTCTGACTATAAAAATGCTCCTACCTTATCTTGAATATTATTTGTATCACAACACTAAGCCAACACCTACTTTCCTTGATTTTAGTTGTCTGGCATATTTTTGCCTATTGTTTTTTTTTTTTTTTTAATTTTTATTATTGGTTGTTCAAAACATTGCATAGTTCTTCACATATCATATTTCATACATTTGATTCAAGTTGGTTATGAACTCCAATTTTTACCCCATATACAGATTGCAGAATCATATCGGTTACACATCCACTGTTTTACATATTGCCATACTAGTGTCTGTTGTATTCTGTTGCCTTTCCTATCCTCTACTATCCCCCTCCCCTCCCCTCCCCTCCCATCTTCTCTCTCTACCCCATCTACTATAATTCATTTCTCTCCCTTGATTTTTTCCCCTTTCCCCTCATATTCTCTTATATGTAATTTTGCATAACAATGANTTTTTCTCCATTCAGAATGATGCTAGCCTGAGGCTTAGCATAGATAGCTTTTGCCATGTTGAGGTAAGTTCCTGTTATCCCTAGTTTTTGTAATGTTTTGAACATAAAGTGATGCTGTACTTTGTCGAATGCTTTTTCTGCGTCTATTGAGATGGTCATATGGTTCTTATCTTTAAGTCTATTGATGTGGTGAATAACATTTACTGATTTCCGTATATTGAAACAGCCTTGCATCCCAGGGATGAATCCTACTTGATCATGATGCACAATATTTTTGATATGTTTCTGTATCTGATTTGCCATAATTTTATTGAGGATTTTTGCATCTATGTTCATTAGAGATATTGGTCTTTTGTTTTCTTTCTTTGAAGTGTCTTTGTCTGGTTTAGGAATCAGGGTGATGTTGGCCTTGTAGAATGAATTTGGAAGTTCTCCCTCTTTTTCTATTTCCTGAAAAAGCTTGAAAAGTATTGGTATTAGTTCTTCTTTAAAGGTTTTGTAAAACTCTGCTGTATACCCATCCAGTCCTGGGCTTTTCTTAGTTGGTAGTATTTTGATGGCTTCTTCTATTTCCTCAATCGATATAGGTCTGTTTAGGTTGTGTATATCCTCCTGACTCAATCTGGGCAGATCATATGACTTAAGAAATTTATTGATGCCTTAACTATTTTATTGGAATATAAGGATTCAAAATAATTTCTAATTATCTTCTGTAATTCTGAAGTGACTGTTGTAATATTGCCTTTTTCATCCCGTATGCTAGTAATTTGAATTCTCTCTCTTCTTCTCTTTGTTAGCATGGCTAAGGGTCTGTTGATCTTATTTATTTTTTCAAGGAACCAACTTTTAGTTTTCTCAATTTTTTCAATTGTTTCTTTTGTTTCAATTTCATTGATTTCAGCTCTGATTTTAATTATTTCTTGCCTTCTACTACTTTTGCTGTTATTTTGCTCTTCTTTTTCTAGGGTTTTGAGATGAAGTGTGAGATCATTTATTTGTTGGGTTTTTTTTCTTTTTTAAGGAATGAACTCTAAGCAATGAATTTTCCTCTGCTTTCATTGTGTCCCATAGATTCCGATATGTTGTGTCTGTGTTTTCATTTATCTCTAAGAATTTTTAAGTTTCCTCCTTGTTGTCTTCTGTGACCCACTGATCATTCAGTAACGTATTGTTCATTCTCCAAGTGATGCAGGATTTTTCCTTCCTTCTTTTATCGTTGATTTCCAGTTTCATTCCATTATGATCAGATAGGATGCATGGTATTATCTCTACTCCTTTATAATTTCTAAGAGTTGCCCTGTGACATAATATATGGTCCTATTTTTGAGGAGGATCTATGTGCTTCTGAGAAAAAAGTGTAACTGCTTGATGTTGGGTGGTATATTCTATATATATCAATTAAGTCTAGGTTATTAATTGTATTATTGAGTTCTATAGTTTCTTTATTCAACTTTCGTTTGGAAGATCTGTCTAGTGGTGAGAGAGGTGTGTTGAAGTTTCCAAAATTATTGTATGGTGGTCTATTTGACTCTTGAACTTGAGAAGAGTTTGTTTGATGAACATAGCTGCATCATTGTTTGGGGCATATATATTTATGATTGTTATGTCTTGTTGATATATGGTTCCCTTGAGCAGTATGTAGTGTCCTTCTTTCTCCCTTTTGATTAACTTTGGCTTGAAGTCTATTTTATTTGATATGAGTATGGACACTCCTGCTTGTTTCCAAATTCCATATGAGTGATATGATTTTTCCCAAACTTTCACCTTCAGCCTATGTATGTCTTTTCCTATCAAATGTGTCTCCTGTAGGCAGCATATTTTTGGATATTTTTTTTTGATCCATTCTACTAGCATGTGTCTCTTGATTGGTGAGTTTAAGCCATTAACATTTAGGGTTACTATTGAGATATGGTTTGTACTTCCAGCCATATTTGTTTATTTATGTTACTTAACATGATTTGTTTTTCCTCTTTGATTATTTTTCCCCTTACTGTACTACCTCCTGCTGTTGGTTTTCATTGTTATTTTCCATTTCCTCTTCCTGTAATGTTTTGCTGAGGATGTTTTGAGAGCTGGTTTTCTAGCGGCAAATTCTTTTAACTGTTGTTTATTGTGGAAGGTTTTAATTTCATCTTCCATCCTGAAGCTTAACTTCACTGGATACACAATTCTTGGTTGGAACCCATTTTCTTTCAGCGTTTGAAATATGTTGTTCCAGGATCTTCAAGCTTTCAGAGTCTGTGTTGAAAGATCAGCTATTATCCTGATTGGTTTACCCCTAAATGTAATCTGCTTCCTTTCTCTTGTAGCTTTTAAAATTCTCTCCTTATTCTGTATGTTGGGCATCTTCATTATAATGTGTTTAGGTGTGGATTTCTTATGATTTTGCACATTCGGCGTCCTGTAGGCGTCTAGGATTTGGGATTCTGTTTCATTCTTCAAGTCTGGGAAGTTTTCTTGTATTATTTTGTTGAACAGATTGCTCATTCCTTTGGTTTGGACCTCTATACTTTCCTGTATCCCAATAACTCTTAAGTTTGGTCTCTTTATGTTATCCCATATTTCTTGGTTGTTCTGCTCATGGTTTTCTTACAGTCTCACTGAATTGTCTATGTTCTTTTCAAGTTGAAATACTTTGTCTTCATTGTATGATGTTCTATCTTCTAAATGTTCTACTCTGCTGGTAGTACTCTCATTTGAGTTTTTAATTTGGTTTATTGCTTCCTGCATTTCTAGGATTTCTGTTTGTTTGTTTTTTATAACCTCTATCTCCCTGTAAAGTTGATCTTTTGCTTCTTGGATTTGTTTATGTAATTCATTGTCAAAGTGATCTTTCATTGTCTGATTTTGCTGTCTAATGTCTTCCTTGAGACTCCAGATCATCTGAAGCATGTATATCCTGAATTCTTTATCTGACATTCCATCTGCTGCAGATATTACCTCTTCTAAAGTTGAGTTGACCTGCATTGCTTGTGGTCCTTTCTTTCCTTGTCTTTTCATACTGCTCACATTTCTTTCTGCTTTGTGAAACTGTTGCATTATTGATTTCCCCCCTATACATTTATATTGCTCTTGTATAGTTGCAAAGTCTCCCTTTTGTGGAGAAAGACAATGTTAACAGTTCTCAATATCAATAGTACATCATCTAAGCACACGTTTTCCTTATTACTACATTTATAGCTAGACTTTATGTCTACAAATGTTGGTTTTGATTATCGTTTACAAATATAGTCATTAGTTTCATGAAAGGCATACCGTTTCTGGTAGCTTGAAGAAAACTGAATTTCAGGTGTAGGATGTTATGTTTAGGGGGAAAGGAGTGAGGGTATGGGGTTAATCTAACTTAGTAACTTTGAAAAGCTCTAAAAAATAGATGGGTAATTTATGGAATAATGTATAGATTCAAATTCCTATCTGTATTTATTAGATTACCCTACTTATAAATAGTAAAATTTAGGGGGTTGCAAGTGGGATAGAGGGAATAAGAGGGAGAAAAACAAATAACATGGAAAGAAAGAGAAAAAAGAGAGTTGGAAAAAGAAAATAAGAGAAAAAAAGAAAAGAAATAAAAAGGGGGGAGAGAGGTGGGGCATATGCAATTCCTCTATATTATATTATTCTGGTGATTCAGTTGTTAAAGACCTTTTTCATGCACAATTTTTGGTTTCACATATGTTGAGGTTTCGAGGACCAGAGGGGGAAGGGTAGAGGAGACTGGATGAATGGATGAAAAGAGAGAGAGAAGAGAAAAAAATAAAGAAAAAAAATCTCTCTCAGAACTCTGTTTTCTTTTCTTCCAGTTGGTGGCGTTGTCTATTCCTAGCTTGAGTCTCTGGGTTCAGGATGGTGGTGGTAGTCAGTGTGAGAGGACTTGAGCTTCCACCTGTGGCCTCTCTACTCTAATTCTCTGAGATGTAAACCAGGTGTCTGATCCACTGCAGAACCGAGCTGGTAGCCACGCCCACCAGGTGGTGGGTTTTAAGGGTTGGTGGGATTTTCCAAGATGAGTTCCATCAGTTTTTCTCATAAGGTGTTTGATGAGGTGGGGAGTGTTGGGGAAACCTTATGTTTGTCCAGAGCTCGGTCAGGTGACCTCACGGGCAGGCGGCTGGGCCCATCCTCCAGTTGGGGTGGTCTGTCTACCCTGCAGGCGGGCCGCTGGGCCCCTTCTCCCGGTCGCGTGGTCTGCCTACCGCGCAGGCGGGAGGCTGGGCTCCTCCTCCAGCTGGGGTGGTCTGTCTACTGCAATTGTATATCCTCTTATGAGAAGTGTCTGTTCAGATCCTTGGCCCATTTGTTGATTGGGTTATTTGTTTACAAAAAGAACTTTCTAAGTTAGAACTTTCTAAAGGATTTTGGCATTGTAGCTATAGGACTGGTGACCTATAAATAAATCATAGAGTGATCGTAAAAAATAAATGGAATACAGAAGATAGACATTCATAAGACTATGTAGGATAGATTATGAATGCTCTCCCAAGGAATCCAAGGAATTATAGCTTTGAGAGAAAAGCTGTAGAAAGGGGAGTGTGGGGTAGAGGTACATATCAACAATATTTTCTTTAAGAAAAAATCCACCTACCACCTACCCTATGTTCCCTCACTCTTTCTGTGGGCTCCCAGTGAAGAGGATAAGTTCTTTGTACATAGCTTTCCAGGTTTTAAAGCATATCTACCTACAATGACTTCCTTAGTCATTACACTAGCCAATAAGGAAAAAGGCTGCTTGCAGTTAGTGTGAGGATTTAGGTTCTATGACATCGTCATGGGAACTTCAGGGGACCCACTAAGGGGTCCTTGAAGAACTCCTTCTCTTCTCAATTCAAAGCTTATGTTTATCTTTCCAACCAACCCACTACTTTCCTGTTTCTAATCTGAAGAACACCTCCCATCCTACCCAGTGAGTCATTCAAAACCATTCTACAAATATCCCTCTTCAGTCCCCTTACTGCTCCACCTTCCTGAATTCTATTACTATGGGTTTTACAATAGTAAAACAGTTTCAGCAGCAACCACAGCCATTCAGCTACCACAGAGAGCAAGAATTTGTTTTCTCATGGTTCTGTGCAGCTTACAGTAGTCATAGATACAGACAGATATTAAATATATCATTTCTGTACCAAAAATCACTGCATGGAGATGTAGTTTGATTTGAATCTAAATTCAAAGTTTTGAAAGCCCCAGTAGCAATGAGACAAAGGTTCAAGGGAGGGAAAACTTTCCATGAAAAGCCAGCCATCCACACAAATATATTATGATTTAGACATTCCATTTCTTAAATATCTTCTTTAAAAGATGATGAGTCAGGCCAGGACTGATAATTCAAATGTTCCACTAACTAATAATGGATCTCTTACAGCTGCTATCACTTTTGTTTAAATTCAACCTCAGTAATTGTGTGTATGTATGTGATATATATATATCTTGTGTTTTTGCACATATGTATCTAAACCCCATGCCCTAGATGTATATAACCATTAAAACATAGTCTGTTCCTATGGGTTGAAAAGGGCTGTGTTTTATTTAAGATAGCAGAGTTATACAAATATCTCCTACAAGAAGATCAATTTACTATTATGCTTATGATTATTTCAGCAATATAACCATGTTCTTATTATTTCACAGGGCATCATTCTTATCCAATTCCAATCTATACCTGTAGGCACACTGTCCTTTACTTGCTATGCATGTAAATTCATTTTGTCATATTATAAAAAGTGGTGCTACTTGTATATTGGGTCTTAAAACACCAGGTGATGAACACTTGTAGAATTCAAGATTCTGGTCATTCTTAATGCAGTCAACACACTTCCTCTTTCAGCAAAACTATTTCAACTGGGGGGAGGGGGGAATAGCTTAGATACTGAAGATTTTAGTTTTAAATGATGACTATTTTCTTAAAATTTTGTATTAATGGTGACAGTAGAACTAAGCAAAGAGAGAAGTATTTAGGAAGGTATTACTTCAAAGAAATACTTCTGACATTTGCTCTCCTTGCTGGCCACTGAAGAAAAAAAAATCAAATATGTCAGACTACATTGTTCAAGGGTTTGTCCTATGTGTTAGATTACAAGATAACCATAAATTATTTATCTTCCTTTTTATATATCCATTTGCACTTGACTTTGCAGCTCTTCCCATCTAAAGCTGAAGCCTATTTCCCTTTTCCATGAATTTGGGTTGACATTGTACCTTGACATCTGTAGTCTGAGGCAGAACTGAGAATTTACTGTACTGTAAATTCAGTCTGTACTCTGGATTTAAGGGCTTTGCATTTTCACTCTCTCTTTTGGGAGATTCTGCTCAGCTTCCATGTAAACACTTAGACTATCCTAGAGAGGATGAAAGACACTGGCTCAGTCACCTCCATCTTTGAGCAGCCTACAGCCAGCCAGCCCTATGAAACAGAGCTGCCTAGCTGAGGGCTAGCCAATGGCAGACCAGTAAGTCCAGAAGAACATTGACCCACAGAATCATGGACTAAATAAAGTAAAATGTTTTAAGTCACATATTTTGTGTGGTTATATTACAAAAGACAATTGTCCACCATATTCTTCTCTGTTAGTTCCATTAGTTTTGAAGGACATATTTGTAAATATGCAGATGGATTCTTAAAATCAAAACTAGGTTGGAATAATATGAAAATCCCGATAAGTAATGTAAAGACTTAAACAAATCCACTTGCTCTAACCCTGATGAGAATGGGCAACCATTAGTTTCATTTCATTAATGGATTCAGGTTTTATGCAAGAATATGTACAGTTAGAAAAAAACTTAACAAAGAGCAACCCCTCTCTTCAACTATACACTTATTGAATGAAAACACCCTTGCTCTCCTCAAGGCAAGGTAAGTGTATTGTGGGGAACACACACACATACACACACACACATAATACTAGGTCCAGCGCATGCAAAGGAGAGCATTATCTTTATTTGCCAATGGCAGATTAACTCCCACATAGAAGATTAAACAGTTAAAATTAAAATGTCTTGTACTCCCTTATTCATCACTGTCACCTCCTGACTTTTCCACCCTGTCCCAGCTCCTGATGGTACTGGTGTGCTCAATTGCATGAACCTGGTACTTCTGCTGTGAAGCAGCAGCTGATTAAATTCCACCACTCTTCATAGCCCATAAAAAGCCCAAGGAGGAGTAAAGACTAATAACAACCATCGATTAATTTAAAGGTGCAAGTGCATAATGATTCTGTGGTGCAGTTTAGGATTAAGAGGAACACACTACTTAGTAAACTAAATAAAGCATGTTGTGAATGACAGTATTGGTCAATGAGTTATTTGACCAGCAAGCCAATCAATGAAACAGACACACCCGCATAGTTGGAAATGGAAGAAGATGCAATTGATATGTTCCAGCAGCAAACAAGATAGAACTTGCTACTTCAGTCCAGAACTCTATTCTTAGGATCAAGAATACATTCTCAATTAGAAAACTGAATTTGGTTCCACCACACCCTGACTACTACAGTAGTACATACTTCTCTATTCTTTTATATTCTCCTTCCTTGTTCCTTTATTGTACATTAAGTAACTGTTGTATGTGCATGAGCATGTTGATTTTTTTTTTAAATTTGTTCCTATTAGTTATACATGACACTAGAATGCATTTTGACACACAGTACACAAATTGAGCACCACTTCGCATTCCTCTGTCTATACATGGTGCAGAATCACACCGGTTGTGTAATCATACATGTATATTGGGTAATAATGTCCACCTCATTCCACCATCCTTTCTACTCCCATGACCCTTCCCCTCCCTTTACCCAACTCTGCCCAATCCAAACTGGTAAAGTACTTGCCTAGCATGTATGAAGCACCGGATTTGATCTTCAGCACCACATAAAAATAAATAAATAAAGGTATTATGTCATATTGTATTAATTTTCAAAACTAAACAACCAATGATATATTTTAACTGACATCAAATGGAAAGGAGATGGGGGGAAAACACTTATTCTGTGAAAATATCACCTCTATTCATTAGTGGCAGGTCTAATCTGTATATTCCACTAAGTTATTTTGCTCTCACTGTTTTAACAACAATAACAAACAAATAAATAATAAAAACACCAACAAAACACTTTGTAAAAACCCTTGAATACCTTATGAACTGGAGAACTTTAAAGTTTTTCATGTTTTATTATAAAACCAAGGAAAATGTTATACCTTTTTTTGTATATAGCTGTTACATGTGGGGCAATCTGTTTTTAAGTAGGGGTAAATTATTCTATAAAAGGATTCTAAGTAGTTTTTCCTTCTTCTTTTTAAAGTAAATTTCTTTCCTTCAATAAACATGTGTGTGTGTGTGTGTGTACACACACACACACACATACACATACATCTTGGCTTTTTCAATGTTTATCTCTAACACAGATTTTCCCAGGAAAAAAATACCAACTGCATAATTTCCATCCTTCCCTCTCTCTACCTCTGACAAGCTACATATTGAGATGGTGACCACACAAGTAAGAGGATCCAGAGCACCTGTGTCACTCAAGGAAGAGAGCTGAAGAGTCACCCTGTATACATTTTTTGATGTGTGTGAAAAAAAAATGAAATCATTGTTCTGCTTGCAGGAACATTAACTGCAGCATATCCATCCTATTCTAAAAAAGATACATGGGTATACTGATGCAAATGATCCTTCAGAATGGATGGAGCATTGATGGAGGACAAATGCAGGAGCAATTGTCTTGAGTAAGTGATCCAGAACACAAGCAAACCTGTGCCATAGCCAGACATATGGATGATTCATTCATTCATTCCCACAGACAAGATACTAGAGTATGTAGGAACAGAATCAAGGAAGTGGATAGACTTAATAGAAGGAGATTTGGCGGGGGGGGGGGGGG
>NW_025999968.1:12333813-12392956 GCF_001458135.2 Marmota marmota marmota | reverse complement strand
GGGGGGGGGGGGGGGTCCCTTTCATTTCATTTGGATCCAGAAAAATAGAAATCATTGCCTGAGAATACAGAGGGAACTAGAAGTCTGAGGAACAAGAAGATGGAATGAATCAGTCTTCTCAAGTGAAAAGGAAAGTAAATAATTAGACAGATCTTTAAAATGAGTTAACCCAACATAGACTGATAGAGGGGTATGTTTTAACCATGCATTGCTGCTTGGCTATAGGTTTTATCCAAGCAAAAACCTGTGTGTCACCAGAGTGGCAGCTTTGCAACACTTATACTATAAAACATGCAACAGAGAGAGATAAGAAACCAAAACAACAAAGAGGTAAAGAAGGGCATGAAGCCAGGCATGGTGGTACATGCCTGTAATCATAGCAGCTCAGGAGGCTGAAGAAGGAGGATCATGAATTCAAAGCCAGCCTCAGCAACTTAGTGAGAACCTAAGCAACTAAGTAAGACCCTGCCTCTAATAAAATATATTTTTTTAAATGGGCTGGAGATGTGGCTCAGTGATTAAGCACCTGTAGGTTCAACCCCAGGACTAAAAAAAAAAAGAAGGGCATGATTATTTTTTATTTGTATTTTTTATTTGATCATGAAGTCTCAGTTAAGAAGGGCAGAGAAAGATTACAGGACACTAGAGAGCACACTAGTTTTCTATGGCTCCTAACAAAACATCAAGGACTGGTGATTTGAACAATGGCAATGTATTTTCATATGGCTCTGGAGGCTGGAAGTCCTAGATCAAGGTGCCAATAGAGTTGATTTCTTCTAAGGCCTCTCTCCTTGGATGTAGATGACTACCTTCTTCTGATACTTTCACATGGTCACCCCTTTGTACTGTCTGTTTTCTCTTCTCCTCACATTGGATGAGGCACCCCCCCCCAAATATCCTCATTTTAACATAGTTGCTGCTTTAAAGATTTTATCTCCAATACAGTAATTAAGATTTCAACATTTGAATGTGTGTGTCAGGGGGATACAATTCAGACCATTACAAGGCAATAGACATGGAAAAATAAAAAGCGATGACAAGGTAGGAATTGAGGTTATTGAGGCAAAGATCTAGAGTATGATCAAGAGAATGTGTTTCAGAATAGAAGAAAAAAACAAAACACTGTGTAATGAAGAAGTCAAGAACAAGATATGGAATGTATTGCCCTTGTAGATAACTGGGTCACCAAGGTTAATAAAGAAGCTTGTTATATCCCCAAAAGCTCTTGTGGTAGTGCAGGAATGCTCAGAGGTGAAATGATTAGATTATGAGAGTGTGACCTAATCCATAGATTAATTCAATTGATTAATAATTTGAGTGGACTAACTGGATGGTAAAAGTAGGCGGGTAGGGTATGGTTGGAGAAAGTAAGTCACTGAAGGCAGCCTTTGGGGTTACCTCATACTCTCTTTGCCTCCTATCTGGTACCGCATACTCTCTTTGCCTCCTATCTGTCATGAGCTGAGCAGCTTTGCTCTGCCACACCCTTCCACCACAATGTTCTGCCTCACCACAGGCCCAGAGCAATGGAGTTGGCAGATAGCAGACTAACCCACTGAAACTGTGAGCCAAAATAAACTTTTCCTCCTTTAAGTTCTTCTAGTCAGGTATTTTAATCAAAGCAATGCAAAGCTAACATGAAGCCACAATGGAGAAAATAGAGTCAGTCAAAATAGAGTAAGTGCTAAAATCTTCCATTAATGTAAGGGTGGAAGGGAAGAAAGGGACCCATCAGAAAGAAGGCAGATGGCTGCAACAAGGAAGGCATCAGTGATCCAGTTGAGGGCCTGTGTATTAAAGGATCCAAGATGTTGGGGAGTATGGGGGTTCAGGGGAGTAAGGAAAACAAGGGGAAACCCTTAGTCTGAAAGAAGAACTGGTGAACAAAGGATACATTATTCCACCTACAAGTACAGGGAAAAATGGGTTCAAGAGAAAAAGGAACTATCATTTGAGGGCTGGAGGAAAAGCAGGGTCCTTAGCAATAATCAAATTTTATTTAAAGCAAGAATTTTAAGGAAAATATAAGAAATTGATGAGAGTAGTTTTTTTTAAAAAATGAATAGGATAGATATTCCTGGTGATTTCCTTTTCAGGCACATGGAAGACAAAATTTTTCAATCACATTCCAGGGTCATCTGACCATTCCTGGAAAAGAAATGTAAGAAGTGCTGTGCATCACTTCCAGCTGAGATGATGAGGAGCCCTGTACAATTCACCCATTTCAGTCTTAGCCTGTTCAGACCACCACAAAGGCTTCATTTCCAGATGTTTTTGATAGAAGATTGTGAAGTTTTTATCAGTTTCATCTTTAGATGACTAAGTAGAGCTGACTCCCTGCCAATCAATGTTGAACATAGTTTTTAAGGGGTCAGTGGTATTTTAGAATGGGGTGTGTGTGCACATGTATGCATATGTGCATATGTTCTGTGATTTGCTGCCATAGTAAAACCAGGCCTTTCCTAATTTATACAGATATCATGAGCTCTACAATGTGTAGTGGGGAGAAAAGAACACTCAGACTACTTGTTGGAGAATGTGCATAGCCATATTGAAGATGTGAGAATGAGAGGAATGAAGGATGAGCTGAGAGGTTTGGGTTTCATGCAGGAAAGTGAGAATGCAGGGATTGCATCTTAGAAAAAGACAAATTATTAGATATAATTGTAACCTTCTTCAGTGGGTATCATGGGTACTTTGTGGTGAAGAGATAGGAAATGTGGTCAGAAGTAAGAGCCAGAGGTGATGCCACAAGGAGCACAGAGTTCTGGGAATGGCTCCTCCCCACCTCAGATATCCTGTCATAGGCAAGAAAGAGATGTCTCTGTGATTTTAATTTTTTTAGGATAGTCTTATAGGACTAGTGCTCCTTAGAACATGTACTAGAATATTCAGGTCTGGAAGCAAGTTGGATTAACCTTCTGTATGATTTAATATCTACAGATCATAGGAACTCGGGGTCTTTTGCAAATAAAACAAGGGAAGACCTTGAAGAGTTTATCTTCTGTCTTGAGAAGATATTTTACTGGGAGGTACTCTTTTTCTACTTAAAGAGGGGAATTTCCTAGCAAAAGTAAGCATCTGTTTTATAAAGGGAACTGTTGGGGGCCGCGAATCAAGTCAAGATGGCGCCTGGCAGTATGCCAGGAGGAGTGGTTTGTGAGGCAACGCCACACCACAGAGCCATTAAGATGGTGGAGATTCCTTATTGGCTGATTGCTGTATCTGGATGATGCTAACTGAGTCAAGCTGTGTGTAATCAGTTAGGTATATATACCGCTGTTGTTCCATAATAAAGCAGTTCCCACTTCAACCTTCAAATTGCTTGTCACCTCCTGGTTATTTTGCCCAGACGGACTGTGGCAGGGAACAAGTGAAATAAATGGGACCAGAAGAGCACATGAAACCACTATCCAATGCTGAGGTCTCTTGGGTGAGCTAAAGCAGATGTTAAACAACAGGCAAGTCTTAAGAAGGTGAGCACTGGGTGGTGTCCCACAATGGAAAGATGGGAAATGAAGAGCATACAAGGAAAGCAAGTGGACACTAATGAAACAGACAAGACTAAACCCCATACAGAGGGCAGGAATGGGGCAGCAATATCCAAACACACAGCAGCAGGGCAGCCAGCAAAGGACTTCCTCAGCAAATGTGTTCAGAAGAGGAAAGGATTTCCAATGGAATAATAGAGGAAGAAAAAAAGGCAGGAAAGTTGGACATTGTAAAGCAGTGGAGAAGCTGCAAATCCTCCTAACTTCTAACCACTATACTTTCCTAAGAATGGCAGATAGTGGATCCAAAGAGGAACACTGGTGGAATCAGGGAGGTAAGATGGCATGGAAAAGGAACACAGGCTTTGGGGGCAGACCAAACTCTCTCTAAGCCTTGCTTTTGGCACTGATTAATCAGATGATCTTGTCTCCTGTGTTCCTCAGTCTCCTTATCTATAAAATGATATGACAGTTACATATACTGCTTAGCATTGTTGTAAAAATGAAATGAAATGGCAGCTATAAGGAGTCAGCAGAATGTATATGATCTAGAGAAAGTTGCAATGAAGAATAAATCTCATTTCCAGAAAGCAATACTAACTGTTGGAAGCTAGAAAATATTTACCAGCTCTCAATATGAGAGAAACTTGTTGACCTAACTTAAATTCATTTCAACCATGGAATCAACAATGTTTTTTACTAAAGTCTAAAAACACTAAAATGAAACCGAGAAATGGAGAATACCAAGTCTACATGGATCCTAATAATCATCTAATCATCAGCCTGGAGTCCAAGCCAAAGAGCAGCCCCCAATCATGCCATCCTTCTCCTTCCAGAAAGGCAAACTTGTATGTGTTTAGGAGACTCTAAGTGATTGATGTCCTCTCTTCACAAAATGTATGTATGTATGTATGTATGTATGTATGTGTATGTGTGTGTGTATGTGCACACCTTTATTGTGCAAGCTCATATATTTTATACACAAACTGCATCCACAATAAGTTCTCTGTTAAAATAACTCAAAGCTTCGGTTAGCCCTTCTGCCAGAGAATTAGAGGTACTCTGTATGTTCAACATCCTGTAGAATGAGAACATACTGTGGCCAAATTTGGCCAAAAGATATGCATACATACTGGAGGGGAAAAAAACAGTAGTGAAGTAACCATATATGTCCATTCCAGGAAAAGCAAAGTTGTTAGTTATCCATGTACTTGCTACACTATGGTATTTTCTGTTTAAATATCATGAAGTGAATTTATTCCTCACAGGATTCTGCTCTCTGTTCCTTTATTTCCAACCTAGACTGGGTTTCCACAGTACAGAAATTGAGAATAGCCAAGTCCACATAAAGAAAAAACAAATTTTCTGCTTAACAAGTGCTATTAAATATTAAATAATAAGCATAAGTATCTTAAAGCAAACAACTCCTAGTCTGCTAATTCAATAAATGATATTTACACAATGTTATTAAGAACTACTTAATTACCAAAAAATTTCCATTTGTACATAGTATTCCATTTCAACCAAGCTCCTACAGTTTACTCATTTGCTACAGATCAGTTGCTCCTAAAAATTAGGGTCAATTTCTGCTTCTGCATGAGCAATGTAAAAAAGGTAATAGAAGATAGAAAACATGAAGATAAAGCAAGAAATCCAGCTCCTTTCTTTACTCTCATATTCATAAACAAATACATGACTTGAAGATGAACTTAAGATCTATTTATTTTACAATTTTAAACAATAACAGAATCTTTTTTTAAAAATGAATTTGTCCAGGAATCCTAAATTTCTACCCACTCAACTAAACACATAATATGTATATGATTGGAAATTACTATTTTTATGGTCATATTTTTATATTCAACATGTAATGTGAATAAACCATGTTTACCCACTTGCTTTTTTCTATAGCAGTATTGAGTATTGTTTCAGTTAAAAAAGATCTTTCCAGATATCTCCTTGGAAACTATCTTTCACTCACCTCTCTACTTTATTCTCCATATCTACTCAATAATCAAAATTCTTTAGATACAACAATTCATTTGATATATTAGCTTGATATCATATGCCAGGAACTGAAGTAAGCATTAGAAAAATAAAGAAATGAGAAATGGTTCCTTCTATCAAATAACTCATAGCATAGTTGTAAAGTAAAATCAATAATCAATTACAGTGATACGTTTTCAATAGAAATATATCCTGAGCATTCTCTCACTGGGTGAGCAGTCAGAAGTAAAATTGTTGAAGAGGATTTAAAAAAACAAAGCAATGAATTAGGTGCCAGGTTGGGGCAAGAAAGGGAGACAGGGGTAGCATGAAGAAGTAATTCGAAGAATGTGAAAATGCACACACAGGAAGCTGCATGACTTCATTAGGAAACGACCAAACTGAAGGATGACTGGAACTGAGCCTATGATGGATAAGCAGGATGTAAAATTATATAATAGAGAATGAATTATGGAGTATCATGTCTTTGAAGTTAGGAGTAATTCATTAATGATTTCTAAGTAGTGACATAATGAGATCCCTTTTCTAGAAAGACTGCTCTTGCTGCATTACTAGATTAGATTAGATGGATACATGCAGGAATGCTGAGAGAGGGGAATCAGATAGGAGTTACTGAATAAATGTAGAGGAGAAAATTATCTTAGCCAATGGTCTGCATTCTCCCCAACATCAGCTTTATGTAGTGATGAAAAAAATGTAAAATATTCACTTTTCAATCAGAACATCAAGCATAAAACTGGGTGTTCAATGGCTATTCCAATCAGAACATTGTATTAATTACCAAAATAGCCACAGAAACACCATAGGAACAATGATAAACTATATAGTAATGATTAAAATGTGGACTTTAGTATAAAACAGATCTTGGTCTATACTTACTAGTGGTATAGACTTCAGCACATTACTGAATTTCACCAAACCTCATTTTCTTTATCAGCAAGTGAGATTAATAATCATAGATACCTCTTGTAATAACTACAAGGAACAAATGGGCTAATTCATAGAGTAAGCAACCTGTGAAGAAAAGCTCCTTTCATACCCATGTAGAATTGTTTGCCTCTGTAATAAACCTATAATGAACTGAAAAGGATAGTACTACAATAAAACATGACTATTATTATTAGTTATTTCACTTCAAATAGGTTACTCCTTATCATTGAGTTTTGATCTCCTCTGATCAATAGAGACAAATGCTTTAGTCCTATTTATGTAATAAGAATGCTTTTTGATGTGAGATAACATGTGAAAGTAGTTTGGACATTCTAAAGTGAAGAATACATATAAGACATGATGGTCAGACCTTGGTACACTTTACTCTGGACAGTTCCAGCCACCCAGAAGTAATTCTGAACTACAGTATGGAAATTGTACTACAGGAATACGAGGCTCAGATGAGAAGTTCTGGCCTCTAGTCCCAGCTCTGCAACTAACTTGTGACCCATGGCCAGTAACATACCAGCTTATATCCTCCACTTCCTCATCAGTAATTTAAGGGAGTGCGTTCCAAACCCTTTAAACCATTTTGTTGCAACTCCAAGAATCTGATTTCCTTAGCTAACTAAGACAAGTTTAAATGCTCAATAGTCCACATTTTCCTCTAGATCAATAAATTTCACTGAAATTAAGCAAAGATAGGATTTAATATGGGTCAAGAAACTTTCTACCCCAGAATCAATGCAATCTCACATTATTTAATTTTTCACATGCTTTAATCTGTGGTGACATTCAGAAATGAGCAGATGAAATGCAATTAGCCCACCAGAACTCAGTTATCAGGCTTCCCCTGAAAGGTATTTATGCTGCATCTTTTAACTAATTGAGGGTACATGTGAAACGATTCTGGTCAGAATCAGAAAAAAAGTAGAAGGTAATAAAGTTCTGCAAAGGGAAATGAACTTACTATCTACTCTTTTATTTATTTTATATTCCAAACATCACATGTTTATTTTCCATTGATCTCTGTTACTCAAGTTTCATTAGAATGCATAGATCGTTGTTGTTTTGTTTTTTTTCCCTTAAGTAATATAATCTGAAAGGTTAAAAAGGGAAAGGGCCAAGAATAGCTAATGCTATGAGAAAATTATTTTTTTTGGGGGGTGAATCAGTAGGACACCAAACTCTCCCACTATGTTCTGAGGTTCAAGGGTCTGAACTATAAACCCTGTGGAAAACTGCGTAAGATTTTACCACTGTTGATATTGTCACTGCTTTTGAGTTGTTTCTCTGAATAAAAATCCTTGTTCCCCAAAGAACAAATGACAAAAGTATACTTTTAAAATAGCATTCCTCCATCTTAGCACTGTTGCAGTTGGATTCAAATAATACCTTGGGGGCAGTCCTATGATGTACAGGAAGTTTAGCAGCATTCCTGGTTTCAACCAGGACGCTAGAAATGCTCAACTATCCCCAGCTATGACAGTCAAATATTTCCACACACTGCCAAACATCCCTCAGAATGACAGAATTGCTTTCATTTGTGAGCCACAGATTTAAAGAAAACTCAGATAAACTTGCTTAGTCCCCAACTTGTATCACCCCACTGTCATTATCACACTGAGAACATTCTTTATCCATTGTAATATCAAATAAGAAATTACTAGTGAAATACAGGATTCTTGGCTATTGTCCAGACCACCAGAACAATAGCCAAGAGACATCCTATTCCATGAGCTTTCATTCATCAAAGGTTTGTTGATGACCCCCCAGGAACAACAAGTGTCTCAGTAACGCCTTCTTCACAGCTCTCTAACAGCATCCTTCCCTGGGTCAGGATCCCTAGTACGTCGGCTCCTGGCAGATGGCAATCAGGAGTGCTTAATAATCATTATTTCCATGTCTGATTTCCCCAATTTGGGGTTTTAAGACATTTACTAGTGTCTTTGAACAAAGCATGAGAACTCTGAAGACCCATCAGATGTAATGCCCCTTCACAGAGATCTTGCACTAACCTGGCCCAAGGTTTGGGATCTACCCTTTAGAGAAAGTATGTGTGGCTGATCTGCTTGGTAATGGTTCCTGCTACTTCATCATCAGGCTGTGACAAGGGAAGAGCAAGCCTTTTCTTCCTGGGTGCTATGGATTTTGCTGACACAAAGGATGTCCTCTATCTGGAGTTGTGCAGATTCTAGGAACTCACATCTTTCCTGTATTAACCTATGTGAGCAACCTGTCAACTTGTTGAGCAAAAGACTGGCTAGAAATTTTGAGAGACTTACATGTCAAGTAAAAAGATTTACCTTATATTTTCTTTGCCTTATATAAGCACCTAGTTTTAGCAAAAGGATTCCAATAAAATATTGTTAAAAAGATTTGCTAAGATTCTCAGCACCCCTTGCAGGATGTGAAAAGTAGAAGACTTCAGGTATAAAAGCACATGGGATAGAGGGAGGAGTAGAGTGATTTCTAACTTATGTTGATGTATAGAATCTAAAGGGCTCTTCTCTCTTCTTTCCTTCCCCACCTTACAGTGATCTCCTCTTATAAATCTCCCTCTGTGTCTCTGTTTAACTTTCTTAACTACTTTCCATAAATTTTGATAGTTTGTACTTTCTTGATCATTCAACTCGAAGTATTTTCTAATTTCTTTTGGTCTGTTTTTAAAGTCTGTAATTTATTCTTTGGTTATTTATAAATATATCCTAACTAATCTCTGAATATTGTCACCAACACTCCTCCCATCTCAGTACATATGTGCTTCACATCAAATTATATAGATGATTTTACCCTGGAATCTGCACTACCTTATTAACTGACTTTGACCAACAGAAGGCAAGAGAAATGATGTTGTGCCAGTTCCAGGATGAGTCAATCCAATCTATAGTTGAGCTGTGTCTGGATATGTTGCAGTTTTATTTAAATTCTTGTTACTGATTCCTCAAATATTTCCCCAGCAGGATAAGAAGTGCGATTCAAACACCAGCAATGCTCCAGTTCCATGATTTTTTAGCCCACCACCAGCTTTTAAGATATGTGTGTATCTCCCTTTGTATTCGTGTCCTAAGCCATGAACATCTCTCTCTAGTCTTCTGTCCTGCCCCAACAGTCACTGGGCCATTGCCCTGCAGTCAGTAAATTTGCATGCATACCAGGGGGCCTTCTCTCAGTTCTCACACCAGGTCCAAGCCTTCATGCTGACTCTGTATTCTAGGAGAGCAATGATTGGAGGGCAGATGTGAGATTGCTCTCTGAATGGGTCTCCTGGGAATATCATCCAACAAATCAACCCTCACACATTGTTAAACGTTTATTAAAAACCACTGGTTTCTTCTCATCCAGTTCATGGTGAGCCAGTACACAGTCTATTATCCTCCGGGTATGAGAGTAGCCGTAGGTTCTTCTCTGCTAAGAAGAGCTTTTCCTTTATTAGAACCTAGTTCGTGGTGGTTCCCTAGCTTTTTGCTATTAGAGTTTATTGGATTGTCTCAGCTTATATTGGGATTGATACTCTTTTGCAATTTTCTACCTCAAAACTGGAAACAGAAGTCCTTGTATTTAAGGTCTATACCTTTCCTATTCAACAGATTATCCAGTAATAATGAAGGCTGCTCAAACTTCCTTCTCACTTACTAGTCTGAATTGTTAGGAGCCCTCTTGATGTTCCAGATCATAAGCCAACTATCATCAGTACAACAGATAAATAAGCAGTCTCACCACCTCACCTACCAACCTTTGGTTATATATACAGGATTGGGATGGAAACTTTAGGGTCAGAGTCTGTTTATGAAATTAGCATGGCTGACCTTTCATTAATGCACCAATAGTACTCTACAGCACAGACCTTTCCTCTCTTTCTTGATACTTATCAGTTTCCATTTATATGACTCTAATTTTCTTTCAAACATGTCAGTAACTTAGTGTTTGTACCATTCTCTGACCTCCATTCTACTTGGTCAGGATCCTGACACTCCCTAAATTTTGCTAGATACCAAGAGTCTTCCACCTATTTGTCTCTATTTCTCTCAGCTACTACAAGACAGCACCCTGCTATTGTAAAGAACTAATCTTCTGCAATGTAATACTATACTGATCTGCTTTTACGCATTACTCATCTATATTTTGTTCCAATATTTTGTAAAAGATGTAAAGTTTTTAACACAATATCCTCAACATAGTATGTAGCACAAATTTTTCATCCAATAAGTGTTGGGTATTGTTTAAATGAAGCTAAATTAGTTGAAATTCTTATAAAAATAAAAAGTAAGGTGGCTATGGCAGATGGATGAAGGAAGATAGCTCAGGTGTGAATATTACCTATCATAATTAGACTTGGCTTCATCTATAAAATGAGTGTTCCTAGTGCTTTTTCCCCCTGTGTATGCCACTCCAAGGTATAGTTCAATGGCTAGACTTCTGGTTTAAATCTTAATGTTTAGAAATTTGGGTGTAAATGTTAGGGTGATATAAGATTACATGAAAGTAATACACCTGTCAAAAATTGAGCTGAGCAGTGCACAGTGGTGCATGCCTCTAATACCAGCAGCTCGGGAGGCTGAGGCAGGAGGATCAAGAGTTCAAAGCCAGTCTCAACAACTTAGTAAGGCCCTATGCAACTCAGAGACCCTGTGTCTAAATAGAAAATAAAAATGGGCTGGGGGTGGCTCAGTGGCTAAGCACCCCTGGGTTTAATACCTGGTATCAAAAAACAAACAAAGTTGAGCTGAGTTGACATGAACTTCCAGGTGATTGTGTTGTCAGTTAAAACAAACTAAAATTACAATATTAGCAAAATCTTCAATCAGTTACTGTGATGGTATTAGCAAGAGGTCAAATAGGAGAAAGTGTAGACTCCTTCACTGTTCATGGGTCCCTGTGCAACACTGGGTGAGAGTCAGGTGGCTGAGTAAAGACAATCTCAAAGGGCTCATGTGGTTTCATGGACTCAGGATAACAGGAAGGAGAATAGGGGGAAGACCTAGGAATGTGGGAGTACGAAGTACTAGGCTAGGATAGAAAAATAGGGTCTTCAAAGATTCCCTGTCCCCCAGATAGGGACATTTCAGGAAAGGGTCCTGAGGAGGCCTTTACCAAAGTTTGCTAATAAAGAGTTCTCTGAATAGAGGTGTGTTTTAGTCAGGTTTTCTTTTGTTTTGTCACCATGACTAAAATACCCAAGGACAACTTAGATGAAAAATAGTTTATTAGGGGTTCATGGTATCAGGTCTCAGTTCATAGATGGCTGACTCCTTTGCTCTGGGCCTTAGGTGAGAAAGAACTTCCTGGGGGAGAGCCCAACAGAGGAAAGCTTCTAAGCTCAGGGTAAGGTCAGAAAACAGAGTGGGGAGGAGCCACAGGGAAGATGCAACATCTCCATGGTATGTCCCCAATGACCCACGTCCTTCAGCTATGCCTCATCTGTCTACAGTTACCACCAAGTTAGTCCATTCACACTATGATGGACTGTTTACAGTAGCTCTCATTTTACCTCTGAATCGTCCTGCATTAACAGGAATTTTTAGGGACACCTCACATCTAAATCATAACATTCTGCCTCTGGTCCCCCAAAACTCACATCCATCTCACAATGCAAAATGCATTTTGTCCATTTCTAAGGTTCCCATATTTTTAAAAGTTTCAGCATTTCCCAAAAGCCCAAGTTCAAAACGTTCCCCAAGACTCAGGGCAAACTCCCAGCGTAAACTCCCCTGTAAAAATCAAAACCAAGTTACATATAAAAGTATATGGTGTCACAGAGTAAACTTTCCATTTCAAAATGGAGGAATATCTGTATAAAAAGAAGTAATGGGATCAAAACAAGACAGAAACCCAGCCAAACAGATCCTATAAGTCTGCATACAGTATCTAGGATACACAGTGGAGAGATGTTCTCTCCAAAGGGCTTGGGCAGTCTCACTCATTTGGCCTTACCAACTGCAAGGCACAGGCTCTCTTTAGTCTGGCTCTTTCCAAAACCAGAAGCTTTTCTCAGCACACAGTCCATGTTACTGGCATCTCTTAATTCCTGGGGTCTTCATCACAGTTTCAATGTCACCTACAAAGCTTCACACATTTCCCTCTCTGGGGCAGCCCACAGGGACTCCAAGTCTGCTATACTTTGCCTGGACTCCCAGACCTTTGAAATCTCAGTGGAAGCCTCCATGACCCCTTAACCTCAGCATCCTGCATTTCTGCAGAACCAGTATCTTGAGAATGATGCCAAGGTCTGCTGCCAGCTACACAAAATCTGGGCCCCTAGAATCAAAGCTACAGTGATCTCTAAGTGCCTGTATGGCTCAGCAAGGTAAAACAACATTTTAGGTCCCTGTGCAAGTAGGGGCCTAAATCTTAATCTCAACAGAATTCTGTCTTCTGTGCCCTGGGGCAGATAGTGAATGTGGTCTTGCAAATTTCTGTGATGCCCTCGAGGCATCTTTCCTATTGTCTCCTTGAAAACAATTTAATATCTTCTTAAGGGTTGTAATCTCTTCAACAAGCACACCTTCCTAGGCCCCAGCTTTACATGCAATTTTCTGGCCAAATTGAAAGTTTTAAAAATCCTTTAACTCTGTTTTCTACTACTGATTCTCACAGTAAACCTGGCTGAAAGCTGCCGGTAATGATCATGCACCTGACTGAATTTTGTGCTGCCTTGTACTCCACCAGATTAAGTAGTCCATCACTTTTAAATTCAAACTCAAAGTCTCAAGACATGAGCAAAATGTACCCAAATTATTTGCCAGAATATATCAGAAGTGGCTTCTAGACTCATTTCCAGTAGTGTCCTCATTTCCTCTGAAACCTCACAAGCACAGTCCACATGCTTTTCAGCATACTAGTCTACTGAGTTCCCACCAGCATCACCCATTAAGTTCTGCTTACAACATTCTAAAGCTTTTCCATCTTGCATCTCTAAACTTTCCAAAATTCCTCCTGCAAACCAACTCCAAATGCTTTTGAATCACATGGTCAGGTTAATAACAGAAATAATCCACTTCTTAGTGCCAATTTATGTTTTACTTAGCTTTTATTTTATGGTGACCAAAACACTTGAGAAGAACAACTTAGAGGAGTAAAACTTATTTGGGGCTCATAGCATCAGAGGTCTCAGTCTATATAGACAGCTGACTCCATTGTTCTGGGTCCACAGTGAGGCAGAACATCATGAGGGCAGAATCCAATAGAGGAAAACTGGTTAGTTCAGGCTGGGGTCAGGAAGTCTGGGGGAGAGGGAGACAGAGCAACCGTTTCAGGGAATACACCCAGTGACCAACCTTCTTCATTCAGCCATGCCCCACCTGCCTACAATTACCACTCTGTTACTTCATTCCAACTAGAATAGACTATTTAGGTTACAGCTCTCACAATTAAACCATTTCACCCCTGAACATTTCTGCATTAACAGGAGCTTTGAAGGGACACCTTATATCCAAACCATAAGAGAGCGTCTGGGCTAAGAATGCAGATAGGCATAAAAGCATGACCATCCAGAGGTCCTTTCCCTCCCTTTATAGACTGCAATGCTCTGGTTTATTCACCAAATCTGGTGTAAGATAAGTGCTTTCCCCATAAAGTCTGCCAGGTAAAACTCTTGTAATTTCTCATGGTCAAACCTGAAAAATCACACTTAGTCTCTGGCCAAGAGCCAGACTCATCATCTACTACTAAGCAGGGACTAACAGGGGTGAAAACAAGCTGACTTCTTTGGCTGCTCTTTTGCACAACCCGAAGAGCCCTGGTCTCCTGAAGAAGGTTTGGGAGACATTTGGGACTCTGAAAGTTCTTTTCTAGGTAAATCTCTTCTATTTCTGTCCTGCCTAAAGAAACTGATCCTGGTAGTCTTTGCATGCACAATGAAAAACTTATAAAACTACATATGAGATGGTGACCGTTTCCACATGGAAAACACTGGAATTGTTATGATCCCCACAATAAATTAGAATTAAACAAAACTTAAATCATTTTCCTTATGCTCATGGTCTTTTAATACTTTTTATCCACAGATATTAAATAGTATGAACTCAAACACACATTCAGAAGATGTTACTTCTTTTCTAAAACTACTCACATTTTACAAGCATGCATACAACCAGAGAAAAGCTCTTAAAGAATGTATTGGTTTTCTGTGTCACTTTGATTTCTTCAATGTGCATTTTCAGTCCTTCAGTTTAATGAGAAACTAATAGTGCTCTGAAGCAATAACTAATGGGGGGGGGGTGATTATCCAGTTCAGGAATTCACACAGACAATTTTATAATAAATTTATATTTGACACCTTGGTGGTTAACTCTGCTTATTCTACAGACAGTGAACTATAATAAAGGCATTTCTTGCTCAGATGAAATATTATAGTGGCAGGGTTTTAGTAATGGGACACAGATTCCTGATTTCTTTTAGTGTTTAGCTTCACCCTCTTTTCACTCCCCTCTTAAGTGAAGTAGTATTTGGATTCTAAAATTATAGACTGAAATGCAAAAGGCATTAATGTAAGCCATCCTTTTCTCTGTGTTAGCCAAGATCACTTTGCAGCATACCACTGCAGGGGACCTAACAAGGAATTTCCAAAAACATTAATGTATTCAGAAGAAATGTCATAATAAAGAAAGCCTACAAAAAATGTACTGGTTAATGGCAAAGAATGGCCTGGAGCCCCAATTAAAGGCAGTATCATACAATGGTTAGTTTCTTTTAGGGACTCAATAGGTATTATTTTACCACATGCTCAGGCTTTGGACAGTAGTACATTAGTTTTATCTGACAGATCAAAACAAAAAGGTATGAAGTAGTTTATAATATCAGCTTTGAACAGTGATTCTGGATAACACATAGGATACTTGAGACAATAAAACATATTTTAATGGGCTTTGTAATGAAAACGTCATGGAAAGATAATAGTCCAAGGGTCTCTGCCACACTGTGTAATGAAAAGCAATAATTGTCAATGATTATTTCCAGAGTGACTATCCTATAAAAGTATGACATGCAGAAAGAAATGTGCAATCCTGATATTTTCCTTGCTAGTACGCTGATATCCAATACCATGTGCGTGGCAGCAAGAAGATCAACTGCATAAATATTTAGATGGAAAAAGAAAGAGAAAAACCACTCCAGCTCCTAAGCTGTTCTTTCCTTTATCTCTTTTCAAAAATAAATAATTAGCCTCCAAATAACCTAGTTGCCACTTGTATAAGGGGGAAAAACAAAAAAAAAAGTTAAAACAAAATTTTTTAAAAAGAACATGGACCTTGAAAATGACCACCACATAAGTCAGGTAAGTTTGACTTGACTAGAAAGATTTTCTTAAAGAGATTTCTGTTTTTAACCAAAGGAAATTTTATTTTTCTCACAGTTTTATGGACACTTTTTTCTACAAATATCATCATAGCCCTGGTTTATATCTATGTTCACTGGAAACCAGTTCTATTTCTTTTCAAAAACATCTGAGAATGAGAAATGTCTTTGGATCCACAGCAATGCTGTCTGCTTTTAGATAACAGCAATATACTTATTGTTAAGGATTCCTACTGAATCAGTAAGCTCTCAATACTTATTGAGTACTATTTCATTAGGCCAATTAAGCTCTTAAATCTATGAGTTTTAAGTTGGACAAAAGTGCCAAAGCATTAACAATCTTTCTAGAAATAACCTTTCCAAGAAAGCATTAGTTAACCTATTCCTGGGTGCTATCCCTGAAAAAAGAAGTCCTGTAGTAGATGATTCTGTTAAAATTGATATTAAGGCAAAAATAACCAGAAACAGGCAAAGGATTTTTAAAAAATAACAAGTTTAAATTGGAAGCTATTTGTTTAATAATCAAAGTGAATTCTTTCTCCACCCTTAACATCATTAATACCACTAGGTACTACATGATAGGACAGTCTTAGCAGTCATGTTGCCAGTGTACATAAAAGCAATATACATGAGCTCTTTCATCTAGCTTAAACGTTCAGCTTAGAAATCATAGCAATTGCATGCTTCATTCAAAGGAAAGTTCATTGTCTCTCAGTGTATGTTTAACTTTGAATTTCATCACAATTCTCAGAAATACAGAACTAGCACAAGACCTAAGTATTGGAATTAATAATTTAATTTTGTCTATTATTTCTCTTCCTATTTTCCCATGTATTTCAGGTACATATTTTATTTTATCTTTGAGGACAAAATTAGTCTCTAATTTACTAGAATTGGGTGATACAGTTTGATCAATTTTAAAATGTTTTTATTATAAATAAACATTTGGGGTTCCTTACATATAATCAAATTGAAAAATTCCATTGTGTCTTATTACAAAACTGACATTTGTAACATTTACAAATTTAAAAGGTCTATCTCGATTTAAACTATAAATTTTAGCAGTGCAATGTCATTGAACAAATGGGAATATATATACTTTATTAGAATACAAAGCCAGCAAGTGTTTGGGGGAAAGTCCAAAGTATTTCTTTGTTCTAAAACAGGAAAACTCCAAATGCATTGAGAGGATCAGGTTGATCTCAGAAGACTATGAAATAGGATTTGAAAATGGTTGTTATTGCAATGCAGTAATCTCTAGTCACTTCATATATTTTATTTTATATTTTAAAATGATGCAGACATCTTATCAAACTATTCAAGATGGAAATGTAGGATTCAAATGTTTTATCTGGCCCCCTGCACACTTACAGCACTCATTAAAATTGTGTTTAGTTCCAAAAAGGGAGTGACGGTTGAAAGTGTAGCTCAGTAACTGAAGTCATATTTAACAGGTGGGAGGCCCTGGGAGGCCCTGTATTCAATCCCCAGCACTAAAAAAAAAATTAACTTTTGACTATATTTTCCATGTAACTATATCATAAGGTAAAGAGAAAAAAGTCATAATTATTGAGAAACAGCTACTATGAAAGAAAAAATATATCTTTACCCAAATATATGCATGAACTCTTTTGGTTGACTTATTTATTTTCAATGAACATCTCACTAATATTTTATTGATTCTATTTTTCAGTAAAGGAGAAATCTCTGCCTAAAAGTTCACCTTACTGAAAGGAGTCTAAAACAGAAAGATTTTGCCTGGATGGCCTCATAGAGAGGTACAAACTAACCACAGGGAAAGTGGAAATATATCATAGTAACACTGTCTCCCTTGGTTCCTGCTTCCTAATCTCACAAAACTAATAAGTTAGTGACAACAACATTTATTTCAACACATATAATATGCCCTATCAGTGATCACAAGTTAGACATCCCCTACATGTTACAAAACAAATATATACTAAAAGTATATTGACTTTATCCTGGAATATCATTATGTATCTTAGACAAAATACCTTTAGGTCCCTATAAAGAAGAATCAGTAATCAGATGATGACACTCGTGTCTTATCTTCCCCACATTTTAACTCAGTAACCCCAATCTAGTCATTCAACACAAATACATATTGAGCACCAGTCACTGTTCCAGGCACTGAAGATAAAACATGAGCCAAAGAAAGAAAGCAAAAAAAAAAAATCACTCTTGGAATTTTCATTTCAGTGAGAGAAACAGACAACAAATAATCAACGTGCACAAGTAAAAATACAAAGCACAGCAGAAGATATCAAGTGCTTCAAAGAAAGAAATCCAGGCCAGATGGTTGGAGAGGCATATTATTAGACAGGATGGTGCCCAGGGAATGTCTTACTCCCTAGGTGTCTATACTGAAGAAGTGAGCTAGTTGGCAGAGACATCTGGGGATGAGAGAGCTCTGATCAAAGTGGCAAGTTCAACAGCAGCAGCTTCTTAGGGTGTTCATGGAGTTGCAAGGAGCAGAGAGGGGCAGTGGAAAGAGGTAAGAAAGAGGAGGAAGCACTGGGAGGAGATGAGGTGAGAGAGGAAGAAATAGGTGTCACTTCCCACTTTAGGTTTTTATTGTGCTCATTTTCATGTATGATCTTGCTAGTGTTATATTCTTTTGGGCCCTTTCAACTTCTTTCATTGTTTTCCTTCCTGAATATAAAGTTTAATTAACTTTCCACTGAATATGAACGGGTTTGTAGTCATCCAGTATGAGTGCAGAACTGATAATGAAGTATAAAGAATCCATTGATTTGTTTCATCTCTGCTAAAGCTTTGGGCTCTTTTCAGCAGCACCTTTGAAATCTCTGCTTCTAGCCCTTCCTGGGTTCTCCTGGAAGCTCCTCTAGCTCTTCCTGGGTTTAGTTCGTGTACAAAAATAGTCCACTAAAAAAAAAAAAAAAAAAAAAAATCTCCTAGAGAAGAAAAGCAGTTGGAGCATAAGCAAGATTGATGAAAAATAGTCAATAGTAACTTTCCTGTATACTAGCAATGAACAAGTGGAATTGAAACTAAAAGACCATATAATTTACATTTTCATTCAAAAAAGAAAATACATACTTAGGTATAAATCTAATAAAGTATGGAGAATATGTATGTAAGAAAAACCACAGATCTTTGATGAACAAAATTAAAGAACTAAACAAATGGGCAGTATTTAATGATCATGATTGGAAGACTCATTAACTTATTATCAAAATGTCAGTTCTTCTCAACTTGATCTATGGATTCAAAGAAATCTCAATTAAAAACCCCATCAGTGATTTTGTGAATTTCTACAAAATGGTTCTAGAGTTTATACACAGAGGCAAAAGACCTAGAAGAGCCAATGCTATATTTAAGAGAAAAACAAATTGGAAGGCTGAGAATAATTGACTTTAAGATTTACCATGAAGTTACAGTAATTAAGACTGGTATTAATGAAAGAATGGACAAATAGATCAATCGAAGAGATTAGAGAACTTAGCAATAGATCCTTATAAATACTGATCAGTCAACTGATCTTCAACAAAGAAGCAAAGGTAATACATAGTATTTACAGCAAATGATGCTAAAACTAGTGAACATTCACAGGCCGAAAGAAAATTTAGATGCAGAGTTCATTCTTTATGAAAATTAACACAAAATGGACCACAGAACTAAATATAAAATGCAAAATTAAGAAATCCTACAGGATAACACAGGAGAAAACCTAACTGACTGTGGGAACAACAATTGTCTTTTAACACTCATGTCACCATACATGAAAGAAATAATTGATAAGCTGAATTTCATTAAAATAAAAACTTGTGCTATACAAAAGACAATAGCAAGAGAATGAGAAGACAACACTCAGAGTGGAAGAAAATATTTGCAAAATACATATTTGATAAAGAGCTACTATCCACACTATATAAATAACTCTCAATATTCAAACAGTAAGAAAATAAATCACACAATTAAAAGATGGACCAAACCCCTTAACATTCACCTCACCAAGAAAGATATGCAGCTGGCAAATAAGTATATGGAAAAAGTCTGTATACCATATGTCATCAAAGAAATGCAAATTAAAACAATGAGATAACACCACAAATATATTGGAATTACTATAGCAAGAACACAGACACCCCCAAATGTTGGCAGAAACGTGAAACAACAGAACTCTCATTCGTTGCTGATGGGAATGCAAAATTGTATAGCCACTTTGGAACAAAGCGTAGCAATTCCTTACAAAACTAAACATACTCTTATCACTGCACAGGACCAGCAATAATCCTTCTTAGTATTTACCAAAGGAGTTAAAAATAAGTCCACACATAAACCTGCATCATAATGTTTATAGCAGTTTTATTCATAATTGATAAAACTTGAGAACAACCAAGATGTCCATCGGTTAGTGAATGGATAAATTACCTTTTGTCAATCCAGACAATGGAAAATTATTCCCTTGAGCTACTAACCCATGAAAAGACATCAAGAAAACTTAAATGCATATTAAAAAGTAAAAGAAGCTAATATATAAAGGCCACATGCCATATGAACTCAACTGTATGACATCTGAAAAGGACAAAACTATGAAGACAATTAAAAGATCAGTGGTTGTCAGAGGTTGGGGTGGGGGAAGTATGGATACACAGATCATGGAGGATTTAAAAAAAAATCAGTGAAAATACTCTGTGATACTATAATGAAGAATATATGACATTATACATCTGTCCAACCATAGAATGTACACCATCAGGATTCAACCTTAATATAAATAGGGAATTAAGTGATTATGATGTGTTACTGTAGGTTCATCAATTATGCCAAATTTACCCCTGATGATGATGATGGATGAGACTGTATATGTTGGGGAATGGGGCAAATGGGAAATCTCTGTACCTTCCTCTTACCTCCCAATTTTGCTGAGAACCTAAAAAAAACTCTTTTTAAAAATAAAGTATAGCTGGATTTAAGATATAAATGGTAAGAAGTGAAACATGATAAAAATGCATAAAGAGGTATAAAAACATAAAGTATTATAAAGGTTTGGAAAGCTTTCTTAAATAACATTGAAAAGTTTAGTTCATATAAACTTAGTTTTTGGCCACAAAGCTTGTGTTAATGAAATTAGGAAATAAGCAACAAAATGGAAGACAACTTTTGCAATGCATGTAGCAGTAGAGGGATTAGGAATCAGAATAAATATGAAGAACTTCTACAAATCAAACCACCCTTATAAAGGTTCAAGGAAGAAATATGAATAGAGCACAAAAACAGAAACACAAGTACATAGATGTTTGACTTCTACAAATTAGGTAAATTAGATAACATTTTTTAGTCGCTCAGCAAAAAAAAAAAATGAAGATTTTATACTAGACTTTGACAAGACTGTGGAGAAATGGGCACTCATTTGTGGAAATAAAAACTGCATAAAACTTTTGAAGAATAATATGGTAGCATGTATCAAAATACAAAATATACATTTTCCTTGATCCAGCAATTAAATCTCTAAGTATCTTAATTTAAAGTGATGTCAGTACATGTAACAAAGAGTATATGTAATGATGATCTATGCAGTATTGTTCCTAATGGTAAGATAATGGAAATATATTCAATTTCCATCAATATGGGTTTGTAAATGAACTATGGTGCAACCCATGATCTGGATACTGTAGAGCTACAGCACAGTAGGGTACCTAGGACAGATGATGTTTAATTATATATTTCAAAATAACTCACAAGATTTTGAATGCTCTCAATACAAAGAAGTGACAAATGTTTGAAGGGATAGACATACCAGTTACCTGATCAGATCATTGTACATTACATGCATGCATCGAAATATCACAAAGTACCACATAAACATATATAATTATTATGTTTTGATTAAAATATTTTTTAAAAATAGAAAATTCTCTTTGTATCTGTGGTTTTTCAACTGGAACCAAATTTGCCCATCAGGGCATATTTGCCAATGAATATCTGGGAGCATTTGTGACTGATAAAGCAGGCAGAAAGGAAGTGTCACAGGTGTCTAATGATCAGAGGCTAGGAATGCTGTTAACATCCTATAATGCACAGGAGAATCCCTCTCCCAACAAAGATTTATTCAGCCCCAAATGTCAACAATGCCAAGGGTGAGAAAGATGGAAAGATCTCCAAAGCACATCAAATGAAAACAAACAAACAAAAAACCACAACAACCGTACATAGAATACCACTCCACTTTAGGAAAACAAAATCAAAACTTAAAAATATAAATATTATATTTGGGTATGAGTATTGTTTATTTATTTGGAGAAATAGATATTAAAATATTAACTAGGTTTAAATTTTGAGAAAAAGAGAGATTGAATATAAAGTGAGGAAGACAATGATTCTTTAAAGTTCTTTAAAGATTCCTTAAAGCAGTTGTTTCCTTAGTGATTAGAGTTTAAAATTTAGAATTTAAATTTTTAGAATTTAAAAACATTTTTAATTCCCTAGAATGCAATCGCCATTATGGACTGAATTGTGACATACTAAAATCCATACAATACAGTTCCATCTCCCAGTACCTCAGAATAAAACCATATTTGGAGATGAAGTCTTTAAAGAAATGATTAAGTTAAAATGAGGTTCTTAGGTGGGATCCTAATCCAAAATGACATATCCTTCTAAGAAGAGGGGTGGCATCAGAAATGAGTGCACCCTGAATAGAAGCCATGTGAGGAAACAGAAAGCCTAGGGCCATTGACAAGCTAAGGAGAGAAGGATCAGAAGAAATCTGCCACACCTTGACCTTGGACCTCTAGTCTCAGAGCTGTGAGAAAATCAATTTCTGTTGTTTAAGCCATCCAATGTATGGAAATTGTTTTTCTTACTGTAGCTCTTAAAAGTTAATATAGTTTCTGTTTAAGAATATAGAATATATAAAGTAATTGGTTCTTATTTAAATGAAGGGTTAAGCATAGAAGCAAACAAAAGCTGTTGAACTAGTTTCATTTCTCAAACTGAGATGAGTGAAAACAAACCCATACTGTCTTACAGTCTTGTTGCTGATATTATGAAGTTATTGACAAAGATTTTTGCAACAGATCCTCCTTGCATGCTCTCTGGAGCTGCTCTTCTCCTTACCAATTAACCTGCTAACACAGCCTCTGACCCTACATCTGAACTCAGGCATCAAAGAATCTAATGTCACAGCATACAACAAGCTCTGGAGGTCTGGGAATGAGATACGTATTTGACTAAGGATTACAGCTCCTTTATATTTCTTCCCCAGCTCCTTTATATTTCCCACATATAAAATATATTTTTTTCTACAGTGAAAAAATGAGAGGAAAATAGCACTGAGAAGGAGAGTTTACAAAGACTTACAGCTGAGGGTCAGGAGTGACAAGAGATTACATTAAAGGGGCACAAAGTGCTATTTGGAACTCTGAAAGGTAACTGTTCAAATCAGCGTTGCCAATCAAGGGCCTCTATGGTGGAAGGTATGTATAAACAGTGAAAAGGCCCAAGACAGTACCCACATTGTCTAGGGCCTCTGTGACATTAGGCAATACCAAAGGATCCTCTGTCCCAAAAGGAATGGTTGTGTTTTCTTGCTGAGGACTTCAAATGCCTGGCAGAGAGAAGTGATCCTGAGATGGAGACCAGAAGGACTTGTAGTCAAGCTAGAGCTGAATGAGAAGCACAGCCAAAGTTCCAGGATCTAGAACATGAGAAAAACAGAGAAGGAGAAGGAGAAATCAAGAGAAGCCCAACAACTCAGAGCTCACTGCTACTCTGAAAGAACAGTGGATGGGATAGCCACAAACAAGGCAGCCAAGGCAGAGTCCCCTGATCTCAAGCAAGCAGGATACAGCACACACACTGGTCTGGAGGGCTGGGTGGATGGGATCTTCCTCTGGCTTCCAGGCTTCTAATTCTCACCTGCACTGGGACAGAACTTATGTTCCTCCTGCACCTACCTGCCATCCTGACAAGGCAGAGACGGAGGTGGCAGGTGGTGGTACCACTTGTAAGAAAAGAAAGAGGCTTGACATGAGTTAGAATTTTGGACAGATTAAATATTTATCTAAAAGAGGCTGATTTAGCCAGAAGAGACTTAATTATCTTTAACTGTCAAGTTCTTACTCCATCAGCATAAAAGGGATCACAGTGAAAGATAAAATGAGGTACAGCACTATTTCAAAGCTCCTTTTATTCCCCAGCCAAGATGTACTATGTATCTCTATACTTCCCTCTTATATATTGAATTATTTTAGAAATGAAGACAGCATAAATATGGAGGATCTCCTAGCAAACTACTGAAAATTCATTTTATGAAACAATGGATGCACACAGCTCCCAAGCAGTAGGTGCACTGAGGAGCCACCTGTGACTCATACATCTATGCCATGGAAGATGGCTGGTGCCTGTGGTACAGTCCTGCAGAGCCATCCTCCACACACTCTGAGCATGGAGGGGCTGTGACAGAGATCAGACAGAAAAGGCACCTTGGAAATTCATATGCTAAGCTGAGCTCTCTCAAATGATAACTTCTAAATAATCATTGACAAACAGTAGTTTGTTTTCTTGGCCGTTTTACTGAAAGAAGTACAGAACATGGTTTGTTTGTTTGGTTTTGTTTTTAAGGGACACAAGAAAGATTTTCACTCTTCCTAATTAAAATAACCATTTATCTCTAATGTATCCTTCAATATTCTAAGGGTTACTGGGCATAAGGCTTGATTTGCATGCTCCTGATTTCAGTTTGAATATATATCATTATTGCTGTAAGTAGATGCAGATGCTCAAGTTAATTTTATGGTTAATGCCTCAAGGCATCTTTTAGGAAAAGTGCAAAATGCTTTTAAAAATCTAATCAATAATATTGAAACTGAATTTATTTTGTGTTAGACCTTTAACTGAGGAAAGACATAAGTGCTCTTGAGTTTAGATCTTGCTTTTATCACCAACTGAGTAAGTATTTGACTTACTAAAATAGGCAAGGCATGCTCTCAGAATGTTATTTATATGCTAACAATCCCTCATTACTTGAATAAAGAATTACATATTGACTAAAACAGATAAGAAGCTTATAAACTATCTTATTAATCTGCAAATAATAGTAACTTGTAGGCATACATTATGTTGAGCTCATGTCAACAGAAATAAAAATTTCTCTGGAATCATTCTATAAAAATGTATATTACCCACTAGACCCTCAAGCCACAGATGGCTGACTACAACTGTTAGCAGAAATTCCCTCAATTCAGTTAATTATGTGTAATGGTGGATTAAATAAATATATTATAAAGTTAAAGAAGAGAATAATTAAATACACACTATAGATTTTAGAAAAATAACTGGATATAGTTTAAAATTCAATTTATTCTCTTGTGATCTAAATGAGACTGGCCATCTTGGGATTCCCTTCTCCTCCTAAAAATGTTTAAAATTAAACTTGATAGGTCATTTGTCAACACACACACACACACACACACACACATTTCTACAAACCTAAATTTTTTTTAAAAATCAGAGATTTTCCAAATAATAATGATATTTATTTGGGAATAGCAGAGCATGGCAATGGGAATATGGGAGTGATAGCATATGCACACATTCAAAGAGGTTAAGGCCAGAGGGAGTTTTTACAGACAAAATTGAGAAAAATTACATCATATTTTGAAACAATAATCCTTGGCCACAGTGATTAATAACAAGAGTGGTGTCGGTTGCAGGCTGCCTACACAGTGGCTTGGCAGATGACACTGTAGAAGAACTTCTTTTATTAAGTTGTGGTGGCCTTTGTGCAAGGTAGTTCATGAAGTGTTTTGTGACTCTGTAGTTACCTATCAGGCATTCCCTTCCTCCATAACATCCTGGTTTCATTTACTTTTTCTTGTCAGGGTTAACACAAGTGACTCCATTTTGATTCTGACAATTTTTACATTTATTTAACACTTCCAAACATAATGTCATTTTAATGAAGGAGCCATGTGGAAACAAAAAAAAAAAAACAAACAAATTTCAATATATCCTGCCCACCAAAACATCAGAAATGTTCTTTTTAAAACTGCTTTTATTTATCACAAACTTCTTGTCCCATTCAGTTGCTAGTACTCTCTCTGTATGTGTAGCCTCCTCTCCCAGAACAAACTTTTCACCTCTCTATCCATTTTCTTTAAGTGAAACAATTCAACCCATCCTTAAGGTCAGCAAGTTGTATTTTTCCAGGCCATCCACTTCAACAAAATAAAGGTCCCCATGGAGGGGCCACCCTTATTAGAAATCAAGAGGAGATTTTGAATAGTAAAAATTTGTTATTGTTACAGAAACTAAAGCTAAACTCATCCTCACACACTTAATCTATCCCTCACTTACAGAATCTTATAGTCTGGTCCTGGGATTAGCAGTCAGCTCCTAAGGAGGAGGAGAATCAAGGAAGCCAAGAAAATAACTCTGCACTATCCTAGTTTGGCACCAAATTTAGTTAGTCACCTACTTCTTTTCCATGTGCAGACTCTGTCTATATTTGACACTGATTATATCATCCGCAAATATCTATTTAAGATTATCACTACTTTTTATCACTTGTTTTCAATGCATTTACAAGTAACTTTGGTCTCTTTATCACAAATACTAAAATCCATAATTTCAATATTGTCTATACCAGCTGCATTTCCATAGCAGGTGTTTTCTTCCAGAACACTCTGGAAAATCCTGGCTGCAACTGTTTATTACCTCAGAAAATTTCTCCCAGCTCTGAGTAATCTCCACTGTGTGCCTATTTTTCTTTTTTGTTGTATTACATCCCTTATCAACTATAAGTTGTTTCAGTGGAAATATTTTTATTCCACTTGTACTTTGGTAGAATTTTCAGGTTGCAGTTATGCAGAAAAAAATTCTCTCCTTGATCGGTTAAAATCTCTAAAATATTCTATTTATGGGCATTAAATAATTCAGAGAGTAATCAACTAGCAGTTTTCACTTTAGCTATTTCTCTTATTTCCTAAGATACTAAGGCCATGGAAATAATCAATATTCTTGAGTCTTCTCCTAACAGTACAAGTCAATCACCCCAAATATCCAGCATTGCCTCCATTTGATGTAAAACAAAGAAATTTATACTGTGTAGGAAAATGTTGATGTTTATCATCCCAAAATCATTAATAAAACTTGTAGGCTAATTATGATCCAGTTATTGCTGTAGGGAAATGGTGATTCTCAAATCTTGGATGTTTTTTGTATTTTTCTAGAAAATATTATTTCTACAGAATAATAGTTTTAAAATAATTCTTTAATTTTGAAAGTTACTAACTTATACCACAATTCATTACAGCTATGGACCCCCAAGCTGTAAGAAGCATTTTCTTTTTGGTTGTGTGTGTGTGTGTATGTGTGTGTGTATGTGTGTGTGTGTGTGTTTTGGTAATTTTGGTTTTTGAGTTTTGTTTGGGTTTGCTGTTTTTGTTTTTTTACAACCAGGGACAGGGAACCCAGGGGTGCTCAACCACTAAGCCACATCCCCAGCCTGTTTTACTTTATATTTTGAGTCGGGGTCTCACTAAGTTGCTTAGTACCTTGCTAAATTGCTAAGGCTGGCTTTAAATTTGCAATCCTCCTGTCTTAGTCTCCTGAGCCACTGGGATTGCAGTCATGTGCCACCATGCTGGGCCCCAGGAACCATGTTCTTAAGAATCTCTTGAAGCTGAGCATTCTTTACTGTAGGACCTACACAAAAATAGGGTACAGATCAGAGGTGCACTTGATTTTTCAGTCATTTAAGACCTGCCCTAGAGAGAGTTCACTAAGTCAGTTGTGCCTCTAAATATCCCTCCATTTCCACAACTCATAGCTTTTCTTCACTGCCAAGTCCTTCATTACTAATCTTCAATCATTCACTATTTAGAATATTTTATAAAGTACTTTTGATATGACTCTCAGAATCTGTCCTATTCTGCTCGTGCTGCTAAAACAAAATGCCCAGGCCTGGGTAACATATAAAAGAGTAGAAATTTACTTTTCACAGTTCTGGAGATTGGGAATCCAAGATCAAAGTGCTGGCAGAATCAATGTCCAGTAAAGGCTGCTCTCTGCTTCCAAGGTGATATCTTGTCTCTGTATCCTCATATTGCAGAAAGACAAAAAAGGAGAATCAGTATTTCCTCAAATTGAGAAGAGATGGAAGAGTCAGGCAGCACTCACAAAAGCCTCTTCTATAAGAACATTAATCCCACTCGGCCTAATTACCTCTTAAGGCCCCACATCATTTAAATTGGAATTTAAATTCCAACATACAAATTTCAAAGAGACACATACATTCAAACCACACGAGAATCAAATGAGTTTTCTTCACATGCTTGTTTTTGAAATGCCTTTGAACTCTTTCACTTACACACATGGCTCAAGTGGAGATGTTTTAATGGATGTTGAAGAATCTCAATAGTTACTGATTCTGTAAATTATCAAGCCATGTCATTCTAATTCTCCCTCCCTGGCCTAGAATGAAGTCCTGAAGAGATTGTTCTGTTTACATAGATACAAATATGTGCTCAGGCAGAACAAAGTAGCATAAAATGTACAGCTTGTGGTGGGGCTGATTCCCAGCACGAATACAGTTCTCTGTTCCAAATCCTCTTTCTTAATGCCAATGTTGATTTTGACTCTAGAAAGGTCATTGAAGTGTACAGTATCAGCTAGTCTTAGTAAGCAGATAAGTCAGAACAGGAGTAAAATATTCTATCCTTGCCTTGTAGCTCTTTTCCTCAGACATCTAAAAAGAGCAACTTCATGAATATAAAAATATTCCAAAACTTTTGTCTCTTTTCCCAGGAGGCTGGCACACTTAGCCCAAAGAGAAATGAGGATTATTTCATGCAGCTTTTCATATCAAGTTTCCAGATCCAAACAGAATCCTGTGTGGGACTTGATGAAATTAAGTAGTGAGCTAGGGATGTAGCTAAGTGGCAGAGTGCTCCATAAAATGTGTAAGTGTCTGGGTCCAGCAACATAAAAAATAAATCAATTAGTTATTTTTAAAGCAAATAAATTAAATAGTGAATAGTTTTAAACATTTTTTGAACTGTTCTTACTGTTTTATGCTTTTATTAAGATTTAGAACTCTATTAGAACTAGATGCATAGTCTCTGGTTTAATTGCTAGATCCTTAATCCACTTTGGGTTGAGTTTTGTGCATGGTGAGAGATAGGGGTTTAATTTCATTTTGTTGCATATGGATTTCCAATCTTCCCAGCACCATTTGTTGAAGATGCTATCTTTTCTCCAATGCATGTTCTTGGCACCTTTGTCTAATATAAGATAATTATAATTTTGTGGGTCAGTCTCTGTGTCCTCTATTCTGTGCCATTGGTCTACCAGGCTGTTTTGGTGCCACTACCATGCTGTTTTGTTACTATTGCTCTGTAGTATATACATTAAGGTCTGGTATAGTGATGCCACCTACTTCACTCTTCTTGCTAAGGATTGCTTTAGCTATTCTGGGTCTCTTATTATTTTTTCAGATAAATTGCATGACTGCTTTTTCAATTTCTATGAGAAATGTCATTGGGATTTTGGTTGGAAATGCATTAAATCTGTATAGTACTTTTGGTAGTATGGTCATTTTGATAATATTAATTCTGCCTATCCAAGAGCAAGGTAGATCTTTCCATCTTCTAAGGTCTTCCTTGATTTCTTTCTTTAGGGTTCTGTAGTTTTCATTGTATAGATCATTCACCTCTTTTGTTAAGTTGATTCCCAAAGTATTTTTTATGCTATTGCAAATGGGGTAATTTTCTGCGCTTACCTTTCAGAGGATTTGTCTCTGATGTACAGAAATGTCTTTGATTTATGGGTGTTGATTTTGTATCCTGCTACTTTGTTGAATTCTTTTACTAGTTCTAGAAGTTTTCTGGTGGAATTTTTTGGGTTCTTCTAGCTATAGAATCATATTGTTGGCAAATATATGAAAAAATATTCAATAAATGCAAATCAAAACTACTCTAAGGTTTCATCTTACTCCAGTCAGAATAGCAGCTATTAAGAATACAAACAACAAAAAGTGTTGTCAAGAATGTGGGGGAAAAGACACACTCATACATTGCTGGTGAGACTGCAAATTGGTGCAGCCAATATGGACAGCACTATGAAGAATCTTTGGAAAATGGGAATGGAACCACCACTTGACCCAGCTATCCTACTCCTCTGTCTATACTCAAAGGACTTAAAAACAGCATACTACAGGGACACAGCCACATCAATATTTATAGCAGCACAATTCACAATAGCTCTAAACTGTGGAACCAACCTAGATGCCCTTCAATAAATGAATGGATAAAGAAAATATGGTATATAAACACAATGGAATATTACTCAACCATAAAACAGAATAAAATCATGACATTTGCAGGTAAATGGATGGAGCTAAAGGCAGGGAAGGGAGGATTAAATGAACTCTTGATAGGGCAAAGAGGACAAGGGGAGGAGGAGCAGGGAAGGGGCAAAGAGGTAGGAAAGATGGTGGAATGAGATGGTCATCATTACCTAAGTACATGTATGAAGACACGAAGGATGTGACTCTACTTTGTGTACAACCAGAGATATGAAAAATTGTGCTCTATATGTGTAATATGAATTGTAATGCATTCTATTGTCATATGTAACAAATTAAAATTTTTTAAAAAAATTTTAAAAACCTAGGAATGGAACCACCATTTGACCCAGGTATCCCACTCTTATGTTTATACCCAAAGAACTTAAAATCAGCATAGTACAGTGAAGCAGCCACATCAATGTTTATAGCAGTTCAATTCACAATAGCCAAGTCATGGAACCAATCTAGCTGTCATTCAACAGATGAATGCATAAAGAAAATGTGATACACACACACACACACAATGGATTATTACTCAGCGTTCAAGAAAAATAACTTTATGACATTTGCTGGTAAATGGATGGATCTGAAGACTATCATGCTCAGCCAATCTCAAAAAACCAAAGGTCTAATGTTTTCTCTGATATGTGGAGGCTAACCTACAATAAGAGAGGTTGAGGGAAAATAGAAGTTTAGTTGATTAGACAAAGGGGAGTGATGGGAAGGGAGGGGAATAGGAAAAGAAAAGACAGTGAATCTGACTTAACTTTCCTATATACATATATGAATCTCACCATTTTGTACATCCATAAGAAATTGATTTAAAAATAATAACTATAGATAAATGGCAAAAAGACCAGTAGGGTAGTGGATAGGGAGCAGCGGGTGGGAGAGGGGAAAAGAAGAAGAGGTACTAGGGATTGAATTGGAATAAGACATATTCCATGTCTTTATAATTATGTCAAAACGGATTCTACTGTCATGTATAACTAAAAAGAATAAATAAATAAATAAATACATGAATACATAAATACATAAATAAATAAATAAGATCCTAGAAAATTTTAGTTTCAAATGTGTTGGGTCTTTCAGTTCTGCTTCAGGACAGGATGCCCTTTCCTTTGGAGTTGCTTTTAGGAAAAGTACCACAACTGGATCTCAAGCTCTATCAAAGAGGCATCTACATTTCACCAGGGCAAAGCAGTAAATTTTACTGGAGGTGATTAACATGTTAAGGGATAAATACTCTACTCAGGACCATAGCGGAAAACAATCATTGTTTTATATATTTATATATATATATATATATAGATAGATAGATAGATAGATAGATATAGATAGATATAGATATAGATAGATAGATAGATTTGTATCAACAACAGAAATTATTGTATCACCTCCAAAGAAACACACTCTTAACATGAATTGCATTCATTGAATTTCCATATTTAACTCCTTCTAACATACAATTGATATGTTTTCAATTGTTTCACTATTTCCAATTTCAAAATGATCTGAAACTATTCAGCCACAGAATGAGTCATTAACAGTGTTGATTTCTGTGTTGCCTAGAACAGTCTCAGTGTGATCCTGTGAAAGGTAAATATAATATGGAGTATAATGAAAATGTAATACATGATAAAAACTCAGTCAGTACATGGAGGAAATATGAGCACTTTGACATATTGGCTTATGCCCACTGATTTGTTTACTTTTCCAAAGAAAAATGTTATTGTATATATAGTTTAAAGTCTACCTAAGAGTCCATAAATTGAAAGTTAACATTTTTCCAACAGTATTTTAATTCTTGGAGACATTAGTAGTTTTAATTTCATATATATATATATATATATATATATATATATGGCATACACATTGCTTGTGGGTCTTCAAATTGGTGCAACCAATCTGAAAAGCAATTTGGAGATTCCTTGGAAAACTTGGAATGGAACTACCATTTGAGCTACATACTCCTTGGTTTATACCCAAAGGACTTAAAAATAGCATACTACAGTAACAAAGCCACATCAATGTTTATAGCAGCACAATTCACAATAGCCAAACTGTGGAACCAACCTAGATGCCCTTCAATAGATGAATGGATAAAGAATATGTGGCATATATATACAATCAAATATTATTTAGCATTAAAAGAGAACAAAATCATGGCATTTGCAAGTAAATGAGATGAGTTGGAGAATATCATGCTAAGTGAAGTAAGTCAATCCCCCAAACCAAAGGCTGAGTATTTTCTCTGATACATGGATGCTGATACATATTGAGGGTGATGGGGAACATGGAAGGAATGGAGGAACTTTGGATAGGGGAAAGGGAAGGGAAGGGAGTAGAAAAGATGGTGGAATGCAATGGTCATCATTACCATAAGTACATGTATGAAGACACGAAGGATGTGACTGTACCTTGTGTACAACCAAAGAAATAGAAAATTGTGCTATATATGTGTACTATGTATTGAAATGCATTCTACTGTCATGTATAACAAAATAGAATGAATAAAACAAAAAACATATAGCAGTGGACATTTATTTAAAGAAATCTCAAAAATAAATCTCTGTCTGCAAATTTATTGTTTTACCTCTGATTATTTTCTTTCAGTTTCTACTTTAATATATTTAATTTGAAGGATTTTCTAAAGACCATACAATACCAAAGAAAAATGAAATTTCAAAGCATGTGATAAAATCTTTGGAAGTCTGTGCAAAGCATTTCTATTAACTAAATAAATTTTCAACTAAAAAATAACTGTCTAAAAATTAATTATATTTCATAGAATAAACAATACACTCATTTTAATAAGATTTTTTTATTCAAGAGAGATTATGTCAATATATCATTAATATAAACTAGGATATACTTCACACAGCAAAACACCAAAACTGGTATTTTTCCAGGATATCATAGAAAAGAAGATGTTTTGTCACTTATTTGGGGAAAAGTTTAGGTGAACACTCCCTTCCTCATAAGAATAAATACTTACTTATGCCTTAATGAAATTGTGCTTGTTGACAACATATTAAAAACTAAGCTTATAAAGTTTATAGCTACAGCCCCTATCAGCAAGCAGATTCCAGAATCCATCTATAAGTGTGTTTTTATTTATCCAATAGATCCTCTTTTTGATCCAATCTGATATAACAGAAACCTGGTTTATATTCAAGCATAAACAGAGCATAGTAAAATAAATGATAACAGAAGACAACAAAGGTGTGGACCCTACTCAGGAAGGTTTTACTCTATCATAACATATAAATTACAGAAGATCAGCAAAGAAGTAAAAGTTTGGATAAATAAGAATTCCAGTATAACTTCCACATCCTATTTCAGGGTAGCCCAGAGATAGAGATGGAGGCCAGCTCACTGCATATTGTGGGTTTAATGAAGGGGTGAAGGACAGAGTGCTGAAGAGGTACCTTTGGAAAACTTTGGTTTCAGATTTTTAAATATTTATCCAAAGTCTCATTCAACCTTAAAGTATGGGCAATATTTGCAGGGGTAAAAACTGAGAAATCTTTGGATGCATGATGAACCATGCAAGTTCAGGGAAGCCAAAGGGCTCAATCTGACTTCACGGAGGTGTGAGGAGCAAAGGCCAACATGCTACAGTCCATGAGACAGGGATAGATATTACCCAGAGAGGAGGCAGAAAGGGCAGAAGGGAGTACATGAGGGTGCATATGATACCTGAACATGTATGTGTGGGAGTGGATCCAGGGACAGGTAAACTGAAAACTGAGGGTCCTATTTCACAGATTGGCAGGTGAATAATGAGACCTGAAAAATATTTTAAAGCACAATACTCAAAATATTAATTTCTTTCAATATTTTCACAAATATTTCTTAAGCTACCTAGATTTTCATTAAGTATCTGCATGGAGAAGTTTATAATTGAATAAACAAGTCCAGTACCTGTTCTGCAGAGAGCCTGCCACTATCTTATCCTGATATGTCTAGGAATCCTCTACAATATTTACTGGTTTCTAAGACCCATAGCTCACACCTCTCATTTCAGGAGACAGAATTTGGTTGTGTCACATTAAGCTGGAAGGTACTACAAACCCTATCAAAACTTGTTGTTCTGGTCTGAGAAGCTGCCCCCTGTCACAACTGCCAAACTTGATGCTTCAGTTTGCAGCTGAAATCCAGATTTTCCAAAGGTACCTCTTCAGTACTCTGTCCTTCACCCCTTCATTAAATCCACAATATGCAGTGAGGAAGCTGGCCTCCACCTCTATCTCAGGGCTACCCCAAACCAGGGTGTGGAAGTTACACTGGAATTCTTAAGTCACTCAAAAAGCCACTTCCCCAGGATTCAATTAGGCCAATCACCTGGGTTGGGAAAGGTTTTACCCTCAATTCATAATATTCAATTTACCACTGGATGAGACACAGGGCAGCCCCATTCCTCAACTGTTACTTTTAACAACATTGTGACTTTAGACTTGCTGACCCCCCTGACCCGCCTTGCCCACAATCACCCATGTCTTCTCCAGTAGTGTCAGTAACATTTCTTCTCAGAGATAAGAGATTACAGATCTGATCCTTCCTCTACACTTCTTTATAACTACAAAGGGACCTTAGCTCCTCCTGAAAACTTACCCATACTTTTCCAAGTACCCTATGGCTCTCAATAGTTTCATTTAAAAATAAATAAATTCCACTTCACCAGAATATTGTCATGGATTAGGAAGAGACAAAATTTTGATGGATAACCAGAAAGTGAGAGAAAAGCACTACAGAGGCTATTGACATCTTCAGTTGTTCTTTTTACATTGATTCTATCATGTTAACTGTGTGCTTCCACACAGTTAACATGATAGAACAGTAGAATTTAAAGCTAAAGCAACTAATTTCGTGAGTATAAAAGGAATCTACAGTGAGTGAAGCAAAAGCCTATTGAATAAAAACATTTATTATAGGCTCATAAAAAAACTGGCATTTATCTGTTAAATGCTCCCAAATGGTGTTTAAATAAGTCCAACATTATTTTTTAAAACTAACTTACTTATCAGGATTAATATGCCAATTTTTTAAATTATGATAAAGCAATATAAAATATTAAGTACTATTTACTAATCTTCTATAGGCAGTGACAAAGAAATTTGATACAAATGTTTTCTAAAATAGAACAAACATAAAAGATACAATTCAAGTGAGGAAAATTGACAAATCTTGCTGTTATGAAGGAAACTAAAATACTTTGTGCTCAAAATCCAAAATAAAAATACAAATAAAAACTTAAGAATATTGGTCTCAAATGTTCAATATAGGTTAAATCTAATAGTCTAAAGATAATCAAAGACTTCATCAATTTTATGACATTCACACAAAATGCAAAAAAAAAAAAATGTTATTTAGTACTGAGAAAGGTATGGGAACAATTAAGCCTCTTTAGTCCCCTCAGTACAAATTGATCAAAACTATAGGAAAAAAGTCTCAATTTCTTCCAGTTTCTGAGAATACATTAGCCACTTAATATAACATCCTGGTGTATTGTTTACTTTTTTGATAGCCAAACAAGATAGACTGATTGAGTCACTCACAGGTATTCATTCCTTCAACAAATATTTATTGAAGGATTTTCATATCAGACACTAAGCTAGAAAATTTTCTCACATCACTTAATTGAAATTCAACAAGTATTCTCATGTTATAATGAGGATTAAATGAGTTAATATTTGTGTAGTGTTTAAAATAGTCTGTGGCACACAGTAAGTTCTATATAAATGTTTGCTAAATAAATTATGTTAAGAGTTAGTTGTAATATGATCTTTGTGCAAGATTTTTGTTATTCCAATTCTTCTCTTTTAAAGGTTTCTATTAGCATAAGAGATGGTGGTACAGTCCTGAAATACCAGCCAGGGAGCTAAGCACAGGATCAAGTCACCTGATAGTAAGAGTCTATGAAAAATTAAAAATGTCTTCACCTACTATAATGGGTTTTACATCACCTTTAAACATTTATTTCTCATATACTCATGAAATACTATACATCAGGTCCATTCTAACCACTTTACAAAAAATAAGTCATGTAATTCTCACACTAACCCTATGATACTATCATTTCTGCACATTAAAGATGAGGAAACTGAGGCACTGGGAGGTATTTACCAGGATCATTCAGCTACTAAGCAGCAGGGGCTATATTCATACCAAAGCAGTCTAGCTCTGGGATCCAAGTTTTTAAACACTAGGTTATAATGTTTTAAGATCCTCAAAGCCTGTTTTCCTAGTGTGGTAGTGCATGCTTATAATCCCAGCAGCTGGGGAGGCTGAGGTAGGAGGATTGCAAGTTCAAAGCCAGCCTCAGCAAAATCAAGGTGCTAAGCAACTCAGTGAGACCCTTTCTGTAAATACAAAATATGGCTGGGGATGTAGCTCAGTGGTCCAGTGCCAAACACAACGTCAAAGAGGAAAAGAGAAGACAAAGCAGAATTTAGGACTTAAATGAGTTCTAAGTTTCTCATGATCATAATTAATCACGTTTGGAATTCAAACATGCTTGCACAAAGACTTGAAATCTAACCCACATTAACAAAGAACAGAGTAAGCACACTCAGACCCTCCCTACTGAGACAGAAGATGTTTTGGCTACTTTACCCTAACCCTTACCCCTGCCTTAAATTAATCCACTATGAATAAAGACAGGTAGCAACTACAGATCACAAATGGGTAGTAACAACCAACAAGCATGAAATACTTTTCCATACTAGATAAATTCCAATAATTGTGGTGGAACCATTTTGAAAGTTATCTGTGATTTAGAAACCCTGCTTTAGGAAATAGGATAAAGGAAGGCAACTCCTCTGAAAGACTAAGAAAGGAGAACATTAAATGTTGTACACTGCATGCCCTTTCCTGAAAACCAAATACTTCAACAACTTATCAAGAACAATTAAATCTCGATAACTGCCAATAATTTTTCTATCTCATTGAGAAAGATCCATCCCTGTGCTCCTGCCTTCCAAGGTCAAAGCAGCTACTATCTCAATTCTTCCCACAGTTCACCTCCATCCAATGAATGAAGGAAAGAAGGAAAGAGTGGAAGAGGGCAGAGGCTTCCTGACATGTTTACAAACACACAGCTCCCAACTGGTGCTTCCTCAGCAGTTGAGCATATTTGGAGTCACCAAAGCTGGTGTGTGAGCTCCTGGATTAACAATGATTCGGCAAACAGACACTTCAATCTGTTTTCCACCCAAAATGCTCATGGCAGACACAACTTTCACAGGCTTGATGGTGGAGCCTCCCAGGAATACGCAAACTGCTCTATCAATCATGATGATTTGGTGCCCCCCTCTGGCCTACCTGCAGCAACTTCATTTAGCTACACTAAGAAAATGAAAATGAGACTTGAACAAAAGTCCAAGCCAGAATCATAAAAATCTGCCTGCAAGAGAAACCTAGTTTTGTCTGCACACTTAATAATTATTCCAATTCTCCAAGGTGAAGGAAAATTTGGCAGGGCTGACTGCATGTTTTTAAACTCAATGTACTTAAGGTGATATAATTTTTCTTTATGTATTTTTAAGCATCCCCCAAGGAAAGAGAATTCTATCAGTTCTTCACAGTGAAGAGAACTAGGTTACCTGGAATCTGCTCAGAGGAGTAAGGCAATTTATTCAAAAGAAATCATTCTGTAAAACTCAGACAGAATATCAGAAATCTGTATCAAGAACTCAGGTTAAACAATATTACTTATTAAGATCACAAAACTCCATCACTTCAAGTTATTCACTCACTTTTGCCCAAATCTCATAGGAGTTTTAACTAAAGAGATCCAAGCTATAACCAGTTCCAGAATGCTTCTAGAATCCCTGAGTGAGTTTCTTCTCCATACTCAAGGCCTCTTTCATAGTGGTGGCTCATCTAATGTGACCATGACCCTTCTGTTGGGTTAAAATGGTCTGATCTCTGCTGGAAACAGCACATACAAGGGCTTCCAGTTTATGTCATTAAGCACTGGGCAAGGGGATGGATACCTCTTGTTCACAGTTACTGAGACAGGGAGGCAGAGCAAGTGCCAGACAGGGCCCTGTAGTGCCTCTGGAGCAGTGCTAAGTACATTTTAACCTGGCAAAATAACAAGCTGTGAAGAGCCAAGGAGGCTCACTGTGGCTCACAGGAGGTGACTGTGGAAGAAGCCATTGTGCAGCATTTTAGGTATTCATCCTAACTCTTAAAGCTGCAGGTACCAATAAATAAGAGTAGAATATAAAGCATATACTAATTCTTCCTTTGTTGCCCTTCCTTCAGAGTTCTGAAACTCAGGGATCTCCTAGATTGAAACACACAATGAATTATTTCTATGTGATTAAAAAATAAAGTTGATAAAGCTTTGGTGGTAAAAAGATCAGATCAATTAAAATTCAGCCTAAGTATAAGTAGCAAATCAGGGGTGTATCCATAACACCTTTGCTCAAAGCCTCTGAAGCATTTACATTTGTACCCCATAAATATTCTCAAGGGGGGTGGGGGAGGCCCAAAGAAGAAAGTGAGGGCATGCATTCATACTAAATCTTTTGGAAACCAAGTATTTTTTCCTTCACCAGAAGACCGGAGGGGCAGGTGGCTAAATTTGCACTACGTACTAAATATTATGAATATCATGGTTTGCAGGTCAAAGGGGACTCTACTGAAAACAGTTTTATTTTCCCTCAGCATCCTCTGTTAGGCAATACCTACTAAAATTATCCAAGTAAATGACAACTGGATAAGTAGTAATTTCCAATGCTGTACTGAGATGACAATTCCTCATTACATAATATTTTCTTGGGAAGATGAGATTAACTGACACTAAAATCACAGAACCAAATTCTCTATCACAGCACTTATCACATTGTGTTAGAGTTGTTTGTTAAATATCTTTACTTACTTTTCTAGATGATGTAACATTTGCCTTTTTCTCCCCAATGCCTGTCACAGAGTTTGACATGTAATGGGGTCTCAAATAATGTATTCTTGAACTTGGCTGAATAGTCCTTTTAAGGCTATTTCACTCACTGATTTAACAGGGAAATAGTAGCCCCCAAATATAAGTTATGATCTTTCATATTTTTTTAGTAAATGAAAATCTGATATTGTAAATCTAGTGTTATTTTAGATCAAAAATTGTATGCAATCTTAGGAAAAAAGGTAGATAATTAGAATAAATTAATCACTTAATTTAAAAAAAGAAAAAAGGAATTCTGGTCCAAGTGGACAGCTATAACTTTCCAATCGGTGATACTATTTTAGCCCTCCCAAAGATGAACAAATAACTTGTTTTGTATTTGTAAAATAAAAAGGTAAAGATATGAAACAATTTAAACTGAGAAGACCCATATAAAGAAAAAAAATCTTGAACCCAAATCCTAGGTTTTAACAAAGATTTCAAAATATTTTCCCGACATTTCTAAGAATGCTGTGGAAAATATGAGATGAGAATATGAGATACTAATTTCCTCCAAAGTATGCATGTGAAAATTGACACAGAAACATCATTTACTTGGGCCAGGACAGAAACGGTTGGCCTCATTTAATCATAGGAGTGGTTTGAGTTTATCTGGTCTCCGCCTTCACCATCTACTCCAGCACTGCAGGATGGACAAGGCTCTAATGGACAGGTTGAAAAGAATGATTTAGGCCTATCTAGTTCAGTGATCCTCTTATGATCCTTTTAGTATGTACATACTAAATGGGATAATAATGAATTGATGGCTCCTAGTAACTAATCTCCTCCCCTCTGTCTTACCCAGCAAGTAATATACGTCACCTTGTCTTACCTGAAAAGAAGAAATGCACAGCCTTGAATCATGAGTATTGTGGCAGCAGCCCCAGCCAAGGCCTCTTGGTACAGGCCTGTCCCATTCAATAGGCACACCTTTCCCAATAACTAATAGCTCCTCTTTGCAGAGACCAGGAATTTCCAGTAGCATTCTCCTAGCTGAGATATATGCCTATGAAAGTGCAAACATTCATAGGAATAATAAAAACTATAGAATCATTTTGACTTAATTCTATGTTTTGTTTTTCTGCTCTATGATGCTTGTACTAAATCAACCATTCATTGTCTTTAGTAGGGGGGAAAAAAGACATCTGAAAGATGACTTCCTTACCTCACTGCCCTCCCTCTACCAAAACTAGTAAGAAGAAAAGAAACTTTCAAATCATTAAAATTCTTCATGCAAGCAGTCTTCTCTTCACTCTCCACTTCACACATTGCCTGTGGACTTGTAAGTTTCCAATCTTACTTCCTCAGGAGTCTCTTTGGGGTATGGAGGCTTCCCTCTCTCTTTAGACATTTTATGCAATTTTGAGGATGCAACAAATCTCACTTGGGAGCTGCACACCATAACCCAAATATTAACTTGTCACCTTGAGTAATAAAGTTCACAAATTCCATTTTTTTCCACCATGTTGCCCAATAACACAAAAGGATATCACATCTCTTTGATTTGTTGTGTGTGTGTTTGTGAAATCGCCTCTCCACAAACAACTTGATGAAGTCAAGGAAGCTAATAACTTTTTTTTTTTTAGGCTCTGGTCTATTTCCCAGTAAATGTTCATGAGCATAAACATAAAAGTGTTAAATGAGGTGAAATATTCATAATTGCACAAATAGGAAAAAAACAAAGCATGATTGTTCTGAGCGGGATAGGAATTAGTGGACTCACTCTATGTTTAAAAGTAATGAACAAAATTACATAGATAGGTATGACATTTCCTATGAAATATGACCTGAGTTACTAACATATCAAAAAATGCCACATTGGTCATATATACTTTAAAAAATGGCTATCTGCTCTTCCAGAGCTGTCCTTAATTTAGACACTCCTGTGATATGCAAATTATATTTACAACTGATCCATTTTTCTGTTTCCTAATGAAAATATGTATAGTTCATTTTGACAGACAGTTCACTAAGTTATTCTTTTTCTATCTTTATGTAGGTAAAAGAGAATGGCAATTGAATAGAAATGCCATTTGGATTTTAGGAACTACATTTCCTGAAAAACAATGAAGATGTTCTGTGGGAGTGAGTACTGAGATCATCAGCTATTTTTATGGTTATTCCCAACTTAACTCTCTATGGAGTAATTTTTAATAGTTGAGAGTAGTAAAGACATTAAAGAATATGATAAAAAATCTTCTGAATAAACACTCCTCTTAAATAAAATAATTATAAATAATTGTAAACATTATTTGGGGTTTATAACTCAAAGGATTCACACACCTCTGAACTTCACCAACCATGGATGACTTCAGGTTAATAATCTCTGTTGTAGGATTAGGATTGCATCTATTTTTAAGCCATTGTTAGGGTGGCAGTCTGAAGAACAGGCTGGGATAAGGGAAGGAGGATGCAGGGAAAGAGAAGAAGGGTTTGCTATTTTCATTAGAACAATTGAATGGGCAGGGTAGTTTGACCAGGGCTGACACAATAGAACATTCAAAAATAGGGAAGAAAATCAACAAAATCTGGAGATGGAAAAAGTTTTTGTTGTTGTTTTTTTTTTTTTACATCAATGTACAAAGAAAAGCAAGGAAAAGAAAAATACGTTATTTGTTAGTAATGTCTGACATTAAACAAAAAAGATTGAGTAGAAAACTGGCACTTCAAAAAATTTAAGACTTTTTCTTTTATAACTTTGTTTCACATGAAAATAATTTTTTGCAAACGAGTAAAAAGATTACTTGTGCTTAATGTTTTTAGGAATAAGGTATAAAGTAGTCCCCTTTATCTATAGGGGACATGTTTTAAGACCTCCAGTGGACAACTGAAACCACAGACTATTATACTAAACCCTTTATACAAGCATAATCATACTGTGACAATCAACCTGATAACAGTGACAGCTATTAAGTGACTAACAGGTGCATAACATACACAGCACAGATACACTGAACAAAGGGATGATTCATATCATGTCTAGGACAGAGTGGAACAGTACAATATTTCACCACAGTATTCAGAACAGTACAATTTAAAACTTAAAAACTGTTTATTTCTGTAATTTCCCACTTTAATATTTTCAGAACACTGTTGATTACAGGTAACTGAAACTGTGGAAATCAAAACCCCTAGATAAAGAGGGATATGTTTGTAATCCAGCATTTTCTAGAATTTCTAAAGAAGGTTAGCTTCCAGTTAGTCCACAGGCTTTGTTCTGAAGAAATCATACCTTATGCGGCCAACAACATACTTCATTGCATTTATGTCTAGAAAATTATTGAAAGTGTCTCTGCTCTATAAGAAATGAGAAACAGAGTATAAAGGTATAAAAATTAATAAATATTTCAAAGAAAATTAACAAATAAAAGCTTAATAATTTTTTTTAATTCAAATGAATTTATCTGAAACAACAGTAGATTGAACATGTACAACTATTTTTCTCTGTCCTGAAATTCCTTCCAAATAAAAATATAGGGATTTAAAATGTAGAAGCCACAAGGGAAAACAAATAGAAGACCACAGAAGTTAAGAGATGTCAACAGATTTTTTAATATAGAAAAGCGATGTAGGATTAAAAGATTTAATATATGAAAGAATTTATGAACTGGGTATTCTGTAAAGGAGGACATCACAAAAAAAAATGTCAGTTGGCCTTAGTAACTCAGATTTGAAACATCAGGAAAACATGGGGTATGAGTAAGACATATGATTGAAACCAAAGTTTTAATTGAAACCTTTCATGTGAAGAGGTAAGATCTGTAGACCTTTCCTAACCACCCCTCACATCTTGGTAGTTATCCTTCCTCAACCCCACACCATCATTCCTTCACCCCTAAAAGATAAGAGATTTATTTTCTGGGAAAATTAATATGAAGGCTGCAGAGTTAAACCACCAGGCCTACATAGAGGATGCAAAGGTGAGAACATGGAGCTCACAACAGGAATGTGAAGTCTCACAGTGAACAGTAGTCCCCTGCCCTCTTCCTCTTCTCTCCTTACAGAGAGGAGATTAAACCCTATCCTAGGGTAGTATATTAGAAGATTCCATCCTAAGAGAAAAAAAATCAATTAATCTCAAAGAAATGTCACCCAAAATTTGGAGGTTCCTGATGAAGAAACTGAGCTTTTATCAGATTATCTTATAGTAAGTCTATTTTCAGGTCATTTGTGCCATTACAACAAAATCTTCAGACTGGGTAATTAATAAGGAATAGAATTTTTTTTCCTTACAGTTCTAGCAGCTGAAGAAATCTTTGTGTAAGAAAATAGCAGGTTTCCTTGTCTGGTGAGGACTGCTCTCTGCTTCCAAGATGGTGCCTTGGGGCCACTCCCTCTGGAGGGGAAGAGACTATGTCCTCATGTGGAAGAAGGAAGGGCAAGTGAGTCAAATGCTGTATGAAAACTCTTATATGAGGGGTTTAATCATATTCATTAAAAAGAAGCCCTCATGGCCTTCTAAAGTCCTCTCTCTCAAAATCACCACATTGGCAATGCCTGACCCTTGGAGAAGACACAAACACAGCAAAGATATCAGCAGATATAGTGCCCTGACCCACAGCTTTCCATCAACTTCCTCTTTCCTCACTCTTAAATATGAAAAGAGAGCCAAGAATCACAAATGTTTGAAAGAATCCTCTAAAAGAATAAATAAATAGAAAAAAACCAGGAATACAGAAAAACTAGGTGCAATACAGTATATAAGAAATCATTTATAAAAAACTATTATTCATATCTCTAAGAAATGAGATCACACCATTAACAAAGAACATAATTCTATTAAAAAGAAACAATGGTACATGAGAAGCTCTTAAAAATTAAAACTGGGGAAGCTAGAAATTAAAGCAACAAAAGGAAAAGGGAGAAATTCTGTTTTTTTTATTTCAAATATTATGCTTTTATTGGTTTTACATGGCAAATAACAAGTTAAATACACTACTTCTCTCTGTCTCTACAAACCAAATATTTTGTATATTAGGTGAAGAAATTTCCCTATCATTAGTTTGTATATTTGTAATTTCCTTCTATAGTTCTCCAAGAGAAATCCTTAAAATATATCCTAATTAATTCTATATGCTTGCCTTATCACCTGGACTGAAAAGTTCTGGAGAGGAGAAGTCAAATTCCTTTACTTAATACCTATATTTCACACCACCTGGTATATTTGAGAGCCTTGTTAAGTGTTGTAAGAAATCATTTTTGAAATATTATTAAGTATTCCAAATCCTTCTAAATCTTCAAGGACAGAGGCAGCAGGTAGGAGATATTCAAATGAATGTTAAGCATAATATAAGGGATCTATTGAAGAATAAAAATAATCAGTATTTTTTAGTTAATAGCAATAAATTAAATGAGGAAAACTATAACATCTTATTTCGAGGCAAAAATGATGGAAATATTTGGAAATACATACTCAAAAATATTTATGATGCTTACTGAATAGAGCACAAGATAGACATCCTTGGTATACCATCCAATACTAGAAATATTTACAATTATCAGTGGTCAATTATGTGATAAACACTGTGACCGATGTGCTTCAAACAAGAGATGTGTAGATTAACAACACAGAATAGCTCTTCTCAAAGAATGCAAAGTGTGCAAGCAGGACCAGATTAAAGTAGGATATAGTAACCCCTTCCCTCAAAGAATATACAAGTACATATGTTTGGACCTGGATTTAAAAAAAAAAAAAGATTGGAAAATCATTTCTAGGAGAACTCAGTTTAAGCAGATCCTTGAAGAATAACTCGGGAAGACTAAAGGAAAAAAGATAGTCTGAGCTGAAGTGATAAACCTTCCTGGAATACACAGGATTACTGGGTTGCCTGATGGAGTAACTAAACCCACTTTCAGAGCTAAAACCAGGACACTTCCAGGCACACTGAGATAGATCTCAGTAAAAGGAATAGCCTGATTGAAAAGTTAAATAAAACATATACATCTGGACCACATATGAAAATATAGGACACCACTAATTCTAAGGGGCATTATATACCATAATGTGTAACCAATGTGATCCTGCAATCTGTACACATGGTAAAAATGGGAGTTCATACCCCACTTGAATCAAACGTATGAAATATGATATGTCAAGAGCATTGTAATGTTTTGAGCAACCAATAAAAATAAATAAATAAATAAGCAAATAAACAAACAAACAAATAAATAAAAAGTGTTAGAAGTATAATCCTAAATCAATGGAGAGCCACTGATGGGTTTTGCTCAAAGCAGTGAAATATTCTGATTTGTCTTTAGAAAGATTATTCTGACTGTCCTGTGAAAGATAAATTAAAAAGCTAAGATAGGAGGAAATAATTTAGCTAAGAAGCTAGTTATTTAATAAATTAATTCTTGGGGTGAAAAAAAAATAAGAAATATGGCAGCTTTAAGAAGGACATATAGAGATAAATTCAAGAAATTTAGGCAGTCAAAACAATAGGATTTAAACATATGTGAAGGGACCTATAACTACTCCCATGTTCTTGATTTAATAGCTCAGCAGATGGAGGTTTTATTCATCAACTGTAGAAATATAAAAGAAAGACCAGGTTTCAAGTGGAGGCATCTGGTGAGGGAAAAGTCATACAAGGAATATCCCAATACTTTTAATATGGTTAATATTTTTAATATGGTTCTTATGCCAATGATTGAGCTTTAAAGATCTATAAGTCATTAGCATATAGGTTGCCAACTAAAAAGATAATATTAACCAATATCTAAATGGTAAGAAGAGAAAGAGGAGCCCAGAGATAAAGACAAGGTTCCTGTGGACAAACAGAACCTCTAAAGTGGACTGATATCCAGGAACAAAGAGAGGTTTAAGGAAGGAAGTGATTTGTTAGGGTCCTCCAGAGAAACAGAGTAGATTAAACAGATGATAGAGAAGAAAGTGGGGACAGAGAGGGAGGGAGAGGGGGGAAAGGGAGAAAGGAATCATTTTGAGAAATTGGCTCATGTGATTACAAAGACTGAGAAATATAATCTGCATTTCTGAAGAACTGAGAAGGCCAGTGCTGTAGTTCTAGTTGAAGTCTGAGGTCCTAAGAATTAAGAGTCAGAGTAAATTCTCCCCCTTTTCAGGCCCTTGTTTTATTGTCTGATGCATACTCACATTGAGACACACTCACAATCTGCTTATTTTAGTTTACCAAATTGAATGCTAATCTCACCTAGAAACAACCTCACAAGAAAACTCAGAAATAGTGTTTAACCAAACATATGGGCACCAGTGGGACTAAGATGACACATAAAATTACACATCATAGTCAGTTTCTCTAGCCTCAGAGAAATAAAAACATATACTGAAATATATCCAAAGATCTTAGTGATTTGGAGTTAATGAGAAAAAAATAACCTTTTCTAGAGCAGATATGCGGAAATGGTGACCAAAGATTTGTGACAGTAAGAATGTCAGAAAGCAGGGAAATAAATTATATGCTCTCTTTCAAGAAACTTACCTACAACAATATAATATTTGGTTCCTGCCTCAAAAAAAGTGACACTCTGAAGGAAATGAAGATTCATCTAGAGTCTGCCAACTACCTCAGCATTTTTAGGCATCTTCTAAAACTCTCTAGAGTACCTTTAGCTGTCCAACTCTGAAATCAATAAAATGTGTTTAGTGAGAGACCCAAAACACAAAGCTATCAAGTTTGCATCATATTAGTACATGTTATAAATCAAGGTTATAGTTAGTCAAGGCTTCAACTTTGTTAAGAAAAATGAGCATTGCCTATGCTATAATCAAAGTGGGAAGAACTGGTTTCTATTATGTACCATGTACATATTTAGAGGTAATAATGAATTTTCCAAGTGATTTATTCAGCTTTTCTTAAAAATTTTACAGTACAACAAATTTTTCTGAGTCCTTATCAAAAATGAAATTGGAATCTATATAAATTGAAGCAATTATTCTTGAAAGAGCTCCAAGTGTTAAATGGTATTTGGTTTCCTTTTGATGTTTTTGAGGTTCTTTTGTTTTGTTTTCCCCAACCTGAGTCACCAGAACTATACATTTGTCAAAATGTTGCCATATCTACCCTTAATTTCAGACTATACAGGTCTAAATAGGTTAGTGTATGTTGCGGTAACAAATAACTCCAAAGTTTCAATGATTTACAAAAGAAAGTTTTACTTCTTACTCATGTTACCTGCCCCTAATAGGTCAGCTGGAGGTTCTGTTTATCTACACATACATACATACACACACACACACATGAATGTTTGCATACAATGAGAAATATAGTCTAGTTGAAAAATAGAATACCTTTTAATATTGCTTCTTGTGTCAACACATTAACATCATCAATTTATGTGCCTATTATATCTAAACAAAAACTCTAAAGAAATTCAAGGCAGAGATTTAAATATTACCCTAGATGGTTACACATTTGCATATACAACAATAATTATATCTAAAAAAACACCATATCTTTTAAAAGTATGTAACAGAAAAATAAAATTATTTTCCATAAGACAAATTGTATACTATTCTGTTCAGGAGATATAATTCCCCATTTCACCAGCAAATGAGTAACCCTCTTTGATAAAAGGATAATCGAGGTTTATCACTTGGGCCAATTTTCACTTGGGCCGAGAAGAAGAAAAAGATGTCCATGGACTTCTACTGCTATGAGTCTTCTCCCCCCAAAAAGTTCCCTGTAGCTATACTTTTAATTGATTGGCTCTTCTCCAGATTATGTCATGAAGTGGTAGAAGAAATGCATTTTTTTTACTTTAACCTGATAGTAAATATACTTTTAATAATTTTCCCTAAGAATATTTCTTCTCAAAGCCAAGCAAGCTTTTCTTCTTTTCATGTAATCAAGCATTTCTTTAATAAATTCAAAATTTTAGCATTTAGCAACCTACAAATTAATTATAAGATGAAATTATTAATGGCACTTTTGCAAATTTTATTTGTATGATCATACCAATTTTTTGTATATAACATTATTTTTTCCAATTAACTCCTTCCATTCTCTCTTATTCACTCATTCTTATTCTCAACCCCTTCAGGATAATTTTTGAAATAGTGACACCCATGGATAATATTCCACAATAATATTGGTTTTCCCTTACAAATTTATTCAGAGTATAAAATAGATGACTTCTTAAAGCAAAAACTAACCTTTTATAACAAAGTTTCCATTCTATTATTTTTTCTCCCTAAACTAAGACACTTCTCTGAGCATTTCAAGGGAATAGATTTGTAGGGTTAGTTTGCTCTGTTTTTGGAACCTGTAAATCCAACCAGTTCCCTCTGAGCACCCTTTTGGTACTGAATTCTTGTGGTAGTTGTATTCTTGTGAATACAGGCATAGTCTCAGTTTGTATAATACCTCAAGCTAACATTGAACAAATAATTTGGCCAGGCAGCTTTCCTAAAGGTTGTACTAATTTCAAATTAAAGCAAATGGGCAAAGTTAACCTTGAACATCAACATTTAAAAGTTAAACAGGTTTGTTCCCCTAGTGAATGAATCCTCAATGTGTGGTACTAATGAAACCCAAACTCCAGGGACCCTCACTTGTTCAAGGCACAGAAAAGAGTCCCTATTATTACTGTGTTCATAATATTTAATTATTCTTGAAGAAGAGCCCCAAATTTATAATCCTCAAGCTCCCACAAAATCTCAATCTACCCTCATATATACTATTAAAATAGACACAACTTCCTCTTGGTAATCACAACACAGAAAAGAAGAGGTAGCCAAAGAAAGAGAGCCAGACTTTTCTTGAATTTGAAGGACCATTATCTAAAATAAGCAAAATTGTGGTCATAAGAATACCTTAAAGTAAGGTGATTATACAAACAAATCTATGTGCTAAAAGATAATACTTTATAGAACTAGTTGTTGTGGAAACTGCTACAACATAAATTATAATAAATACAGATAAAGTGAATTTATTTCTATCGCTTTTAACATGACTATTTGGCAAACTCCCCCTTCTTCATTCTCTACCACCCTTCAAGATTGATTTTAAGTATTACAAGAAGTTCCTATATTAGCAACCCATTGAAAGTCAAGGACCAGGGGCTTTCAATAGAATCAACACTAGCAAAAGCACCAGGAGTAGCCTTAGTGAAATTGCTAGGTCAGAAATTCCACAAGGAACTCAATGTCTGTGCAAGGAAATAGTCTCTTAAAACTGTAGTTCATAGCATTGGGGTTTAGAGTCTCCCTTTGGGATTCTAATGAACACTATGAATTCTCCATATAAAAAAATACATAATCATGTTTTTTTTTAATTTTCTTTTTAAAAGTTTTTGTTTGTTCTAATTAGTTATACATGACAGTAGAATGCATTTTGACACATCATACATAAATGAAGTATAACTTCTCATTCTTCTGATTGCACATGATGTAGAGTTACACCAGTTATGCACACAGGATAATAATGTCTAATTCATTCTACTATCCTTCCTACTCTCATACCCCCTCCCCTCTCTTCACTCCCCTCTCTCTAAATAACAGTTTTGCATATGATTTTGGAGGACTCTTGGGCCCCCTTTCAAATCTACCCTTGGCCGTCAAACTTGGCTAATCTTTGATTATCATCTGTATTTTAATTTATACATTACATCGTATTCCTTGGTTCCATTTGAATGTTACCTATCAGCCACATTACTATTTTGGTCATTTATTTTATATGAAAGGCATGCCTTCCCTCTAAACCATCTTTATATAACTCACTATTAACAATTCTGACTCAAATATGATGCAGACTTTAAATTTAATTTCTTTTTTCCTTATCAAATAATCTCCCTTTTATATTTAACAGTATCTTTATTTCATTTTTATGTGGTGCTGAGGATTGAATCCAGTGCTTCACGTGAGCTAGATGAGCATTCTATCACTGAGCCACAACCCCAGCCCCTATTTTTAACAATAAAAGATTGGTTCTGTAACCTAAAAGAAAGAGAACAGGAAGGCCTAGAATATATTAGGATGCACATGGCTCAAACATGGAAAGGTAGGAAACCTGCAAAGATCAGCTTGCTTGCCAAACCTCTTTGATGTACGTGTAAAGTAAAATCTATGGATACTGGACTTGCTCATCATGAACACAAATACCTTTGCAGCAGCATATGGACTAGAATACGACCTAACTAACAACAGGGTACCAGAGCCAAGTAAAGTTGATGCATTAAGTTAACCACCATGGGCCAGATTGCTGGAGTTCAGTCCCCTGGCAAGAGCTAAATCACAGAGAAAACATAGCCAGTGCCAGACACAAAAGCAGAGAGAAATGGAAAACAATCCAGTATCCCCCTGTTGCTGCTCCCCAGCAGTCTGAGTGCCTAACATTGCCATCATCTAACTGGAGTTAATTGGAAAGACTTCTGGAAAATGTCCTTTTCAAGCCTGCCACCTTGATATAAGACAGCAATGAAAAATGGGTAGGGGTGTACACAAAAATATCATGAAGGACTGGCAACCAGAGGAGTTCTAGGTCCCAAAAGTGTTAGATTTCTGAAACCAGATCCAGTTTGACCAGGAAAGATCTGGGTATGTGAACTGGAAACACCCAAAGGGCAAACTAGAGCAACTTCACTTATGCTTTTCTCAAAGGACTGGTGTTACCTATGTTCAAAGAACCCCTGAGGCTTGGGGTGGAAACATTGTATAGTGCTTAGAAATACTGGTACTCATGAAACAACTGCACTCTACCTATAGGCTTGGGTTGAGATGCTTCTGAAACAAAGAAGCCTTTTGGAGGCAGCTGAATGAAATGCTCCCCAAAATCTACCATTCTGAGTACTCATAAGAAAGCCAGGATTTCAGAGGACATACAATAAAAAATGGGATGAATAATGCTTTGAGTTTGGGAAGGTTTCGGGTTTTGTCGTATTTCAAAATCAAGACTCTTCCTTGAGACTTTCTACTGATTCTATTATCTTTCCAATCATTCCAGAAGAACTAGGAAGACTAGGGCACATTCAGTCTCTTGATTCCATATTTATGAATCTATGTCCTATAGTTTGTCTTGATGAAGTAAAGATTCCTTTCATTATTAAAATATGCTTTCCAAGAGAGAGATTTAATTATGTTATTAGCTATACAGTCTCATTTATCTTTAGGTAAATAAATGCTAATAGGAAACTAAAGGTTCATGGGATGAAAGTCCTTCTCCTTCAGAAGCTATAGAACAGATGCAGAAGACACTTACAGTTGATATGCAGCTCAGTTTTCTATCCAAAGCAGAAATCTTTTCTATGTTATCTGGGAAAGTGATTGTCTTTTCTGTGATGCATAATATGCAAACTCAGGTTTATTTATTTATAAGATTCTAAATACCATTTGAGGACTTATCGTGCACCAAGCAGTTTTTTATGTGTCAGTGGACAGTGATGAATGTGAAGTATACATCCCCTTCTCATAAAAACTTCATTCTAGTGACTGAAGGGAAAAGAGAAGAAAAAGGCAAAGAAAAGAAATTCATCTCCAATCATGATAAATTCTCTGATAAAAGCTTTTAGAGAACGTGATATTGAGACCAGAAAATGAGAGAAACATCATGGGAAGAAGATACCAGGCAAACATAATAACCCTGAGGTAGTAATGAGCTGGCATATTAAAGAGAAGGGATGGCAGAAAGCCACAGATCAGGTCTCCAATGGACTGTCAGAAATATGTGGGTGCATTTTTGAGTATCATGTGATAGAATGAGGGTGTTGCTGGTATTTCATGAACAGGAGTCAGGAGCACTAAATATCTAATAATATTTTAAGCACTTCTGCTTCCAGAAAGAATTTTCTTGGCCAAAATACCAGCACCTCTTTGAGCAACCCTAAAAGAACAGTGAATGAAGGAGAAACTGACAGAGTGGAGGTCAGAGAGCTAGACAGGGAACACATTAGATAGGGTTCTGTGTCCACAGTAAGAATTTGGATTGTTATTAGGAAGCAGAAAAAATATTTCATAAGTTCTAGGGGTCAGAAGAACAATGCCTTCACAGAGTATCTGTTCCCCTTTGGAGTCCTGAGTCTTGGAGCATACCTTTTATATTCAGCTTAAGCCTCGCTCTGTAATTTCCACTTAAATCTCTTAATACTGCAAAAGGATGCTACAAAAAAAAATATCTGTTCCTTCTTGTTTTAATCTTCACCTTTGTATGCCATTCTCTGGAACCAATTCTATGTTCATTAGAGAGAATTCCACAATATAGTAAAATTCACTTGTTCATATCCTGTACAAATGAGATATATTTTTCCTACCTCCCTGTTTTTCTTCCTTGACATTGTCCCTAGTTCTCAGTAAGTAGACAGTAGGACTTAGCCACATGTTCTCTCCAGATGGGTCTGCAAATTATATCTGTCAGGAATCCCAGTTCTCCTAAGAATGGCCCCTACTTGGTTTCTGCCCACACTTTCAGCATTCAAATCCTGCCCCTAAACCTTGAACCCACAGCAGATGTTCTCTTACTTCCAAACAGACTTTCTTAATGCTCACCATATGGCAACCTGGCTGCATAGCCACACATAGTCTTGCTGCCAGACATGTCTGTATTCATGCTGTGCTCATCTGCTGAGACACCCAGAAGGGAAGCAGGCCATTGGAGCAAGAGCAGTGATTTGAGAGTCAAACATAGGTGTGAATTCTGATACAGTAGTTCACTAACAATGGAAATGGTTTTCATCTGAGCCTTAGTTTCCAAAAGTAATGATGATGGTGATGATAATAAGGACATTTGCCTCAAAGCTCTGTACTAAGTAAAGGAACATAATATAGGAATTCAAATGTAGCTACTGTTATCATCTTTAGAATAATTGCTGGACTTCCATAATAAAGGTCAGATGCTTACATCTATTCACCAGGCATACTGGATTCTGAGACGTAACCACCCTATTTTTCCTAATTCTCTGCTCCATGATATTGAGTGTGCCCATTTAGGGATTCTGATCACTAAAAGTAGGCTAGGATTAGAAATCAGACTCACTACTGAGCTAATCAAGTAACAGAATACTATTGAACAGGAAAGGATGGTTGTACACAGAAAAAGGTAGATGATCAGAGGGATGTTAAAAAGGTAGAGTAATAGAAGAAGGAAAAGCTAAATGGAAGATTGAGACAAGAGGAAATAGCAGGAACGGGGAGGGAAAACAAAGCAGCTCTTACCTCCAACTATACTGGCAGTTCTGAGCGTAGTCTGCATTAGTAAGATCTTTGTTTAAGTCCTTACTTTGCTTTGTCTGTAGAGGCCTTTCCTGGTGAATTGCTAAGGGAATTGTATAACCCACACCTCCATCTCTCTCTGATCTGCGGTTTTAACTGGTATGGAGGAATGGAACAGTTCAATAAAATTAGGTCCCTTCCATATACCCCAACTGATTTTCTTCATAGAGATTTACTTTTGCAAGAAATCTATGTTGCTTTCAATTACTATAAGATTTTATTGGGGTACCAAGAAGGAAAGAATTGGAGACAAGATTGTTTGGGAGTGTTTTAATCTCGTTTGTTGTAACAGGTAGCCAGAAGAATTGCTGATGCCATAGCTATGCCACAGCTATGCTTACTTAGCCGGCTTGACTAACAGAAACCTAACTGAGCCTGCACAAGGCATAACCCAGGTACAAAGTAAACAGCTGTCTCTTTTACTTAGGGGAAGAGATGTGCACAGATTTGAAAAAAGAAATATATAAGAGCCAGAGTGCAAAGGGATGATTTACTTCCACTCCATTTTATTTGCTATAAGTGTTTTATTAAAACACACTAAGTGAATTAATGATATCTCTTTAGAAGGTATTCTGCCATGTTGCTGACCAGTCTTCTCATACTTTAATGTGCATAAAGGTTATTGGGAGATGTAATTAAAGTGCAGATTCTGCTGCAATTGGTTTGAGTGAACCTAAGATTCTGCATAACAAGCTCAATATGAGGCCAATTGTTCTGAACCAGAAGGAAACTCTGAGTAGCAAGACTGTCAACTACATAGCATTTTAGAATATAAGCATTGTAAAAACACTGTTAAACTGTCAAATGTTAGAAATGGTCTATTAATAGGAAATGAAAGTAAACTACATATTGATGAGATTTTAAAGGAAACTGAATGAATAAGAAGTCATTAATATTAATGATTTAAAATTATTCTTGTGACCTCTTAGACTTCTGATCATATACCATGGGCTTAAAAGTATTGATTACAATTATATCAGAAATAAGTGTATGAATATTTCAATTCTGAGAAATTTAACTACAGTTTTTTAATACTTTGACCAATAAGAAACCAAGAGATTATTTAAACTATTGATTTCAGCAATTTATTTGAAAAATTTAATAAAGGCTTTTCCTCCACTTCAGCAAAATGTATAATTCAAAGGCATTATAAGTCAGTAGAAATTAAGGCAAATAGTGGGAAGGCATTACACAGAGTAAGTTAGGATGCTGAGGGAGAGTGCAAAGATTATTCATTGTGTGTGCCATAGCTAAAAGAAAAGAAACATTTGGGAATATTGAGCTGATGTGTTTTCAATTCTCCCCCACCCTTACCCCACCCCACTGCAGCATTTCCACCATTGTTGCTCTGGAAAAGAAGGTGAAAAACACCATGAGGAAGGAGGAACATGAAATCCTAAAACTGCAGGGAGTCTATGAAAGGAAGAAAGGGTAGAAGCAAACACTGTCCTCCTTGTTCTCCCCTTCATTTAAGACAGGAGGCATGGTAAAGAGTTTAAGGGTCAAGCCAAAGCCAGCAGGCTTTAGCCCCATTTCTTTCTGGAATTATCAGGTGATGATTTAAAAGCTATTCTCAGATCAGCATAGGAGTGGCCATTCTAGAATCAGAGAGGTGGTGCACTGCTGTTAGAGGTAGAAGGCTCATGCCTTTCTGGACATCTCTTCAGCTCCTAAGAGGCATGGACAATAGGTAGATATTTCCACATGCACTGTGGAGAGACACAAAGGGAAGCTGATAGTTCTGTCTGGTAAAAGAAATACCTGCTGTAGAGGTCAAATGGCCCAGAGACTAGAAGAAATAGGAAAGACCAGAGTTAGGAATCAAATCTTGCAAGCTGATTTCAGGAAGGCCCATGGGACTGTCAAAGGAAAGGTTAGATTCAGTCTTCAGGACATTTCTCTGGGATAACTGAGTATGAGCTAAGATATTTCCACTTGACCTGAGAAATTACTGCCCAGTGTAGAGGACGCAGTATCCGGACCTTCTCATGGCTCCTTGGGCTCCACCATCTTTCCCCAGCACCATCTTGCCAAACCATTTATACCTTCACAACCCCCAATATTATAAGGAAAATGTGAGGAAGTAAAAATCTGAAGGACCAGGACTTTGTATAAAAGAATTGATTTACCTCTGGAGTTCATATAAATTATCAGATTAAAATGATTAAATGCAATTGCTTCCCCCCTGCACACTAGTTAGAAAGTAGACCTCAAAAAATCCTTTACAGAAAATAAAGGTATGAGTTTCACAGTTTCTGGTGAAATATGAATCTTCAATCCATTTTGAGTTGATTTGTTTATATGGTAAGCTATAAAGGTCCAATTTCACCCTTTTCTCTGTGAATATGCAGTTTTTCCTACATCATTTATTGAAGAAATTATCCTTTCTCTGGTGTGTGCTCTTGACACCTTTGTAGATCTGTTGGCTTTAAATGCAACAATTTATTTCTGGGCACTCTATTCTGTTGGCCCATGTTTCTGTCTTTTCACAAGTATCGCATGATGTTCATTACTGTAGCTTTAGTATATTTTGAAGTCAGGTAGTAAAATATCTCCGGCTTTGTTCATTTTGCTCAAGATAGTTTTAGTCTGTTTTTGCATTGTTGTGGCCAAAATACCCAACAAAAACAAATTAGAGGAGAAAATGTTTGTTTTGGCTCAAGGGTTCAGAGGTACACTCCATTGTCCATTCAGTCCATAGCTCTAGGCCAGAGGAGAGGCGGAAAAATCATGACAGAAGGATCTGGCACAGGAAATCAACTCCAGATATGGCAACCAGGTAGCAGAGAGCTTTACTCACTACGGACAAAATATAAAACCCAAAGGTACACCCACAATGACCTATATCCTGTAGACACACCCTACCTGCATACAGTCACCACTAATGAATCCTTCAGTGAATTATTCAACTGATTAGGTAAAGGCATTTTACCTCTGAAAACTCTTGCAGTGTCTCACACATGAACTTTTGGAGGGTACTTCATATATGAATAATAACAGGTCTTTGTGGTTTCATATGAATATTAGGATTTTTTTCTATTTTTGTGAATAATATCAATGGTATTTTGACAGGGATTGCTTTGAATCCATAGATCTTTTATGGGTAGAAAATATAGTGGGAAATCTTCATGACATAGGTCTGAGCAAGAACTTCTTAGATAAGATGTCAAAAGCACAAACAACCATAGCAAAAATAGACAAATGAGGTTTGGTTTGGTTTGGTTTGGTTTGGTAAGGTGTGGTGTCATTTGGTACTGGGGACTAAATCTAGGGGTGCTTTACCACTAAGCTATATCCCCAGATTTTACTTCTTGAGACAAGTTCTTCCTAATTTGGTCAGACTGGCCTCAAATTTGTGATCCTCTTGCCTCAGCCTCTGAATAGTTGGGATTTTAGGTAAATGCTACCATGCCCAGCTTAACAAATGGAAATGTATCAAATATAAAAGATTTTGCACAGTAAAGGAAACAACAGAGTGAAGAAACAAGCTTCAGAATGGGAAAAAAATATTTGCAGATCATATATTGGATAAGGAGCTAATATCTGCAACACACAGAAAAACTAAGTACTCAATAAGAAAAGAAAAATCATATTAAGAAATGGACAAAATACTTATAAATATTCTCCAAAAAGGACATAAAAATGGACAAAAATACTTGAAAAAAAATGTTCAACATCTCCAATCATGAAAGAAATGCAAACTAAAACCACAATGAGATATCACCTCATTCAAGTTAGATTGGCTATTGTAAAAAGACGAAAAATAATAAGTATTTGGTGATAAGGTGAGATATCACTATTGGCATCAACAGCCATACTGAAAACAGTATAGAGGTTACTGAAAAAACTAAAACTAGAATTCCCATATGATCCACCAATCCCGCTACAGTACATACACCCAAATAATTAAAACCAATAAGCTGAAGAAATGTCTGCCCTCCTATGCTTAGTGCAGCTGTAGCAACAGTAGCCAAGACATGGAGTAGACTTCAATGTCCATTAGCAGATGAATGGATTTTAAAATGTGGTCTATATACACAATGAAAATATGATTCGGTTATTTAAAAAGATGAAAATCTTGCCATTTGTGACAACAGAGGTGAATCTAGAAGACATTGGGTTAAGTGAAATCTGCTAGACATAGAAAGAAAGAAACAATATTTTCTTGCTCTTATGTGGAATCTAAAAGAGGTGAACTCACAGAAGTAGAGAGTAAAGTGATATTTAGCAGAGGCTGAGGAAGGAGGTGAAAGAGGAAAGGAAAGATACTAGAAAGTTGTAATTAGATAAAAGTAATAAGTTCTGGTGTTATATGCCTGAGTAGAGTGAATATAGGTGATAGTTACATGTTATGTATTTCAAAATAACTAGAAGACTGGATTTGTAGTGCTCTCACAACAAAGAGATGTGATAGAGAGCTAATGGAGAAGCTAATTTCTCAGATTTCATCATTATACAATGTATACATGTATTGAAAACATTACACTCTACGCCCAAACATCTACAATTATTTTCATCAATTTAAGAGGGCTGGGGTTGTGGCTCAGTGGCAGAGTGCTCGGCCAGCATGTGTGAGGACCTGGGTTCGAGCCTTAGCACCACATAAAAATTAAATAAGTAAAATAAAGGTATTAAAAAAAAAGAAAGAAAGAAAACTTAAGAAAGCTGTAAGTCCTTTGTACAATTCAGTGTAGTGTTGAGTTTTACTTGCAACCCTGATTCTCCACTAACAAACCCAAGGTTCAGTCAGTAGGCAATCTCATTATGATGAGAAACACCAAATTTAGCTTCTACTGTCTGTCCTGGTTTCTCCCCCACATCTGCCTAAGTGTGGGCCAAGCTCAGGTAAGCTTCTGCTACTAATTCTTAGAGCTCTTGTCACCTAAAACTTCACACCTGGGGTGGCTTCCAGACGCCTGTGTTCATACAGTCTGAGGCCACTACAGGATTTTTCCTGCTTGCAAAAATCTCTGTAACTAAATTTCCTGAGTGTGTTCAGGGAAAAGTCAAAGAACAAGCTTTGGAGAGTCTGCTTTGGGCATTTATTCATCTTTCAGCAAGCAAGCCACTTTTCCTTTTAAGCCTCTCTCTGTAAAGTGGCATTAATGTTTATGTTCAGGGCTACCATGTAAATTAACAATACTGTGTATGAGTTAATGGAAACATAGATGATGCTCCATCAACCAGGACCATATTATATTTTTCTTTTTTTTTTTAAATGCTTTTTTTTTTAATTTTTTATTGTTGGCTGTTCAAAACATTACATAGTTCTTGATATATCATACTTCACACTTTGATTCAAGTGGGTTATGAGCTCCCATTTTTACCCCATATACAGATTGCAGAATCACATCAGTTACACATCCATTGATTTACATACTGCCAAACTAGTGTCTGTTGTGTTCTGCTGCCTTTCCTATCCTCTACTATCCCCCCTCCCCTCCCCTCCCCTCCCATCTTCTCTCTCTGCCCCTTCTACTGACATTCATTTGTCCCCCTTGTATTATTTTTCCCTTTCCCCTCACTTCCTCTTGTATGTACTTTTGTATAACTCTGAGGGTCTCCTTCCATTTCCATGCAATTTCCCTTCTCTCTCCCTTTCCCTCCCACCTCTCATCCCTGTTTAATGTTAATCTTCTTCTCATGCTTTTCGACCCTACTCTGTTCTTAGTTACTCTCCTTATATCAAAGAAGACATTTGGCATTTGTTTTTTAGGGATTGGCTAGCTTCACTTAGCATAATCTGCTCTAATGCCAGCCATTTCCCTGTAAATTCTATGATTTTGTCATTTTTTAATGCAGAGTAATACTCCATTGTGTATAAATGCCACATTTTTTTTATCCATTCATCTATTGAAGGGCATCTAGGTTGGTTCCACAGTCTTGCTATTGTGAATTGTGCTGCTATGAACATCGATGTAGCAGTGTCCCTGTAGCATGCTCTTTTTAGGTCT
>NW_025999968.1:12254319-12331915 GCF_001458135.2 Marmota marmota marmota | reverse complement strand
CTTAAATTTGGTCTCTTGATGTTATCCCATATTTCTTGGATGTTCTGCTCATGGTTTCTTAACAGTCTTGCTGAGCTGTCTATGTTCTTTTCAAGTTGAAATACTTTATCTTCATTGTCTGATGTTCTATCTTCTAAGTGTTCTACTCTGCTGGTAGTATTCTCAATTGAGTTTTTAAGTTGGTTTATTGCTTCCTGCATTTCTAGGATTTCTGTTTGTTTGTTTTTTATAACCTCTATCTCCCTGTATAGTTGATCTTTTGCTTCTTGGATTTGTTTATGTAATTCATTGTTAAAGTGATCTTTCATTGTCTGATTTTGCTGTCTGATGTCTTCCTTGAGACTCCAGATCATCTGAAGCATGCATATCCTGAATTCTTTATCTGACATTCCATCTGCTGCAGCTATTACCTCTTCTAACGTTGAGTTGACCTGCATTGCTTGTGGTCCTTTCTTTCCTTGTCTCTTCATACTGTTCGAGTTCCTTTCTACTTGTTGAAACTGTTGTGCTATTGAATTTTCCCCCTATATATTTATATTGGTCTTGTATAGTTGCAAAGTCTCTCTCGCAGGCGCGGGCGGCGGCTCTGCCCCTCCTCCAATTGGGGCAATGTGCCTACCACGCCGGCAGGCCGCTGGGCCTGCTTTGCCGGTCTGTAGCAGGTCCGCCTACCTTGCAGGCGCGGGCGGTGGCTCTGTCCCTCTGCGGGAGGCTAGGCTTATTCTGTCGGTGGTCGCAGTTCTGCCTACTTTGCAGGCGCAGGCAGAGGCACTGCCCCTCTGCAGGCCTCTGGGGCTGTTCTGCCAGTGGGTCGCAGGTCCGCCTACCTTGCAGGCGTGGGGGGGAGGCGGCTCTACCCTTCCTCAGGCCACTGGGCCTGTTCTGTCTGTCGGTTGCAGGTCTGGCCTGTTCTGATGGTGGTCACAGTTCCGTCTACCTTGCAGGCGCGGGGGGGAGGGGGCGGCTCTGCCTCTCAGCAGGCCGCTGCTCCTCTTCTGCCGGTGGGTCGCAGGCCCGCCTTCCTTGCAGGAGTGATTAGAAGCTCTGCCCCTCCGCGGGCCACTGGGCCTTTTCTGTTGGTGGTCACAGTTCTGCCTACCTGGCAGGCGCGGGGGTGGGGGGCGGCTCTGCCCCTCAGCAGGCCGCTGGGCCTGCTCTCCATATTATATTTTTCTAGTGACTTCCTCTCTGCCCCGAGCCCTGTAATTGCTTATTCACCTGTTACCATAGACTTCTGCTTTACTCCCTCACACTACTTCTGGTTCTTTTTTCTTCACACTCAGACCAAATTACTCCATCAGCTCTTCTAGGTCTCCAATTTGAAGATGATAGATATTGGGACTTATTGGCTTCCATAATTGTATAATTCAGTTCCTTTAATTCATCTCTTCTTATAAATATCTACCAATATATCATATTGGTTCTGTTTCTCTGAAGAAGCCTGAATAATTCAGATTTTGGTCTAAGAACCCTCTCTCATAAACATCCTGAATGCTGATTTCATGACTCAGAGTCACCTTCAGGAATCCATTTGGTAAAATTTGCTCACTCTATCCCCTACTCAAAATCACTCACCTAGCTATTATTGTTGACACTGTATAGTTAATACAAAATTTGGTAAAATGAGCATTTAAAGCTTCTTAACCACTGTTTTTGTTATTGTTGTTGTTGTTGTTGTTTTTCTTTTCTTTTTTTTTTTTTTTTGTTTTCCCTACTGTCACTGCCAGTGTTTTTCCTACTGTCCTGGCCAGTCTAATTACCTTACTCTGGTCCTCCCTTCCTAAATGTCTTCCTCATTCTGCCTACCAACCAAACACATCCAGTAGAAGAGAAACTTACAAAATAGCTTTAGAATGCTCATCACATTGACTACTGTAGACATAGCTTTTAGCTTTCACTTCATCCAGAACAAGAATTTGCAAATTCCACAAAGAAGGTTTTTTAAGGTTTGTACATCATTATTGCCACCTCATGTAAATAAATGGTGTCTGCAGGAAATTGTCAATTCCTCTACACAGACTAAACACCTGTTCCTATTATTGCCCTATTGTATACAAATGGGCCATTTTAGGAAATGAGCAGAATAAATATGCTCTAGAAACTGCAGTACATGCAGTACCTAATTTGTAGGTATGTTGTGCTACCTGAGTTGATCTACAAATTACTATTTTGTTACTGTGAATGAATCATCCAAAGAAGCATTGTTATAAATGATGGCCAGCTTCACAAGTGTCATCCATAAAGCCATGGTGAAATCACAACATAATTAAAATGACACTGCCTTTAATAATTGACTGTTATTTATAGGCGAAATGCCCTTCACAGGGTATAACAAAAAAAATCATGTGGCATAAGGTATATGTGTCTATCTCACTGCTAGTTGTTTTCATCTCTCTTTTACACATTTGCTATCATCAGTCATTTTCAATATGGAATCAGAGTCTGCACCTGGTTTTCTTCCCTCTTTGCTTCAGAACTAGGACACAATCATAATGTAGACTTCGTGACCACGAACATCTAGTGGATAATAAATAAAAAACAGAGGATCTAAGAATCTTTCTTCATTCCTGAGCCACAAGGAAAAACTCTTCTGGCACAACATCATATGTCTGCAAATTGAGAATACCATTACATATAAAAAAAGTATATGCTGAAGGAAAGTCATTATCACCTACGCATAAGATTAATGAAGTATGGTGGAGGTCAATTTTTCATGTATTGAAAACCTCTAGTTTTCATGTATTGCCCAACAATTCTACCTGTTATACATATGCAAAAAAATCCTCCTAATATTTTTGCAAGACCTCATAAAGCAAAATAATCATATTTGTAACCTAATGCAGCATCAGCATCACATGCAAACTTATTAGAAAGGCTAAACTCGGACACTGCCCTGCAGCTATAGAATCAGAAACACTATAACTTGGGGCCTACCAATCTGTTTCAACAAGTCCTTTAGGTTATGCTATGCACAGTAATGTTTAAGAAATATTGAACTAATGATTATAAGAAAATGAGGTAGGAAAGTCAAGATTAATTTTTTAAAGAAATGACTAAAAGTTCTATTAATCTAATTGTTTTCTTCTATTTGTAGCCTAAAATATTACTTGTATATGCTAGCAATCCAACTAGAAAAAGTTTATTCTATGTCTATATATGTAGGTTACTATTTTATCTGCCAAGAAAGATTTAAAAGTAAGTAGATTAAAAAGTGAATAGAATGAAAATAAAAATCTGCAACCTTATGGAGATGAAGAAAGAGATGGTGACAAGGATATAACTAATACCAGAGAGAATATCTGCAATTTCATCTTTAAATATATGAAAAAGATGCTAGGGAAAAAAACAAAAAGAAGTCAGATAAGGTTTTGAGGCAACATCAGAGTCAGATCTTAAAATACAGGTATATGTTTTGACAATGAAAGCAAAGTGGTAGGTGAGGCAGGTGGAGGGAAGCCTATGAAATTAGTGGAGGGGAAGGTTTCCCATAAAAGGAGACAGGAACAAGGCTCAAGTGCACATAAGCACAACACAAAGCTTCCTCAAGTTGTGTCATAAATAAATTAGAGCTGTGATGAAATAAGTTCTCAACTCTGGGGAGCAGGTGGGTAAAGAATGAAACAGCCAGAAACCCTTAGACAATTACCCATGTCAAGAGCAGTTGTGCATAGTCAATTTATTCATGTTATTCCAACGTGTACCATGACACCACAGAGCTTGTTCAAGGGGCCAAGACATACAGATATAGTTTAGAGTTGGACGTCATATACATAAGTTTAAGTGATGAGAGAATTTTAGTTGCTGTCTTCAGTACACTAGATTTTATTTTGAAGACAATATGGTGTTTGAGGAAGAAAAACAGGTATAATTTGCTTCAGGTTATAAAATTATGAACACACAATATATACATTGGTTAAAAGTGAAAACAGATGGAGTCAGAAAATAAGTTAGGATAGACAGAAACTATTAAGAACTCAAACTGCTTTGGGGGCTGGTGCTGGGGCTCAGTGGCAAAGCGCTCACCTAACATGTGTGAGGCACTGGGTTTGATCCTCAGCAACACGTAAAAAAATAAATAAAATGAAAGTATTAAAAAAAAACGTGAAACAGAAGAGAGTTGCATGAAAATCAGTTCAATTCACTAATATCTGATTGTCTGCAATATATAAGGATATATGGTCACTTTGTAGAAAACAAAAATTACAGACTACCCTTTATTAAAATAAATTAAAATCTGTTTTACAGAGATAAAAGACTGTTATAAAAATATAATAAGTGGTAAAGTAATTATAATAAGAGAAGTGTGAAATAAATAATTTAATTCTCAGCCTTAACAATCTAGAGAAGATAAAAAACCCAATAAATCATAAGAAATAATAAAAATTACAGCATAAATTAATAATATAGAGAACAAAATATGTATAAAAAATTAATGACAGTAAAGTCATTGTTGTGCATCAAAAGACACTATAAAGTAAGTAAAAGAACAGCTCATAGAATGCAAGATAATACCTGCAAATGATATATTTGATTACAATCTAATATAAAAAAAGAATTCTAAGGCTCAATGATAAAAAGATAAATAACCCAATTTAAAAATGGACAAATGAGCTGGGTGTAGTCACTCATGGCTATAAACCCAGCAACTCAGGAGGCTGAGACAGTAGGATCAGAAGTTCAAAGTTAGTGTCAGCAACTTAGCAAGGTCCTAAGCAACTCAGAGAGACTGTGTCTTAAAATAAGAAAATAAAAAGGGCTGAGGATGTAGCTCAGTGGTTAAGCATCCCTGGGTTCAATCTTCAGTATCAGAAAATAGGAAAAAAATATATGGAAAAATAGCTTGGAAAAAAAAAACATTTCTTGAAAGATAATTCATATGGCAAATAAGCCTATAAGAAGATTCTCAACATCTTTAATCATTAACTGAATGTAAAACAATACCTCTATGAAATAATAGACACCACTTCACATTCATAAAAATGACTGTGATAACATTAATAATAATATATGATGTAGCAATGTGTAAAGAGAAATCAGAACCCTCATACACTGCTGATGGAGTGTAAAATAAATAATATAGTAATTTTGGAAAACCACTTGGCAGTTCCTCAAAGAATTAAACATAGAAACAGAGTTACCATGTGACCCAGTAATTTTCCTCTCAGGTACATAAGCAAGATAATTGAAATAGGTTCACACAAAACTTGTAGCAAGGAAAAGTGGAAGATGACTGTGACTGAGTAGCTCACATCAAAAGATGATATATCCATGCAACAGAATATTATTCCACTTCAACTAAGAATGAAATACTGCCACAACATGGGTGAGTTTTGAAACATCAGGTTAAGTGCAAGAAGTCAAACATGAAAGACCATATTTTTTATGGTTCTATTAAATTAAATATCCAGAAAAGAATCCATAGAAAATAAACAGTGGTTTCTAAGGGTTCTATGGGGATGATTCAGTATTTCTTTTGAGGTCAATGAAAATGTTCTGAAATCTGATAATGGTAATGGTTGCAAAACCTTGTGGATATGTAGAAAAATGGTAAACTGTACACATAAAAGGATGAATTTCATGGCATGTGAATTACAACAGTAAGGAAAAAAATAAATCAATCATAGTGGATCAGATAAAGGTGGGCCTCAGGCCAGATAAAGTACAATTTTAATTATATCATTCTTAAAAGCTGACAACCCAAAATATAAACCATCATCTTTTCAATTTGTTTTGAGGTATAAGTACTTCAATTAACTGGCTCAAGTTTACATCGTTAAACTACTCAGTTTTGGAGTTTGGATGCATTCAGATTATAAACTGTGGCATCACCTGTTCCTCTGGTCTGAGTGTTAAAATAGTTTCTCATATCACACAACTGAGTTACTGTCCAGAGAAATGGAAGGAGATAGAGAAAATATTAAAAATGGTCGAGGAATGTTTGTTTATAAGAAAAATAAGCTTGAGAACTACCTTGGGTCATAAGAATTGTCTAAAACTAAGAGTGAATAAGTTTCATCTGAGTAAGTCAGTGTTTTAATCAGCTTTCTCATCTCTGTGACTAAAGGACCTGATCAGAACAATTACAGATGAGTAAAAGTTTATTTGAGGACTCACATTTTCAGAGGTCTTAGTCCATAGAAGGCCAGCTCCATTGCTCGGGGTTGAGGTCAGGCTAATCATCATGGTGCAAGAGGGTGGCAGAGGGAGTAACTCATATCATTGTGATCAGGAAGCAGAGAGCAACACTCCTCTTGCCAGATACAAATAAATACCCAAAGCCACACCTCAATTCCCACCTCCTCCACCCACACCCTACCACTTCAGTTATCACTCAGTTAATCCCTATCAGGGGATTTAATCACTGATTGGGTTAAGACTTTACAACCCAATCATTTCTCCTCTGAACTGTCTTACATTGTATTACACATGACCTTTTGGGGGACCCTCACATCCAAACCATAACATTCATTTTTAGGTAATAATTATATCTTATATGACCATGAATTCCTAGGAGTGAATAGTTAGAACAAAACACTTAGTAGTCAGAAACTGAAATATTCATCTTATATGAATGCCCAAAACAACTTCATAATCCTAAAGAGCCCATTTGATTGACAACAATTCTGCAAATTCTGATTTATGATAGTGTCATACAGCTAGCCAGATCAGCCCAAAGGCTAATATCTGGGTTCAAATCTTATATGACTAGTTGGCATATCTTAAAATTGTACTCCTCTCCCTGATAGCCATGTCAAAATTATAAAAGTGCAATTTTAATTATATCACTCTTAAAAGCTGACAACTTTTATTAAAAGGATATAAAAAGATAAATCCTACATATTCATGAAAAAGAAAACCACTGACCCACAAACACAAAAGCAATCAAAAGGTGTCTCAGACTGATAGTATAAAAGAACATTTTTATCATTATATACGATAGATAGCAAATAATACAATGTATTATCTACATGCACTAGCATTTCTTTCATATTTCAGGAAAAAGTAACCATTTTTCTTAAGACTAATTTTCCCTCATTTAAAAGAACCTAATGAGAATTGTGTGAGCCAGAAGGAAGAAGTTTTAGAGTAAACATTGAATGAAAAAAAAAATCATAGGAAATATGAGAGAGCAAAACCTCTATAGATGGATAGATCCTTTGGGGAAAAAAGAGTGCAATGTTAACAAACAACAGAGATCATAGCTCTGTTCAACTCCTGTTTTTCCTCCATTTTATCAATGAAATTTTGAGAGTATTTAAATCCCTGTAAAATGCTATTTAAAGAAAAAAATTAATAAAATGTATATAATAACAATATATCTAAATTATTTAAATGAAGCAAGTCTCCATATTCACATATTATACCTCAGAACATCAGATACAAAATTCATGTCTTCTTTAAAGATCTAAAATAATGAAATAGATTAAATATAAATAAACTTTTTAATGGGTAAAATTACATACCAAAAACTATAATATTTGACAATAATGTGGAGAACAACTCAAAAGTCCCTTATTCATTTATTGGGAAAACCTAGAAGGAACGCAAAATCACTGGAAAAATATTGAAATGTAATCTTCCCAAATGCATGGTTTTCATTTTTACTAGACTATGAATTAAAATAATATAAAATATTCTTTTAATATTTTCAAAACATTTTTGACAGTCATAACAGCAACAACTGAGGAAAAACATCTTGTGTAGTAGGCAGCCTAGAGGCAATTATTCCCATGTCATAGGGCATTTCCTAGAATTAAGACATATAGTGCATAGTGGAAAAGCATAAATTTGTTTTATTGCTCCTTGACAATGTGTAGTAAGTACAAATACAACTCTTGGAAATAATGCAAGAGGCAACTAAAGGAAAACACAGAAGTGTAGAGACAGGAAGACAAATTGATTAGGGACCCCAGGACTGTAAGGATAGAGCAGTAGACTTTTTCATGATCTCTAACTGAACAGAAGATAGTTACTCAGTTCTGGTATTTCCCAACATCAAGCTAACAACAGAAAGCAACCCAGAAAGGCTTATTATTATTTTTTTCTTCCTAAATCAAATGGAAGCCCTGCAAAAACCCAGAAGGCCTAGCAGTACTGAAGAATGATCAGAAGTTCCACTGACAAAAAGGCCAAGAAAGCACTCTCCTCTTATGTGGGCCCGAGACTATCCTCCCAACTGAGGGTTACCATACAGCACCAGCAAACGGGAATCCAGCACATCAAGCAGCCCAGCTCAAGCTGCCTTTTGGTCCACAAGGGCCAGAGAATCTCTTCTCCTAGGCAGAACCAAAGCAATCAGAAAAAAGTGCTTGTCATCATCTTAGACCATACCCTCCCTTCTTCCAGCCAGAAACACCAGGAGCCTACACTGGGGAGACCCATGGGAGCTCAAGAAGCACTAAACAGCTAATAAATGAAAACAGCAGCACATAGTTCTTAAAAATTAAGCTTCCACCAGAATCAAATTAACAAAATGAGGCCAGGACCTGCAAACTAAGATGGTCTTGTCAAAGTGAATAAAAAACTATGATCCAATTCTATGCTGTTCACAGGAAACTCATAGAAAATTCAATATAGGTTGGTTGACAATAAAAGAATAGAAAATCCATTTTTTTAAATGTAGAGGGATGTATTAATATCTGATAAGCTACACTGTATTTCAAATAATTAATAGGATATTACTAGGGACAAAAAATGTGTTATAGTTTGCATCTGGAAAACCTCCCAAGGCTCATATGTTGAAGGCTTGGTCCCCAATTCAGGAATGTGCAGAGGTGGGGCCTTTGGGAAGGTGATTAGATCATGAGGGCTCTAACCTCATCAGTGGATTAATCTATTGAGGAATTCATAAATCTATGACATTATTGGGAGGTGGTAGAAACTATAGGAGGAGGGGCCTCGTTGGAAGAAGTCAGTCACCGGAAGTGTGCCCTGGATGGTATGTTTTGTCCCTAGCCCTTTATCTCTCTCTCTCTCTCTCTCTCTCTCTCTCTCTCTCTCCCCCCTCCCCTTCCTTCCCTCTCTGCCCCTCCCTCCATCCTTCTTCTATGTAAAAATTAACTTTACATGGATTTTTTTTGGCATTCCATTGGTAGTTACTAAAATTATAAANCCTCCCTCCCTCTCTTGCCACACTCTCACACTTCTTCCTGGCTACCTTCCTCTATAGTGTTCTGCCTCACCTCAGACCCAAAGCAATGCAGCCAGCCAACCATGGACTGAAATTTCTGAAACCATGAGACAAAATAAATCTTTCCCCCTTTAAGTTGATTTTCTCAAGGATTTTCTCACAGCCATGTAAAGCTACTACAGAATGATATTATTTAATGATGAAGGGATCAATCCATCAAGAGAAAATAATAACTCAAATGTGTACACACTAAACAAGAAAATAGTTTCAAGCAAAATTAGTAGAGTTAAAAGAATAGATAAATCATAGTTGAGGATTTCAATATCTAACATTCATCAACTGAAAAAACTACTAGACAAAGATCAGCAATGATATACACATCTAAACAATACAACCAAAAGGATACCTAGGCCTAGTAACATAGAATACACTGTTTTACTGAAGTGCCCATGAATCATTCATCAATCTGAATCTCAACACAAACCTTAACATTTTTTTTTAATTGAAATTTACTTATTTTTTTTACTCTATAGACTCAAACTATAAATCCATAACAGAAGATCTTTAAACTTATGGGAATTAAACAACACATGGCTAAATAATCCATGGATCAAATAAACTCAAAGGAAGTTTTAAAAATAGAAAAGAATTGAATGAAAATTAAGATATATCAAAATATGTGAAAAACAAAGTATGATTGAGAGAAAACAACTTTCATCAGAGAAGAGGAAAAGTCTCAAATTAATAATATAAGTTGCTATCTCCAAAATTAGAAATGAAAGAAAAATACACCCAAAGTAAGCAAAAATAAAAGTAATAAAGATACAAACAGAAATGTGTGTCATTGGAAACAGGAAAACAAGACAGAAAAATCAATGAAGCAAAACACTGCTTGTTCAAAAATATTAATAAAATTGGCAAACCTCTAGTTAATTTTTTTTAAAAGAGAGAAAAGACAAAAAATACAAATGTAAAAAATGAAACAGAGGCTATTTCAACAGATCCTGCAGTTATTTAAAAAATTATAAAGTAATATTACAATCAACTTTATGCTTATAAATTCAACAGGTTTGAAGAAATGTACCAATTCCTTGAACACCAAAATCTACCAAATATTAAGATGAGGCTAATAACCTGACTAGTCCTATAACCACAAAAGAAATTGAATTTATAACTTAAAGACTTCTGAAAAAAAATCTCTAGGTCAAATGGTTCCACTGGCAAACTCTACCCAATGCTTAAAGAAGAATGAACCACTACTAATTCTGTACTATCTCTTCCAGCAAATAAGGAACACTCCAGTGCTTACTTTATGAGGCTAATATTACTTAAATATCTAAGTTATACAAAGATAAGACAGAAAACAAAAGTACAGACCAACTTTCTCATAAATTTTCACATAAAGTCCTTAATTATTTAAGTAAATCAAATTTAGTAATGTATATAGAGAATTAAATACCACAACCAACTGGGACTTATTCCAGATATAAAAGCTATTTCAAATCTAAAAATTAATCAGTATAATCCACCAAACTAACATCTAAAGATGAAAAATTACACAATCATATCAATTGATATGATTGAGACAGTATTTCACAAAACTTTACAACCATAATTATTTAAGAAAAACTCTGAGGAGTTTAGGAAGAGAGAGGCAACTACCTTAATTTGATAAATGGAAAACAGTGTTCTTAATGATAAAACACTAAATGTTTCCTCCTAAAACAGAACAAGGAAAGAAAGCCTTTTCTCACTATTTCACTCAACTGCAATAAAACAAGAAATAGATGGCGGGGGAGGGGGAAGACTTATGGCTTGGAATGTAAGAAATAAGATTTCCTATCTGCAGATGATATTATTGTTTGCATAGAAAATCCCAAGAAATATACAAAAATAAATATTACTAGAACCATAAGTAAGTTCAGTAAGGTTTCAAGACATAAGATCAACACCTAAAAATCAACAGCATTTCTATATACAACAGTGAATATGACAAATTTAAAATAAAGATAGCAAATTCTGATAATCCCAGCAACTCAGGAGGCTGAGGCAGAAGGAGTGCAAGTTCAAGGCCAGCCTCAGCAACTTAGCAAGGCCCTAAATAACTTAGTGAGACCCTGCCTCAAAATAAAAAAGGGTTTGGGAATTTACCTCAGTGGTTAAGCACCCACAGTTTTAAGCCCTGGTACAAGAAAGGGAGGGGAAGGGAAACAGTACATTTACAATCATTCTAAAGAAACTGAAATACTCAGGAATAATCTTATCAAAACATGCATATGATCTGCATGTTAAAACTTCCAAACAAACACTGATTAAAGAAACTCAAGAAGATCTAAATAGAAGAAGAAATGTACAATGTTCATAGATTGAAAGATTCCACGTAGTAAAGATGTCATTATCCCACAATTGAATAATATCTGTCTTAGCCCATTTGTGTTGTTCTGATAAAATACAATTGACTAGGTGGCTTATCCACAACAGAAATTGGCTTCTCACAGTTGAAAGGCAAGGAAGTCCAAAACAAACATGCTGGCAGGTTTTGATGTTCACAAAGGCCCACTTTCTGGTTCACAGAAGGCCTACTCTTTATTGTATTCTCATGTGGAAGAAGGGGTAAGGGATGTCCCTGGGGTCTCTATTATAAAGGCATTAATCCCAATCTTGAAAGTTCCACCTTCATGATCTAATTGCCTACCTAAGGTTCTACCTAATACCATTATATTAGAGACTAAGTTATGAATTTGGAGAAGATGCAAACATTGCCCATGGCATTCTGCATCCTTCTCACTTGCAAAATACATTCATTCCATTCCAATGGCATAAAAAATCTTAACTTGTTCCAGCATCAACTTTAAAATCTAAGTTCAAAATCTCATTAAATACCATCTAAATTAGTAGCCCCTTAATTCCTAGGGCCGCTTCCAAAGAAGTTTTATCTTATATAAAAGTAAAACTATAATCATTAAAGTTACCTCTTAACTGAAGACTCAAGGTACATTTCATCCTGAGGCAAATTGCTCTCCATCTGTGAATCTATTAAACCAACAAGTTAAGTGATTCTAAAGTACAATAATGGGACAAAACAGGCATATAAAAGATATTCCCATTTCAAAAGGGAGAACCAGGGAAAAAAAAGGAGGGGTAACAGGTTTCAAGTCCAAAATCCAATGGAATAAAATCCATTAGACCTTAAAATTCAAGAAAAATCCTCTTTGGGTGGATGTTCTAGTCTCCCTGAAGAAGGTTCTACCCTCCTAAACCACTGGGGAAGAATTTATTCCCCCACAGCTTTCCCCCACAGCTTTGCCAGGCAGGAGTCTCCCATGTCTCCAAGCAAATTACCCCATGAGTGACCCTGCCTCACCCCAGCATCTCTATGCCTTGGCCCTACCCTTACAGCAGTTCTCTACCTGGGCCCCATGGATCCTTGGAGGTGGGGTCCCATATCTGTGACTCTGAAGGGAGACCTGTCTTGTAAAATTAGGATAGGGATGCATGCCCCATTGGATATGTTGCATACAGCCCACACTGAATCAGGGACCTCAAGAGTCATAACTGGGGCAGTGAAAGGGTATGGTACCTGGAGCACAGTAAGCAGAGATTGTGATGTTAGGCAGTGCCAGATAGGATGCACTGAGATCCTGAAGGTACCTTTGGTCCTTATACTCTGGGTCTGTGATAGGAGTGGCAGCTCTGATGCTTTCTAAGTTATCTTCAGGATCATTCTCCCATTTTCTTGAATAATAGGTACTGGATTCTGTTTAGATGAATGACTAATATTATCAAATGGTCTGTGGTCTTACATACCCTTTGGGTTCTCTTCCAAACACACTTCCTTAGTCTTTACAATGTGGAGAGGCTAAGAATTTTCCAAAGCTGTACATAAAGTGCTGAAAAAATAGAAGTTCCATACTCTATTAATTCCTAGGGCTACTGCCAAAGAAGTTTTACCTTAAATAAAAATAAAACTATAAAATCATTAAAACTGCCTCTTAACTAAAAAGTTGACTTTGAAAAACTGCAATCACCCCTCCTCCACCAGGGTTACTAGGTAGAGACACAAATTAGAGTGTTCTTCCTATAGAATCCAGAGAATAAAACTTATTTATGATCCTGGCCCAGTGCCCATCTTTCAGAAATATCAAAGAGGGAACTCATGCTTAGTGTCAGAACCTGAAACTTTAAAGATTATTTCTAATTATGATTCTGTGATTCTGCCTGACAGAAATCAGAAACACTAGCAAGCCACAAAGTTAAACTTTAAATTAAAAAGTAAGAGATGAGTGCATCAGGTTAGGAATAAAACCTTTGATAAAATGAGTTATCTTTTAAAGTAGAATATCAATGAATTTCTAAGTATTATACGTCAACTCAGAATCATACAATTGAGTTATATAGCTACTCGGTCAAAAAGAGATTGATTCAAATGTTAGCCTCTTGAACAGTGACCAGATACAAAAAGAACAATAGTAAATATTAGCCTTTTAACTCATAAGGAGGTTGTAGTAATCAATTAGCGAGTGATCACATAGCCTTTCACAATCTTGTAATAAATATAGCCCATTTTGCCTGGGCTTTAGAGCCCACAACATCTCATTGGACTATCTAAAGGGGATATTTATTATCTACCTAGAGGGGTTGATAGGGTTCTTGAATGTTTAAGTCATATTTCAATACCCAGGCCTTCAAAATCATATCTTAACAATTTACCATAAGTCTTATGAGAATTCTCCCACTTTAAAAGCTGTTCTATTAGTAGCTCTTAATATTTATTACAGGAGTATATGTATTACTATATCATGATGCTAATAAAGATGGCTTTAATGCTTTCACTTTATTTTCAAATTTAGTAAGGAAATCGGTTTGTCAAAATTTAAGCAGCATAGCTCCACAAATGATATATTTGGCATGAAAACTGATTTAAAATGCATTCTTTCCTCAACTGATTGAATCATTGTAATGAAAATTTATAATCTGTAGCATATTATAGAAGTAAATGAATTGAATTCCACTATCAAAATTATATATGGTTCAAAATCATTTTTTTGCTTCTACACATAGAAACTAGCAAATACAATTACATTAGATATGCTATCATTCAGAACATCTGAACAATGTTATTTATCCAATCTTACCAATTTATATTTATCCTACTACCACAGCTGAGTACAAATACCCAGCCATGACCATCACATTAGTACCACAAGTTTATCCCAAGTGCCATTTCTGGAAATCAATAGAACTTTACTGGATCCAGGCTACTTCATTTGAACACAATTGTCAGAATCAATCTGCTATCTAACTTAATTTGTAACTTGATTTATACCTACAATGCTCGTATATTAGACAAAAGAATAAGAAGCATCAGTTTATTCTCAAGGAAAAAATGGATCTTTCAAATAAATAGCATTATTATTTTTCACAGAAATCAACACAGAGTGTATCCAAAAAACAAATTCTTCAGAAGTAATAAAGGCAAGCACTCTCTTGTGAAAAGCAATTCCAATAAAATTATTGCTTATGACAATCTTGTGACATTTAAAATTTTCTCAACTTATCAGTATATATAGTTATAAATTTATTCTAAAAGACTTCATTTTTGTATGTAGGGGTCAACTTATATAAAGATAGGAATTATTCATGAAATGTCATGCTAGTTTAGCTTTGAAATTGCCTCTAATGTAACTGAAGCTAATTGTTTTTTGAAAGACACATATTTAGCTCAATTTGCCTATTAAGACTGTATGTGCATTGTCATTATAAACTACAATATTATAACCTAAATTTCCTTAATCTAAAGATCTTTATGTGTTCTGCCCTAGTATAGGAAAAACAATTTCTGTCCTCAAAGACCAGAAGCCCTGTTTCAGAAATCTTTAGAATAAAAAAAATAAAATCTGAAAGACCTCAGATTTGGGGTTTCTTGTTGACTCTAATTAAACATTTTACTTTTGGAATTGAATATAAATATAATAATTAATTAAGTTGATTTTATTTACTTATGTGTTTATTTTTTTATTTATTTTTTAATTGTTGATGAACCTTTATTTTATTTATTTATATGTGGTGCTGACAGTACGTCACACATGCTAGGCAAGTGCTGTTCCACTGAGCTACAATCCCAGCCCCACAAGTTGATTTTATCTGCTTTTGTCACCCCCCAAAAAATCACAAGAATTAACTGAATATTTAAAATTATAGAGTAAGTGACATTCTACATTGGGCTGGAGTTTTAAACAAAAAATAGCTACATCTTTTATTAAACACATTTTGAAGTTTTTCAACTTGGTCAGGAGATCCCTGCCCCTCCCATTGTAATATTCATAGAAGCAGATGAAGAATGGAATCAAGCAACCTGCTGCTAGCACCTGGTGATGTCCACTATATATTCATACCATACAGAATTTGTGATGTTTAGTCTATTTCTTGTTTAATTCCTCCTATGACTTGTTCCTTCCCTAACCCAAACCCAGGATGCTTTCATTATACACAACTTCTGCCATTATCCTCAGTACCATAATTCCTTTCCCAACAGCTATACTACATATTTATCAATACAACTATCTATCATTCCTAGAATAAACCAAATATTCTGTCTCCAAATTCAGGATCATCAAACCACTGCTATGCAACTCTGGTTTAATTCTCCACAGCATCTATTCCAATGTCTCTTCAAGTCCCCTTCTCACTATAATCCATTTTGTACTCAACAGAAACTTAATCTCCTCTGTGCAATGAAGCTAGTAAACATGGAACCTCTCAACTTTCTGACTTATCTCATCCTTTTTCTACCAAAAACAGCCAGAAACCTGGCCTTCCTATTATTCAAGATTAATTCCATTGCACATGCTCTTTAGATGACCCCTTCCAATCTCTTCAATTCTCTACTGGACAAGCTATTCTATCCTGTAGGTTTCCTCTTTGCTTCTGCTCATGCATTCACATAGTCAAGTAGAAGAGCCCTGTTTCAATCCTCTCCTCACCCCATCTCCCCATCTCTTGACAACTATGTTCATTGAAAACCTCATTACATTCAATCACCATTTGCTACATTCAAATCCTAATCTCCAATTATTTTCAAGTCATTGATTGACCCTACCTCCACTGAAGGAACTTTTAAAAAGGTGAAAAATGATTAATCTCATCATCAAATGTGGATTTCTTTCATAGTGCATCTTATTTGTCCACTCTGTGAATATTTACATTGTAGAAGACAGCTTGGAACAACCACTGGAATAATTCCTTGCCCTTGCAAAACTCTAACTTGATTTATTTCCCTTTCTTTGACAATTTCTTCTCCATCTCTCCTCTGAGATGCTCTTATTTTTCTGAGTGCTTAAATGTTAGCAGACTTCAATAGGTCTATTCCCTGGATTTCTTCTCCTTCTTGAGGAACATCATTAAATTCCATACCTTAATTTATTGATATTTGACTCCCATGTTTACTGTCTTATTTATTCACCTAATATTTTTGAGCAACTTCTAGGCACTGGGCTTTCTTTTAGGTGCTTGTTACATGCTTTCACCTGGTTCTTCCAAAGGCATCCAAATCACATACCTCAAAAATAATATTTTCCCTAAATCTGCTTACTCTAAGATTCATTTCCTTGAATCTTAATACTACCCATTCATTCAGGCCTAAACCAGAATTACCCTAGTTCCTTCTTTCTCAAACCAAACAATCAGTGCAATTCAATTCAGTGCCCTTTATATTATCACCTGTCATTTATTCTATACATCTCTAGTACATTGTTATTTCATATATTGTTCCTGAAACTTGCTCTCTCCACTTTCACAAACTTCCGATCCATGCAGTTCAGTATTATTTGGCATAAACATCAATTTAATGTGGTGCTTTCTGATTACATTGTTTATGAAGATCTTACCAAAAATATAAACACTTCAGCAAATTATAGAAGGCATTTCATTGATAGTCCTAGGAAATAACAGCTACACTTCATCAGATCTTACTCTATACCATATATTTTACTAATGTATGAAGAATACATCTTGTTGCTTAATGTCAATAAATCTGTGGGAAGGAGATGGAAACATTATATCCATATTAAAGATGATTAAATGGAGAATCAAAGAAATTAATTGCTTAACATCATACAGCTACTAAGTGACAGAGATGGGGTTTGCCCAACTCTATTGCATCATAGACCCATAGTCTTAACTATGCTGCTCTCTCACCTCCTTTTCTGCTCCAGATCCGCAACTTGCTAGTACTCTACAAGTCTTCTAGAAGATACCAACATACATGTCCAAGTTTCTACCAAAATGTCCTTTCTTGCCTGTACCCTTTCAGAAAATGCTGACTTATCTTAAATATTCAGCAAGGTATAGATTAGAAATCTACTTTGCAAGCAGAACTTCTGAAAATGCCACATGTAGGCACAGGTTTTGGTATCATTTCATAGCCTCAAAAGGCATGTGTGATATTAAGGTATATCTCTCATTTGGCACAAATAAGAAAAACATATTTATCACATCTTATAAACTAGATAATAATTTTGGCATGGTTTTGGCAGAATATAACAAGATAGGTAATACATTTATATGTTTTTAAAGGTATGAACTGATCATGGAATAAGTATATTCAAGTGAAGGAACACTGGTTTTGGAATTAGACTCAGCTGATTTTTGAAACTATTTCTATCACTTACAAATATGTATCAGGGTATGATACTTAGTCCTCTGAACTGTCTCTATTTTAAAATAGGAGTAAAGTAACTAGATCATAGGGCTTTTGCCAGGATTAAATGAGAAAATGTTTGCAAAAATCCACATGACTCCTGGGAGATATACTTTACCCTGACAAATTTGGAACCCATATTTACAGACTGGAAACAGCAAGAAATTGAAGGCTTCACTTGAATACACGAGGTAGATCCCTTATGAAAAGCTACTGGAATTAAATGTCAAGACTGATCTCTTCCTCATCACCAGTTTATACTGTAGTCCTACAAAAGGAAAGATCTCCTGCTTAATAGGAAATTGAAGTTAACCCAGATACTCTTTTGGCAAGAAGCAACAGAGGGGACTAGAAAAACATGGGGAGTGACCCTAAGTGTTCCTCTGCACAGCCCCTGCAGTGACCTGGCTCAAGCAGTTAACAGAGCTGTCCTCCACAAACTTACAGCTCATACTTACGAGAAGGAGGGCGGTCTCCCCAGCTTTTCCTCTGAACTGGAAGCAATCCAGGTGGTAACAACTGGGAGAACTTCTAGCAGAAGTGGCGGAATCTTCCAGAGATTGGAAACACCAAATTGAAACTGGTATGAGTGTGCAGCAGCTGTGAGCCTCACAGGATTAGAATGCTGGCAAGCCAAGTGGAAAACTGCTTAGCCCAGCAGGGTTCTGGTGACAGCTGCAAAGCCCTTTCAGAAGCTGTCAGAAATGACACTTATAAAAGCCCTTCATGTTCTAACGTACCAGTAAGGGTATTTTCCTCTCATGTTAGCATGAAGCGTGACTAAGGGAAGACAACAGATAGGCCCAGAGGGTGATACAGCTGTGCTCAAGAGGCCAGGATACTTCCCCTGGGCCAGGCTTCCTGCCCAACTCCCCTGGCAGCTGGGCTCTTATGTGATCAACATGGAAGCTGAGAACTACACTACCCCATTTCCCTCAAGTCACCTAATAACTGCCCAGCCATCACTGGAGTATTGCAGCTTTCCAGTAAAAACACCACAGCATTTGTCTCATATGGCATATCTCAATAAAGGGCATTTGGAATGGTAATTAAATGTTTCTAAATTGTATAATTCAAAAATATCAATTCTTATTATTGAAAAAATATCAAGAATGTTCCAGTAGTGACTGCATTGAGAGTGTACTATTTATTACACTTGTCTCTAAGAGCTTACAGAAGGATCACATCCCTTATTTGGCTCTTTATTTGGCTAAAATATTTGACAAAATAAGAATACACACTGTTCTAGCTCTAGAAATACAATATTTTTTAATCTTATGTTTTTTTAAAAAATCATAAATTTGGTCAAAGAAAATAAATTTTAGAAAACTTAAAACTTAAAAAGTAATCATCCCTTTTAAACAATCTTAAATAAAGAGGAAGACTCATAAAAATTCAGTTACAATGTCAGTACCATATTTATAAATGAAAGTTTCATTGTCACATTTCAACAAATTAGAACAGAATAATTCTGCAAAGACAGATTTAAGAATCTCAAAATCTATCATGCTAGTTTTATAATGAAAAGTTCCTCTTTAGCGTACTTTATAAGTAACAGTAAATTCATGGTCATTATACACACTACTAGCAACCAAAGACTCCTGCCTCTTGATGACCATAATGTCATTGTTCCCTTTATTGTTATATGATTGTCACCCAAAATAAGTCTCTAAAGTCAAAGGGAGAGCAATTTATTTCTAATACCTCATCAAGAGATTTTTAAAAACTAGGAGAAAAGTTCCAGTAGAGACATTGACATGAGAATAAAATCCAACCCACAGGAGGAAGTTAACAAGTTTTCACAAATCTACACTTAAAAATTTTTCCATAAGTGGATATAATAATTTGTTTGACTGTAGTAAGCCTTTCAACATGAATATGTATTTTAAAACATCCTGTCCTGTCATACTCCTTAAATATATATACATTTTTTTTTAATTTCCTCCAGCCTTTGATGCTATCAACAAGACCACAAGAATGAAAGGTGACCAACTTCATGATTATCCTTAAAATAATCCTAAAAATTTGAGGATACATGTCCCCTAAGAGTAAGGATACTTGGGCTATCAGCACAAAATAGGGCAGTAAGAGCAAGAAGCTTGTAATGTACTGAGGATTCTACGCGGGTTGAAACATGTCAAGATTCAAGAACAGCACCTGGCACATGGTTATATTCACTGTACAACAAGCATTATTATGGATGTTAATCTCTTCATCTGGTCTCAAATGGGTGTTATTTTTCTAGGGAACCAATCCCTTTCACTTATTCACTTTTACCTATTATTACTATCATAATAATATTACAATTATTACTTTTACTATAAAAAAAAACTTTAGATGAAATCCATCATTTGAAGACCAAATAAAACTGAGAACTGAGTTCAATGAGCAGAAGAACCTGCTTCAACCACACAACAGCAGTGCAGAGTCTGGTGGGGGCATTGGGATGGCTATGTGCTAGAAAGAGCTGGGTGGTTACAGAGAAAAGCCATAGAAGTCTGCATAGAAATAATAGTGGCCAAGAAATCCATTACCTGATAGTCTTCCAAATAAAAAATGGAAGTTGCTTTTTCCTTCTAAGAATCCAAGAATGTCTGAAAAAATATTACATCTCATCATATTACAATATTGGTTGCTAAGAAAAATGTTCTCTAGTGACTGACTAGATAACACTGGAAGTTACCAGATAAGCTCTCTCCAGAGAGCTACAAAAATTTGTCTTTCTGATGATTCACAAATATTTCAATTATAAGGTGAAACATTTTTGTTTTATTTTGTTGTTGTTGGCTTGTTTTGTTTTCCTTTATTTCCTCTTGGGTTTATTACTACCTTGCAGAGCTATTGTAACAGTGTCTTATCAGTATGGTGGAAACAGCAGTCACTAGAAATTCTGCCCAGTATTCATAAACATAACACCCTCTGTGGATACACCCTTCACAGCTATCAAAGAAATCTCTCTTACACAATCTCTTGCAATCTTCACAACAACCCAATAGGAGGTAGAGGTCTATTGTCCCAACAAATAAATAGTATGAAGCCCAAATAGATGATTTCTCTAATTTATGATGTAATTGCTTCATCTACTACAACATGCTTCCAAGATGGACACTGGGCCTTCCAGGCTGCAGTGTGTTAATGTGTATTGGCCTGGGTAGCGCAGTCAACTTAACCCAGAGTTCCAAAGCTTAACAAGTCGTCAAGTGGTGTTTAAACTTGGGCTTTCTTCCAATTCATTGTTGGTTATGTATGTTCGTCTGCTCTAGTATATGATAACATTAGAAACCAAAATAACAATGAAAATAATACAATAGTTCCCCCTTATATACTGGGAATATGTTCAGAACTCCAATAGATGCCTGAAACCTTAGAGCGTGCCAAATCCTATATGTAAGCATTTAGATACCACAACACTCAATCTGATAACTGATGGATGACTAGTGGGCAAGTACTGTGTTCAGTATGGATATGCAGAACAAAGAAATGATTTGCATCTTGGGCAGTTGGAAGTGAGATAGTGTGAGGTTTCACTTATGATACTCAGAATGATGTGTCATTTAAAACTTATGAATTGTTTATTTCTAGAATTTTTTATTTAATATTTGCAAACTGCTACCAACCATAGATAAACAAAACCACAGAAAGTTAAACCACAGATAAGGAGGGACTACTGTAATAGAAACTATGAGGTAGCATTTTGATAGACAATATAATTACACAATATTTTTATCCTTACAATAATTCTACAAGTTATTGGTCTTCTTATTTTATACATGAGGAAACAGACTCAGGGATGTTGAGAAATTTCACAGAGCCACAGAGCAGCAGATAATAGCAGCTTGGAAAATTAACCCCAGCTATAGTCAAAGTTCACCCATTTTTCATGATAGCTTGTTGTTTAAAATCTCTAAACTCCCAATGTCCAATGTGACTTACAACATAGTTGTTACACATTGAGAGTGTGTTAATAATTTTTTAAAGAACCAAAAAGGGATGTGCTTTCTCCTGTCCACATTGGACATCCTATTGAAGACCTAAGGATATTTACATAAGTGAGTGTCCAGAAAAAGTAAATTTATAGATGTGCAGTTAGTTGCCTAGGGTTGGGGATGAAAATAGAGATGGATAGCAAATAAAGATGAGGAATCTTCTACAATGGATGTAGGGGATGGAAATAGTCTAAAACTGGACTGTGCTAATGGTTGTATAAGTCTACAAACTACTAAGAATCAGAATTGCATACTTAAAATGGATGATTTTATAATATGTAAATTATATTTCAATAAAACTCAAGACAAAAAATTAATAATTTTAGACATATTGCTTAACTTTCTAAGCAGAAATATATCCAAGTTATAAAAAGTAGGTTGCATATACTCTCTTTTAATTAAAAAATAATTATATTTTAAATAACAAAAGGAATGAATTTAACCTTGCAAATGCAGAGAAAATGACTAAGAGGAAATAAAAAGAAGGCTCTTAGTGGGTGAGACTGGAGTTTCCTTGCAGGGAAATATTTACTTCTTGCTTTTTGCACTTCTGTACCATTATAAGTTTTTATAAGCAAACACTCCCTTTATTTAAAAATACATTAGTTATTCTTAATGCCTATGTCTTTGGTCTCAAACAGGCTTCTCACCAAAATTTTCAGAACATAAATTATTTATAGTTAGATATTTCAATTATGGAATAAAAGGGTATTTTCTCGTTCTGGAGAAATGTTTTCAGGATTTAATGTGCACTGTCTCTTGAAAAATTCAGTAGAGCAATGTTCATAGAGTGTTCATGTGTGTGTTGATGGCATGGAGATAATTTCAGGTCAGTGTTTGGCAAAAATTTTCTTAAAAAGAATAGCCAAATCCTAACTATGGTAGTCTTTGCAAACAATATTGTCTCTGTCTTAACAACTGTGTTATCGTGATTTGAAAACAGCCAAAGAGAATACATAAACAAATGACTTGTCTGTGATTCCCAACTTCTCTATTATGATGAATAAAAAAAATTTTTAGGTTTGCTTATAAAAAGTATAGATGTATATACACACAAACACATATATATAATAGTATTAAATCTACCACATCATGCCTATGAGTTCATAACTATTATTAAGATGAGGCTAAATTTATGAACACATTTAAAAGGTTGGAGAATTTTCATAAAAATATTAAGCAAATTACAAAATTGAAGGTATTTGAACATGACAAGGGTATTTGAAAATGACAAACATTTGAGAAAACTGCATTTGAACATATATAATAGTTTCTTACTAACAACAAACCATAGGAGGAAGAAAATCTCTCCAAACTAGGTAACTCTTCCCAGTTAACCAATTCAGTATTTGAGGCAAAGCTTCTTGAAAGAAATACCAAATTGTAGGTTAAACCCTCTAAAAGGAATGATACTTGATATTTACTGGGTCATGGAAGCTATGGACCTGCTCCTCAGGAAAAAAGATAATACACACTTAAAATCTGCTCCCTAATGCACATCCAAATCCAGAGACCTTAAAGTAGCAAAAGAAAAGACTGGAGACACAAGACTATCTATCAAAGTTTTGTTTTTTTTTTTTTGTTTGTTTTTTCCAGGCACTTTAGTGCATGTGACCAGTGTTCAACAAGGAACTCAGGAGAGCAAACAGGCAGATGAAGCTACTGTGCCCTTCCGGAACTGTGCCTTCCTTGAATACTATTTCTGATGAAAGAGAAAACTGGGAAGTGTCCAAAGAAGTGCTGCTGCTGGTACTGCTGAGGACTGTCTCCATTCAATTCAACATGTTATTGTTATGGTATGCTTCTGAAATGTCCCCCAAAGCCCACATGCTAATGGCCTGGTTGATAGCCCATGATTCTAATGGAAGGTAATGGAAGCTTCAGGAGGTGGGGTCTAGTGGAAGATAGTTAGGTCATTGGGGATGTGCCCAGAAGGGACTATTGGGACCCTGGCCACTTCCTCTCTTTCTCTTCTCTTTATCTGTATATTCTGCTGTCATGAGGTGAGAACTTCTGCTCTACCACATACTTCCACCATGATGTTCTGCCTTGCCGCAATCCCAAAACAATGAGGCTAAGCAACCACAGACTGAAACCTCTGAAACCATGAACCAAAATAAACATTTCTTCCTTTTAATTACTTCTCTTGGGTATTTTGTCACAGCTACCAAAAGCTAACACAGCCATAATACATGTCAGAAAAAGTACATACTTCCTCCATCCATATTCCTCAACATGTCAACATTTCCAAAATGATAACTTAGTCACCATAGGAGTTTTCTACTTTGGAAAATTAGAAGAAAGGAAGAAGAAAGGGTAGTTGGTAGGGAAATAAAGTAACTCACACTGTTGAGCACCTATGTATGTGCTAGGTACTCTATATATACTGGCACTTTTTAAATTTTTATTTTATTAATTCTTACTATTTTAATTGTACATATTTACGGGACATGATGTGATAAATAAATACAATGTGTAATAATCAAATTATAGTAGTTGGCTTTGCCATTTACTTAAGTATTTTTTAAACTTTTTTATTAACATGGAATAATTCCACATATATTTATGAGGTACAGTGTGATATTTCAAAACAAGTATGCAATGTGCACTGATCAAATCAAGACAATTAATGTTTCCATCTCCTTATCATGACTTTGTGTCTGGAATCTTCCAGCTGATTAGTGTTTATAATAATCTATAAAGGGGATAAAATTATCTCCATTTTAGAGGAAAGGAAATAGAAACATTTATTATTTGTCTCCTCAAGATGAAGCCTTCATAACAGTAATACTGAACAGTAAATATTGATCTGTAAACATGTTTATTATTGCGTGTTTCTCTGTCATCTTTGCTCAGGCAGCTGCAAACTTCTTTCTATATCTGTTCTTGGCTTGAGAACATAGTTAAGCACTACATTCCCAGAGAAGTACTCCCCAATTCCTCCCCCCATGCCGATTCACACTCACCTTGTTTCAGTACCATAGGACCTTAACTTTCTATATAATTCCATTATACAGATTGAGTATTCCTTATCCAAATGCTTAGGGCCAGAAGTGTTTCAGATTTAGATTTCACAGACTTTGGAACATTTGCAAAAATATAATGAATATAATAAGGACAGAATCCAAGTTAAAACACAAACTTTTTTGTGTGTTTTACATATATTTTATACACATATCCTGAAAATTTTTACACAATATTTTTCACATGTCTTCTTTTAACTATGACCCATCACATGGGGTCAGATGTAGAATTTCCCACTTGTGGTATCATGTCAGTGCTCAGAAACTCTGGATATGTGAATATTTCAGATTTCAGAATTTAAGATTAGAATATGCAACCAGTTCACTACTACAGTTGATGACTTGTTTGCCAACCACCCATGTCATCCTTGGAGAAAATGATAACAGAAAACACCATGTCCCTGAAATATCTCTTTCTACTCCCCAGAACAATGACAGTGGGTCTGAGCTGAAGTGTGCAGACATCAATTATCTTAAAGGACACTGACTTTATCTCATGCATCCTTGGAATTAGGACAAGTTAGTGTTACCTGTAGAAAGCTGCTTTCTTGCACACATACTAAGTTCCTTTGAATTCTGTGATAAAATAGGACAAAGAATGCTACTGAAAAGAAGTTAAAGTGAGGTCATACTGGAGTAGGTCAGGACCTAATCCAATGAGTGATGTCTTCATAAATAAAAGGTGTGGACACAGAGATACACAGGAAAGAAGGTGTTTGAAAACAAAGGCAGAGATTGGAATGAATATGTATGTTTGACAAAAAAAAAAAAAACAAGAGATTGCCACCAGCCACTAGTGCCAGCAAGAGATGAGGAAGGAGTCCTCCTTCCGGCTTTTAGAGGATGCACTGCCCTGGCAACACCTTGATATTGGACTTCCAGCCTTCTGACTACAAGAGAACAAATTTCTATTGTTCTAAGCCACAAAGTTCGAGGTTATTAGTTACAGCAGCTCTAAGGAATTAATAATATGATGTCATGAGCTAAACATGAATGTGTGTGTAGGTCACCACTCATGAAAGCCTAGTGGATAGAAATATCTGGTGTCTGGGAATGACCAGTGGACATGTTCTCTGGTCAACTGCCCAGGGACAGTGTGAGTTTCTATTCTGCTCTGCCATGTCCCACACAGCACCTGAGATGGGTGTGACCTGCCAAGATGCCAATCAACCTGCTCACTATAAGATATCACAAAGCAAGACTCCTCCCTTGAAACTTTATCTCTGACTTTGATGTACACCCTTAAATAAACCACTGGAGCCATCTTTCCTTTGTTCCAGTGTCCATGTGGACTAGATCTATCAGGAGCTCTACTTTTTGTACATATATTTCTATTTGTGTTTTGTTCTTTACCAATTCTTTGAGACTTTAAGTTTTCAGGTGGCTTACATCCTCCTCAGCAGGAAGAAGAACCCCCCAATGAGACGCTGGCCATTGCTCTCATTATGATATAACATTTATCCAATTCTACCTCCCTCTCCTGCTGCTACCAAACATTTACTCTTTACCCAGAAACCTTTTCCCTGCCTTCATCTTCTAATTAATTACTTCACCTGTCTTTGTTATTTTATTCTGATGTAAGACACAAAGCAAAGCAAAGCAGTGTATATACCTATAAATTGTGGCTGGGTTATAACTGGCATCTTCTAGTATTGTACTAGGCAGAGCTTCTTGTTCCAAAGGCTGATTCAGAGTACACCTGGTACAAAGAGTTTCATGCATTTGTTAAGGAAAAAAAAGGTAGGTAAACAGATATCAAGGATTTTTAGCAAGTGCTTAGTGTCATGCCCTTTGTTAATCAAACGGGAAAAAAATAGTGAGTCAGTTATTCATAGAAACAGATCATAGAAACAAAGCTATATAAGATCTTCCTTGGCTACCCATCTCTTAGCTGTCCAACACTGTATGCATTATAGTCACTTTAATTAACTGAACCAAAAATTTCTCCTAAATGGTAATTAAATAACCTAGAGCTCTAGTAAGGTTGCACTCACTATTGTTCACATTTTTATTTTTGGAAACAGTGTATGATAAACTCCTCAAGGAGTCAGAGAGTTCATCTACACTTTTCAAAAAAAAATTTCTTAAGTCATATGATCTGCCCAGATTGAGTCAGGAGGATATAGACAACCTAAACAGATGAATATCAATTGAGGAAATAGAAGAAACCATCAAAAGACTACCAACTAAGAAAAGCCCAGGACCGGATGGGTATACAGTAGAGTTTTACAAAACCTTTAAAGAGGAACTAATACCAATACTTTTCAAGCTACTTCAGGAAATAGAAAAAGAAGGAGCTCTGCCAAATTCATTCTATGAGGCCAACATCACCCTGATTCCGAAACCAGACAAAGACACCTCAAAGAAAGAAAACTACAGACCAATATCTCTGATGAACCTAGATGCAAAAATCCTCNATATGAATTACAGTGGATGGGGTAGAGAGAGAAGATGGGAGGGGAGGGAGGGGGGATGGTAGAGGATAGGAAAGGTAGCAGAATACAACAGTTACTAATAGGGCATTATGTAAAAAAGTGGATGTGTAACCGATGTGATTCTGCAATCCGTATTTGGGGTAAAATTGGGAGTTCATAACCAACTTGAATCTAATGTATGAAATACGATATTCAAGAGCTTTATAATGTTTTGAACAACCAATAAAAAAAAATTAAAAAAATAAAATAAAATAAAGGTCTTGTTGCACTCAAAAAAAAAAAAAAAGAAAAGAAAACTATTAGCAACTTCCTCAGGTAATTAAAGGGCAGAATTTTGTGTTCTTATAGCATTTTATTAATAAAATTTCTCACTGCCCTCAAGAATATGCAAAATTCCAAATTCTTCCTTTTCTCTATTGAAATTAAATATGCATGTGATTTGCTTATGAAACTAATTTGTGCCTTTAAAATAGGGACTTCAGACACTTTAGAAGTGACACTCTTAGTGGTATGTATGTCAAAAACTAAACTTTTCAGCAGCAGTTAAGGCTGCATGTCTAGGTTTACCATAGCAGGATTGTATTTAATTTTTTGAATATTAAAAGATGGTTCTCTAATTGTTTCCTCACAGACAAAGAGTCTGAGCACAAAACAATTGCTGAAGCAAGATCCCAGCTTCTAAATAGCATTTACAGATCCTCTGAACCTTATTCCTTAATTCCACTGGAAACTGGGGCATGCAAGAACTAGCTAGCAGTCCATGGGTAACAGAGTTCTGAAACTGGAAGCACTTAACATGTAACCCCTATGCTCAAAACACGTATTTGCACACAGTAGACTTCCATCTAGGACAAAGCCTCTGACCTCTTCGAACATTGCAGAATGGACCAGGAAATCAGCTCCATAGATTTTGTGTCTCCACTACACTTCAAAAGCTCTAATCTATATCAAAATTGTTCTGAGAAATTTCCATTCCTTTTCTCATCTTTTTGCACATTTTGCCCTCCATTTTCTCTACTCCCTGCTCTGTATTTGTCAATTTATCTCTGAGATACTCTGAGTCCAACTGCCTTAGACTCTGCTAGCCTCACAAACTTAAAAAGGAAACTAGAATCTTTAAACAAAATCTGAATCACATTCCTTTTCACCCTATCAGGGAGAAGAACAAGCTGCTTTGGAATTTATTTGATATTTAGAATTTTAAAAATGAATTCCTTAAATTATTCTGTTTAAACTACTTATCCAACGTTCAATGTGAGCATGAAAGCATGCTCACATTGCGCTAAAATGTGCACTTATGAAAGCAGGAGACAATAGCGCACCAAGAATTGCAGAACCCCCCTGGTTCTGAGAAACACTGTTGAATTGCTGAACCTGGTCTGTGTGTACCTGCCAGCAAGATGATCTCAGCTCTCAGATGAAGTCTTTTGTTTTGTGTCCTATTTTATAATGCTCGGTTCAGTTTTCTATAGGAGTTGTGCCTTGGGTAGACAATATTTCACTGTGACAGCCTGCTCAAGAAAAAGAAACAAGGGGAAAATGAAAGACAAAATGCTCTTAAATGAAGCAGAAGACAAGGCAGAAGTGATCCTGCATATAGCTAATAAAGTTTGTTCCTTCTCTCTTCCCATCCTGGACACTGTTTTGCTGAATTACAGATTAAATTCATCTTTATCCCTCCCTCACTCGCACATACACTCATTTCATTCTGTTTTCTATAAAAACTTAGCTTTCTTTTAATAAAAAAAAAGTTAAAAAAAGGAAAAAGATTTTAAGCCGAATATATGAATTTTCCAAATAATTACCAGAAAAGAAAAAAAATTCTTCATTTTCTGGCTTTTAATTGAGCTTCTGAGAATAATGTTATTTTGCATTTGGAACATTTGTTAGTCAAGATACATTTCATTGATTCTTGTGTTGAAAAGAAATTTTCCCTATAAACTCGTAACTTCAGATAAATAGCCCAAAGCTAAATGGTGATCTGTATCGGATGTGTTTGGAGGTAGAATACAAAGTACAAACTGAAACATCAAAAATTTGAAGAATATGTTCACAGATCAGTGCAATGGTATGGGTTTGGAAAGGTGTTTAGTAATTCAACTTTCAAAGTCAGCAAATATGAAACCACTATGCTGCATCGTTTGAGTGCATCCCAGAATACAATATCCATAAGCCCCCAAAGAGAGATAGTCACAGGAACCAGCTCCCTTGCTGTTCTTGACATCACACCAGACATTCTTGTGCCCTGCTTTTCCCCCAAGTTGTTCTCTCCTCAAGAACAATCTGACCTCAATCATCCAAATGAGTCATGTTTTCAGAGAGAACTCCCCTGATCACCTATTTAAAATGGAATATTCCCTTTAACATTTCCTATCCCTTCCTTTCTTCTTTGTTTTCCTCAATAGCACTTATCGCCATCTAATATGCCATATATTACATGTTAATATAATTAATGAGATAACAGTCCAAGTATAATAGTCAATAGAGAGCTTAACCCCATTACTTAAAGCAAAAAAAAAAAAAAAACTGGGTTAATTCCAAAGAAAAACTTAAAACTTAACTGCTATTTTTAAAGACAAAGACATACTTAAAGAAAAAAATTAAGAAATGACATGAACAAAAGCAAAGATGGACAAAGGCATAACAAGAAAAGCAAATTTAAAAAAAGAAAAAAATCAAGATTTTTGAAATCCAAAAAAGAAGAATGGAGATCAAAATCCATTACCAGCACACATGCACAAATCTTATAATGCTACAATTCACAATGAAATCAAAAGACATAGAAAAAGTATTCAGAAAATAACAGCATTCTCCTCAGCAAAAAATAAAAGATATTCAAAGAAAAACTGAAATATGCAAATAACATACTTAATCTATGACAAAAATTATGAAAAGTGGTTCCATAATTTAGATATGACTACTTCAATAAATTACATAAAAATACAAATCATATTTTCTATTAATAGTATGATGGGGCTAGGGATACGGCTTATAGGTAGAATGCTTGCTAGCATGCACAAGGCCCTAAATTCAGTCCCCAGAAAAACAAACACACACACACACACACACACACACACACACACACAACTATTATGATAAAACTAGGAATTCATAACAATCAAAACATGAGAAAGACTTCTCACCTTGAAATTTTGAAATTTTCTATTAAATGGAGCTTGAATCAAATGAAAATATCAACTGATGTTGAGAACATCTAGAAAAAAATTAAAATGTAGCATTGGTGTCTATAAAATACAGCTAAAGATATGTAAAACAAAATTCAAATATGTGTTTATAGCAATAAAAATTAGAGGATTAAATACATGAATTAGATATTCCACTTGCTTTTTCCCCCCCACTTTGGATTTAACTTCCTTTTAATGAAGCAAACTTAGATTTGAAAACAATATGAAACAAACCTAGTTTGATTAAATTACACTTAGAATTTTTACTAGTAGTTGACATGGGGAAAAGTAAATAAGCATGTTAGAATCATTGGGAACTGTGCTTTTCAGCATAAGAGTGAAAAGATGCAACACAAAATCAAAAAAAAGTAAAAAATCCTATAGTATTTTATTAAAACTTAAATAGTATAACAAATTCTTGCTTTTTCTTTTTAAAACTGCAGTTTCTAGATCTTGTATTGAAAAGGCTGAGAAGTAACCACAAGCCATTTAGCCATGAGCATCTTTAAGTGCACACAGTGTAGTCTTCAATTATCATTGTCATGAAGTTGAAGTCAATGCTTCTTGAGAAACAGTTGATTCTAGGTCTGGAGCAAATAAACATATTTTAAATTGTACAATACTACACAAGTAAAAGACATGTCGAAAGGACACCATTAGGACACTAGAGGGTGTATCAAATAAACACAAGAACCAAAGATGAGGAATTTGAAATTCAAAGCGAGTAATCACTGCAATCATATAAAAGTGTAAATAGATATGCAAAGAGAATCAACAGAAAACTCCTAGAATCCATAGGAGATTAAATATAGCAGCAAGATATAAAATTACATGTAAAAATCCATATGCTCATTTTTTTTAGGCAATGAACAACTACAAGGGAAAATAAAGGAGATGATTCAATTTACACTAACAGGAGAGAAATATCAGTAATAAATTTAACAATGTGAAAAATTTATAGGAGAAAAACTTTAGTTTTCCTGAAAGACACAAAATTGGGACTTGAGCAAAAGTTAAGATAAACACTCTTCTTCAATAAGAAAATGCAATATCATAAATTGATGCAAAATTTAAAGTATTTTTATATAGCTAGATTCTGTAATCCGAAAAAATAAGCAATAATAAAAAACACCCACAAACATACATGCACACACACAAAGAAGCAATGAGTCAGGACCAGCCTCACCTGATACTGAAAACTATTATAGTTTCTACAATCAAAACAGCTTAAATTTAACAAACGTGTAGAATAATCAATGAAAATAACAAAAAAATATGTAGACCCAAATACAATGTAAAATTTACATACATATAATAAAAAATAATTTCGTAAAACACTAGGGGAGTACTTTTAAAAAAATGTAAGGCAGTCATTTAAAATAGAAAATAGTCCTGGGAAAACAGATAAAATTGGATATAAAATTATCTAGGTATTCTTACCACCAAAATGCATATGTGTGTATACATATATATAAATATATATGTGATATATAATCATTGTCAATTTGATAATGAGGAGCAAATCTGACATGTCCAAAGTGAAGGATATTCTGGACGAATAGGCAGACCGGCTTAGATTTTTTAAAAAATGTCAATTCCAGGAAAAACAAAAAACAAACAAACAAAAAAAGACTGGGGAACTTCTCTAAATCAAGGAATCTAAACAGATTTCACAACTACATGTAATATGTGTCTCAGTTTACTTAACCTCAGGCTTCTCTTTTACCAACCATAAACAAAGATATTTTGGAGACAATTGAGGAAGTCAAAATATACGAACTCTATCCTGATTACAGTAATGTAGCAATGTCACATTCCCTAATGATGATCCTTGTGCCATGAATCCGATGTTATATGGCTTATGTCGATATTGGCGATTTTGCTCCCCTCGCCACCACCACACAGGTACCTGGCAGTGTGTGGGGACGTTTTGGATTGTCAGTATTGGGGAAGGAGGGGATGCTGGTAGCATTTAGTAGGTATAGCCTAAGGATGCCGCTAGACATTAATTGTTTATTTACTACACGACATGACCCCTCCGCACGCTCTAAAAACCTTCTTGCCCAAAATGTCAACAGCCCGGTGGTTGAGAAACCCTGAGGTAGGAAACCCCTTATTCTTAGGGGATACACACTGAGCTATTAGGCTGAATCACACGTAATTGTCTTTTGTATAGCTCATACATGGGCAGGACTCAAGGGTGAAGGGTTACAAAGCTCACAACTCTCCAAATCCTGCAAACGGCCTTCCGCCCTCGGGCGCCCAGGGAGTGGCGCGCGCTTTTCCCACCCGCGCGAAAGGCAGCGGACTACCAGCGTGGGGGCGGAGCCTGCGCGGGGGCGGGGCGGGGAGGGGTGGAGCCTGCGCGGGGCGGAGCAGGGGCGGCAATGTGTAAGCTCTGAGAGGACCGCCCAACCTGCGTGGTGCTTCACCCCAAGTTAGCTACTGTCCTGCACACCCCTTGGAACCTGCTAGTGACCACCACCCAGAGTGGAAAAGAAATCCCGGTGGAGGCTCCACTGGCTTCTCCAGGAATGACAATGATGCCTTCCTGGTAGGAAGCTTGGAACCCTCACTTGCGATCCTTGGAGGGCCGCGGTGAGCATTCTTATCCTTTAGGACCAACCAGGAAGGGCCAGGCCATCCCCACTTCCAGGCTGGACTCCTCAGAGGTGCAGTTTGACACTCTCTGAAGTGGATTCTAAGTTCCGGAGTCGGCCGAGCCTCGGCAGTACTACACCGCGCGGTACAAGTGCAGCCTGGCACACTTGTTCCACACCCGGCTCCTCGCCAGCAAGCCCATTCCCAGATAAGAATTTTAAGTTCTTTAAGAAAATTTTCTGCATAGACTTTCTAATTAGGGGGTTGGCCGACTTCTTCTGTAACGAGCCAAATAGCAAATATTTTAGGATTTGGAGACCAGAAGCTGCCTCTGTCGCATATTCGTCTTTGTCAGTTTAAACAAGCTTGTAAAAATAAGAAAAAAAAAATTCTTAGAGTCTGGCCTCATAAATCATGAAAATGACAGTGATCAGAGGCTAGTCATGCACTGCCTGGCTCAGAGGCTGAGAACTCAGTGAGTATCCTCATCTGCTTGTCTTAAGGACCCAGGTTCTGCAAGGACTAAGCCCCACCTCCTCCCTGTGTGCTTGAGCATCACCCCTATCCTTGGTTCATCATCACTGGTATCCTTTGCTCTCTGCCTTTTCTCCTAGTGGTATATGGTGAGTTTCTGGTATTCATCAAGGCCACGAGGAAAATACACACACACACACACACACACACCAACAGCCACACCTCTCTTTGCTCATTTATTAAAAAATGTAGGGAGCAAAAGCCAAAGTCCCTACATTTTTTAATAAGTTTGTTTAGTGGAAAACTAATTCAAGAAATTTCAGACTACTTATTTTAATAGCTTTTTTCCCCTAGTAAGAAATGTAATATATGTCCACTATGGTAATTTAGAAAATAATGAAAAAATATAGACAAAAATTTTCACAATACTAATCCATATAAAATAAAATATTTATGTATTCAGCCTCTTTATTCCTTCTCCTGCCCTTTACCAAATCAGTGTTGACCATCTCTATTTTTAGGCTTCCAAGACCTGCTGTAACAGTGGATTTGCCCTATTCCCTGGGGTTCTTGCTAGGATGCTATCTTAATCCACTGGTGGGGCTACAACAAAGTATCTGAGACTAAGTAATTGATATACAACAGAAATTGATTTCTCTAATTTCAGGAGGATAGAAATCCAAGGTCAAAGTACCAGTGTTTAGAGGGGCAAACATTATGTCCTCACATGGCAGAAGGGTTAGAAGGGCAAAGGGGCTTAGCTAGTTCCTTATATTTCTTTGAATGGTCATGAGTCCCATTCATGAGCGTTCCAACCTCATGGCTTAATCAACTTCTAAACATACCACTTCTTAATACTATCACATTGGCAATTGAGTTTTGACAGTGAATTTGGGGGGCATTCAAGGCTGCCACAGAGTTGATACTGTGTCCTGATAAAGTTCCTCTACATAAATAAATTCTTGTTAGAGAAATGTTAAAATTCACTTCTCTACCAACTTTATGCTGAGTTTAACCATAGTCACCTTCCTAACCACTAGGAAAGAAGATAGAGATATCTCAGGAGAACACACCCACATATTGCCTTGCTGAGAAGGTGCCTTTCTGGCATCTTCCATAAGAGGAAGAGCACATAGCAATCCACAAAGTGCTATCCAGACATATGAATTCATTGGAAAGCTCTTCCAGCATTTAAGAAGGAAAAATACCCAGCTTACTAGTTTTTAAACCTAATAGGAAAATATAAACACTTATCAGCTCATTATAGAAGATAAGCATAACTTTGATACCCAAATCTGACAGACACATTGCAAAAAAAGAAAATTATAAATGGAACTAACATGTAAGGATTGGCAAATCAGACTCAAAAACTCATAAGAATAAGGGATTTTATTCATTATAGGGTTACACTCATCTTGATACGTAAGTCATGGAGCACAGGCAAAGTAAACAGAGGTCTTGAACAGTGTCCTGGACACCAAGGTCCTTCTTTCTTGAATTAGATAAACTTTTTGGCCAAGATGTAATGATATGAGCCTCATGACCTTCTGTAATATACAGCATGTTAGGTTAGGATGTTTCTCTTTCTCATATCCAGGTGTTAATGTAACTTACACAATAATCAGTCCTATATCAGGGATATCCTGTGAAAACAATTTATAGATAAAATTTTACCTTCTAGGAATTAATATTACAGTATTTTCATGAAATCTGTTATCAATATGTGTACAAGAAGATTCACCTACGTTGCCTGCCTTTTTTCTTTCCTGAAACATTCCCCAAGATGTCTCTCAGAGAGAAATTAATCAGAGGCTAGCTGCTTAACTCTTTTTCTACTCAGAGGCCAATAAAGATCACAAATCTCGATGCTCAGATACTAAACAAAACATTATCAAATGAAATGTGCAGTAAAGAGACAAATACACCAGGAAGCTGGTTTAACATTTGAAAAAATTAATTCACAGAATAAATAAGAAAAACATATAATAACCTCAGTAGATGAAGAGAAAGCCAATAAGTCAACAATCATTAACAATATAAATTATCAGCAAACTACAAACAGAAGGGAACCTTTCTAACCTGATAAGGTTAATAACCTATTAAAAACCTACAGATAGCCAGGCAGAGTAACATGCCTATAATCCTAGCAACATAGGAGGCTAAGGCAGGAGAATCAAGTTTGAAGCTAGCCTGGACAATTGAGCAAGACTGTGTGTCAAAATAAAAGTGCCTGAGAGTATGGCTCAATGGTAAAGCACTCTTGGGTGCATTCACAATACCACAAGAGAAAAGGTAAAATAAAGAATCTTCCCGCCAACCCCATATTGAGATTAAGATGAGTATGTTCATTCTCATCACCTTCGTTCAGCATTTCTTGATGTCCTAACCAGGGCAATAAAGAAGTGAGATGAGAGAAAAAGCAGGAATTATTATGAATGATTACGAATGTAGAAACTCCAAAATATTCTGCAAACCACAAGAATGACTGTATAAATTTAGCAAGGTCAAAATATCATATTATTGCACATCCTTACATTGGATCAATTGAACAAATTCAAATATATAATATTTGCAATAGTGTCAAAAACAGCAAATACTTAAGAGTAAACCTATCGTAAGATTTACATTTTTTTTCTACACTGGAAACCAAAAAATATTAGAGACATTAAAGAAGATTTAAATAAATAGATGTATAAACAATGTTAATGGATGGAAGACTCAACAGTTCAAGATCAATATTCTTGAAGTTACTTCTGTATTTATAGACAGAGGCAATGTAATCCCAATCAAAATACCAGGAGACTTTTTTTAAGAATATTTATAAACTCAATATAAAATGTATATGGAAATGAAAACCTACAACGGCCAAGCCAGTCTTGAGTAAGTACAATAAGGCTTACTAACTCCAGATATCATGACCCATCACAAAGCTACGGAAATTGACACCATGTAGTCTTGGTACAATGATATAATAATACACTAATGGAATAAACTAGAGAAATAAAAGTGGGCATTTTTCTCTACAGGCAAACACTTTGTTCCTTCAGTACTTATCCCCTGCCCAAGCTCACTCCCCCACTCAAACTAAATTGTAAGCAGAATGTCTTGGGAAAAAGAAGCCACAAAAGAGCCACCAAAAGAAACATGCAAAAGAAAAGTTAGTTATTGGCTCTTTAGTTTCAAAGACCCAAATCATGGCATTCAAATTCAGTGTCGGAAGAATATTTGTCTAGCGAATTTTCTCCAAGCCCTACTCCTCCAAACTCACTCAGAGGAGGAAAAAAAGAAAAGAAAACTCTTAGCACTAAGTTAGAAAAATGTAAATTTTGATTGGAAAGAAAAACAGGAAAGTTGATTACTGTTTAAAGTTCCTGACAAGGAGTTCAATATTGAAAAATAAAATGTAAAAGAAACCCCAGAGAAAATGTGCATTATCTAAGGATGGAGAGACTCATGCCCTGGCTCCTGTCTGATTAGCGAAAGTGTCTTTGACACTCTGGCAGTGAATACTGAGGTAGAAATGTATGCACTGAGTGCCCAGGGACTTGTTAATCACCATGTGGTTGGGGGAGGGAGGTCAAGAAAATGTTTTCTTGATATAGTTAAGAACATAAAGAAATTATCCTAACAGCTGACAGACCCAAGAGACTCTTGGCAGAGATGCAGTGTGAACCCTTTGTAGGGGTACTAGAATGCATCGGATGCCAACATGGAGAGGAATACTAGTGAATTCCAAGAAAGCACTCTGTTCAACTCAGTTGATGCCAATGATGGCAACCAACAATCAGACGCCATGATATCACCTCGTTCGCTGGAGCTTAGGTACAAACCTGGGTAGAAGAGAACTACTGTCTGAATGTTTATGTTCCCACACCCACTAAATTCATATGTAGAAATTCTGAGCCCCCATAGTGACAGTCTTAGAAAGTGAGCCCTTTTGGAGATTTGTATAGTTGCCTGAGGTGTTTTGTTTTTGTTTTTGTTTTTTAATAACTACACAAATTCCCTTCCACCATGGAAGAACACAATGGAAAAAAAACAGTTGTTCATGAACATTAAGTGAGCTTACAGACACAGAATTTGCCAGCATTTTGATCTAGATTTCTCAGGCTCCAAAAGTATGAGAAATAAATTTCTGTTTTTTATAATCTACCCAATATATAGGTTTTGTTATAATATTTTCAGGAAACTAAGAGAAAGAGAAAATATTGTATTAATTTGTTATTAATTTGTTAATTTGCCCATGAATTCCTTTGAAATTTGAAACCAGCCCAATTTTGAGATGTGACTCTCCAGTGCTCATGGTACCTTACCTATTGAGGTAGATGAGAAGAATTAAATATGATATGATCTGTGCAAACTGTTTTTTCTGAAAAAAATGTTTAAATCTCTAAAGTTATCGGTAGTTGGATAAAAGACATTCTTTGCTAACAAATAAAAATATTTTGCATTTCACTGCTGCCTTTGAAAATGTAGTAGAAAAAGAAAAGGGAAAGTATGATGAAAGTCTTTGAAAATCTGTTTCCAAGAAATAAAAACTGTGCAGTAGGAATCCCACAAAACTAAAAAAAAAAAAAAAAAAAAAAAAAAAAAAAAAAAATCCTCAAAACTGAGAGATCTATCCAAAAGCGTTCAGTGGATTATAATACACTTAACTACTTAACTTACAAAAATATTTGTACTTGGCAAGCCAATAGCAACTAAGCATTTCAAGATGTGACTCTATTACAAAAAATAAAAAAACTGGATTGAATTTTTTTTCAACTCTTTGAAATAATCATATTTGTATTTTGATGTTGCATTGAAACAAGAAGCTAGCTTGAAAGACTTAACACCTAAATGATCAGAGATGATGAGCTATCAGACTGCCTGATCAGCACAGAGCAATTTCCAAATGAGATGAGATGCATGCAGCCTCTACAAATTTGGCTTGGTGAGGAGCTGGCTTCAGTTCACTTGAATAAGCTACTGTCTATGGCTCACAAGGGTCCCGTTCTTAATGAAGTGGTGCATAGCAGCAACACACTGTGAATTCAAATAGCAGATGGCAATGCTGTGGAATAGGCTGACAGTCTGATGTCTAGCCACCAACTGGCAGCAATCATTATTAAACTGATTCATGTGCCCAGGGAAAATCTTCATAAGAGTCTTAGCAAATGTGAGCAGAAAGAAGCAAATGATCTGTTATTTCTAGGTACTCCTGGCACTACATATATTCTTAAAAATATGATTACCTGGGTCTGGGATTGTGGTTCAGCGGTAGAGCGCTCGCCTAGCATGAGCGGGACCCGGGTTCCATCCTCAGCACCACGTAAAAAATAAAGGCATTGTGTTGTATCCATCTACACCTAAAATAAATATTTTTAAAAAATATGATTACCTGAGGCCATCTACGTGAAGAAATGGCATGATATGTGAACTGGAAGTCCCATTCCTTTACAATATACTCATATACCTTGAAATACAATAGCTGTGACTTCTCTATCTAGTGAATAGCTTTTATTTGAAGGAAGTGGCCTCACAACATTTACCCTATGAACCTGTGGCAAATATTCAATGAGAAGCATGCATTCCTAGATTCTTTAAATAAAAGTTCTGTGTAGATCATGGATCTAATAACTGAATACATTTTGCCTGAATATAATGAATCAGTGATCTAAATTGTTCATGGTCCATCCACCTGAGGCAGGTAGTTGGTCCCTGGGTAAAAAGCTTATTATAATCACACTTGGTTAGAAAAGCAGATTAACAGAACCTGTTCTCATATAGGAACTTTTCCACAGGAAAAGCAATCTTGAAGGTATTCATTTTGATTCCTGTTTATAAATCAAAACTACTAAGTAAATAGGATTTTTTTTATTTTCAAATGTTGAAAAGATTTGTTATTTGTAACCAAAAAATTCAATTTCTATGTCTCTATATATTAATTAAGAAGCTTTAAGATAAAGCTTATTCATTCACTTACAAATTACTTGCACTTAATGTTTTTTTTAAATCCTAGCTATTCTCTAGGCATTAAATTTCTTCCTGAAATAAAGATATTACGTTTGCATGATGTGCTTATAATGACAAGGAGAAAGCACCATACACAAATATCAAGTGTCCAACATATTTAAATCATATATTTGATTATATATTCTTTAAAAGGTGATTTTTAAATGGAAGCATAATTTAAACCTTTTTCAAAGAAGTCTTAAAACCACTATGAATGGATTCTCTTTGGCATTAGCAATTTGACACACTAATCCAGGCTGAAGTTTCATTTACAGTGTCTAAGGAGAGTGCTTATATCCTTGCTTCAAATATTAGGGTGATTCTCTTCCAAAATTAGCCACCTAGCCCTGAAAATAAAGCTCAAAAGCAAACTCAAACACTGTGACTCAAATCTCTCAATAGTCTCCCCAAACAAGAAATCAGATGCTAGAACCCATCATATACTTTAACATTTGAGACCAAGAAAAAAAATCAATGAGAGATCTAATTGTTGTTTGTCTCCTGGTTACTTTACAAGAAATAAGTTAAACTAATGTCAGAAGATAAGATATCCGCATTTCGTTTTCCATGGGAAATTAAGTGCCATGTGCTAAAAGGAAGTCTGAAAATTATTGCACATGAATTCTTTCAAAGGCTATAAGCTCTCAAAATATTGAACAATCTATTAGACCACCAACAAATCTATGTTTTATGAAATACTAGATATTAGGAAAATAGGCAGGGTGGTAAACGTTTGTCTGGCACATTAGGCTGTACTCAGTGGTGAGTATAAAAGAAAACCAGCCATGGGCAGGCTAGTTTAAAGGGCATGCTTCCAGGTATTCTGATGCAATGATAAAGACTTGAAGGTAAGTAGGTACAGTGCTAACAGTTCTGCAAATGCTCATTTTGAGTCAGTCAGTCATACAACTGGGAGGTGAGTATTATTTTTAACAACAGAATTCTAGTGATCATGAGCTAGAGATGCTGGAACCAAGTATTTTTTTTCTCTTTTCCCACTCCTTACAAAATGTCAGTATCTTATCACCTTAGAATCATATCTTACTTCCAAAATAGTCACAAAACATACTTCATTATTATTTTATTGCAATGGATCCACATGATTATATTAGATTGTGATTGTATACATATGGCAGACTCAGATGACCACAATTATTGCATAGTCTTTTATATAGCTTAAGGAGTGCAAATAATCAGTCCTTGCCCACAGTAAATATAGTCTTTAGTTTTGCCCACTTCTCTGTATGTTTTCTTTCTATTCTACTTTAAATAGGATAAAATATATCTCAGCAATGAAATAAAAAACAGAATAATTGTTTTGCATTTTTACCCTGATCATAAGCAAAATTTCTGTTTGATGTCAATAAATACTTAGATAAACGAACCCTGCTGCAATCAGGAAATTGCTCAGCTCTCTTATCACATGCCACACATTCCCACCTATTCTTTCTTAAAACAGAGAAAGTTAATAATCAAGAGATGTTAAATGTATTAAATGTCTTCATAATCCCTTTCTTCTGTCTCTTAGGTAAATACTAATCTGAGAGTCTGTAATCTGCATGACTGGTGCAAATGGCAGAACACAATTTACTGATACTGTCTTCTCAGGCTATTAAGCTCTGCCCAACCTTTTGAGTATATTGGATTATAAGATCATGTTCTTGCCATTTCAAGAAATTGGTAATGTCACAGACCAACAGCTTGAGAAAATAACATTATTTTTAGAAGAGAAGTAAAAAGAAGAAATGGCATCAAATAAACTATCCAAGGCCTTATACTGGAAATGGTATATATGTGTCCCCATGACTCAACAGTTTGTCAATGTGAGAAAAGCAACACAAAGAATATCATTGAGATTTTTTTTTAAATTTTTTTATTGTTGGTTGTTCAAAACATTACATAGTTCTTGATATATCATATTTCACACTTTGATTCAAGTGGGTTATGAACTCCCATTTTTACCCCGTATACAAATTGCAGAATCACATCAGTTACACATCCATTGATTTACATATTGCCAAACTAGTGTCTGTTGTATTCTGCTGCCTTTCCTATCCTCTACTATCCCCCCTCCCCTCCCCTCCCCTCCCCACTTCTCTCTCTACCCCCTCTACTGTCATTCATTTCTCCCCCTTGTATTATTTTCCCCTTTCCCCTCACTTCCTCTTGTATGAAATTTTGTATAACCCTGAGGGTCTCCTTCCATTTCCATGCAATTTCCCTTCTCTCTCCCTTTCCCTCCCACCTCTCATCCCAGTTTAATGTTAATCTTCTTCTCATGCTCTTCGTCCCTACTCTGTTCTTAGTTACTCTCCTTATATCAAAGAAGACATTTGGCATTTGTTTTTTAGGGATTGGCTAGCTTCACTTAGCATAATCTGCTCTAATGCCATCCATTTCCCTGTAAATTCTATGATTTTGTCATTTTTTAATGCAGAGTAATACTCCATTGTGTATAAATGCCACATTTTTTTTATCCATTCGTCTATTGAAGGGCATCTAGGTTGGTTCCACAGTCTTGCTATTGTGAACTGTGCTGCTATGAACATCGATGTAGCAGTGTCCCTGTAGCATGCTCTTTTTAGGTCTTTAGGGAATAGACCAAGAAGGGGAATAGCTGGGTCAAATGGTGGCTCCATTCCCAGCTTTCCAAGAAATCTCCATACTGCTTTCCAAATTGGCTGCACCAATCTGCAGTCCCACCAGCAATGTACAAGTGTACCCTTTTCCCCACATCCTCGCCAGCACTTGTTGTTGTTTGACTTCATAATGGCTGCCAATCTTACTGGAGTGAGATGGTATCTTAGGGTGGTTTTGATTTGCATTTCTCTGACAGCTAGAGATGGTGAGCATTTTTTCATGTACTTGTTGATTGACTGTATGTCCTCCTCTGAGAAGTGTCTGTTCAGGTCCTTGGCCCATTTGTTGATTGGGTTGTTTGTTCTCTTATTGTCTAATTTTTTGAGTTCTTTGTATACTCTGGATATTAGGGCTCTATCTGAAGTGTGAGGAGTAAAGATTTGTTCCCAGGGTGTAGGCTCCCTATTTACCTCTCTTATTGTTTCTTTTGCTGAGAAAAAACTTTTTAGTTTGAGTAAGTCCCTAAGTCCCATTTGTTGATTCTAGTTATTAACTATGGGTGTCCTATTGAGGAATTTGGAGCCCGACCCCACAGTATGTAGATCGTAGCCAACTTTTTCTTCTATCAGATGCCATGTCTCTGATTTGATATCAAGCTCCTTGATCCATTTTGAATTAACTTTGTGCATGGTGAGAGAAAGGGATTCATAATTATTGAACTGTTTAGTTCTCCTTTTAAGGATCCCTGCTATTTAAGTTAATAACCATAATAAAATTCAGTGGTTCTCATAAATGAATGATTTCCCCTGGTAGGTTTCCCTTGCCTTGTTCACAATGAAAATCTACATTGGGAGAATTTAGAAAATGAAAAGCATGAAAGGAGAAGTCTGGGCCTTTCATTAAAGAATATTTAATTAAAACCACAAAGGAGTGCATTACACATTTATGGATACAGACAAGTGGAAAATTCTGGAGAATGGTCTTTGTTGTCAGTACCCTTTCAGAAGGAGAAATTCATGAGCAAAATCTTTGTAACCTGGTGACTCTTTCCGCTGTGACTAGGAGGGAGAGAGTAAAGCAGCCTCCAAATAAGTGTCAGTTGTCCCAGCACCTGGAACTCTACTGGCTTAACCAGATCTTAAATGCAAACCATAAATCTCAGTACTGAGCCTGAAAGGGGTGTTCAATGTATGATTCTTCAAAGTAAGTCCTCTTAGGAAGTGTGCCTTGCTACCAGTTTGTTCTGACGTCTTCCTCTGTACCCCTTTCCTGCCTCAGTAAGAAGAGGCTCACCTCAGCTCAGGGTCACAACAAGGTTGCACTAACCCCAAGGCACTGATGGTCCCTGCTTGGTTCCTATCAGAATATAGGCTCCATGTGACACAAACATGGACTTCAAGATTTAGGTGGCTCTTGAGGATTGATCACTACTCCATATTTTGGAACTTTATGTGAGTATATTCTTCATAAGTTTGTTTTCATCAATTTTCAGTTTCATTTGGTATTATATTTCCTATTTTCCAAATATAGCCTCAAGTAAGCCTAAGAAGAGTCTATAGAATATTTTAAAATAGCACTACCTTCAAAAGCAGTATATGATTTCAAAGCAGGTCTTATCCACAGTCCATTATAGAGAATGCTGAAGTGGGCAGAATATTCCATGCTTGTATAAATAATTATATATAAATGGATTCTATGGTCATGTATAACTAAAAGGAACCAATGAAAATAAAATAAAGCACAAAAAAATGGATGAACATGAAAACATTCATAATTTCTCTCAAGGACATGTTATAACGCATTCTTCATGCTTGCATACGAAGGTTTTAGAAACATGACAAAAGCAATTGATTATCTAAAGTTAGTTTTCTTGCAGAAAAGACTCCTGATTCTCCTCAAAGGAAAACTGGCCAATAACTAAATTGTTTTATAAAGGCCATAAAGTCTTTGGTCTGAATTCACCCACAATGGATCCTAAGAAGCAGCACAGAAAACATTTCCCGAAAGATGTACATAATCCTATTGGGGAGTGGGGAGGAGGGACAGGTAACCTATTTTATAGAACTTTAAAATTAAACATTTTATTTTGAGAAAATTGTAGGTTCACATGCAGTTGATTAAAAAAAAAAGAATTCAGAGGGACTCTACCTCTGCATATCACTTATCCAGTTTCCCAATTTGGAGGGACTTTAAACCTTGGTGTAGTCTGTATACTAGGAGCTATCAATGGAGTTGTAAGGAGGCAAACCAGGCTCCAGAAGACCTCTCCATTTTCACTGTACTAAATATGAACAGAGATTATATTCATTAAATCATAACTAATGGTTCCAGGTGCAACACTATTAATAAGTAGTTTGGCCACAGTGCATTCTACTGAAAAAGAAAAAACATGAGAAATAAACTCACCAGAATAGCAGATTCAAGACAGCAGTCCCTAGGAACTTATATTTCTTTTTAAGATTTGAATCAAATGATTTGGGGGGCTTTGGTGATATCAATTAAAATGACTTGGCTATAAATGTTGCATTACCTGCTGCTGGGAGGATTCCCTGTGAAAATATTTTATGATTGAAGATCATCAGGCAGGGAATTTATTAGGGGAACCCTTGGCATCAACACTTGTATAGTGAAGGAAAGGATGGAGGGAAGGAAAAGAGGCAGTGTTGGACAATGAAGGAAACGTAGCTGTGTATGGTTTCAGCAGAGGCCTCAGCCAACACCAAAACACCCTCACAGTTGCTTTACATTGTGATCAGGATGATAGACCTTTACACTGTTGCATTGACCAGTTATTGAGTGTAAACTACTCACTGTAAGGGGATGTGATCCTGGTCTGGGAACCTCTTCCCAGCCAAAGGCATTTATAAAAAGAACCAAGAGTTTCTCATTTACAGAAAGAGCTGAGTTTTTCAGTCTGTTGCACTTTTAGAAACTGTAATGATAAATACCTCCATTCCAGACAACACATAACAGCATCCACCCTAGCATATGCCTTGAGCTGCTCAGATCGATTACTTCCTGTATGTTCTTACTTGGAGCCACCAGACTTAAGTTATGGTAGATTTCTACTGTGTCAGACCTACAGAAGATTAGTGGTATGAATAAAGCCTATGCCACAAAATTATAGCCCATTAGGGTTATAATTAATGTAATTAATATTCATTATCTCCATCTTCTCCTCTGTGGGTTCCCCTCATAGTCCCCTCCTTTCTTCCATGGCTATTACCTCTATGTCTTTTCTGCAAATACTGGAGTGGCCAATGACATAGGCTGTCTGACATCAGTTAGCTAAGTTGTTTTATCTACTTGGTTGTTTAGTGCCTTCTCCATAGTGGTATGCTCTGGTATTATCAGTATGTGACACAAAAATGTACACATTTTGTTTCCACTTCCCTAGATCTACATACATACCTCCAGCAGGGACTCTATCACCTATGTTCCATTCTTTCTCTAAGCCGGTAAGCATCCAACCAAGCCACTTACTACTGCTTATAAATATCTGTATATTCTAAGGTTGGGCCACTTCTCTTTCCTCCTAAGGTGGATGAACACACTTAGAGTGAGTTTTGCTTCACCATTGCCTCTTTGAAGGCTACTTCTTTCTCAAAAGCAACAGTAACATTTACAAGGTTAACTTTTTGCCTAACAAATATATTGAGCCACATTTTTAATGAACCAAGTTCAGCTATTTTCCTTCTCCAAATCTCCATGTAACCACAATTAAAAGCAGTATGAAAGGCTACAGTGCAAATGTGAATGACATGGCGGATAGAGGTGGGGCGGAGTAAAGTTAAAAGGGGAGCACCAGAGGGGGATCTGGGTCATCTGTATAAGATCTAGCTTCACTTTTGTCCTCTGCCATTACTCAAGTCTGATGCCAGATGTTTGACCTCCATATTACAATGGATTCTCGATGCACCTCCTCATCTTAATCACACATCTAGCTATGGGGAAAGCTGTGCCCAAGTGGGTTTTTGATAACCCTGGTGAGGCCTGCCATCTCTACTAGTTTTCAGTTGCCAAAAAGGGAAACCTTTTCAAAAAGCACACAGTTCTCTGTAGATCTTTGCTTCATTTGTGTTTCTCCTGCTGAGACTAAGCACACTCCACCTGGCATGCCCCCTCCACAGACACCTCAAACACAGGCACAGGCCCATGAGGCAGAACTGCCTGTGCTGCAGCTTGGCCCTGCTGCCAATGTCTCCTGCCCTGAGCCCATTCATTATTTGCCACTTTTCATGTCATACTTCACAGGAGCAGAGCAGTTTATGTGTCTTTTGTAACCCCTCAAAGGTTATTATAAAGATTGAAATGTTTAAATATGAATAAAGTCTTTTTTGTGAGCTGTAAATCAGTGTATGGACATATATATATAATTTAGTGATCTATGTTAACTCAAAATTAGCATCGTAACTTATTAGTATATATCTTTCTGACTTCAAAGTGGCATGTGAAATTTTACTCTTCATTATAATTGTGAGTAATAATAGTGCTAGATGGCCACATATGCTTCACCCAACACATCCTCTACATGGCTCAGAGTCTAGAGCTTAGTAGTTACTCATTAAATACTTGCTAATGCATTAATGAATTGTGCACTTATCAAAATCAATAATAATAATAATAAATCCACACGTATAATTAAGTTTACCGCCTGTAGAATCTATATGAGCCAATGTGACAATATACTTACTAATCATTGTATTGATCAAGAGAGACTTGGTATTATGGAGATATAACATTTGGGAGCTGGAAACATGGAAATAAGGGCTGTGATATGGACAGTAACATGTTTGAACTTAGGTCCAATTATATAGCACAACTGTGTCAGAATCCAAACCTCTTAAGACAGCATTCCTTCCATTGCACTATTCCTATGCCACAACTTCATTACGCTCTTTCTCTACAAAAGTAAAACATTTTCTGGCACAACACAACATCTTAAAGAAATTTCCCAAAAAAAAAGTCAATTTAAGACTTACTAATGTAAGTTTCACTTCTGGAATATGATGCAAGGAAGACTCTCAACATGGATATTGGCATAAAGGAGGTAAGAAAAAAAGTTTTAAGAATTGCCATCACTTTCATGTGTTACATATTTCCTGTGTTACTTATTATTTATAATTTCAGATATCATTCTGAATTTCAAAGCAGTATCCAGAAAAACAAAGAAACTTATTAATTTGTCTTTCTTTCCAATTTCATTTGTTTTTTTTTAATTTTTGGTCTAAAAACATGTATTCAATTACTTTATATGGAATATAACTTATGTTTTTTTCAGTTTCCAAAGAATGATTAACAAAACACATATATCTAATGTCTGATTTGAACTTAACAGAAAAAAAAATCATCACAATCATTTTTATATTTTACCAAAAAAACTTTTCAAAAAGTTTTTTTGAAAAAACTTTTTTTTGCAAGATGAAAAAAATCAAAATTTTTTTTGCAAGATGAAAAAAATCAAAATTTCATATTTAAATATGAGATTTCTAAAAAATATACTCTTGGTGATTATTTAGACACACCAATTGGCAATATCAGCAAACATATTCATAATTCCTTAACACAATAGCAATGAAAGGAAAGTGAACAACCAGAAAACTTGAAATGTACAAATTTCAGGTTGTCAAAACACCACAAAATTTATAATCAAGATATTTTTTATAACTTTTGAAATTCAAAAAAAGGCAAGACATAGGGTTGGGGACATCGCTCAGTTGGTAGAGTACTTGCCGCTCATGCACAAGGCTCTGGGTTTGATACCCAACACCACCAAAAATAAAAAAATTTTTAAAAAGGCAAATTATTTACAGTGATCAAAAAGATGATTTGCTGAAGTTCCTTTACCAAAAGGAGAAGTGAAAAAAAAACTAAGTTAAAGAAAGACCTGTAAATAATAATGAGGCAGGAGAACTTTCAGAGATGATCTCAAAACATAAATTTTTGGCTTGTAAAATCATAAATAATGTTATATTTGGGGATAGACAAATGATAGCTATCAATATAATTCTTTAAATAATCACATTACAGAGCTTCCCCAAAATGTATCAAATGTATCTTGGCTTATGTTCCAGAATCTTAGGGATAATTAACTTAATATGCTAAAGTACAAGTCTTAAGAAGCAATTGATTCTTTTCTATATTCACACTGGAGTTTTTATTTTTTATTTTTGATTCAGGAAGTAATGACATCTCCCTCTTTTCTATATGATATTGGCTTAATATTAAGGTAATATATTCGGCATTGAAATTATAGGCATGAATGCTATTGTCCTCTTTACAATTAGTTGTTTTTCTGTTTAAGAAATTAAAGAATAAATCTTTTCAAATGGAACCAGATCTAGAATAAAATGCTATTTCCTCATTCCATATTTTTCTGTTTAATAAATTAAAGAATAAATCTTTTCAAGTGGAACCAGGTCTATAATGAACAACACTAGTCTAGAAGCGTGATTAAAATGGATTTTGCTGCTACATGCTAACTGTCAGAAGAGCAAGTGAATATTTTGGTCAAAGTATCCTTTAATTTGTACTCATAGAAATGTGACATTCTTACTTTTAATAAATTGCTTTTGTAAAGTAAAGAGACCTCCTCATTTACTCAATGAAGTTAGAAAAAGATAGTTTGTGATCTTGATGTTCTACTCAGGCATTCTGAGAGGAAAAATGACAGAATTCCCAGCTACTTTAAAAAAAATCACCATCCTTTATGTCTCCACAACCAATAACTAAGTGCCAATCAAAACTGTCAGCAGGACAACAAAGCCACACAATTACACAGGAGGATATACTTTCAAATGTCATTCTAAATTTATGAAATTGTATAGTTTTACAGTCCTCTTATGAAAATGTCAAAAAGTGCCAACCATAACCTTTCCTCTGAGTGGTGCATATAACAAATTCTCATTCTTACTTCATTCACCTTTTATTCTTACAACAATGGATAAAAGTCTTGGAGTCTAATTTTTGCCTTTTCATTTTTTGAGAAAAAGATGTGTATTTCATTTCTATCCAAATTCTCTTACACCCAGAAAAAGGGGAAATATGGTAAGTTCAATTGTTAGTATTATTTAATTACAAAAACAATTCTTATAATGAAATATTCAAATAATACAGAAAAAAATTACCATCTACCCCCAAGCTCAGGCTCCCTAACTCCTATCCTCAAGAGTCATTTGGATGTACTGATTAAAATAGAAATTTTTCATTAATCATTTTTGGCTGATTCTTTCTGACACAGGCTATGAACTGATATAAGACATTCTTGAATGTTTTATATACAAACATATATATTAATGTATATATTACTTAGCCTATATGTGTATTACTTTTAAAAGTATTAAATTAAAAAAAAGTCCAGTTCTGCAATGCTTTCTTATTTTAAAATTCATACATTATTTTATTAGTATAGACAATTTTTCCTTATTCTTTTAAATATTTACATAATATTCTAATGGATGTTATTATCATAATTTATTTCAAAAGTATTTCTTGGATTACTTACCATCATGAAGTTATAAATAATATTTCATATTTTGTTAGTATTTTGATCATACTTTTCATGCCTCTGTAAATGTTTGTGTAGTATAAATTCTTGCTGAGAAATTTCTGTGTCTAAGCATTTACTTGTTTATAATTTAACTTTTTATATTAGCTAAATATATATTTTTAATAAAGTCCATATATTACACTTAAGAGTTTAAAATTAATGAAAAATTGACCACGAGATAAATGATAATTTTATAAAAACAAGACACAGCCTAAAGAGAAAATACTTTAGGAAAAATAGTTTGATGGCCTATAATGTAATTGAATTTTCAAGGAGTATAACAATAGCAATCACTTGTTTGTAAAATTTTAAATAAAAATAAAACTAGAAATTGAATGACATCAGAATACTAACTTAGTAGTAAAACATTAATGGATGTAATTATTTCTTAAATTTACAACATTATAAAGGCAATCAAAACTACTTGATGCCAAATGAGATAAACTACATGTCATCTGTGGGACAGCAATTTACCAAACATTTGAATGATTTACCTTGAAAGCCATTACATTTGCAATATTCCCTGAAAATGTGAGCTGTGTAACAAAATGGATATCTATATTTCCTAATTCCTATTTTTGTTGGTATGGAACAAACATTTGATTCCACAAAACATACTAGTTTTCCTTCCTTCCTTTACTGAGTATTGCAGAGAATTGGGATTGGCTTCAGATGTTTAAAAATCCATCCTCCACAATTAGTTATTTTTCTGTTTATTTTAAGAAATTAAAGAATAAATCTTTTCAAATGGAACCAGATCTAGAATAAACAACACTAGTCACTTTGTCTGAAACTTTTATAACCAGGGTTCACATTTATTAGCTCTTTAATTTATATTAAGCAACTTAACAAATGGGAAACCCTAAAACTAGGAAATTTTGGACCTCATGTATAAACAAGAAGTGCAGCTTGTTGAAATATTCTGAAAAAATGAAAGAAATATACTTAATACATAATCTTCTGGAAGTTATTTTGAAGATTGTATCCTTTTTAAAAGTGTTCTAAAATATATTCCTAGAGACATTCTACCAAATGTCTTTGACAATGTAGGGTTCATTTCAAAATACTCTTCCAACAACCAAGTATTAAAGGGAGTGTATGTTGTTTTATATGTATTTTATTATCACAGGAACTTAATGAAGGAAGAACCTTTTAGATCTCTCTCTCTCTCTCTCTCTCTCTCTCTCTCTCTCTCTCTCTGTCAGACACACACAGAGAACAAGCTTGTAACTACATTTATCCTAAAGATCATGATCAGTTTAGACTATCAGAATCTGCCTGATTCCAAATAAAATTGCAGCAATAATACATAAACCATCATTCATAAAAAAGATTACTATCTCTTTAATAACACAACACATAAAACATCCTTTTCCAGAACTTCCATTAACAATGCCTGAATGATTTAGTGCCCTTCCTTTTTATTCTGACACATCAATGCTTTCAAGAATTCACTCATCACTTCACCAAGATTAAATTTAATGTACACACTACATGGATCATTGTATATTAGGAACAATACATTGATCAAAACTTGGATCTGATTCTCTGACAGGTTCTATACTGTAAACAGAGAAATATGATCCTTCATTTCTTGGAAAAGTCAAATTATCTGGGGATTAATGACCAACAAAGAAAATGTCAGATAGCAACAACCATAATACAAAACAAATGAATGGAAAGGCAACAGAGGCTATATATATATATACATACATATATATATATATATATATATATATATATATATATAGAGAGAGAGAGAGAGAGAGAGAGAGAGAGAAGAGGAATCACTGCTTCATCAAAGAAAATTATCTAGAACCAACTCTTAAAGATGAATGAGATTCAGGCTTGCAGAGGGGAAAAACAGAAAAAAAAAATATTTGAGGTATGAGTAATTGTGTGAGTCAAAGGAAGGGAGACTATGCAAAGTACATAAGGTACATTTTAGGTACTCAATTTAGGAAAAGCAAACAGATCAATCTGGCTAAAGCAGACTGTAAGGAAAAAATTGTGAGATATATTCGTGGAAAAATAGTTGGGAGTCTAGGTCACTCTAAGCTGTAGGGCCATTGTATCCCATAAAGACTCCAAACACAAGTCTAAGGATAAAGTATTTTTGTTTTATAATAATTGATGAATTCTTGAAAAATCTCTCATTTGAGATTGTAAAGCAAGGAGATGCTTTATAAAAATTAATGTAGGTGTGAGGCATATTATGATTTGTGACATGGATGGTAACACTAATATCTAACATTTACCCAGCACTTATTTTGTAATAGATTGTGTGCTAGGAGACCAACATGGACTGTTTCATCTTTAAATATTCTTAAATGCTGATAGTGTAATTGTCCCCTTGTACAGAGAAGAAGATAAACACTAAAAAGAAACAAAATTTTCCCTAAGATCTCCAAGACAGCTCATGTCTGAGCCAGAACTTAAATTCAGACATTAAGTCTTTGAGCCAGAGTTCTAGGGGCAAAGAAGGAGGCTAATGAGTTATATAAACTGGTCTTTTCTAAGGTGGGTAGAGTCTTGCCTAGCATGTATGAGACACTGGGTTTGATTCTTAGCACTGAATAGAAGTAAATAAATAAAGGTCCATTGACAACAAAAAATTATTTAGAGAAAATCTTTTTAAAAAACTGGTCTTTTCGGATAAATTGCTCTAGTGTGTGAATATAGTGGAAATAAAAAGGAATGAAAGTATTGAAGACAATGAGGAGGAAGTCGGTTAATACAAGCCATGCTGTGACAATGCCACACATTTAAGGAATGCATATTGGAGTGAAGATGTACTAACATCGCATGCATTTTCTTCCCCAGAACTTGCTTCCTTCTTTTCCTGAATTATATGGTCATGTTAACAATAGCCAGTTATCTTAGACTGGTTTGAAAGAAAATTAAAAATGAAAACAATTTGTAAACATCTCAGAAAAGAATCATTTTGTCAGATTGCTCTTCTGGTGAGGATTTGGCTTTGTGTGAATAACTTTCCCGCAACAAGTGTTCAGCAGAAATGACAAAAACAGCTTTGCAAATAGCTCCCTTAAGAAAAATTTAGCATTGTCCTTACCTCTGTTTCTCAAAGCATCTTTCCATCAGCAACATGAAAATTTCTTGCAGTTTCTTCCTAGATTCCTATGGAAAATTGACAATAACAATGAACTCATTGTCTGATTTTTTCAGATCTCACTTGTACACACATCAACGAGCTTCACACAAATAAGACCTACTTAGAAATATGGATATCTAATCTTAGAGTATTTCTGTGTTTGAAAAACATTCAAACTAACTGTCAAACTTTTCTAAATTGAAATCCCTACTAAAGCATATAGAGTATTTTGATGAATATCTATTGTTGAATGAGCAATGTAATGTTACCCTGGATGTAAATTTCAATTCTTCTCCATGCATCATTTACAATGAATTTTTATAAGCTTCATTTTCAATAATCTGATAAATGCAATTTTGACTAACAGCACTTAAGTAGAAATGTTAGTCAAAAGCCTGCCACTCTGCCTATGACCCATAATGGCTCTACATTTCATTGTAAAGTCACAGCCCTCACAAGGATTTTTTGTGACATGCTCTTAGCCCTCTATGCTCTTAGCCCTTGCTGCTCACTCACTCCTGATCACCCTGCTCCAACCTCATAAGCCTCTATTGCTACTCCTCAGACTCGGTATCCTCCTATGTTCAGACATAACACTGTCTAGTATCACTTTCAAAACTTCCACATTAATTCTCTCTTCTTCGAACCTTCTCTGGAAGACCTTAAGGCTAACTCTGACCATCATGTTGAAGAATGATCCCTTACTCACCAACCATTCCTAATACGTCCCCCTCTTGATTCATTGATTCTTTGCCAATTATCATTTTATAACACACTACAAAACTATGTCTTTTAAAAGTTTTAAAACTACTAAAACTTAAGCCCCCAACAAGGATAAATATTTGTTCTGTTCATGTTGAATTCCAACATCTAAGTCAATGCCTAAGTAGTAGATACTGGATTAGTATCAGTTGACTGAATTGAATGAAAAAAAGCATTTTCACATTATACAACTCTTTCAGTCAGTTATTTCACTGCTGTGACTAAAGGATCTGACTAACATAATTTTAAAGTAAGAAAAGTTTATTTGAATACTCACAGTTTCAGAGTATTCTGAAAGGCTGGCTCCATCTCGGGCCTCCAGGTGAGGCAGGACATCACGGTGGAAGAGTGTGTTAGTGGGAAACAGATCACATGTTGAGCAGGAGGCAGAGAGAGAGAGTCTACTGACCAGATACAAATAGATACCCAAAGCCATACCCTAATTCCTACCTCCTCCCACCACACCCTGTCATTTTAGTTACCACTCAGTTAATTCCTATCAGAGGATTAAATCACTGATTAGGATAAGACTCGTACAACCCTATTTGTTCTCTTCTGAACCTTCTTGCCCTATCTCACCTGTGAGCTTTGGGGGGACACCTCATAACAGCAATCAAATTTGTCTCTAAATAACTATAACCATTTTGGAGTTGAAATATAAAGAGTCAATAACCAATCTTTGGCCAATCTTTCACCAAAGAAACAAAATAACTATGCCAAGAATTATTTTTGCTAAGTGTCTGGAGCAATTTTTAAGTGTATACTGTGTTTTTGTTATTGTTTTTGTTGTTGAAGTCTGATGAGTGTTGCTTTATAAAATATAAAAGACAATGAAGTAATCATGTTTTAAGTCATTTACCATCCTATTATCCTTGTTAAAAGTAGATGTCAAAGAATGTGTCTATGAATCAGACAGAACAAATTTAATTATCTGAACCTACTGTCTCATCTTTGCACACAGCCCCTCAATGTCTTGACACTGATAAATTCTCAATAAATATTTGTTGATACAAAAATGCATTTCAAAACAAGGCCGTTTTTTCTCACATCCATATTAACTGCCAAGGATTTTAGCTGCATGTTAGGAAAATCTCTGGTGATTTCATGTCCACTTCTCCTCAATGAGGAATTTTGACTGAATGTCTTCAGAGCTCCTTTTCTACCAATATTGTATATTTTCAAATTCCTTCTAGCTTTTTGAATTCTTTAGACAAGAGAATGCTAGCTAGGAAAAAGATTAATGTGTTGAGTTTTTCCTTCCCAAATTGTTATGCTTCAGTTATCCTCCTCTTTATTCTGTGGCTTAAGATGTTGCCCACACTTCAGTTTAAACAACAAACACCACCTTGAAAGAAAGCCATCATCTTCTTCTCTTTGTTTTAATATTATGGCCCCAAAGAAACATTCCTATACAGTGAGTTGATATTAAATGTATGGATGGATATAATCAATAGCAACAAAACTATAAACTCCATTATTTTGGAGTGTATGGACAGTGTACAATACTGTGTTAAGTCTAAGGAAAGAAGTGTGCACCAAAGATGGAGTGAGAGACCTTAAATTGGATCTTGTGCTTTTGGGAATGTGATGGAAAATTTCTAGAACTACAGAAAGTTAAAGAACATTTAATCAAAACATATTTCTTTAACTTTCTATAGACTCTGCTGTTGTCTTAAGTGCACACACTTGATTCAAGGCTTTTTCTTCATATTTCTTTGTGCCAAAGAAGTTACCATGATGCAATAAAAATTCAGGTTATTTTATTGCTGAGTTCTTTCATGGAGTTGACTAAGACCTGTGATTTATTGAAGGTCTCCACTACAACTACCAAGTCATGAATACCTACCCATGTTCAGATGATCAGTTTTTCCACCACAGAAATTGTTCAAGAAAAGATTAAGTAATAAATATGAGAAATAACTTAGGAACATTGAGCATATCTGTTGTTTTTACTCAGAGTTTAGTTGCTTTGTTTAGAGAATTATCATAGAGACAATGTCAAAAGACAGGGGGCTAGGTATCTGAGTTTTAAAAACTATGACTATTTGACCTTCTCAGGTCAATGAAATAATCTCATGAATTAAAAGTAAAGTTTTTTTTTTACTTTTTTCAATAAGTGTTAATGGTACTAATACTATATGGTTTCTATATTAAAAGAAGTACTAAACCATCATTAAAAATTAAAAGTAAAACTAAGGCTAGGTGGTAAATATTTACCTCCTTAATATAAATGTTCTTTCTGTGTTTTAATAATGTGAACTCACTAAATATGTTTTTGAACATAACAAAAGTGATGAATAGTTAATTTAATTTTTAAATCTTCCCACAACTTATCTGCTCTGAATCTCCAAATGCACATGATTATCACAGCTGTTAATGCTACTGTTCAGGCATTCTTCTTTTAGAGAGATGGACAAAAATGAGGGAAGAAAGCGAAGGAATGAAGGAAGGCAGACAGATAGGTGAAAGAAAATTGAAATATTGTTGTGACATAGAAAAACTAAATTTGAATTTGCTTTTAAGGAATATGATGGAAATGTTGAACCAGAATGGCCAGTCACACTTGTAGGTGTTCCATATGAAAATGTTCTTAAAAATGAAAAGGTTACAACAGATAGCCAGATCTTATGTGTTAATCAAAACATTATATTTGTGGTACCTCATTTTAACTTTCATTTCTCTGTAAAGATTATTCACAGTGCATTCTTTTCTAAACAAGAGGTCTGTCAAGTGGAAGAAGTTACTGAGTTTACTAAGATGTCTATTTGGTTTTTTTTTTTCTTTTTTTATTATTAGTTGTTCAAAACATTATAAAGCTCTTGACATATCATATTTCATACATTTGATTTGAGCAGATTATGAACTCCCATTTTTACCCTGTATACATATTGCAGATTCACATCGGTTACACATCCATTTTTTACATACTGCCATACTAGTGTCTGTAGTATTCTGCTAGCTTTCCTATCCTCTACTATCCCTCCTCCCCTCCCATCTTCTCTCTCTACCCCATCTACTGTAATTCATTTCTCTCTCGTTTTTTTCCCCTTTCCCCTCACTTCCTCTTATATGTAATTTTGTATAACAATGAGTGTCTCCTTCCTTTACCATGCAATTTCCCATCTCTCTCTCTCTTTCCCTCCCCCCTCTCGTCCCTGTTTAATGGTGATCTTCTTCTCATGTTGTTCCTCCCATTTCTGTTCTTAGTTGCTCTCCTTATATCAAAGATGACATTTGGCATTTGTTTTTTAGGGATTGGCTAGCTTCATTTAGCATAATCTGCTCTAGTGCCATCCATTTCCCTGCAAATTCCATGATTTTGTCATTTTTTAGTGCAGAGTACTACTCCATTGTGTATAAATGCCATATTTTTTTATCCATTCATCTATTGAAGGGCATCTAGGTTGGTTCCACAGTCTAGCTATTGTGAATTGTGCTGCTATGAACATCGATGTAGCAGTATCCCTATAGTATGCTCTTTTAAGGTCTTTAGGGAATAGTCCAAGAAGGGGAATAGCTGGGTCAAATGGTTGTTCCATTCCCAGCTTTCCAAGGAATCTCCATACTGCTTTCCAAATTGGCCACACCAATTTGCAGTCCCACCAGCAATGTACAAGTGTACCCTTTTCCCCACATCCTCGCCAGCACTTGTTAATGTTTGACATCATAATGGCTGCCAATCTTACTGCAGTGAGATGGTATCTTACGGTGGTTATGATTTGCATTTCTCTGACTGCTAGAGATGGTGAGCATTTTTTCATGTACTTGTTGATTGATTGTACTTCCTCCTCTGAGAAGTGTCTGTTCAGGTCCTTGGCCCATTTGTTGATTGGGTTATTTGTTATCTTATTGTTTAATTTTTTGAGTTATTTGTATACTCTGGATATTAGGGCTCTATCTGAAGTGTGAGGAGTAAAAATTTGTTCCCAGGATGTAGGTTCCCTATTTACCTCTCTTATTGTTTCTATTGCTGAGAAAAAACTTTTTTTAGTTTAAGTAAGTCCCATTTGTTGATTCTAGTTATTAACTTTTGTGCTATGGGTGTCCTATTAAGGAATTTGGAGCCCAACCCCACAATATGTAGATCGGAGCCAGCTTTTTCTTCTATCAGACGCAGAGTCTCTGATTTGATACCATTTTGAGTTAACTTTTGTGCATGGCAAGAGAAGGGGATTCAGTTTCATTTTGTTGCATATGGATTTCCAGTTTTCCCAGCACCATTTGTTGAAGATGCTATCCTTCCTCCATTGCATGCTTTTAGCCCCTTTATCAAATATAAGATAGTTGTAACTTTGTGGATTAGTCTCTGTGTCCTCTATTGTGTACTATTGGTCCACCTGCCTGTTTTGGTACCAGTACCATGCTGTTTTTGTTACTATTGCTCTGTAGTATAGTTTGAAATCTGGTATCGCTATGCCGCCTGATTCACACTTCCTGTTATTCCTAGATTTTCTAATGTTTTGAACATAAAGGGATGCTGCACTTTGTGGAATGCTTTTTCTGCGTCTATGGAGATGATCACAGGGTTCTTATCTTTAAGTCTATTGATGTGGTGAATAACATTTATTGATTTCCGTATATTTTACCATCCTTGCATCCCAGGGATGAATCCTACTTGATCATGGTGCACAATTTTTTTGATGTGTTTTTGTATCCGATTCACCAGAATTTTATTGAGAATTTTTGCATCTAGGTTAATTAGAGATATTGGTCTGTAGATTTCTTTCTTTGAGGTGTCTTTGTCTGGTTTCGGAATCAGGGTGATGTTGGCCTCATAGAATGAATTTGGAAGAGCTCCCTCTTTTTCTGTTTCCTGAAATAACTTGAAAAGTATTGCTATTAATTCTTCTTTAAAGGTTTTGTAAAACTCCACTGTATACCCATCCGGTCCTGGGCTTTTCTTGGTTGGTAGTCTTTTGATTGCTTCTTCTATTTCATCCATTGGTATTGGTCTGTTCAAATTGTGTGAATCCTCCTGACTCAGTCTGGGCAAATCATATGACTTAAGAAATTTATCGATGTCTTCACTATCTTCTATTTTACTGGAATATAGGTTTTCAAAATAATTTCTAATTGTCTTCTGTATTTCTGTAGCATCTGTTGTGATATTGCCTTTTTCATCCCGTATGTTAGTAATTTGAGTTCTCTCTCTTCTTCTCTTTGTTAGCATGGCTAAGGTTCTGTTGATCTTATTTATTTTTTCGAAGAACCAACTTTTAGTTTTGTCAATTTTTTCAATAGTTTCTTTTGTTTCAATTTCATTGATTTCCGCTCTGATTTTAATTATTTCTTGCCTTCTGCTACATTTGCTGTTGTTTTGCTCTTCCTTTTCTAGGGCTTTGAGATGAAGTATGAGCTCATTTATTTGTTGGTTTTTTCTTTTTTTGAGGAATAACCTCCAGGCAATGAATTTCCCTCTTAAAACTGCTTTCATTGTGTCCCATAGATTCCGATATGTTGTGTCTGTATTTTCATTTATCTCTAAGAATTTTTTGATTTCCTCCTTTATGTCTTCTGTAACCCATTGATCATTCAGTAACATATTGTTCATTTTCCATGTGATGTAGGATTTTTCCTTCCTTCTTTTATCATTGATTTCCAGTTTCATTCCATTATGATCAGATAAAATGCATGGTATTATCTCCACCCCTGTATATTTACTGAGGGTTGCCCTATGGCATAATATATGGTCTATTTTTGAGGAGGATCCATGTGCTGCTGAGAAAAAAGTATATCCACTTGATGATGGTTGATATATTCTATATATGTCAGTTAAGTCTAGGTTGTTGATTGTGATATTGAGTTCTATAGTTTCTTTATTCAGCTTTTGTTTGGAGGATCTGTCCAATTGTGAGAGAGGTGTGTTGAAGTCACCCATAATTATTGTGTTGTGGTCTATTTGATTCTTGAACTTGAGGAGAATTTGTTTTATGAACGTCGCAGCACCATTATTTGGTGCATAAATATTGATAATTGTTATGTCTTGTTGGTGAATGGTTCCTTTTAACAGTATATAATGTCCTTCCTTATCCCTTTTGATTAATTTAGTCTTGAAGTCAATTTTATTCGATATGAGGATGGCCACCCCTGCTTGCTTACGAGGACCGTGTGCGTGGTATATTTTTTCCCAACCTTTCACCTTCAGCCTGTGTATGTCTTTTCCAATCAGATGTGTCTCCTGGAGGCAGCATATTGTTGGATTTGTTTTTTTAATCCATGTTACCAGCCTATGTCGCTTTATTGGAGAGTTTAAGCCATTAACGTTTAGAGTTACTATTGATATATGGTTTGTACTTCCAGCCATGTTTGATTATTTATCTTCTTTTTTTTTTTTTTTTAATTTAGTTTGTTTCTCCATGATTAGCTTTCCCTCCACCCTCTGTCTTTACTGAGGTACTTCCCACTGTTGGTTTTGGTTATTGTTTTTCATTTCTTCCTCGTGTAGTGTTTTGCTCAAGATGCTTTGCAATGATGGTTTTCTGGCTGCAAATTCTTTTAACTTTTGTTTATCATGAAAGATTTTTATTTCATTGTCATACCTGAAGCTTAATTTTGCTGGATAAAAAAATTCTTGGTTGGCATCCATTGTCTTTCAGTGTTTGAAATATGTTGTTCCAGGATCTTCTCGCTTTCAGCGTCTATGATGAAAAATCTGTTGTTAACCTTATTGGTTTACCCCTGAATGTAATCTGCCTCCTTTCTCTTGTAGCTTTTAATATTTTCTCTTTGTTCTGTATATTGGATATCTTCATAACAGCAGGTCTGCTGCTCCCAGGAGCCCTCTTTTCTTGAATGACTGGGCACACTCTCCCTGTTTGCCATTCCCTCAGACCCTAAGTTTGTGGAGCTTGGGGCTGAGAACCCTCAGTGTATTTTGCTTGCCCTCTGGTAGCCACGCCCCCGGTAGCTGGTGCAAGAGACCTCAGTTGTCAGCACTAGTGGGAGCGGTAGTGACCCGCGCCACTCCTGATTCCCTCAGTCTGACTATCGCGCTCATGGGAGAGCTGGGAGGGGCCCTTGAGGTTTCCCCGCTGTGTGGAGAGGGAAGACTAGGGGGATACACACCTGCTGCCGCTGGTTTCAATGAAGTTATCTCCTCCCCCGCATTCTGGTGACGTCAGTTCTCTGCCATGGTGGTATCCCATACGAATGGCGACAGTTCGTTCCCTTTGCCGGGTGACGGATGCAACGGTTGGGTCCTGACTGGCTCTCCCAAGCCCCATCTCAATCCTGTGGCCACTGCCTTATGAAGGCTTGGTTGGTATTAACTTCTGCAGGTTCAGAAGGGCCAACCAGTTGTTTCAGTGGGATCTTTTAGCGCTGAGTCACAGCGGTTTGTCTGCGAGATGCAGGCGAACGGGAGCTTGAATTCAGCCGATCTGGGCTCAGTGTGTATTCTGAGAGGTGCAAACTGTTCGCCCCATTTCCACGTCAGTTCAGCATTGCCTAGTGATCCTGAACTATTAAACCATTACATTGCATACAAATAGACATCTTAATGCTGTTTGCTTAAGATGTCTATTTGTATGCAATGTAATTTACTTTGGAGCTAACTGATGGGAAAGATAGTGTGATTGTATAGTAGTGAGCTGGCTTTTGCTGGGGTAGGGGGAGACAGAGAGAATTCTAGCTCAATGATCTAATCAGGGGGAAAAGGGAACATTCCAAAAAGAAAAATCAGAAACAACTGGGTGGCAATAAATAAAGAATCATCTAAGTAAAATGGTTTAATAGTAAATAGTTCAAAATGCATTAAGGAAAAATATTAACACAGAGTAAATTTAGTTTATGTGCATGCTACTGGAATTAGAGGCACACAGGGACACAGTCACAAAAATTCAGGAGCTAAAGAAAAGTAACTTATCACTTGGGAAAATTTACCCATTTTTCTCAAAGATAAATGGAAATACCTCTTTTCTTGCACTTTTATTATTTTATTTTAGACATTATCAGTGATAGCTACTTAACTAAATTGAGCCAAAATTTGGTCAGTTGCTTTATTCTTTCCACTAATGAAAAAGCAGTTCTGGGTATGTCTCAAGGAAATTAAGTATTTGGCTTATTCGAAATATCTTGAGGCTACCTTGTAAACAAGTTGAAATAATACTCATGTGGTTGAAGAAATCTTTCATTTGATGCTATCAATATCTAATGAGACGCCTCTGTTCACATTTTTAAAATATTTAAGGCACAAGTATGATAGATGACTACTGGAAAAGAAAGTGTTTATGATTATATACCATGTCAGACACAACAAATTACTTTCACTCTTTAAAAAGAAGAACAATTAAAGAAATGGTTGTTGTTTTAACTATTCCATATATACCTTTAAGTGCTATTCCCTAACATTCCCTAAGACACATATGCCGCCTACCAAAGTCAAAAATAACTCCTCAAGAAATAGTCAGGGAAATTATTTTCCCCTCCCAATGTTTTCTAGTTTCCTGAGTGCTTGTTTTTTATTATTTTTCCAGAGATATGAAAATTTTTGCTGTATATGTGTAATAAGAATTGTAGTGCAAAAAAAAAGATAACATGAACATCAATGGGGTAGAATAAAGAGTTCAGAAATAAAAAAAGAAGAAGAAATAGAGTCATGGAAATTACTTTCCCCTCCCAATGTTTTCTAGTTTCCTAAGTCCTCTGTTTTTTATTATTATTTTTTTCCTTTTAAGAGCAACTATGGAGTGTGTGTGTGTGTGTGTGTTTCCTGTCTTCCTTAGGTTAATAAAATCAAATCCAACATTAAATTTGTGTTATTCACAGTACCACTAAGTTAAAACTCACATTTCTATCAGGTTACTGGGAACTTAATAGACCATCTCTAATAAAATAATAAAATATGATGATAGGTCTTTAATAGTTATTTGTTCATTATTTAGAGTGGCAGTCAAGGCTAGTCTCATAGTAAAGCATTATTGAATGTCACTATTAGTTTTTTGTTCTAATTTTCTATAAATTCATATTTAAAAAACCTCAATTACCTAATAAATCACTTGGAAATTGTTTATTGAAATGAGTAGTTTTCCACAAAACACTCTGGTTTTCCTTTTTAAATTGTCAATAGAAATCTGTTTTCCACCAAGGTTTAATGCACATCAATGAATAGTCCTGGAGATAATCCTTTGCCCTCTGGGCAAGTTTTTACAGCAGAGGGCAGTGCTATTTGAATTTAAATGATTCTATATTGAGGCCAACCATAATAAGCAAGTTCTGCTAGAAATTTATTTCGTTTTTATCATCTGAATATAATCCTAAGCACTTGATTTCTACTGTCTCCATGAGAATTTATAATGTCACATTTCAGTTTATCTTTAGAGGAGAAGCAACATTTCTGCTGTGGATGAAAAAGAGAATACAAGTAAATAACGTGATCTGTTTACCAAAAGTGCCTGATGATGGAAGAAAACACAATGCTCAGGCAATGGGAATTAGCTTCACAAATCATTTTTTCTTTAATTGTCTACATTATTGGATGCATTTCCAAATGCAGAATTAAGCTATTGTCCATTCTCAAAATAAAGTTTCCAAGTAAATGCCCAATTACTCACTCAAGAGCCTTCCTATATCATTTGAGTAAAGGTCTCTTAAGTACACTTGCCTAAAAGTCAGCAATGATGATCTCTGATACAAGAAGGAAAAAATGAAATACTCAGAAAATTCAAAGCACTCTCCTGGTTATTTCCTCAATTCCAAACAAAACAACATCTTTACTCTACAATTAATTCCACATCTATTCCAATAGATTTTATTTCACCAGTAGGATTACATAAAGACTATGTCTACTTGCAAGCAGAATTTACTTATGCTAAACAACAAGCAACCCACCATCACAGTTAACTGAATCAGGGACAAAGAAATTATCTACTCTAAGATAGTCTGGTCAGGATTTAAGTGATCATCCCAGTATTGAGTTGCTAATTATTTTATGCACATGAACTATTTTTCTCTTGCTTGATAAATTTTTATTGGAGAAGAAAGCTGGTAGTTAGTGCACATAATTTCAGTAATAAAACTGTGGCCAGGCCCTCACTCAACTGATTTTACATGTATACACTTTTTACTGTGTCCTATTTGTGTATTTTATATGTATACATACACAATAGGGCACAGTAAAAAATGTTTTCAAGTAAAAGTCATCTACCTAAAAGAATTGCAATGATGTAACTTGTGTGATATGCAAATTATAATGCACTGTTTCCTTTTTGAGACATCATCCTACATCACTTCTGCTCTGCAAAGACCCCTATTTTGTATAAAGAAAATATTCTTCAGCTTTCCCCATAGGCTCCATAGGATTAAATTTCAACTGTGGGGAGCCACTCTGAATGATTCGAGTCTTCTGTCTTGGAGCGGAGAGGCTTTGACCCTCACTACATCTCGTAGTGACTTGGACATTGCCCTGGTCCTGGACGTTTGAGGATGTATCTTCAGATGTAAGTGTCACCCTACAGCCCTTGGGTCGAATTACACTCATATGTCCCTTGTAACTCCGCCCCTTCTTACCTTTTTTGGTTGGAACTTTTTGAATGAGGGTCCTCCCAAATCAAGCCCACTTCCAAACATGCTCACTCTCTCTCACCAGCCTCTAGTGACTATCCCTTGCTCTCACATTTGGGGAACTTGAGGCCAAGAGTGGAGGAGCCGTCCTGAAGCTTATTTAAAGGTAAAGTGTTTGTCTATGTTTTATTTGGTGTCCCTGGAAATTCACAAGAGCGACCTTAAGTTCAGCTGCCCACACGGGCTGGCATTCAACCTTCCTGCTTCCATTTTATTTCACAACCATTCAAATACTGAGGGAAATATAAAAACCAATAAAACAAGTGTACACCTCAGTGACATTAATAATAATCTACATGAGTTCTTTTTCATCTCAAATTGACTAAGACCACATTCAGGCCAGAAGATCACAAGATCATGAGCAAGTGGATAGCTTAGTTCTCTACATAGAGATTACGGGGTGTTCAATACTTGTACAAGAAAATTGGTACTTTCTTTGTTAAATGTTGGTGGAGTCAATTATATGTTTAAAACATTGATCTCAAGAGACAAATTATCTCTATTCATGTCTTGATGTCACTATTTGCTGGGAGGGTGATTTTGGGCAAGCTATTTAACCTATTGAAGTCTCAATTTCTTATATCGCAAAGGAGGTTAGCAATTGGAAGATAAAAAGATCAGTCTATACTGTTTGCCTATTTCAAACAGTAATTGAGAGTTGTGAGACAATACCTGTTGACTTGTTGTAGTAGAGGCCAAAAGGCCTTCAAAGCTCTTGGGTAAACAGAATATACACATTGTATTATAATGTATGAAAATTTTTCTTATATTTTGAATTACACAAGATCTAGATATTCTACCATGTTTTCATCCTTTTTTCCAAAATGCACTTTCATTGTTCTCAACATTCTTAGGTGCATTGTTTTAACTAATTAATCAATGCTAGCTGTAATCCTGTTCAAGTGAAGTACATAGAAATGAATTGTGGAATGTTGATGCTCTAGCATAGATTTTACCAATCATTTTGTAAACTGATACAAATATTTTAGGTTTTGAGAGGCCCTCACTAAGTTGCTGGGGCTAGCCTTGAAATTGTGATCCTCCTGTCCCATCTCCCTAGTCACTAGGATTATAGTGTATACCACCACATCCAGTTTATAGGCTCTATTATTTATAAATTACCCAATCTGAAGTATTCTGTTTTGCAACAGAAAATGGAGTAAGACCTAATACCAACACAATTTGGCATGTTTTCTAATTTTCTTTCACCAGAAATGCAGAAGTACAGGTTACTATAGATATTGATACTATGTTTGCTCACTATGGAATAGAGAATGTGAACCTACTTTACCAATTTAAAGAAATGGCAATTCTGGAGTAATAGACTCCATAAGGAGGCTACAATTGGAAGATAAAAAGATTTATCCAGAGGGAGAGTCTAATCTTAGCCCCAATAGCCAAAAGGATTGGATGTGAGTAATCTGATCATACATTTCAATTTTGGTAACCAATAATGACCTATGTTATGGTTTAGATATTAAGTGTCCCCCAAAGCTCATGTGTGGGATAATACAAGAGTTTAGAAAGGAAATGATTGGGTTATGAGATTTAACCTAATCAGTGCATTAATACTTTTATAGGGTTTAACTGAGTGGTGACTGTAAGCAGGTAGGGTGTGGCTAGAGGAAGTGGGTCCCTGGGGATATGGTTTAGGGATATGTATTTTGTGAGCTGAGGTTAATCTCTCTCTCTTTCCTTGTGCCATGTCCTGAGCCACTTTCTTTCACCACAACTTTCTTCCATGATGTCTTGCTTTATCTCAGGCCCTGAGAAATAGAGTTGACCATCTATGGACTGAGACCTCTGAAGCCATGCGCCCCCAAATAAACTTTTCCTCCTCTAATTGTTCTTGTCAGGTCTTTTGCTTACAGTGGCAAAAAGATGACTAAAATACCTGGCTAGTTAATGATAGGGCATTATTTAAGTATTTGAATTATGTGATGCTGAAAACAAACAAGGAAGAAATTATCCAAAGAATAAGGAACCCTTATTACTTTACAACTCTGCTCTTTGAGAAGTCTCTTGAAGGTTGTATGAGTATGCTAAACACTATCTAATACTGATATTACCTAGGAACTTTATAACATGGGAAATGAAGAAAGGTGATGGAGATATAGGGAAGAAAAGAAAACAACAGATGAAGAAATATAAATTGCAGACACATTTTTAATAGAAAAAAACTTGCAGACCTTTGTCCTAAAACCTTAATACTCTAGGTGTGGTCTGTACACAATAGCATCTGCAGTATAAAACTGTAATAAATGTGAACTCTTGGGTTCCACTTCAAATTCCCTAAGCAGAATCTGCATATAAAAAAATCCCCAAAAGACATAATGATAAATAAATAATTGACACAACTTTCCTAAAATAATTTATTGTTATTAACAAATATGTAAAACATAGAAGCTTTGGGGATGTGAAGTTTACCAGTTCCTGACTTATATTTGTAAGGACAGGTCTTAATTGAGGGTATGAACCATACTCTACTACCCAAACTTCTGATGTGGAGATTGCATGGAGAGGGCAAAGTGAAGGATAAAAATGCTTCCAGCAACAGCATATTCTGAGAGTTCACAAATCACCACCTTTGTGAATCTTGGAAGATGTTCTTTAAATTACCAGCAGATAACTAATGTACTACAACTAGCATGCACTTCACATTCAGAAACTGTCTAATTTAAATACTGTTAAACCACAATGAAAATATTCTTTAAAACTGTTTACAGTTTTATACTTTAATCAGTCTGAAGAGTTTTTATTTTTATACTTTATTCTCTTAATCAGACATAAAGACAGAACTTGTATCTTATCAGCATAGGTACATGTTTAAAAGAAAACAGAGAAATGTAGTTTTCTGGCTGATAGAAATGTAGCTATTTAATATATATTTATATTTAGTATTTTATTATTAAGCTTAGTTCAGTATAAATGCACATTTTCAATGTCATGAATACAAAATATGAATGATGTGAGAAGCAATTTGCATTTATAGAACAACTTTCTATAGGCTTGGGATAGCAAAACAAAGCATAAATGCTTATGTAACTTTGCAATTAAGAATTCACTTCTAATTAACTCCTACTTAAATGTGCAGTCTCTTTTTCAATCACATTTTTACACCTGTGGTTAAATGCTCTGATAGAGACTTAGCCTTATCTCTAAAGCATGCAAACTGCACGATGATTTTGTAAAGAAGGTGATGTTTACCAAAGGGAAAATGATCACAGACATGTGACACCAATGATAATATTAAAGACACACCTAAATTTGAAAGCATAATTTTCCTGAATTATGTCTTTATCCAGATCAACATAAACACACACACAGGAATGTCCAGATGTGGGGCATGCTCAAGATTCAGGCTCAAATATCCTTCTGCAATAACACCAGGACATTGAGATGAGATCTGAAAACCAAATCTGAAAATGTATGCTGGCCTGTAGTAAATCTTCAGCTACCAGAGCTACAGTTGATATCATGTGTGAGAGTCCTAGTTTTTTGGTATAACCAAGGTATAACATGGTGGTAAAAAAAAATGATATCCTACTATTATTAGGAGAAAACGCAATTCTGTTGCAACATATGGTTCTGAAAGGCTGTAGCCATGTAAATGGAGCTAAGGAAAGAAGCAATTCTAGGAAGGTGGTTGTAGCTAAAGAAAAGGGCCTGGTCACAGCCACCTACATAACTGACTGCAATAAAGCACAAACCTACATTTTCAAAACACTGATTAGAAGAAGACTTATTAAAAACCTATGGTGATCTGGGGGCCCATGAACACAAATACACAAGGCATTACTCCCAAGCCTGGAAAGGCTGCCAACATAAAGCAGGATGGGATGGACCCAGAAGCAAACAAATTTCAAAGTATAGCCTCCAAAGTTAAATTGTTCACAGGCAGTTCTGAACAATCAGAAGTTAGACATTCTTTGATTCTCAATGAAGTATTAATCAAGGCTGGGGATGTAGCTCAGTGGTAGAGCATTTGCCTGGCATATACAAAGCCCTGGGTTTAATTCCTAGTATTACAGAAGGAAAGAAAGAAAGAAAGAAGTCATAAATAATCCAAAAATAGATTGTTAATTTAAAAAACAAACAGTGAGCCCTTTCAAGAGTAATGTATTCATCTCTGATGATTAAAATAATAACAATAGAGACAATCATCATCATCATCATCATAATTATAATCATAAAAGAGTTTTGAGAAATAAGACAATATTTTCTTCACTCAGGAAAGTCACTTGAAAGAAGGCAAGTGAGAAATAACTAGAGACCACAATGGGTGCTTTTGAGAGAGCAGAAAACAGGAAGTATTTGATTCTGCTGATCTTTGGGAAAGGCAGAATGGTAAAAGCAAAAATTTGAAATAGCATTAGGATTCTAACAGTCAAGTATTGGTGGAGAAGGGGTGACTATAATGTAGTAGAAACAGTCAAATATGTATATGCACAAAATTCTCTGTATGAACTCTGACTTCATACAAAAGCATTATAGGATGTTAAGACTATATCCTCCAAAGTTAAATTGTCTCCATTTATTTCTAAATGTGTGACTTTGAGCAAATTACTTTACATGTCTAAGCCTCAGTTTCTATATCATGGGGAAGTATACAATATGCCTCTGGGATTGGTGGGATGGCTGCTTTTTTTTGGAGGGGGGGGCGGTTACCAGGGATCAAACTCAGGGGCATTCAATCACTGAGCCACATCCCCAGCCCTATTTTGTATTTTATTTAGAAACAGGGTCTCATCAAGTTGCTTAACACCTCACTTTTGGTGAGGCTGGCTTTGAGTTCTTGATCCTCCTTCCTCAGCCTTCCAAGCTTCGGGGTTTACAGGCGTTCAAAACTGCATCTGGTAGATGACATAATTCTTAATGTTGAACACCTAGTCTATTGACACTTGGCCAACATTCAGTAAATGTCAGCTGCCAGGTTTTATTTTTTATTTCTGTATTTTTTAAGTAAAGCTAGAGCCATTCCCAGTATATGGTGAGTGAAGGAGCAAAATAAGACACTTAGGAAACGTCTGTTGCTAGTTTCAGGAGGGAAAATTGACAGTGCTGCCATTTGAGATAGATAAAACACAGTACCTGCCACCACTGTGCCTTTCCTCCCTTGCATGTCTCATAATACATATCTAGACTTTAAAATAATCCTTTGAGGCACATGATAATAATAATATATTTCCTCTGTAGCAAGTAAGGAAACTGAGGCTTAAAGATAAAATAATTATATAAATTCAAAAATTCAGGAATTTTTGAGCTTGTGATTAAAATTTAGATGTTCCATCCAACACCTAAATGTTGATTAAGAACTCACAAATTTTATCAGAACCAACTCTTGACTACTTTGTTAAAATGTCCTAAGATACAGTTTGGTCCACAATTATCATCAGGAACTGAATTACAGTGGGAACCTGGCTTCCATCTCCAGCAGGTTGGATGGTTTAGGAATCCTAAAATATTCCACCATCTAAACCCTAAAATACTAAACTGAAAAATATTTCTTTAATCATAGTAGGAATTTTGTCACAAACAGAAGAAAATTGATACAGTGGAAGCAAGAATTCTGGACTATAAGTGATCAGTGAAACCAGTTTTCAATAAGGAAATTGTGATGAAATCAGAAGAGAATTTGAGCTTCCATTTTGATGGCCACATGGTCTAGGGGATAGAAAGTAAAACCTAATGCTCACCACACATGGGAAGCCTGGCAGATGACGTCCAAGTAAAACTAAGGCCACTAAAGGAAATCAGAAAAAAAAGTGACCAGGGCCCATCTGCTATGGCTATGACATTTGTGTGTAAGCAATAGAACAAAGAGCCAGAAAGAATAGAAGAACATCAGAATGAAACTGTGATTTGTTAAAGGCTATTTTGCTAGTTTACTCTACCTGCCAACCACTGGATCTGGAGATCAATGCAGTAATGTTATTTCTTCCATCCAAAGTCCTACTACATGAATACTATACTACAATTGTATGGAAAGTAAGTTGGACCTTCAGTGTAGACTGGTTGGCTAAATTGTACTAATTTCTAACAAAAACAATACCAGAAAGAAGGAACAGTCCATAGCATCACCCATCATTTCTCTGATTTCGATCTGGAAATGTTTACTTGCCAGTCAAGTAATTTTACTTTAGTACTGATGTTCTTACTTTAAAGAAACTAGGATTATTAACTATACTTCTGGATCACACTTGAATTTCAGGTTTTCTTAAATACAATGCCATATTTCCACCTCATTTTTGTTAATTATGTTACACTTAACTATATGACAATCCATTCATTATACCCTGTTTTCAGGGTACAGACAGACCAAGTTTGTTGACTGAAGAACATCAAAGAAGAGTCAGGAAGAGAATCTGAAAAAAAATTATGTGGAGTAAACAGGGATCTTTCCAGTAGGGAAAAGGGGATCAGGCAAGATCCATAGAGAGTACATAAAGGGAGATGAAAAAGCGAGAAAAGCAGTATATTTTTCTTATAGACAAACATGACAAACACATATGACTCAGAGAGTTAAAAATAGTTACACGTGACTCACACTAAGAATTTTGAAGACACAAAACATTCACAATAGTACTCTATGGCTTCTCTCTTTCCATTCATTCTCTAACATTCCTTTCATACTTCTATCCTAAAGTTAGCTTCTTATGGTAAGGTAGATATTAAAAAATTTTAAAGGCTAAGAAAAGGTGTTTAGTTGTGATAAGTCAGACAAAAGACAACCTTATAGCCTGAGGAATATTAACTAAGGGGACTTTGGAAAGGTATAAATCTGTTAAATGAACTGGAACTCAGGTTGGAAGCTAAAGTTGCAACCTAGACCGCAAAATAATTCGGAAATCTTTTTCTATACCAGACTACTGGTTCTTGGTGGTAGAGCTTTTGTATTCAATTCAATTAAACCAGCATTGATATCTTGCCTACCCTATAGAGAGAAACACCATTGAACTTTGCTTTGTGTTTTATCAATTGTACAAAAAAAAATGGTAATCATAAATGTAGATTTTTGTGTGTAATTTTTTAGCCAAAAATTGTGGAGAAAAGTTTCATTACTTCCTTTCATCTGGGGTTGCTCAAATTCTCAGAATGCCAACATCTACTAGAAATTTTAAAATGAAAAGCTTGAGAGAAAATTAGATTATACAACTGCAGATTTTCCACATGGCTAACAATATAAAATTTTGAAGTCAAAATGTTATATATTTGTTCTCCACTGCTGTCATAGCCTAGCTATAGAATCTTGCATTTGTCTTTGGTAAAACAGGAATAGTAGCATTTCCCAAAAGGTTTTCTGAGTGCAATAAGTTAGAATTTTTGTGAAAATTATCTAGTATAATACCTGGTCCAAAAAACTCTCAGTAAGTATTCCCTTACTTCCATCCTCAATAGTCAAAGGAAAATGAAAGTATAAATTGGAATTTCTAGGCCCGATGGTTGACCTTACAGTTTCACACATCAACAGCTAATGTAGATACTAATTTATTTTCCCTCACAGCCACCAGTTACGGAAAAGTGTAGAGAATTGTCTTGCTTTTTAGAACACAGTCATGCTATTTTATAAATGACTTTGGCTCACCTAGAGGATAAAATTACTTTTAAACAACAAGAAAGAAAAGAAAAGAAAAGAAAGAAGGAAGGAAGGAAGGAAGGAAGGAAGGAAAGAAAAAAAAGAAAGAAAGAAAAAAACCTTAATATAAAACTGCCTCTCCAGGGACTAGGAGGCCAGACTAGAGATGGCATAATGCACATAAGTCATTAAATCTCACTACAGGGAACATTCCAAGGCAGCCCAGCATATATTCTTGTGTTTTATTCTGTTCTTTAAAACAAAACGAGAGTTGCATTTTGAGAAATATCCCTCAAATTTTTAAAGTACCTCTCTGGATTTTTATGTAGGTTTTTGTAATATTAAATGTTCTTTTTCTTTTCTTTGTTTTCACCATGCATGATACAGCATGGATTGCACAGTTAAGCAGACCTGATTCACATCCTGTTTGGCCCATTGCCGTGCTAGCTGCAAGTTACCTCACCTCCCAGAGACTCTATGTGTACACTGACAATAATACTCTATAGCATAGTTGTAAGATTTAAAGGAGAGGAAATATGAAAATTTTGTTGCACAGTGTGTGACAAGGAGCACATGATCAACTAATTTGAGCAGCAATTCACAGCTATTATTACCAGGAATGGGAAATACATGTAATAATGCCTGTGCAAATTCGCCCACGTTTTGAGCTCCATGCAATAACTTACAAAGTAGTACTGGTAGAAATTTGGGAAATTTGAGGTTTGAGATTAGAGTCCCTAAAAAATTTGGACCTAAAGCTGGATATTTTGCCTAAAATTGTGTGCATACTTAATCCTAAAATTGAAAAGCCGGAGACATTTATATATACATGGGAAAATACTGGTCAAGATAGTTTATAAAAAGAGCCATGTAGGTATAATCTTTAGTGGGAGTAAATTTGTTTCATATATTCTTAAAAATGTGTTATTCTAGGGAAACTATAAGCAGCATGATATCTTCTCCAAAAGGCCTGTAGATATTCACGACCATACAGCCAGCCATCCTCAGTAAGACGATAGACCTGAAGCATATGTGAGGTGTGTTTCTTATTCTTCCTACATACAATTTCCCCCAAAGAAAAAAAATTTAAAATATTATGCTTAAAAGTTTTCTTTTGATAAAAATTGTTGGCAACTTTTGGAGGAAGAAAGGGAAATATCAAAACAGAAACTCTAGCCTGAGGAGTTGGTGTAAAATCAGATCTGGGTTTCATATTTCATTTTCTGCTCCTCTGGGTACCCTTAGGCAAGTCACCCACCTCTCTGAGCTTCAGTTCTTTCATTGCCCTGTTACTGTGAGGAGCAAAAATTAGATGCCAAGAATGGAAGGACTATATTATTGTTCCTAACATCACTACTCCTTTAGTAGCTACAACACACCCAGTTGCCATGGTCATAGATTGGCTCCTGTCTTATTCTAAGTTTCCTTCTCATCCTTCTAATTTTAAAATCCTTATTCCCTTATGTTTGCTCTTCCTTGGCTTTGTGCCTTGAGTTACCTAATTTTTTTTAACATGCCCCTCTCTCACTCAATACATAACATCAAAAGGTTTACAACCAGGCTCAGGCCAAGGGCTCTCAGAAGAGACTGTGTTCAGACGCAGACCTTTGGCTTCAAGCACACTGCTGGCTCCAGCTCTAGTACAATACTCTGGCTGCTTAATAGCAACCATTAACCTAATCCAATCTTAGCAGCCAGAGAAGGGTCATAGCTAATAAATTAAAATAGTTGTTTATATGTTTATGGGGCTAAATGAGGAAATGCTGGCTGCCAGGAATCAGTCCAAAAGCTTTGGTCTCCAAGTGAAAAAGGTATGGAGCTGAATGTGTGCCTGGCATAACTTTTCAACACTAGCAGGTCCAAAGGCATATCTCCCTCTTCCACCTCTGTCTAAATTATTCCAACTCCTGTGACTCTCCAGAGCACAGGGAACACAGTTGGGAGTACATTTCTCCTGGGACTTAAATCCTAGACTCAAAGACTAGTGATCAAAAGGAACGGGTGAAAGTACGGAGATTATTTTTTGCTTAGAAGCAGTTCTCATTCTAGAAAGAGATTTTTCTCAAACACCTTTCAGGAAGTCTAAGAAACCATTCCAATTAAATGGCATCCCAGTAAGCCATCAACCTGTGAGACAATGATCAAGTCACAGCACCCTTTTTGACTTCCATTTGTACTTCTTAAAAGGAAGAGTTCTCTTTCAGTCTAAACATCTGTGATAATAATCTTAAAAGAGCAATAGAATTAAATTATTTTTATTTTTCAAATTGATGTTCTTATATTTGGTGTGAACAGATGCATTGTGGTAAAGAGAATTGAGTGTTTCTGATTTTGGATGATTTACAAAAGCATTTTATGGACCAGTGACATACAAACATTTCCCAAACCAACATATCAAGTAATGAAACACATTCCCATTAGTGGCTGTGGATATTAAGGCCTGTGGTTTATGCTGGTTAGATATTAAATGCAGAAAGGGATACGTCAGGGATGAAATCCCCCAGATAATTCTGATGTGCTCTTTTCATAACATGTTGAGACTGAATTCACCTACAGAAACATATGGACTGGGAAAGTTCCAAAAGAAAAGATCTTCCAAGGGGTCATACAGTACCTGACTGGCAGAATTAGAGAGGAATCTACTCTAGGATGCTATCTGAGTCTGCCTTCTCAAATAATTCATCATGTGGCCTCTGTGCAGCAAAAGACTAAGATAAGAATAATTACCCAAAGGAGGATGTGAATGAAGATAGGCTTGATTTTTTTTTACCAATTTTTGTTTTAAAAATTAAAAAATTAATCACAAAGTTAACAAAGCTTGATTTTACAAATTAAGTTATACCAGAATGTGAAATGAAAAACTTAATATCCTCCCCTATATTTCTCTGTAGTCCTCACCATGGAAGGAATTATGGACCATGTGATTTGAATATAGCAGCATCACTCTCTGTGTGCAGGCGTTCAGATTTGGTTTTACCATCACTGGATAATGCCATCATATATTTACTGCACTTGGTTTTCATTTTAGGGTTTTTTGTTTGTTTGTTTTGCTTAAAACTATCACAGTTTCCCTTTCTGGTTAATATAGAGATAGAGGTAGATGTGGCATTTCAGATAGAGAGGTTGAGTGAAATAAGAAACAGAGCATACTAATTAGCTCACCTTCTCTACTAATGGATATTCAGACATTTTCAGTCTTTTAAAATATCAATATTATTTTTAAAAATTCTTCATACATCTTTCTTATGGCATTACATATATTTCATTTATTTCTATAGTCTAGAGTCTCAAAGGTGACATTTCTGGGAAAGATAATATGCAGTTTAAATTTTAATTTAAATGTTAAATTTAATTAATTTATTAAAGAAAACCAGACTTCTATCCCAACCCCCAAAATAAATAGATGCTGACTTATCTCACCAGTATTGTACAGAGGAATCATCTCCCCACAATCCCTGGCAATGGATGTGATGATTTTTATTTTATGTTTTTAAAAGTAAAATGTAAGTTTTAAGTTCTATAATGACTTCAGAATAAAATTCAACTGAATTGTTTCCTATCTATGATGTTTGATTAGCCATTTGCAATTAATTCTTTCTGACCTACAAGTGTAGTTATATTAAATAACTTATTCTTTAACTTTGTACTAATTTTTTTGAATATTGATACTATTTCTCTTTTGTCTAAATTAGTTACAAAATATTTTAAGAACACATATTTAAAAATTTAAACCATAAAGCTTTGTTTTCATATCCTTGCAATTCAGTCTTGACATTTTTTTATAATTATAGGGAGGATAATCTTCACTTACCTAAGTTTTACTATTTAACACCTATAAATATAAGGATAAATATATCAATTTGATGGAACATCATTTCATTGTTTTCTAAATGTATGAGTTTAAGCAAAAGGGATTATTTCATAGAGAACAAAAAAGATTAACAAGGACAAGTGTAATGATGAATGTATATGCCTATGATAAATTCTGTTCACAAAGAAGTCTAGATTCTATCAATCTAATAAAGAAACATTAAAAAAAGATTCAGGGCCCTGCAATAAAATCATAAATTTTTCAATTTTACTGTAGGATTTACTGTATTTTCTATGCTTATCATTTTTATCTTGTCAGAAGTTAATTATGAAAAATTGGATACTTTGTCTTGTCAACTTTGATGACCTTGACAGAAGGATAATATTTATTATTATATTATTCAATGAAGGGGAGTTTTTTCACAGAGAGAACTCAATGAGATTTTGGGTATTTATCATTATAACAGAGCAATCCTAAAAGTGTCATTATCACAGAAGGCACTTAGGATGATAGATTAAAAAAAAATAGAATTATACCTCAATGATGGGTCAGGACATCAATCAAGAGAAAATTTGATGCTTTATATCATTAACCATCACAGAAAAAATAGCAAAAGTATCAAAACACATATCTATTGAGAAAGTAAGTTGGAAAATTCTATATTGATGTATTTGCCATACAAGACATCTAGAAGAATTTGGTATCATAATGCACTAATTATAATGGCATGTATTAGTGCCATTAATATTGAATTAGTATTTACCATGTGCCTAGCACATATATGAGGTTTTACAACCATTCCCCAAATAAGGGCACTGAAAATAATTCTGACTCAGATCATTTTAAAGGGAGGACAGGCCTAGTAGAATTGATGGACTTTACACTCAGACATTACTTAAGGCTCATAGGAAGTTGGCATGTAAATCTTTGGTCTGCCTAATGATAAAAAGCTGTAATACATGATTTACTGTGCTCCAGAAATTTATGGTAAGATCCCCTGCATTTAAAGACAAGAGTGGTCTCCTATAGACTTTCTCAGTGGCTTTAGTGTTGCATAATTTGAGAGTCATGAAATAGAAATGAAAAAGTGAAAAAATAATAGAAGAGAAAACAAGCTGGAAGAAAAGAGCCATTGAATTATCCTGAAACTGTACTTGCTTTTGCATTTAGCATTAATACAAGAGTGTACCAAAAAAATTGAAACTAGTCTGAAATGTTCAGCACTTAATGGTGAAACCTATTGAAAAATTCAGGCAATAGTTTCAAGAATTTCCTGGCCATTGGTCAACAGACTGTATTCCTTGTTGGGAAGAATAAGCAAGGTGAAAATTATTTTCTTGAAATCCTGGAAGAAAAATTGGAAAAATTGAGATTTACAGAATATATACCATTAAAGGGTTAAAGGACTGTATTGTATGCATGATTCTATATAAAATGTAATATATTAGTTATAAATTCATGCTGCCCTCTACTCTGGTCCTTCATAGAAAATGATGGTATTGTGTATTTCTTAAATTTATCCCACATTCACAATCTATAAGAGGCTGATAAGTTGCAGTTTTTGAGTATCATGAAGATAGAAGACAATCTCCATCACAGGCTGTTTCAAAAAAAAAATAAAACAATATATATATATATTGTCCGAAAAGACAATGCCATTAGACATAGAATTATTATACTGTTTTCTGCAAGAGATAGTTGGGGTTCTTTCTATAATTCTAAGGTATACTTGGATTTATCACAGCTCCATAGCCCATGTTGAGACTCAATACTAGTTCTTTATTTTCCATTTCATATAGGCTTTTATCTTAGCTTGAAGAAGAATTATCACATGATTTTGGTGACATGTTTCTTGTACAGTTGTAACTTACATAAATAACACATATAACTGTCTATGCAAAATTTTCTCTGTATTTGTGACAAGCTTAATGACAAGAATTATTAAGCTATTGTGATGCCCAGTCTTCTACACATGGAAATATTTATGTATGATGGGATATTATACAAACACCATTACAGATAAAACTTTATTTTGAATTCTTACTCTGAAGTACTTTTAGCTTATAGAAAAGTTTCAAATGTCATGCATATAGTTTTTGGTTTTTTTTTTTTTTGGAAGG
>NW_025999968.1:12192703-12254298 GCF_001458135.2 Marmota marmota marmota | reverse complement strand
GGGGGGGGGGGGGTACCAGGGGTTGAACTCAGGGGCATTCAACCACTGAGGCACATCCCCAGCCCTATTTTTATATTTTATTTAGATAGGGTTTCACTGAGTTGCTTAGTGCCTCGCCATTGCTGGGGCTGGCTTTGAACTCATAATCCTCCTGTCTCAGCCCCCTGGAGCTGCTGGGATTATAGGTGTGTGCCACCAAGTCCAGCATGCATACAGTTTTTATATAGCTTTAATTCAACTTCCTTTAAAGCTATCATCTAAAATAACCATAGTATAATTATCAAAAACAGGAAAGTAATAGTAATGCTATAATATTAATGGAACTACAGGTCTTTTTCAAATATCACTGAGTTTTTTTTTCCTGCTGAAGGTCAATCTAGAATTCTACCTATTTTTTGGCTGTTATATCTCATATGTTCCCCCATCCAGCATTCTTGCCTCTATTTCATGACCTTGACATTTTTAATAGTATTAGTCAGTTGTTTTATTTAATTTAGACTGGTTTGTTTTTCCTATGATTAAAGTTGTAAATGTTGGCAAAAGTACCAAAGAGATGTCCCCTTCTCCTTGCAGCATATCAGGAAGCACAATTTGAAATGTCTTATTTATAGTAATGTTAACCTTTGACACTTGTATTAAGCTCTTGTTTGCCACACATCTCTATTGCAAAGGATTTACTGCATATCATAACTATATTATAAATACTATTATTACTGGGATTTTGTTATTCAAATTGTTTCAGCTTTGGCAATTAAGGGTTTCTTATAATATGTCCCAAATTTGGTCCTTTTTCAACATTTCCTTGTTTCCTGAAAGATAATCAGACTCTTCATGCAGATATGTGTGTTCAAGTGTGTGTGTGGGTACATGTGTGTGTTTGTATCCCCCCATTCCTGGAATCTGCCATCTTTCCAAGGAGGTCTGGTATCTGTTATTGGACTTTAGAAACCATAATATCAATATAGGTGCTCAGGGCTGGGATTGTAGCTCAGTAGTAGAGTGCTCGCCTGGCATGTGTGAGGCAACTGGGTTCAATTCTCAGCACCACATATAAATAAGTAGCATAAAGGTCAATTGACAACTAAAAAAAAAAAAACTTTAAAAAAAATACTAGGTGCCCTTCTTGTTTCTGCCTTTTTATAGCTTCTAGGCTCTCCCCACAAAAAGTTAGAAAATAGATTTATATAAACTAATTCATGCATACATACACAGCTAAATTTAATTCTCTATGTGGGTACAGATGTATACATTTATATATAGTATTATATATATATCATCTATCCACCCACTCATCCATCCCATGAGATGACACTTCTACTTCCTATTCCAATTCAGCAGAGTTCTGTTAAGATTTCCAGTTTTCTTTACGTATATATATATATTTTTTCTCTACCAATGAGAGACTTGGTTTGCATTATCTGCAAAAATTTCCTTTAATTAAATCCTTATATATACAATGTATCTTTAAAATTGATAACCCATACCTTTGCAAAGAAAAAAATGTAGTAACTAAATGTACTACTTGAGTAGTTGTTTTATTTTTTTTTTTAAGTCTTACAGAATAGAGCCAAAATACTGTTTCCCAGTGCTTTGTAGGTTAATTCATTTCTCCCCAACTCTCTTCACCGTGGCCATGTGTGGTCCAAGACCTAAAGTTAAGCCTGCTGTTATGTACTACTCTGACATCTGGTAGAATCTGGAGGGACTCAAGTCGTCTAACCACAGCTTTCCCTCTTTGCTCTATTTCCACAGACAAGGCCTCTCAAAAATCTCCTTATTCAGTTTCTGCTTGTCCCTGTGCTATGGGGTTCACTTCCCTATCAGGCCTCAGAATTAAAAGAACTAACCAAACATCTCTCCCAGGGAAACCAAGGACCCTCTAATGTTTGGTTAATGGGTAGGTTAATTTCACTTTTTGCTTTTCTCTCTCTCTCTCTCTCTCTCTCTCTCTCTCTCTCTCTCTACCTCTGTCTGTCTCTCTCTCGTAGCTATTAACTTTTGAAGACACAACTTTATTCCTGCATATTTTGGGGTTCATTCCTTGTAGCTCATGCTCTTACCTGCCCAGCTGTTTCGGTATTTTCAGTTTACTGTGAGCTTAGTTTTTCATGTAAAAATTTAGATCAACATCCTGTCCATTCTCTAGGTTCCCTTTTTTGACTTTCCCTGTCTTTCCTGGTCTGCCTTTGCTTACCTAAGAGCCTAGAGGAGCAGCAGGAGTCAGGTCAGTAGGGTGAAAGATTATGCACTAGGGTTTGGTGGTTTTGTGTCTTTTCATTAATAATTTTTAGAAATTTCTACATTCTCTATCTTCCTGTTGTTTTGAAGGGATGATTTTTGTGTAGTTTCACACTTCTTTTCCTATACATTTTGTATCATTATTATCATCATCGTCATCAGAGAGTGAGCTTGTTGGCTACCAGTGCCTTCATTCCCAGTTATGCTATGTGTAATTTCTAAAGTAATAGGATTCTTTAAATTAAAATTTCCTGTGCCAACAATTTAAAGTACCCATCTCTACCTGTCATTTATGTAGGAGAGAATTCCTGTCAGTAAAGATTTTGCAGAGAATTTGAATCAGAAACTGCTTACTACAAATATGCCAAAGGGGTGGAGGATATATTAATATCACAAATGGTTAATCTTACCAGTTCTTTCTGTGAAACATAAAAATTAATCCTTTCTGATACCATTTTAGGAAGAGGAAATGTATAAACAAGTACCGAATAAGAAGAGTGTTTGTCTACTTGTGCTTCTATTGTTTATACTTGTGTGCTTATGAATATTGTTTAAAAAGCACACAGTAATGAACACTAGAAGTAAGGATCCATTATAACCAAAGATTAGTTGTTAACCCAAGTGAGTTTATAGTAGAATTGCTTCCGGGCAGGAATTGTTCATTTCTGAAATTAAGGGATCTGGTGATTTTGTCAGCCAGTTTCTCCCGTTTTGTATACATTATTCTACCTCCTTGCAGTAGTGCCAGTGAATTGCTATATTTCTTAGATTCAAATTTGTAGGTAGAAAGGATGATGAGGTCTCACTTTTCTTTGATTTTTGCCATAGGAGTTTACTCTAATTTCAGCTTGCCATGCACTAAATACAGTTAACAATTCAAAATTTTTAGATGTGAGTTCCTTAATCCATCAACCTGATGAGAAACTTAAATCAGTTTTTATTTCCTGCTGAACGTAAGAGGCAAAAAAAGATGTATGTGTTTCATACTTTTGTGTATCTAGCATCGTGCAATGGGTGGAATATTTTAAAAATTCACAAATGTTATATAGATGCCCTAAAATTCTGCTAATGAGAGACCCACCCACACCTGCCTCTGCGGGGGCCAAGACCACAGTAGGCCTGGTCCACCCCTTTCCCTGCAGGACAGACACTCGCCAGAGCCTAGCCTCTGGTGCAGGACTGCCCCTTCTGACCAGTGGATTACCACAGGAGGTCAAGCCCAGTGGCCCAGATCCACCTACTCCAACTTATTCACATCCCAGACCCAGCATGCAGTAGCATCCATTGAAGGACACCAGCAGGGTCTGGAAACCCAACATCAAGGTGAGGTACAGACAATCTGCACAGATACTACAAGAGTATAGGGAAGAAACTATAATATCTCAGACAAACTGCAAGAAAGGAAGACACATAGACAACATGAAAAAACAAGGGAAAAAAGTGCCCCAAACAAATCAGGACACTACAATAACAGAACCCATGGACAGCGAAGTTGATAAAATGCTAGAGAATGAGTTTAGAAGATTCATAATTAAAATGATGTATGAATTAAAGAATGACCTAAATGAGAAAATAAAGGCAAAACTGATCACTCCAACAAAGAGATAAGAGAGCAAATACAGGTAACAAAAGATTACTTCAAGAGAGAGATAGAGACTCTAAAAAGAAAACAGTAAGAAATCCTTGAAATGAAGGATATAATAAATCAAATAAAAAAATCAATAGAAAGCATAACCAACAGTCTAGATCACTTGGAAGAAAGAATGTCAGGTAATGAAAACAAAGTATAAAATCTGGAAAATAAAGTTGATCACACAGTGAAGAAAGAAACTATGAACAGAACATCCAAAAATTATGTGACAGCATCAAAAGACCAAATATAAGAGTTATTGGGATAGAGGAAGGCACAGAGTTTCAAGCCAAAGAAATGAACAATCTCTTCAATGAGATAATATCAGAAAATTTCCCAAGCATGAAGAACAAATTGGAAAACCAAATACAAGAGACTTACAGGACACCAAATGTACAAAATTACAACAGATCTACACCAAGGCATATTATAATGAAAATACCTAGCATACAGAAAAAGGACAGAATCTTAAAAGCCACAAGAGAGAGGAATCAGATCACATATAGGGGGAGACCAATTCGTATCTCAGCAGATTTTTAACCCAAACCCTCAAAGCCAGGAGATAGTGGAACAACATATACCAAGCTCTGATAGAAAACGGATGTCAATCAAGAATCTTATATCCAGAAAAACTAAGTTTTATATTTGATGATGAAATAAAAAATCTTCCATGATAAACAAAAGTTAAAAGAATTTACAACTAGAAAGTCTGCACAACAGAACATTCTTAGCCAAGTATTCCAAGAAGAGGAAATGAAAAACAATTATGAAAATCAGCAGAGTGAAGGATTACACTAAAGGAAAATCTAACCAGAAGAGAAACAAAATCATGTTAAATATCAAAAATAAACAAAAATGGCTGGGAATACAAACCATGTCTCAATAATAACCCTGAATATTAATAGCCTAAACTCACCAATCAAAAGACATAGACTAGCAGATTGGATAAAAAAAAAGACCCAACAATATGCTGCCTCCAAGAGACTCATCTCATAGAAAAAGACATTTACAGACTGAAGGTGAAGGGTTGGCAAAAATCAGACCACTCACATGGTCTGCGAAAGCAAGCAGGGGTTTCCATTGTCATATCAAATAAAGTAGACTTAAAACTAAAGTCAATCAAAAAGGATAAAGAAGGACACTACATACTGCTCAAGGGAACCATACACCACCAAGACTTAATAATTATAAATATATATGCCCCAAACAATGGAGCAGCTATGTTCATCAAACAAACTCTTCTCAAATTTAAGAGTCAAATAGACCACAACACAATAATTTTGGATGATTTTTGACACACCTCTTTCATCACTAGATAGATCTTCCAAAGAAAAGCTGAACAAAGAAACTATAGAATCCAATAATACAATCAATAACTTAGACTTAACTGATATATATAGTATATTCCATCCTTCAACATGAGAGAGTCTACTTTATTCTCAGCAGCACATACATCCTTCTCTAAAATAGACCATATACTATGCCACAAAGCAACTATTAGCAAATATTAAAAAAGTAGAGATACTACCCTGTATTCTATCAGATTATAATGGAATGAAATTATAAATCAATGATAAAATAAGAAATAAAATCCACTCCAACACCTGGAGACTAAATAATATGCTACTGAATGAACAGTGGGTTACAGAAAACATCAAGGAGGAAATTAAAAAGTTTTTAGAGGTGAATGAGAATACAGATGCAACATATTGAAATCTCTGGGACACTCTAAAAGCAGTTCTAAGAGGAAAGTTCATTGCATGGAGTTCATTCCTTAAAAGAAGAAAATATCAACAAGTAAATGAATTAACACTACATTTCAAAGACCTAGAAAAAGAAGTACAAATCAACACCAAAAGCAGCAGAAGACAGGAAATAATTCAAATCAGAGCTGAAATCAATTAAACTGAAACAAAAGAACTGAAAAAATTGACAGAAGAAAAAGTTGATTCTTTGAAAAAATAAATAAAATTGTCAGGCCCTTACTCATGCTGATGAAGAGAAGGAGAGAGAAAGCTCAAATCACTAACATATGTGATGAAAAAGAAAATATCACAACAGATACTTACAGAAATACAGAAGATAATTAGAAATTATTTTGAAAACTTGTACTACAATAAAATAGAAAATATTGAAGGCATTGACAAATTTCTAAAGTCATATAATTTGCCCATATTGAATCAGGGTGATATATACAATTTAAACAGATAATTTCAGGTGAAGAAATAGAAGAAGTCATCAAAAGAAAAGCCCAAGATGGGACAGATACACAGCCCAGTTCTACAAGACCTTTAAAGAAGAACTAATACCAATACTCTCCAATTTATTTCAGGAAATAGAAAAAAAGGCAGCACTACCAAACTCAATCTATGAGGCCAGTGTCACTCTGATTCCAAAACCAGGCAAAGACACATAAAAGAGAGAGAGAGAGAGAGAGAGAGGGAACTTTAGACAAATATCTCTAATGAACATAGATGCAAACATTATCAATAAAATTCTGGCAAATCAAATACAAAAACAAATCAAAAAGATTATCACCATGATCAAGTGGGATTCATCCCAGGGATGCAAGGTTGGTTCAACATACAAACATCAATAAATGTAATTCATCACATAAATAGACTTAAAGTTAAGAATCATATTATCATCTCAATAGACACAGAAAAAGCATTTGACAAAATACAGCACCCCTTTATGTTCAGAACACTAGAAAAAGTAGGAATAACAAGCACATATCTCAACATCATAAAGGTTATCTATGCTGAGACCCAGGCCAACATCATTCTAAATGGAGAAAAATTGAAGGCATTCCGTCTAAAAACTGGAACAAGACAGGGATGCCCTTTTTCACCATTTCTATTTAACATAGTTCTTGAAACACTGGCCAGTGCAATTAGACAAAAAAAAAATTTGAAGGGATACACATAGGAAAAGAAGAACTCAAATTGGCACTATTGGCTGATGATATGATTCTATACTGAAAGACCCTAAAAGTTTCAGCAGAAAACTTCTAGAAATAGTAATTTAATTCATCAAAGTAGCAGGATATAAAATCAACACCCATAGATCAAAGACATTCTGTATGTCAATGACAAATCCTCTGAGAAGGAAATGAGGAAAACTATCCCATTCACAATAACCTAAAAAAGAATAAGATACTTGGGAATCAACTTAATGAAAGAGGTGAAAGATCTATACAATGAAAACTAAAGAAAGAAATAAAAGAAGACCTTAGAAGATGAAAAGATCTACCTTGCTCTTGGATAGGCAGAATTAATATTATCAAAATGACCATACTTCCAAAAGCACTATACAGATTTAATAAAATTCTGATCAAAATGCCAATGGCATTCCTCATAGAAATAAAAAAAAAACAATCATTAAATTCATCTGGAAAATTAAGAGACCCAGAATAGCTAAAGCAATCCTTAGCAGGAAGAGTGAAGTAGGTGGCACCACCATACCAGACCAAGCATTAGTAACAAAAACAGCATGGTATTGGCACCAAAACAGACTGGTAGACCAATGGTACAGAATAGAGGACACAGAGACTATCCAACAAATCTACAACTATCTTATATTAGACAAAGGTACCAAGAACATGAATTGGAGAAAAGATAGCCTCTTCAACAAATGGTGCTGGGTAAACTGGAAATCCATATGCAACAAAATGAAATCAAACCCCTATCTCTCACCATGCACAAAACTCAACTGAAAATGGATCGAGGACTTAGGAATAAAACCAGAGACCCTGTGTATAACAGGAAAAAAAAAAAAGGTAGGCCCTAATCTCCATCATGTGGGATTAGGCCCCAACTTCCTTAATAAGACTCCTTTGGCACAAGAATTAAAATCAAAAATCAATGACTGGGATGGACTCAAACTAAAAAGTTTTTCCTCAGCAAAATAAACAATCTGTGAGGTGAATACAGAGCCTACATCTTGGGAGCAAATCTTTACCTCTCACACATCAGATACAGCACTAATCTCCAGGGTATATAAAGAACTCAAAAAGATAAACACCAAAAAACAAATAACCCAATCAATAAATGGGTCAAGGGACTGAAGAGACACTTCTCAGAAGATGATATACAATCAATCAACAAATACATGAAAAAATGTTCATCATCGCTAGCAATTAGAGAAATGCAAATCAAAACCACTCTAAGATTTCATCTCACTCCAGTCAGAATGGCAAGCTTTTATGCATTCAAACAACAAGTGTTGGCGAGGATATGGGTAAAATGGTACAGTCATTATTGCTGGTGGAACTGCAAATTGGTGCAGTCAATATGGAAAGCAGTATGGAGATTTCTTGGAAAGTTGGGAATGTAACCATTTGACCCAGCTGTCCCTCTCCTGGGTCTATGCCCAAAGGACTTAAAAACAGCATACTACAGGGACACAGCCACATCAGCGTTTATAGCAGCACAATTCACAATAAGCTAAACTGTGGAACCAACCTAAATGCCCTTCAATAGATGAATGGATTTTAAAAATATGGCATATATACACAATGGAATATTACTCAGCAACAAAAAAGAATAAAATCATGGCATTTGCAGGTAAATGGAAGGTGTTGGAGAAAATAATGCTAAGTGAAGTTAGCCAATCCCAAAAGCCAAATGCCCAATGTTTTCTGATATAAGGAGGCTGATTCATAGTGGGATAGGGAGCAGTAACATGGGAGGGATAGATGAACTCTAAATAGGGCAGAGTTGGAAGGGGGCATGGGGTTATTAATGATGTTGGAATATGATGATCTTTATTACGCAAAGTACAGGTATGAAGACACTAATTGGTGTGAATATACTATGTATACAACCAGCGATATGAAAAATTGTGTCTATATGAGTAATAAGAATTATACTGCATTCCACTTTCATATATAAATAAAAAATTTATAAAATGCTGATGGAAGAAATAAAGATCTATGTAAACTTAGAAACACAGAATGTTTACGGATTGGAAGATTCAACATACTAATGATGTCATTCTTCACAAAATTGCTATACAGTTTTAACACAATCTCTATTGAAGTCCCACAAATAGCTTTTATAGTGATAGACAAGATCACTCTAAAATGTATATGGAATAGCAGAAGAACTAGAATAGCTGAAAAAAATTATAAAAGAATAAACTAGAGAAATAATCCTATCTAATTTCAAGATATTACAGACAATTATATATAAATGAACTCAAAGTAAAAATTCAAAACTTGTTTAAATGTAAATTTTATTACTATAATTTTTTAGATAACATCATAGGAGGAAATCTTCAAAATCTAAGGCCAGATAGAAATTTCGAGGGCTGGATAATGAAAAACAATTCATGAAAAGAAAAAGAAACACAAATTCTATTCATCAAACTTAAAACTATTTCTCTATAAAAGATTATATTAGAGGGATATAAAAAGAAACGGACAGACTGGGAGAATGTATTTCCAAACCAATTATCAACCAGAGGATTATTATTTAGAATACAAAAAGAACTTTCAAATTTTAGGTTAAAAAAATCAATCTAATTAGGAAATCATCTTATAATATACACAAAAAAATTCACCAAAGATTATAAGTAAATGGAAAATAAGCTTATGAAACAATGTTCAACAATTTAGAAATTCAATTAAAACTACAATGAATTATTATTACACACCTATAAGAATGGCTGAAATAAAACACTGTGACAACATCAAATTCTGGCAAAAATGTAGAGAAACAATTCTCTCATACATGCAGGTGGTAATGCAAAGAGTCAACTGGGAAAACATTTTTCCAGTTTCCTAAAAACTAAACACTTATCTATTATGTGACCTGTAATTGTCATCTATTACATTCACACAAAAACCTGTACATAAATGTTTATAACTGTTTTATTTGTAGTAGTCCCAACCTGAAAACAACTCAGATGGCCTTCAACAGGTGCATAGTTAAACTGGTGCATACACGTAGTGGAATGCTTCTGAGAAATAAAGAGCAACAACCCATACATACACACAACAGTCTGGATTAAATTCAGAGGATTATACTGAGTGGAAACACTGAAACCCAAAAGTTAAGTGTATATGTCGTTTACATAACATTCTTAAAGTGACAAATTATAGAAAATGGAAACAGATTATGGTTGGGGGAATTCAAGAAACAGGGTGAAAGGGATCAGCATGTGGCTACAGAGGTATGAGGGATCTTTGTGGTAATAGAAACGTTCTGTATCTTGATTCATGCCATATATCCTGGCTGTGGTATTGTACCATGGGTTTTTCAATGTTTTCATTGGTAGAACCAGATAAAGAATCAATGACTATACTATTTTTAAAACTCAGGTGAATCTATAGTTATTACAAAATAAAGTTAACTTTAAAAAGTTCTATGAAAAAAATAGGTTAAGAATTAAAATATTCAAATCAGAATTATACATGACCTAGAAACATGATAGCAGTTTAATTGCTATTAGTAATAAAACTGCTATAAATCCAAAAGTCAATAAACACTATTTTTTATTAATTTTGAAACATATATTTTAATATGATAGGAACTTTCACCTGTACACACTATTGGTAAAAAAGAAAAAACATGACAACTTTTTTGAAAAGCAATATGGTAACGTTAGCTAGGCATGTAGCACATACCTATAATTCCAGCTTTTCAGAAGACGAAGGCAGAAGAATCACAAGTTTCAAGACTAGCCTCAGCAACCTGGAAAGACACTAAGCAATTTAGTGAGAACTTGTCTCAAAATAAAAAATAAAAAGGACTGGGGATTTGGCTTAGTAGTAACACCTGGGTTTAATCTCCAGTACCACACACACAAAAAAAGTAATTAAATATGATCTTTCTTTCATTGATTCAATAGCTTGATACAAAATTAAGAACATTTTTATTTAGTCTATTCTAAGATTGTATGCTAGAAAACAATATTTACATACATGCACATAAATGTATATTCGTATTATATATAATAATTCTGACACCTCAGTGAAAATGGCCAAGCACAAATAACACCTTTTCAGCCTTTCAAAATGCTAACAGAAGAGGGGTGCTTAAAATTTAATATCATTAGAAAACAAAAACCATGAGTTCCAAAGTCAAATGATTACACTGCTAGATAATACTATAAAAGCTATGTAGATAAGAGAAAGACGTTTAAATGCAAGTAATGGACCCCCTAACAGACTCCTCTTATCACCCCATTCCTCCTCTACACCTATTTTATACAGGGACAGAAGAGATTTTTTTTAAAGATATTTATATTACTTTCCTTCCAGAGTATTCTTTTGGTAAAGCATGCTTAAGCAAGAATATGTGTAAAGATAAGTGATAAATTAGAAAAAAGTTTACGAAGGAGATAACACAAGGTAAACAGCATGCAGAAAACATATTAACTTTAAGGCAAAGAATATGAAGGTATTTTCTAAATGACTTTAATAAAATATATATATATATATATATATATATATATATATATATATATATATTCTGAAATCTATAAAATACCATTCATCCATAAAGTTGTAAAGTAATAGACAAAGAGGTGTATTGCATGCCCTATATGTGATACTGGTTTAAGTTTTATTATAAGTATTAAATGTCTAAAAAAAAGAAATATCCACATTCACAGAAAAGTGACCCTCCCTCTAGATACACATTATCTTTGCATAAGCACAGAAAGTCCTTTTCTAACTCACCTCAATTTAAACTGAGATGACCACATTTGTGACTTGGTACTGATAGGCTTTCCAATTTTGACTTTTCAAACCTTCTTTAAGAGAAATCAATGGCTGGCACTTAGCACATTTTTTAAATTTTCTTTTTAATTTTTATGATGCATTGTAATTATACATATTAGTGAGATTCCTTATTACATATTCATACATACAATGTAATTTGGTCAGTTGCATTCTCTTTCTCTTCCCTTCTCCCTTTCCCTGGTTCCCTTACTCTACTCTCCTCCTCTCCCTTCTATTTTCATAAGATTCCCCTTCCACCGCCCACTTATATTTTTTTTTCTTTCTTTTTTATCTATAGCTTCCACATTTGAGAGAAAACATATAATACTCGACTTGCTGAGTTAGGCGTATTTCACTTATCATAATATGCTAAAGTTCTGTCCATTTTCCTTCACATGGTATAATTTCATTCTCCTTTATGACTGATAGTCATGATACTGTTTTTTTATTAATATTTTTCACTGCTGGAGAAGTCTATCATCTCTAGCTTGCTTTCAATTCTGGAGATGAGTCCAAAATCAATAACTATTATTCTGATGATTTAATAATAAAATCATTATAGTCATCTTTATTTGCTTCTCATTGTTGTAAATAAAAAAACACTACCTTTGAAAGTAATTGCACAAGAACTGAGCTACTAATATATAGAGAAATTTTGGTTTTTTTAGATTAAGTAATAGCATATTGGAAGGGGGATTATTTTTAAAGTTTGATTTGTTTTTTTTGTAGCTATTCTCCAAGAGTCCACAATTTAGACACATTTTTTATCTAAACTTAGTTCCATTTGTTAAAATCCTAAATCACATTTATCAGTTCCAAAAAAAGTAAGAAATTAAGATGAAAACTAATTATTTTTTCCAACTATAATCTGTTGAGCAGGCATCTGAGTCCAAGTAATAAGTTCAAACAATTTGGAAGCAGCTTTTATGTAATTTCATGCTCTATGAAGAATCCATTTGGAAACCATGTGTGACATTTGTTATAAGCAGTGCATTTATGTGTCCATCCCTCTGTTTTTCCATTTTTCTTCAAATGCTAGCATATTTATAGGAGGAGCAAGGGCCTGTCAAAACTCTGTAATCTGTGGGGTGTGGTTTTACCAGGAAGCCATCATTCACACTTCCCAAACACCATTCTGTATGAGAATAAAAACAATGCCCTTGAAGTGCCTGTTAAGGATTAGATGTGCTTCTTCATGACAGAGACTTCATATAAAGAGCTGAATCTCTCCATACTCATTTTAAAGGAGATTCACTGAAGAGGAAATATGCTAAAGGCTAGGAGTGTGTCTTTGACCAAGCTAACATGCTGTTTTAATTGATCTTTAATCAGGACATAGTATTTACAGATAAAAAGTTTACAAACTAATCATGAAACTTACTTCTCTTTTATGCAAGACTGAAGGAAAATGAGACTGCTGAACCCATCTTTCTTTCACTCTGTAATTTTATAATTCTAAATATTTATTGCTGCCACAACACTGTGAGATCATCCTATACTATCTGTAGTGTTAGACATTAGCATAAACATATAGGAATTAGAAAGTGATGTGTCAAGTTTTGTTATTTGCTTGCTTGTTTGTTTTGAGTAGAAGTTATGTAGTTTTTTTCTGATTAGTGGGCTCTGCCAACCAAACCCCATCCATGAGTTACACATGTTGCTTTGTTTGGAGGTTTCATAAGGTATCTGGAAAACTATGCTGTTTATAAATTTGTAGGTATTAGTGTGCTGCTGATGAAAACAGCTAAGAGTATGCAACTGGATCAAAAATACTAATTGTGGGTTTACAGGTCCCTTTTGAATAAAGCCCAAAATTATTGAAATTTGCAAAAGAATAAAAAATGATATGCCTTTTTGTAAGAATTAAAACCTGATAAGAGATAGAAAATATGGGGATCGTAAATTTATATGGAAATAAAAATAACAAAAATAGAATCACATGGAATCATGTAATGATTTATATAATTTATAAATTTATATAATTTATAATTTCTTGAGTGGAAATGATTTTCAATACATATAATTTATCCAAAGAACATTTGATTTTAAGTTTCTTTTATCATAATGATTTTATTTTTCCCTTAACCTTACAAGTATAGGGAGGATTCTTAGAGATTAGACTGTAAGAATAAGGTTAGGCAAAGAGTGATATCAAATCAATGTTATTGAGATTATTGCCCAATATTCATGTATCAAAGAAGGAGTTTAGAATTATTGATTATTTTTTTCTCTGATATTGTATGTATATTCCTAGAAGATAGCAGTATAAAATCAATAATGGTAACTTCTTTTCTTTTTTTCTGTTTTAACATGTATGTATATATAGGGTTGAAGATTTCACTCACCTTGTAGAAAATTAATAGGTTCAGAAACATTCTGAAGCATTTATTTCTCATAGTCATTCTGTAAGTTTTACGGCATTGTTGTTATGTTCTAGTTCGTATCACACTGGCACAGTCTATGCAGCTCAGTCTAGAGGTGAAACATACAGATAACCAAAGCATTGCAGTGTGCTGTGTCCACTGATGGGAAAGGGACACTAGGGTTGCTCCAGAGTCTAAGAAGAGGGTTGTGGTGTGGGACATTCAAGCTATGCAGAACAGAAAACATAAAGGCCCCACAGAAAGTAACAGAAGGCATGGAATAGTTAGGGAACTGCAAAGGATTATGGAAAGACTGCACTTCAATAACACACACACAAGAATCACCAAGATCTAAATTTCCAAAATTGGAAATATAGGTTAGTCACACAAGTCCAATGTCCTATATGATGAAAAGGTTACCTTGTTTAAACTATGGATAAACTTGTGCCAAATAAACGTTGGGTTGTGGTAAAGCTAAATAAATGATGTTCAGCAGAGTAAATCTAAATATTTACAATATCTTTTAGAATTACATCATTTCCCTTTATACACCATTATAATTAAATTACCATTTATTCTATAATTTTCTTAATGATGATAAACATGATAAAAATATTTTCAAATTTATATGTTCACATTAATTCATCAATTTATGATGTTTATTCACTAATATAGTTATTCTTCACTGAACTTGTACTACCCTTCAGATGAAATTATACTTGGTGTAATTCAGTTTAAGTCAGTCTAATGTTAAATGATGCTTAATAGCAATCCGAATCTGCAGGTTGGATAGTGAAGAAGCAGAGTGGGTTGCTGTCATTTTCTGCAGTGCACATAAACAAAGGATTCCAGGCTAAGAATGCTTTTGTTTGTGTATAAAACAAAACAATTTCTTTAAAAGTATTTTTTGTTGAAATGTAGTTGAAATTGATGGGTTTGTTTTGTTTTGTTTTTACTGAAAACATCACCATGCGAAATATTACAAAGGTATTTTAGCATGAATTCTTTGAAATATGTTCTTTTGTGCTTCGAATATTTTCTGCAAAAGATAAAAGGCGTGTTAACTTTCTTTATGAATAAAGGAAAATATAAGGCAAAAACATCAGTTTTCCTATTAATTTGATAACTTATGTTTTGGTCCACTAAGCAATGTTTAGGTCACAAGCATTTCTGAGCATAGTCAAAACAATATTCTCATTTATCCTTTAATTTTTGTACTTGATAGAGAATTATTAAACTTTAAGTTATTTATCTTATCTACATTTTCCTTAATTTTATTATTTGTCTTATAAGAAATTATAAACTCTTAATACTGTAAACTGTAACAAAACCTGACTGCCGCCCTGGACCACTGCAGGCAGCTGAACTTAAGGTCAATTGGGTGAATTTCCTGGGACATCAAATAAAATTCAGACACACACTTTACCTTTAAATAAAGCTTCAGGATGGCTCCTCAACTCTCTTGGCCTCAAGATCCCAAAATGGGAGAGCAAAGAAAGTCACCAGAGGCTGGAGAGAGAGAGAGAGAGAGAGAGAGAGAGAGAGAGAGAGAGAGAGGAGGGGGGAGTTCAGAAGTGAGCTTTTACTGGGGGGACCCTCATTCTTAGAACGTTCAATCCAAAAAAGGTCAGGAGGGGCAGGGTTACAAGGACAGGTGGGAGTAATTCAACTGAAGGGGCTGCAGGAAGGCACGCCTATGTCTGAAGACACAGTCTGCTACTTTGAGGATGGGGAAAATATCCAAGTCACTAGGAAAGTGACCAACAGAACCTCTATGGATCACAGGAAGGTGTATGCAAATCATTCAGCAAGGGCTTCCCACACTGAACAAGCAGAACAAAACAGAAAAATTGTTGGAATTTGATAATTACTTTCAGTTCACTTAATGGATTTCACCTTCAAGAAATCAAAGTGAAGAATGATGATTTTCTGTAACATTTAAGAGATAAGTACTCACAGATTAAAGTTAAAACCAGCAGAGAACAGCTAAATATAATTTATGATAGATATCCTAAAACACAGAAGATGTGATTTTTTGAAAAATGTTAAAAATAAGAAAAAATCTCCAATGTAGTATCTGACTTGCAGAGATACAAAAATATACCACAATACAATAAAAGTTACTGAAGATATTTTAAAATTACTAATCATATAAATTAAATGTGTTCATTGAGAATGAAATATTAGCTATTACTAAAAAAAAACTAAACATGATTATATATCCTTTGCCTTCATTTTTTTTTTTTAAATGTTGATTAGTGGCTGGTGGATTTGGATGATGGAAATTAAGATAAATGTGTACTAATCTTAAAAAATCTTTTCCTTTCCTTTTTATTCAAGCCATGAACACACACAGCCAAGGCACCAGAACCTATATTCTGAAGCCCTGACAAATATTTAACTAAAAGATGAAGTGGAATATTCCCCAGGAGCAGCACTGCATAAGACCAGTTTTGTCATTGTCCAACTGATTTGTGAATGGGAAAGAAGGGGCATAGAGACAAAGGCTAAATAAAAGCAGTTTTTCCAACAGGTGAAATGAACATACCCAGGATTTTCTCCGCTCAATACACTAGGTCCAGAAGACTAGTCCATGTTCTGCGGAAGTCAATGAGAAATGTGCACATAAATGGATAAAGTAAATATATATTGTCCACAACCCATATTTTTCCATTTTTTATAGCTATGCAAAAAAAGTATACTCATATGTGAATGTCTCCCATAAAAATTTACACCAAAACAATTAGCATATAAGCAAAAGTAACCATGTCTCTCTTATCTAGATCAATGTAAATAAAAAAATTAAATTTAGGCATTGATTTTGAAATTGAAATAACTGAAGTAACTTGAATTAGTTCACTTTTTTAAGGTTTGAAACTATTTATTTTTATTTACAAATACACATTTAGCACAATGAAACAAACACTGGTATATTGAGTCCTAGTTAATAGTACTGAAAAATATGTATCATTTGGATGATTACAGTATTTAAACAACAAACTACACTGAGAAAATAATGCTGATAAAATTATTGGTCATAATACTATTGAGCAATAAATACATAAACTGAAAACATGATTGCTTGAAATTTGCACATGAAAGTGAACTCATTTGGACAGATCAGCGTTTAACATAAACTGAGGGGGATGAGGGAAGGCTGTGACCCAAATGATATCCTTCAGGTGAACAGAAAGAAAAAAAAACATAGTCTATCTTAAAAAATAAAGGGCAGTTTGCTTGTTTAGCTAGGATACATACCAAGAATCCTCAGGTTTTGCAGGAGAATTTTTATATTATGGAGCAAAAGGATTTTCCTTGTAAAATTACCCCATCATTTTTTTTCTGCCTCCCAAATTGTCCTTCTAGAAGCATCAATGGCATTCTTTCCACATGCAGGTCTTCCGTATTTCCAATCAAAATATTAGGTGTTTGCACTTACTCACCATACCCCAAAATTTGCCATAGCTAACTTTAATCACTTCAAAATTTTTGATTGATGTAACGGAGCACACAAGAATATAACCATCAATATCTGTAGAGTATGTCTAAGGAAAAATGAAATAGTTACCTTGCCCAGCTGCGTCTTCAAGTTGAAGATGATATTCTTGTTCCTTTGCTGTGAAAAATATTTTCCGTGGTTGGATCATAGGTCTCAAGAAACTGGCCTTCGACAAATTAAATCATCTATGAGGACTTCCCTTCTTCTTCAGCTTTTTAATTATGCCAGGTCTTGAGCAGTGATTAGACAGCTCCAGCCTGCCCATGTGATTGACAACAGAAACTCCATCTTCCATTGGTGGCCACCAGGAGGTGGAGCCAAGAATGGGGCTGCTTGCCTTGGATTTAAAAATATATATCAAGCTTTTTGAATTAGTTTACTTTTGGAACAACAATGTTAAAGAAAGTTCTGAGCCTGGCATGGTGGCTCAAGCCTGTAATCCCAACAGCTGGGGAGGCCGAGACAAGCGGATGCAGAGTTGAAAGCCAGCCTCAGAAAAAGCAAGGCGCTGAGATCCTGTGTCTAAATAAAATACAAAATAGGCCTGCTGGTATGGCTCAGTGGTCAAGAGCTCCTGAATTCAGCTCCTGGTATCCCCCCAAAAAAAGTTCTGATGAACAGTGCATTTGGATAATAGTTCAGCAAATAGGGACCCTAACTTTTGATTCTCACTCTTAACACTTTTTAGATGTGTGAATTTAAGTTACTTAAAACTTTGTACAGAATAAAACCATTAGCCCTGAAGACCATTAATAAATGGTCAAATGAAAGCCCTTTAGAAACAATTCTGTTTAGTGATTGCAAACAAATTAATATCTTAAAAAGATAAATTATCAGAAAACTAAAAACAGAACAAGACATTTTCAAACACTGTTTTGAAAACTCTTTTTAGTTTGCATTCAAATGTGGATGTGGCCCAATAGATAATTATATAATTACTATTTCGTGTGACATTTTGTACAAATTACCCTTCCTGGCAATTTTTTTTTCTGGTGCTGGGGATGGAACCCAGGGCCTCAACATGCCAGATAAGAACTCTACCACTGAGCTACATACCCAGCCGTCCTTCTGCATTTTTAAATATTACTGTCTTGCATATAATATGATTGATACAATTTTGGCTATAGTTGTTAAATGTGATTTATGACATACCTGAAGAAAAATACCCAGCCACTTGTATCCACAAGTTCTGCATCTACAAGATTCAACCAACTACAGATTGGAAATTTAGTTAGGCCTATGATGCTTACATCTGTACTAAACAAATGCAGACTCACTTTTCTTATCATTATTACCAAAAGCAATACAGCATAACAATTTACATAACATTTATATTATGTTATATTATTTATTATAAGTAATCCAGATATGGTTTTAAAGTATGTGGAAGAATATGCATAGGTTGTAGGCAAGTATCATGCCATTTTGTAACTAAATGACTTGATAAGCCACTGATTTCAGTATCCATGGGGGCTTATGTAATACTCAGTAGATGCTGAAGATATCTAACACAATTTATGTGTCCATATTTCTGTTCTTTTGTTATTCTTCTATCCTAATGCTTTCAGGCTTCTCATTTTATCACTACTTTCCTGCAAATAACTTCTCTTAAGAATCCTGAAGGAAAGATCTGCTAATGATAGATCTTAAGTTCTCTTCCATTCAAGAATGTTTATATTTCCCTTTCATTCCTGTATTACAGTTATTATGGATTCAGAACTTAACATTATAAAGAATTTGGTTGGAAGTTCTTTCCTATTAGCTCTTGAAAAATATTGTGCCACTTCATCTGTCTTCATGATTTTTAAATGAGAAATCCATTTCATTTCATTTTGGATTCCCCTTTAGGTAGTATGTCCTTTCTCTCTGGTTTAAGGGTTCCTTATTTATCGTCAATTTTTAAATTTACATAATGTCTTAGCATGTATTTCTTTGGGCTTACCTGTTTTAGGCTCTCTTGGGTTCTTACATGTGTGGGTTTATGACTTTCAACAAATTTTAGAATGTTTTTGGCCATTTTTTCTTCAAATGTCAACCCCACTCTTTATCCTTTCCTTCCTCATGAAGGAAAGGATATTTGCTATTGTGTTACAGAACTCTAACCCAAGTTTCATTTTATTTTCCAGAATATTTTCTCAGTGTTTTCCAGATTTGGTACGTTTTTCTGTCTTCAGGTTCATTAATTCTGCTTTCTGGGCCTCTCTATTCAACTATTGAGCCCATCTGGTGCGATTTGAATTTCTCCTATTGGCTTTTTCAACTCTGGAAGTTCCATTTGAATTTTTCATAATGTCTTTTTTCCTTACTATTGTTTATTTTCTGTTTCAAGAGAATTTTTAATTGCATATTAGAGCCTTTTTTATAATGATCACTTCATAATATTTGTCAGATAATTCCAAGATATAATGTTGATATCAGTTGATTCTCCTTCCTTATTCAGTTGTAATTTTTATTGTTTTTGTATGAGCAATGTTTTATTGCATTCTGAACATTTGTCTACTATTTAGCAGATTGCTAAGCTTATTTAAAGTTTCTATTTTAGCAGCCACTCCCTTTAGTTTTGGCATGTGTTTGGCCTAATTTTGAGGACTGTGATTCCAATCAGTAGTACTCTTTGGGTCTTCGTTGTTTATTTGGTTTTGCTGGAGCTCCCACTGTCAGATTTTTCTGAACATTTAAGCGGAGGGTTCTGGTGGAATCCATCTGTTGCTCTGCAACAGCCCAGTGATTGCATTTGTCGGGGGGAAAAAGAGACTTCTTATACCTTGTCACTTGCTGTGTGTCTCTTTTTCTAGTTCCATCCATCCACTCTAATTCTCTGGGTTGAAGAGGAGGGTATCATCTCATAAGGCTTCCCACACAAGACCACTTTTTGGCAGGAACTTTTTGCTGGTACATCCCATAAGCTTTAATATTTTCTGCCAGGAGTCATAGGCCTGGCAGAAAAAGTCCCTATCTCCTAATTGGCTTTTATCACAGGATTCCCAATCAATTCTCCTTACTATTTGTGTCAGGCTCCCCTTGTGTGGTCCCAGGAACTCCTGTGGGACCTAGGGACAAATGAGCCCACCAGGATGCTTTCAAGTGCTATGTTGGGTATCCAGAAATGAAGATCCAAGTGAGATCTCTCTGTTGAGAGGAGTGTGTGGCCATGACACTCCTCTAATCCTGGGGTCTCAAGTCATTTTACCTTCTTCTTAATACCTTTTGGAATGATCCTTTAGATTTTTTTTTTCCTTTATAATTGTGTTCAACAGAAAGAAGTTAGGAAAATGAGTCTTAACTATTTTTTCCTGACTGGAAGTTATGACCCAATTTATCTTAAGAAGTTTATCTGCAGTGTGACATCAGCAAAAGCTTGGTGGAGCTCTGAATGATAGCATCTAATTTCCTAGGAAGAAATTAGCACTATCCAGCTAGAATAATCCTTCCCAATTCATATTCTCTTTGCTCAATAAAATTCTGCCTCACAGTTCAGCTTTTCCAGAGAAACAGAACGTCAAGAACTCTGTTCTCATCATTTCCCCCACACTTCTATTTCATTCTAGAAAACAAAGTCCATACAAAATGGTCTCTGTAAGATGGAAATCTAAGTCCAGTCAATAATTCTCAATCTACTTCCAGTCTGATCTTCATAAAATTGTCCTCAAATCAACCAGAGAAAGCAATTAACATAACAAAATAAGCTTTGAGGTATGCATTGAAAGCTCAGTTTGGAAAGGTCACGATTGTGACTGTATTTGCCATACTATTAAATTTTCCCTTTTCAATAGTAGCTTAATTCTGGGAAATAGACAAGAGTAATGGAAAATGCCATAAAAATAATGGACAATATGTGATATGATCTAGATGTTTACTGCAGGTATAATCCAGTTTCTTGGCTTCAAGATTTTGGACCTGGTTTCCTATTATGTTGGCTCAAAATATTTTGAAAACACCATGTTCTTATGATAGTAGTAATTGGAGTGCAATGGTAGTAATTTAATCTTTGATATTCATGGAGAGTTTTAGAGGGTTTCACTGTCCTGAGTATCATTCAATAGGCACCTCTGAAGTTACTTACATATTGGTATTTTCCTCTGACAGAGTAGTGAGGATTTGGCTGTCTCATAATTTTAGTTACTTTTAAGAACCTGAAGCAATGTATCCCTACTAAGTCCAGAGATAATTGGCAAGTCTAAAATTTCAAACAAATTGAACAGCCCTCAAAAATTAGAGCTACAGAAAACTCACTGATAAAATTATAAAATAAGTAGCCTCAAAAAGTGTGACATCCTTGGCTGGGTTGCAGCTCAGTGGCAGAGTGCTTGCCTAGCATGTGTGAGGCACTGGGTTTGACTCTTAGCACCATGTATAAATAAATAAAATAAATATTTTTTAAAAAAAAATAAATACTATTTTTTAAAAAAGGTGTGTGTGGGGGGAGTGACATCCTTAGCAAAAAAGAGTGACTGTCAATACTTGAGCGTCTCTCTGGGATCTAAATAATTCGTGTTTTTCTCTTTGAAATTTAAGAGGGAATTTCAGTAGAATTACTGAAAATCTCAAGGTTCATGTTTATTAATCTATAATGTGGAAAAAGATAATATGAACTTCTCACTTGTTCCACAAAGCCATTCATTGTTAATGATGGTAGATGAGCTTTGAGATCTTTAAACACATCCATTGTAAAGAACTATTTTAGCAAAGAGGGGATTTAAAACCAGTCTAAATTTTCTTTTCTAGATAAACCAATTCAAGAATGTGTAGACACAAATATAATATTTTGTACTTTAAATGTTGTACTGATAAGAAACAAAAAACTTATGTTGTATAATACTTATGTATAATTTACATAATAATTGATGTTATCTTTAAGGATTGAGTTGAAAATGACTTATTTGGTGATATTTGAACATACAACTTCAATTATCAGACTATTTAATGTTTTCCTAATCATATACCTGAAATTCACACATTCACTATAATTTATATTACTGGTTATAACTCAGTGATAACCTTAAACTGTTAGGCATAAATCACTTAGGTAGATTAAAGAATTTTAAAAGCTAGTGCAATTTTTACTAAATATTTCTGGTATAATTTTATTTATTGAAAAAAACAATTTATTTTTTTATTTTAATCCCCAAACACCCTTTTCTACTTTACACTTGATGTTTCATAGTTTATTAATTCTTCCCTGTGGTATTAAACTGTTAATTATTCACAAATTAATTATCTATGTGTACTCTTTCTCATCACCTTCCAAGTCATTTGTGTTGCTGTATGTATGCAAACTGTAATTATGAGGGCAAAAATAGGCCTTAAAGGAAAAGTTTTAAATGATCACTCTTTTGGTAATATCCATTTCAAAAACAATTTCCATTAATTGAGGTTGAGAATATGACACCCTAAAATCAGAAAACCACCAATTAAAAACTATTATAAGAACTCTATTGACAAACTGAATGACTGATTAGTTGATTCATTCATTCATTTCTCCCTTCATTATTGCAGTTAACCAACACTGCCTACCAGTGACTGTGCTTGGTGCTGGAAATTCAAGAATGGTCTTGGGCAGGGCATGGTGGCACACGCCTGTAATCCCAGCGTCTCAGGAGTTCAAAGCCAGCCTCAGCAACAGTGAGGCGCTTAGCAACTCAGTAAGACCTTGTCTCTAAATAAAATATTTAATGTCTCTAAATAAAATATTTAATATTAAAAATATATGGGCTAAGGATGTGGCTCAGTAGTTAAATGCCCCTGCCACAGCACCAAGAAAAAAAAAGAATTGTATACATACTTTGAGTGTGACTGTGAAGAAAGGCTAGTTTAGACTCTTGCAAATATTTTGGAATTCAGAACATGACAATGAAGATCCAAGTGTACTAAAAAGTGATTGTCGAGCTACTAAGATATGAATATGATTTCACAACTCTAACTGCTCTGGTGGTTCTTGTTTTGCAGAGGATTGCTTTGCTTGGTGTGGCAAAGACTGCAAATAATACTGCTGCGATGGGACCATGCCCTACTATTGCTCCTACTATGCCAACATTGGGATTATTCTCTTGTGAGTATTGGTCAAATTTGGCAAAACTGATGTTGTCAGGTTATGTTTTCAAGCAGTACTAAATTATAGGTATGGACTGAAAGAATTTAAAATTGATTGCTTATGTTGGTACTGAGAATTGAACCCAGTTTCCCTTTAGTACTGAACTACATCCCAGCCCTTTAAAAAACAAAATATTTTAAATTAATTAATGTGGTTTTTTTTTTTTTTTTTTTTGGTGATGCTTGGGATTAAACACAAGGGAAATCTACCATTGAGCTACATACACAGCCCTTTTTATTTTATTTTTTATTTTGAGATAGGATCTCCCTAAGTTGCTGAGGCTGGTCTCAAACTTGCCATCCTCCTGTCTCAGCCTCCCAAGTTGCTGGGATTCCAAATATGAACACTACACCTGACCCATGTAGGAACTTTTGAAGTGATGGGGATGTTTCACATCATGTTGTGACATAAGTTATATGACTGTACATAAGTCAGTACTTGGAACTATTCATTTATAATTGGTGCATTTTATTGTAAAGCTGCCTCAAAATGGTAGGTCAAAAATATAATAAATAAGATTAGTTATTAATCTTTACTGGAGATATTAAGCACTTATCATTACCTAGTATGTTGTATTATTTGACAAAATGGGCAAATTAGTGTTAAGTTGCCTTGATTTTTTAGAAAAGAGTTTAAAGTGATTGTTTTAATTCTTACTTTTGTGTACTACAGTAATGTTTTAAAAAAGTAGATATAATATAGTTGATGATTTTTAAATTTTGCCAATGATACGTTTTCATCTGCTGTGATGAAGGATTTATAAGTTAATGTTTGTTTTTTAATTATGGCTGGTTTATTTTGACACCCAGGTATTAATTTGCCTAATGCATCCAGTAGATATCAGGGGAAAAGAGAGATTATGAATAAAAAGCAGCTGAGATATGAAGTATCAATTCTATACATAATACTCAAAAACAACTTCAGGAACCAGGTTTAGAGGCCAAGATAAGATATGAGTGAATAGTGTAAAACAATAAATAATCAAACTAAAAAAACACATAAACACACAATATGGAAATAGGTACCTGCAGGATGTGTTAAATATTTACCCATAACAAATTAAGAATGTATTTTACAGCTGCTTCTGAACAAAGGGAAAGGAGGAAACCGGACCGGCTATCAGGGTTGAGTGTTTGGAAGGGCATGCACCTGTCAGTCCTCTGCATGTGCAGCTAAGAAAGTAGAGATATGGAATTACAATTTTTCTCAAGTCAAAATCCCCAAGCTTTCAGACAGTAGCAGCAACCTGGCTGCTGTCCTCTTGTTTTGCTTTTCAAGTGAATGTTGGAATGATTTCTATTCCCAGTCTGCTTAACCTGTGCCCTGTGAAGACCAAGTGGAAATGGGAAATATTAGGCACTAAGTAACCTTGCCCAGCTATACAGATGTGTCATTGAGCAGGCTTATAACACATCCTCCATTTCCTGAGACTAGAAAACCTGACACCACAGAAACTTTCTAGAATAAGCACTGGGGCTGATATTAGATATCATGTCCGTTTAAATATGGCTTTTAAAAAAGTCATACTTTGGGATACTCTTCAAGACTATGGGTAAATATCAGGCCAAAATAAAAATGATATATGGAATTAAAGTAATCTTTGAAATGCAAATAAACTTTAAACAAAATATTCGAATTTTCCCTCATGGAAGATTTGGTAGGAAAAGAGAGAGTTAAGCCCATCTCCTACTTTAGAAAACTGTCAGAATGATTTTCACACAAATTTATCAGCTCCATGTAACTACTTAATGATGTTTACAGTTGTATATCATTGCACAGAATTTAAAATAATATAAAATCCATTATTAATAAATTGGAAATTAATTTTTGAGTAACCTCCACATGCCAGATGATACTGTTCCAGGTGGAACCAGCAGATAATACAGATTTGGGGACTTGGGGTCAGAGAGATTCAGGGATTATTTGGTCTTATCTCCTGTCTCATCTTTCTCCACTAACTACATTGGGTTGTGCCTAGTCCCCTGTTTTTCACCTCATCGCTACCTGCACTCTGGTAAATACATATAGAATATTGTAATTACTTGTTCATCAGAATATTTTAAAAATTTAAATTTATAGATATGCTTTATGCGTGTTAACATTTACAATCAAATACACACTCTTATGATACATGCTCCAGATCTCAACTAATTTCACCTTTTGATTAAAGTAAATCATAAGTTGCATTCATATATTTATTAGTGTTATTAGGACCATGTACTCATTATGTTTTAGGAAAAAATAATTGTGTTTGGAAGGGAAAGTAAACACAGATGGCATTATATTTCAGGCATTTAAAATAGAACTTTCTGTTCAAAGTAGAAGCCATTGACTATATCCTTTGCTAAACAATCCCTAGCCAGAGAGAGGGAGAGAGATTTTAAAGTGTTTTCCCCCTGGATAAAGAAGAATATATTTTCAGGATTTCCAGTTATTGCTTAACATTTGGAAAGAATTCTTAACTCCACCTAAAGCTTTATTTTATTTTATTTTTTAAGTTATGAGGGTGGGAGAGGAGCAGTAGTTAGAAAATAATCAATTCTAAGAATAAGAGTCTCTTTTGTGCACATATTTTCAAATATTGGCATTTTGGAACTCAGAAACTATGTTCCTCCTCTATCAAGCATCCAGGCACATTCTTGGTTTAAAAAAAAATCAGTTTAATGATCCTAACAGAAAGTTAAATTTTTGTGGTTATCAGAAAAGTAATAAGGTAATAAAAAGCAATACTACAATAAAATGTTAGACATGTTAAATGAGTGATTTCATAGTTTGCTTTAATTTTCATTTATTTTCAAAGTCAAAACATTGGCTAAATTTAAAATTAACTAAAAACAGTAGAGAATATAATTTAGCACATTCTGGACTGTTCCTAAATTGGTAAAGTTAGGTCCACATGACTCTTCTTGCTGAGATCATCCAGTAGCCAACACAGTTATCAGAGTTGAAGAGAGATATTCAGCCCTTGATTCTGTTTACTTCACCTGCTTTCACGCTTTTGCAAACTAATCATTAAGATTCCATTTTAAATAAATTTATAGCATCTGACTTCCATTATTTTTTAGTTGAAAAGTTTTATTTTACTCAGTTTCCCTCTTCTTTTCAGACATTTTCTAAATCAAACATGAGTAACTTTGGGCAAATAAATTCAGGACCTCACCACAACCTTGTTTCTTATTTCACCTAGGAATTTTAAGATTTACTTCTGTCTCATGAGAAACTTTCAAAATTAAATTTAAAAAATAGAATACTTACTTTTGGTCCTTACAATCGCAGATACTGACTTCTATATAGAATAATGTTATCTTCCAGAATTTAAGAATAATTTTTATACTCATTGATATATATATTATTTAATCAATCAATCATTTATAAATGCACATGGACTGCATGTTACCATGGCATAGCTGGGACAAGGTCCTGGATCCAAAGATGAATAAATTATACATCTTGACTTCTAAGACCTCGAACTCTAATAAGAGAGTGTAGCCAAATAATCATTGAGGTAATTCATGAAGTATTATTGAAGGACAGAGAGAAAACAGCCCAGTCAGTGTGTGTGGTTGTGTGTGTAAGTGTGTGTTTAGAATTAGATGTTTAGAAAAGCTTTATAAAAGGCACTTGATCAGAGTTTTGAAGGAAGAGATATTAATGTAAATGGACAGTGAGAAAAGGGAAGTACATTCCAGAAATAGAGGCTCCTGCATACAAAGATGTAGATAGATAGGAGGAAGGAAGTGATCAGTTGGGGAAAACCCATGTTGTTCAACATAGCTAGAGTGGGGAGGTTAAATTCTGAGTATAACATGGGAATAACTGGGTCAGATTCAAGATAATCTTTCCAATATACTTTTATTGGCCATTCCCACCAAAACTCCAAAATGCTTCTGGTATTTTTCTGGTAAAACTAGTCATCTGGTTTATGCACGAAGCATGCTTTCTTAGACATCACTTAAGACCCTAGACAAAGGTGAGCAGGCTCCAAAAGAAGGTTGTTTTTATTTACTCCATAGATGAAAAGTTTAGAGTGCAAACTTTGAGATGGTAGATTATTTGGAAGATTTTATGGCAAATGTGAAACCTGGTAATTATTTCTTAAATTTAAGAGATTTTTGACCAGGAGGACAACTACTTGAAGATTAGAAGCATGTGGTATGCTTAAAAATGAGAATTTGGGCCAAGTTGAGAAGTAAATAATTTAACACCAGAATGATTCTCAAACATTCATTCAGCAACTCGTCTCTGTGAAAGATGAATATGGAAAAGGACATTTACATTTTTGCTGTTGATGAAATTCAATTGACATTTCCCGGAGAGTGGATCCACAGTAAAGACATAGTGTTTGAGGTACTCTTTAAAATTAGTTAAATTCAAGGGAAGAAAGGATGCAACTGAGTAGCAAATTACTGTTACACAGTGGGACAAAATAAAAACAGAACTATCCTGTAAATTAAGGTATTCTGCCATGTGAGTAAGAGAATAGTTGAATAATATTAAAAATGAACTAAAATTTGACTGGTTTGGACACAATGAGCCAGATGACAAGATATGGGATTTACTTCACTAACTCAGAAATAAATTTTATATTTTCTAATTTGCCATTGTAAAATGCTAATCTGTCTAAAGATTCTTCAGAGCACCATCTGGTCATAATAAAAATCCCCATGGGGGAAATTGAGAGGAAGAGCTAATAATGGAGATCCTGGTGGGATTAAGTTTCTTTTCTTCTCAATGAAACGTGAAAGATGTATTACCCACAGTTTTTAAAGAACAACTAATAAATATCACAAGTGTGATTTTAGAGCCAGGCTATGCATGAAAGCAAAACTGGAATAAAAGATAAAGTTTTCATATTTTCAAATGGCACTTGAGGTCCTATGATCATTAACTAAGTGTTCTGAATTAAACCCAGGAGAGTACCAAAACACTGACAGAAACAATGCATTTTAACAAACCTTAGGCATTCATTAGACATCATTTAAATTAAAATAATTTTAGTCTTAGATATGGGAAAAAACTCTGAAAAGTACATACTGAGTGAATCAAAGTTTGCAGGGTCTTCTTTTTGTTTAATTAATGATACAATGATAAGTAACTAATATAATGTTTACAAAATACAAACTTGATTTAAAATGTACAATAACATGTTTGTTATAAAAAGAAGGTCAGGAGCTGGGGATATAGCTCAGTGGTAGAATACTAGTCTGGCACGTGCAGAGCCCTGGGTTTGAGCACCAACACCTCAAACACAAATAAGAAGAAGAAGGTTGGTGGTTCTTGGGAGACACAAAATTACATCTTATGGGTTATTTTCAGTGAGAACAAATATAAGTGCCTAGCATCTAAAACTTTTCTCCATCAAATTGCATTGGTAAATTAAGGCTAATTGTCAGAATTATAATTTGGTTTTAGAATGGAATAAATGTAATCTCTAGAACATATTCTCAACAGTTTATTTCTACAAATATAGCCATGGAAGGAAGCAGCACTGAATCAAACATGATTTCTGCCAGTGAGTTGCCTAGAAGTTACTGAGGACCCTAGACTTCTAAGCAGGCAGCTTAACTGCTGTGGAAAACACAATATGCAGTGGGATCAGTGAGGAGGAACTTTCAACTTCAACATTAGGATGCTGTAAAGTTTTCTAAAAGAACAGTAATTTTAAGATACAACTCAAATAGAAAAGCAGTTGATAAAATTTATCACTCAGAATAAAACATTTAGGAAACTCAGAATATAGAAAATGTTTTAACTTAAGAGATATCTTAAAAAGACAAAACAAAAAATAAAACCCCACTTGACCTTGAACACCATACTCAGTGGTATGACAGTAAAACCCTTCCATTTAAAGATAGCAATAGGATAAGCCAGTGTCTTTCGCCACTGCTATTCATCATAGTACTGAAAACCCAGGCCAGTGAAATCAACAGGACAAGTATGAAGACAGGTAAAGGGAAATTGGGAAGGAAGAAACTAAATTGCTGTTACATAAAAATGACATAATTATCAATACTCTTCAGGTTATAAAAGCTAATAATAGAATTCACCACAATGACCGGATACAAGGCTAGTGAACAAAAATTAGTTTATCACTATATACTAATAATACTCATTAGAAAAGGTACTATATATAATACACATGTATATATATACATAAATAAGTCTCAGATACAACATTAAAAAACTGAAAGATACTTATAAGAAATCCCATAATATATGCTTGACATTATGTAATTATACAAATACATAAAAAATGTCAAGATATGAAAGAGAAACCTAAAGAAATTGAGAAGTATGTATAAATTATAGATGAGAATATTGTAATGATGTCAGTGCTGAGATCTGTCAAGTATTCCTGAACTATCGCAAATTCCATGTAGTTCCAATCAAAATCCACAGGATATTTTTTATCAAATTTTTAAAAACTAGGCTTAAAACTTATGTGAAATAGTAAAGGGTCTAGAAAAGTGAAAATAGCTATGAAAAACAGCAGGTAAAAAGTCATGCTTCATAGACAGGTTTATTTTAAAGTTATAGAAAATAAATTGTGCAATACTGAATCACAGATAAACCAAAATAATACAGAGCTTACAAATGACTTGTACATGGGGGAGGTTGATAGGTAACACCAACAGCATTAGAAACCAATAAAGGTGGATGGGTCATTAAATAAATTGATGGTAAAAGTATTAATTATCCTTTGAATAAACATTAAACTAGATTAGTCCGTTTCTCTGCATCCAAACATCCATTCCTATCTAATTGCATAAATGCAAATATCAAACATTTATAATATTTAAAAGGGCAAATATATCAATATGTACTTTATGTTTCAAAAAGTTAAAACAAAGAATTTTGAATATTTTCATCATATGAAAATAATAATTATCTGTGGAAATAGACATATTTAACCTGATGATTAAAAAATGTATACATGTAGGAAAACATCACATGATACACAATTAATATGTGTACTTTTTATATTTTTATTTTTTAATATCAGAAAATAAATTTAGTTTTAAAAGAAACCAAAAAAAGGGAGAATGGCATTACAGTGTTATGATAGGAAATGTATAGTGTGAGGATAGAAAAAATAAAAAGCACAAATAGTAAGAGGAGAGATATTCTAAAAATCATTGACCTATATATTTTAAAATGTTTAGTTTTATGGTATGTGAATTATATCTTTTTTTAAATGTTTAATATATAGGGCAACAGAGGCCAGAGTTATGGCTTAGTGTTAAAGGATTTGCCTAGCATGCTTGAGGCATTGGGTTTGATCCCTGACACCATTTTAAAAAAAGGCATTGTGAGTATTGTGTCCATCCACAACCAAAACAAACAAAAATAAAAAAGTATATATAGGGCAACAGAATTCTTAGATAGAAATAAGAGGGAAAATCCCTGCTTGGAGAAGATACTGGCAATTCTTATGATTTACATAAGATTAGCATCCAGAATACCTCAATAGAAAAATGGGCAATTCATGTACAAAATAGTCATAGGTCAGAATACTGAAGGGCCATAAACATATGGAGGAGGTACCATATGGGTACCTGAAGCATATGAAGCCATTAAAAACCATGAAATGTCTTCTCATCTTCTCACACCCATCAGGCTGGCCACACTTCATAATTCTGATAGCACCAAGCAAGGTGGGAAAAGCTGAAAGGGTTCCCACGCTGCCAAAAGGAGAACATAAAACTTTAAAAACACTTGGAGAGCAATTTGACCCCATCTAGTGAAGCTGAAGATGGCAGTCCTTAGAACTTAGCAGTAGCTCTTCATTACATATTTCCTAGAAATTTCCAAACATGCAGGAGGAGACATTTGTAACATTGGTTGACATATTATTCAGAATAACAAAACACTGAAAGTGACATAAACATCTACCAGAAGAGTGTGGATAAATAAATTACAGTATATTTGTTCCATGGAAGAGGTAGGTGATTAAAATAAATAAGCATATATTAACATGCCATTGTAGTAAATTTTGAAACTGTAATGCTGTGTGAAAAAGAGTGAATTGAGATGAATGTGCACAATATGTAACATAATTCTGTGTATTATTTGTGGAAATGTGCACATAGTGAATGTGCAAGTGTATGAAAGAGAGAAGGGGTACAAGTGAATTTCAGGTTGCCCAGGACTGAGGGGTGTCCAGGGATCTGGTGCTACAGCAGGATCCAGTGCTACAACAGGAACAGATGGCCCTGGCAAACTGGGACAAGTTAGTCACCATAGGGAGAAGCATAAGGCCACACAGCCTTCAACTCTGTATATTTTATTACTTAAAAAATTGAACAACTGAAGCAAATATTACAGTCATTAACATGCAATAATCTGACTGGGTATGTGGGTTATTTATATGGTCTCTGACTTAAAGATGGTTCCTCATATTATAATTTTACTTCAAGATGGCATGAAAGCAGTATGCATTCAGTAGAAATAGTACTTTGGGTCAGGTGCCGTGACTCACCCTTGTAATCCCATCACCTAGGGAGGCTGAGGCAGGAAGATAGCAAGTTTTAAGCCAGCCTCCGCAATTTAGCAAGACATTGTCTCAAAATAAAAAGGGTTGGCGATGTACCTTAGTTGTAGATCACCCCTGGGTTTAATCCCCAATATATGAAAAAAATATATGAAAGAAGCAGTACTTCAAATTTTGAATTTTGAACTTTCCCAAGCCGGTGATATGCAATAAAAATTCTCATGATGCTGGGCAGGGGCAGCAAGTGCAGCCTTTAGTCAGCCATGCAATCCTAAGTGGAAGCTATTGACACTCAACAGAGTTCTGTGTTTCCAGCATTTGGGGGTTATTGTATTTTGTGATTTTTCCCATCATGCCCATCTGTAAGAATACTTGAGATAATCAACACTTTGTTATAAAATAGGTTTTATATTCGATGATGTCACCCAACTCCAGGCTAATGTTAAGTTTAAGGTAGGTTATTCCAAACTTCAATGTTCTTTTGGTTAGGTATTTCAGATACATTTTCAACTTATGATATTTTCAATTTATCATGGGTTTATCTGGATATATATAACATCATTGTTGTGGAGCTTCTATGTTTGTGATGCATTATTTGAAAATCCTTGTTATTAAAAAGAGAATAAAGAAATGGAAAATTTGGATGATGATTGTAATGTAGCCACCTGGACACCTTGTTCATATACAGATTCTGATTTGGTAGGCTGGGGTGGGAACTGAAATCATGCACATTTGAAGTAATATGCAGTGTTTTTCTCTTTTTTTGTCTGATTTATGCAAAGGCACAAGAAATTTTTCTCTGTAAATTTTCTCTGAAATATTTACCTGTAAGGTTTTTTTTTCTTCCTCCTCATTCCATAGCAATGATATAGAAACTACAGATTGTGTTTGTCTTTGAGTCGCAGAGAGTTAGTATGGATCAAACAGCTAAGGCTTTTATCTATGGCACTTTCAGATGAAATCCTATTGGATTTTATGAGGTTATCATTGCCCTCCACAATCTTCATTAGTTATGGGTGTGTTCAGCCTAACATTCTGCAGCTGGGAGATGGCTGGGAGACATTGTTCTCTGGGCTGCAGCTGCCCTCCAGCATTCCCCCAATATAAGGGAAGACAAATCACCAAGTGTATGTAAATTTCCCTCCTCAATGCTATCAATAAGACATGTTATCTTCAAAAATTATAAAAGTGAATAGAGTTGCATGGGAGACTATTGCCTTAATAGTCATAGGCTGGCAGATCACACTGCCTTATTGAGAGAGAGCATTCACTGGGAAACATGACAAGAAGTTAAATCATGATCATCAAATTGGCATTTCAATTCTAGTCCCTCTCATTTTAACTTATAATAAAACAGTGTGGGGCTAGGGCTGGGGCTCAACAGTAGTGCACTTGCCTGGCATGTGAGAGGGGTTTGATTCTCAGCACCACATATAAATAAATAAAATGAAGGTCTGTCAACAACTAAATTATAAATATATATATAAATAAATAAATATATATATATATATATATATATATATATATATGAAGTGTGATTAGAACATGACAACTGATTCCATTGTACCTTTTCTTCTTTAGTGACATCTAATCTGTATTCCATAAAGACAGTCTTTGAAACCAATAATATATTCATATTATGACTTGACTTGTCTAAACAAATATTTATCCAGATGATGAATATTAATTATAGCCCACAAAATCTCAGGGTTTTCATGTTTAAATGCAGGATTGACATACCTTTAAATGATCTGTCATTGGATCATTCAAGTCAACAGACCCTGTATCTTGGATGGTGAGTTGGCAAACAGGCTCCTTTGTGCTCTCAGATGTGGAACATGAACATGAGAGGACCTACCGATAACTTAGGAACTTGGATAAACTGAAAATAATAATATGGCCTGGAAAGTATACTGTCTTGGCAGCATATAGAAAAGAATTTACTCCAGATACTAAGGGCAAGAAAAGACTGTAGCCAAACACAGTGCAAGTCTTCCTAAGAATAACAATCATTTCCTTTCAGCCCATCATGAACTTCTTTCAGGAGCTAGTGGGTAAAGTAGAAAGTACATATAGGTTTACAGGCTAGCCCACTGGTAGCCCACAGCTGTGTAAAACTGCAAAAATTACCAAACCTCCTCATTTGAAGAGACAGAATAATAATACCTAGGCCATAAGTACTATTCTGAAGAATAAACTGATATATTCTAAGCATCTGGGATGGAGAAAGCATTGTAAATAGTAGTGTTCTTCATTCTAACCATTCTTACCATCACCAAACACACATTCTTTTACAATAACTTGTTTATATCTACTGAAAATAATGCCTAAAACCTGGAATATGTGTCCAGATATAAATTGATCTTAAAGGGGACTGGTAAAATTATGAAAACACCCATATGATAAGGCACTGTTCAATTTAGCCATTAGAATAATTTTACCATCAGTTATTAGGATGAAGCTGGCATATAGCTAGTTAAGAAAGAGTTTCAGTAAATTCAAATTGCTTTGAAATGTGACTTTTTAAAAGCTGCAGATGTTTAACAGGATAGACACACATTAATAGTATGATTGTCATCAATTTTCTTTATACTTTTATGTACCATAGGTGGGTTTTTTGTTATTGTTGTTATTTTGTTTTCTTTAAGCAAGAAGTGTTGCATTTATAGTTCAACACAGAAAAGATAAAGCTGCCAGGCCTAGTGGCACACACCTGAAATCTCAGCTTTGGAGAGAAGGAGGCAGGGAGATCCCAAGTTTGAGGCCTGCCTGGGCAACTTAGAGATACTGTCTCAAAATAAAATGAAAAGAGGGCTGGGGTATAGCTCAGTGGTAGAGCACTTACTTGCCTAACATATGCCTGGGTTCAATTCCTATACCACACCACACCCTCCCCCCAACCAAAGAGAGAGAGAGAGAGAGAGAGAAGAATAAGTAAAGGAAGGAAAAGAGGAAGGATAAATCCAAACAGGTACAGATAATGATAACTTCACTTTACTCACTTTAGTATTTATGGTGATTATCTTCGAAGAATTACAAGGAACTGGAGATATTTTTCAGTGGTAGATATTTCCCAGCATGCACAAGGCCCTGAGATTGATACCACTATCACAAAGGGGGAAAAAAGTGTTCTATAAAATACATTCTAACTTTGTTGAGCCACCTTAAGAAGGTTATGAGTGTCTTATCCAATGGTTGCACTCCTGTAATCCCAGTGACTCTGGAGGCTAAAGGAGGATCACACATTTGAGGCCATCCTGGACAATTTGGTGAGACCTTGTCTCAAAGATAAAAAATAATAATAAAAAGAATGGGTTATGCATGTAGCTCACTGGTAAAACAATACTGGCTTCAACCCTCAGTACCCAACTCCCCGCCACCCCCAAAATAGAATGTCACAGATGCTGTTCTATTTTCAGGCCCTATATCTGATCGCCACACATGGAAAGCCGGAATTGCCAAACCCAGAAAAAGTTTCACCTGTGTTTCAAGATTTCTTAAGTCAATGCTTGGAAATCAATGTAAAGAAAAGGGGTTAAGCCAAGGAATTATTACAGGTAAATTTGGAAATGATGCCATTTTGGGGAAATGTTGACTCTTTTTTAATATCCAAGAAAAACTTTTCATTTCACTATTCATTGATCACTACCAGTAAGACAGCTGCTACATTTTAGGGTTTCATCTGCCAGGAATAAAAGGTTTAATATGGTGATGGTAAGTTTTTGTATGTTATTAAATACCATATACATTCGATGCTGGTGTAAGTGTATTTATGGACTGTTTGTAGATTTTTGGAAAGTAGAAAAACTAAATCAGCTCTATTTTCAACTATGAAAGTTATGGACTGATTATGAGGGGTTTGGGCAGGTAGTAAAATACGTATTTTAAGTAAATTGTATTCATAAGTAGTCTTCAAAGCTTAGTTGAAAGAAAATATTTTGCTTCTAAATTGTGCACTTGTTTGCCTCCTCTTTTTGGCAGCACCCATTCCTGACTTTGGCAAAACCATTGTCTAGTTTGACACCTCAAATCCTTGCCGCTCTAGAAGTAATGAAGAGAGAAAATGTTAATGTCATTGAGAAGAATTAATATTCTTTCTCCACTTCCTAAAAAGAAAATTTTAAACAAATGTAATAAAGTGTTTATTGTTTTAAAAGATGTGTAACTTAAAAGTTGCCATTTTAGCCATGTTAAGTGGACAACTCAGTGGTATTAATTACACTCACAATGTTGTATGACCTTCTGTTTCTAGAACAGTTGTGCCATGCCAAATAGAAGCTCTGCCACCATTAAGTCATAACTCCCATTCCTCCTCTTCCAGACCCTGACCACCACCATTCTTGTTTTTTTTTTCTTTTATTTGTTCTAATTAGTCATTCATGACTAGAATGCACTTTTGACACTTCGTACATAAATGGAGTATAACATCTCATTTTGTGGATTGGACATGATGTAGAAACATATTGTTCATGTAATGATGTACTATGAACATAGGGTAATAATGTCTAATTCATTCTACTATCCTTTTTACCCCCAAACCTCCTCCCCTCCCTTCACTCTCCTCTACCTAATCCAAAGTACCTCTGTTCTTCCCTAGCCACCCCCTAATTGTAAATTAGTGTCCACATATCAGGGAAAACATTTGGCCTTTGGTTTTCTGGGATTGAATTATTTTGCTTAGCATGGTATTCTACAGATCCATCCATTTACCTGCAAAATAATGATTTTATTCTTCTTTAATGCTGAGTAATATTTCATTGTGTAGTAGATCACATTTTCTTTATCCATTCATCTGTTGAAATACACCTAGGTTGGTTCCACGGTTTAACTAGTTGAGCTGCTATAAACATTGATATGGCTGTGTCACTGTACTATGCTGATTTTTAAGGGTGTTTTGTTTTTTTTTTGTTTTTTTTTTTTTTTTTTGGAATAGACAGGGGAGTGGGATAATTGGGTCAAATGGTTTTCTTAGGAATCTCCATACTGCTTTCCATAATGGTTGCACCAATTTGCAGTCCCACCAACAATTTATGAGTGTGCCTTTTCCCCCATATCCTTGCCAACACTTATTGTTCCTTGTATTCTTCATAATTGCCATGCTGACAGAAATGATAAAACCTTAGAATAGTTTTGATTTTTCATTTTTCTAATTGCTAGAGATTAAAGATGTTGAACATTTTTTTCATATATTTGTTGATAAATTTATTTGTTGATAAATTGTATTTGTATTTGTTCTTCCAAGAAGTGTCTGTTCAGTTCCTTAGGCCATTTATTCATTTTGTTATTTGGTGGGATTTTTTTTTTTTTAGTTCTTTATATATCCTGGAAATAAATGCTCTGAGTGCACATGGCAAAGATTTTTCTCTCATTCTGTAGGCTCTCTCTTCACATGATTGTTTCATTTGCTGAGAAGAAGCTTTTTAGTTTGAACCCATCCCATGTATTGATTCTTGATTTTAACTTAAGATTCAGGGTTTGTTAAGAAAGTCATATCCTAAGCCGACGTGGTGAAGAATTTGGCCTTATTTTTCTTCTATTAGGTGCAGGGTCTCTGTTCTAGTGCCTGAGTCTTTGATCCACTTTGAGTTCAGTTTTGTGCTGGGAGATGGAATAGGGGTTTAATTTCATTTAGTTATATATAGATTTCCAATTTTCCCAGCACCATTTGTTGAATATGCTATCTTTTCTCCAGTGAATGTTTTGGGTGATTTTGTCTGAGAAAATGTATTTATGTGTTTTTTTTCTGTCTTCTATTCTGTACCATTGGTTTGTGTCTTGTTTTAGTGTCAATATCATACCATTTTGTCACTATAGCTTTGTTGTATAGTTTAAGTTCTGGTTTTGTGATGCTTCCTGCCTTATTCTTCTTGATAAGGATTGTTTGGAATCTTCTGGGTCTTTTATTTTTTCCAAATGAATTTCATTATTGCTTTTTCTAGTCCTATGAAAAGAGTTTTGTTGAGATTTTAATAGGAATTGCATTAAGTGTCTGTAATGCTTTTTATAGTATGGCAATTTTGACAATATCAATTTTGCCTCTTCAGGAGCATGGGAGATCTTTCCATCTTCTAAGTTCTTATTAATTTTATTTAGTGTTCTGTTTTATTGTAGAGGATTTTCACCTCTTTTGTTAGATTGATTCCCAAGGTTGTTTTTTGTTGTTGTTGTTTTGAGGTTATTGTGAATGGGGTAGTGTTTTCCTAATTTCTCTTTCAGTAGATTCATCACTGATATATAGGAATGTGTTTGATCTATGGATGTTGATTTTATTTCCTGCTACTTTGCTAAATTCATCTATTAGCTCTAGAAGTTTTCTGATAAAATTTTTTGGATCTTCTTAATAATTATATCATTGGCAAATAATGATAGTTTTTTTTCTTTTCCTATTCAAGAATAACATTGAATAGAAGTGATGACAAATGGCATACTTGTCTTATTCTAGTTCTTAGAGGGAATGCTTTCAATTTTTCTCCATTTAGAATGATGTTGGCCTTCAGTTTAACATAGATAGCCCTTACAATGTTGAGGTATATTTCTACATAGTTTTTCTAGTGTTTTGAGCGTGAAGTGGTGCTGTATTGTGTCAAATGCTTTTTGTGCATCTTTTGAGATAATCAATGACTTATGTTTTGAAGTCTATTGATGTGATGAATTACATTTATTGATTGCTGTATGTTGAGTCAACCTTTGCATCCCTGGGATGAACCCCACATGATTATGTTGCACAATATTTTTACTGTGTTTTCATATGCATTTTGCCAGGTTTTTATTGAGAATTTTTACATCTATGTTAATCAGGGATATTGGTCTGAAATTTTCTTTCCTTGATGTGTCTTTGTCTGGTTTTGGAATCAGGGTGATATATGCCTCATAGAATGAGTTTGGAAGGTTCATTCCTTTTGTATTTTCTGGAATAATTTGAGGAGTACTGGTGTTAATTCCTCTTTGAAGGTCTTGTAGAACTCAACTGATAATCCATCTGGTCCTGGGCTTTTCCTTATTAGTAGGCTTTTGATGGTGACTTCTATTTATTCCTTGAAATTGATCTGTTTAAATCATATATATCTTCCTGATTTAGTTAGGGTAGATCAAATGTCTCTAATAATTTGTTGATGTCTTCAAGATTTTCTATTTTATTGGAGTATAGATTTTCAACATTGTTTCTAATTACTTTCTGTATTTCAGTTGTATTCATGGAGATATTTACTTTTTCATTACATATTTTAATATTTTGAATTTTCTCTTTTACTCTTCATTAGAGTGACTATGTGTTTATCAATTGTATTTATTTTTTCAAAGAACCAACTTTTCATTTTGTCAATTTTTTGAATTATTTCATTTGTTTCAGTTTCATCTCTGATTTTTATTTCCATATTCTGCTTTGGTATTGATTTAGTCCTCTTTTTCTAGGGCTTTTAGATGTAGTGTTATGTAATTTATTCATTGACTTTTTAGTTTTAATGAATGAGCTCAATGCAATGAACTTTCTTAGTACTGCCTTCATAGTGTCTCAGATATTTTGACATATTGTGTTTCTGTTCTCATTTACCTCTAAGTATTTTTTTAATTTCATCCTTGATTTATTCTGCTTTTCATTCATCATTAAATTGTGTATTATTTAGTTTCCAGGTGTTAGAGTAGCTTTTTATTTTATCATTTATTTCTAATTTCATTCCATTGTGATCTGATAGAATGCAAGGTATTATCTCCAATTTTTTTGTATTTACTATGAGTTGCTTTGTATCATAAGATAATCATCTATTTTAGAGAAGGCTCTGAGAAGAAAGTGTATTTGCTTATTGATGATGAAATATTCTATTTATATCTATTAAGTCTAAATTATTGATTGTATTATTTTGTCATTTCTTAGTTTTTGTTTGAAAGATATGTCCAATAATGACAGGGTGTGCTAAAATTAACTAGTGTTATTGTTTGTGGTCTATTTGATTCTTGAAATTGAGAAAGATCTGATGTACATGGATGCTCCATTGTTTGGGGAAGATATATTCATGATTGTCTTGCTGTTGTATAATTCCCTTAAGCAGCATGTAATTTTCTTCTTTTTCCTGATTAATGTTGGCTTAAAGTTAACTGATATAAAAATGGAAACCCCTGCTTGTTTAGGTGATCCAATTCAGTGACATGTTTTTTCTCATCCCTTCTCCTACAATATGTGGATGCCTTTGCCTATATGGTGAGTTTCTTGGAGACAACATGTTTCTTGTTCTTGTTTTTTCATCTTATCTGTCAGTGTCTTTTGATTGATGAATTTATGCCACTAACATTCAAGATTTTATTGAGATATGATTTGTATTCCCAGTCATTTTGGTTTTTTAATTTGGCTTAGATTCTCCTTTGATTATTCCTTTAGTGTGTAGTTCCTTTCTTTGCTGGTTTTCTGTTTTTGTCTTTTTTTCATTTTATCCTCATGAAATATTGTGTTGAGAATATTCTGTAGTGCAGAATTTCTAGTTGTGAATTCTTTTAACTTCTATCATGGAAGGCTTTTATTTCATTTTCAAATCTGAAGCTTATTTTTGCTGGATATAAAATTCTCCCTTGGAATACATTTTCTTTCAGAACTTGGTATATGTTTTCCCAGTACCTCCTAGCTTTGAGAGTCTAAGTTGAGAAATCAGCTGAGATCTGAATTGGTTTCCCTCATATATAATCTGACAGTTTTCTCTCGTGGCCCTTAAAATTCCTTATTCTGTATGCTAGGCATTTTCATAATAGTGTCACTTGTTGTGGGTCTGTTGTCATTTTGTACATTTGGTGTCCTGTGTGCCGCTTGTATTTGATTTTCCATTTCATTCTTTGGGTTTGAGAAGTTTCTGATATTATTTCATTGAAAAGATTGTGCATTCCTATTTGTTTCTCCATGCATTCCTCTATCCTGATAAATCTTAAATTTGGTCTTTTCATGTTATCCCATAACTGTTGGAAGTTCTGTTCATGACTTTTATTACCATCATCTCTGTGTGTTCAACTTTCACAACTTTATATATTTTGTCTTCATTGTCTGAGGTTCCGTTTTCCAAGTGGTCTAGTCTGTTGGTAATATTTTCCATTGTATTTTTAATTTGGTTTACCGATTCCTTTATTTTTAGGATTTTTGATTTTTTTCATAATAACTCTTTATTGTGATCTTTCACCTCCTGAAATTTATCTCCAGTTTCACTTTTTACATCATCCTTTATGTCATGGATCAGTTTATACATTCTGAACAACTCCTCTGATATTTCTTCTACTGTGTTGTCAATGGATTCTATTATTGGAGCATCTTGGTTTGTTTGGGGTTCTTGGTTCCATTATTTTTTCATGTTGTTCATGTGTCTTCTCATCTAGCAGTGTGGATTTGAGGCATTATAGTTTCTACCCTGTAGATTTATATTGTCCCTTGAGGTTTCCAGTGCCTCACCTTTAAGGGAGAGATCAATTTTTTTAGCACCCAATGCAAATCAAATATCTCTTAAGAAATTTACAGTTTTATCACAACATAAACGAGGTGTTCAATAAATGTCTGCAATATAAGCAGTAGGTTTGCAAAAGTATTTACAATTTCTGATGGTAGACAAAGAACAGGAGTGGTGTGGGATGTGATGTTTATGAGATTGGATGAGAATAGACAGAAGTATAAGATTGTAGAAAGAGGAATCAAGAAGTTGGCTGTTAGCAGAAGAGATGGAGAATCCAGAGAAACAGATACATGAGAGGAAAATATAAAGCAAAAAATAAACATTTAAAAATAAGAAAAATAAAAATAAAATATAAAAAAGATAAAAGATAAAATACACAATACTGACATATACTATTCAGACATCCAGGTCCTCAATAACCTGATGCATTAAAAAATACTTGATTCAAAATGGTAATTATGTGAGCACAGAAAAAGAAATCTTCAAGGAAAATTGAATAATTGTTCCTCTTGGAGTACAAAAGCTTCTCAGCCAATAGGTGGGGTTGTCTGGAGTTTGCTGGTAGATCCACCTTCAGGATGGTGAAGTTTGCTAGGGTGGGTTAGTCCTGGAGGCAAAACTAATAAACTCTGGGCATAGCAATTGCTGGTCCATGTTGGAAGACTGCACCTTAGGAATCTCCTTTGTGTTCAACTCAGTGATGTAGGAGCCTGATCTTAGCCCCTTAAGTCACCAGTGGACCCCATAATTGCTGGTCAGTGATTTAGTTTCCAAAGTCAATCTCTCAGGCCCCTACCCTTTTGAATTCCTGATTAGGCACCTCTCTTCCCATTGGTCCTGATGGCTGAGCACCAGGACCTGTGTGCCTGTCTTGGAGCCTGGTTCTGTATTGGGTACATCAGGACCAGGTGGTGAAAGCTGTGGCTAGCCACATAGCTGCAAGCACTGGGCTGGGTTGGTGGACCAGCAGGGGTTGAGATATGGTTATTGGGAGGCTATAGGGCTCTATTAATTGCTAAACCTAGCAGAACCAGGAGATCAGTGGATGATGAACTGGGGAGGGAATCAGGACCCCGCTGGTGTCACATCGCAGCCTAGGGAACCCAGTGGGTGCTGGACCAGTTGGCTGAGCAAGCCAAGGGCAAGATGCCCTCATAGCCTCTTCCAGCCTTCCAAACTGCTGAAGCCAGTCCTGTCAACCCCGCCCCCCCCATGCAATTCAGGACTTAGAGCCTCTGAAGCAAGATGGTGGCTATTGGCACACCTAGCAGGACAACCTCAAGTGTAGCCAAACCTGTAGGTACCTTGATGATGGAGGTCCAGAGCCTGGCTACTGTTCCTAGGTGGTAGCGGCTGTGTCCTGTGATGGTGGCAGTGGTGGCAAACCTTCAGGTATCTTGATATTTGACTTCTAGGCCCTGGCTGGTGTCCTAATCTAGAGGCTGCTGCATCTCTAGATGGCAGTGCAGCAGCAGAGATGTCCCAAGGTGGAAATGACCATGTTCCCAGATGAGGCAGCAGTGAAGAGCACCACAATGATGGTAGGCAGTCTCCTTAGGAGATGGGGCTCTGTGCAGCAGGTTGCACTTCAACAACTTAATTTTTAAAGAGTATTTTCCAAGATACCAAAGTCACTCAAAAGGATGACCAAATTCCTATTACTTTAATAATTGTTATGCATCCTTTTGAAAACCTGACTTATTGTACCTGCCAATATATTCCTGCCCCAGTTTACTGTTCATGAAAATTCGGACATTTCACTCCTATAGAATTCCAAGAAAAATTTCTTATACTACTGACAGAATCTTTATTTATTAGCTGGCTTGAAAATCCTATTTGTTTCTTCTTTCTTAATCTACTCCTGGCATCAAGGTTCTTGGTTTGCGTTTGCCATAAAACAAACTCTGAGGTGGGGATTTTTGTGCAAAAAGATTGCCAGAAGAATCCTTTGGAGAATGAGGGGTCTGAATTTTGGCAAGGGGAGAGTTGCAATGCAAAGCCATTAACCAAGCTTCACTCAAATTCCCTGGAAGCTCTAGACCTATGATGGTCCTTCTTGGTTATTTCCTTTGAAACAAGGGAGTCAGCAGCTAACCATTGGCTGTGATCTGCCTCTGGAGAATAGGCATGATCTTACATCAAACAGGTATATTAAGGTGAGGGAAATTTTGAAAGAAAAATCTAGCCATAATCATTAGTAATTAACATCCCAGAAGCTGGAAGAATAAGCTTTAATTCCTGAATGGGGATCTGAGTATGTCACCACAGCATGCATTGCATTCAGGCTAGACTCTGAGCTTCTTCTATGTCAGACTATATAACTTGGTTCATCTTTGCATGCTCCATGCCTAGAACAATGTCTGGCTCTTCGTAGGAGTCCAACATCTTCTTGCTGTATAATATAGGCTAGGATTTATTAACAGACTAAGGTAGCTGTTTGTTAGTCAAAATTTTAAAGCAATTACTTATCACTTATAGTTTATATAACAGAAAACTTTTTAAAATTACTTTGAATTTTGAGTCTAAACATTGTTTTTAATTTATTGTCTCAATTCATACTTGTTGATTACTTTAGTATGTTGTAGGCATTATAAAACACCTCAAGGCAAATTATTTCTCTTAATGGAATATATATTTTAATAAGGAAATTTGAAATTTAAAATCTCATTTTAATAAGGAAAACACCTAGCACTTTACTGTTTTTTTCCCCTTTTCTACAGTCTGACATGAAAAAATAAAAAAGAAAATTGACCTTATACTATTGGAGTCTGCACTAACCATTATAATAATAATCCCTTGCTTTTGAATGGCTACAATTTGTTCTATAGAGGATAGGAATGATAATTTTAGTAGTAGTCACTCCCACCTATGTGTTTAGAGCTTTCATTGTATTTGAGGTTGAATGAAGACTAGAAATAGAAATAACAACCGTTAAAATAGACAATGAGATTAAATTAGGACATTTCTATTGTCATTTTCAGTCACAGTTTGTACCAATAAAAGTCTCTAAGCAATATGTTCTTTCTGAGAAAGGAAACTTCTTTTTGTAACCCTTATTCTATGAGTGACAACTAAACTTTTTTGGATATTTATAATCAAACCAATCTTGGGTGTTAGTTCACCTGTGTCTGTTGCAGAGAACTCTGTCACATCATTGTCCAAACTGACAACAGGCTACTAATTATATGATGACTTTCATCAAACACCACCTTGGTGTTTCTGACTGATTTATCTCCCAAACTACCTAGATTGAAAAGATGTGCACTGTCCAGCTCTTCAATGTAAGAATAGTTTATTTTTTTTAAACAACACTGTTTATTGCTTCAGTGAATGGGTAGCATACTAGCTCTTTCTTATAGATTTTTATTAGAGTAAATTCAGTTAGAAATAAGCAAGGCCATGAATATCTCAATATAGCTCTTAGCCAAGTTTTTCTATCCTTCTGAAACATGTTAAAAGAAAAACTATCACTTTTATTCACTGAAATACTAAAGTGAATTAAGAACATATTTTAGGTGACACCAATGTAGAAAGCAAAACAAGTGGCCTTTGGCCAAGGTGTCCTAAGTTTGTGTTGAAAGAGCCACGTGAGGCAGCAGAATGTGTTCCCAGAGTAGGAGATCTACAGTAACTCCATTTGTGAAATAATGACTTAAGAATATATTGATTTATGATTAATTGAATGACTAAATTTAAAATTGTCTTTCTTACATCTTAGAATTCTAGATTATTTCTTCCTACCTTTCATTATTGACCTTTTCCTGAAATTGATACTGTAAATACAAAAGTTAAAATTTTGTTTCATTCAATAATTTTAGTTTAGTTATTATGGTATTTCTGGGAATCTGTAAGGCATTTGAGGATTAAAAATGAAAATTTTTGTTAAAATTGCTGCTTTGGAAAAGACTGGAGTTGTATTTAACCTATAAAAATAAAAAATGCAACTAAAAAAACAAGAAAACAAGAGTTTATTCATCTGTTATTCCTAGTTTGCTGTCCCTTCTTGCTTTCTTTTGTTTTATTTTTAATCTAAATTTAGCAATAGAAAGAGTCCTACTATGAACATTTAATCTATGTTTTCTCTTTTTACCTATGTAAATTATTGATCTAGATGAGTGATTTTCCAATTTTAATGAGCATGAGCCTCAGGTAGGGCTCTTGCTAAAATACAGCTTGCGGGTTAGTGCATCTGGAACTAAGAATGGTCATTTTTCACAAATTTCCTATGAGGCCAATACTGCTAATTCATGGAAATTGGTTTTGGTGGAAAGGTCTACTTGCTGTGACCTCCCATTGACAAATTATAATATGGAAATCTAAGAACTGGGAATGTAGCTCAGTGGTAGAACACACAACTAACAGATGTGAAGCTCTGGGTTCAATCCCTTGTACTATTGGCAGGCAGGAGAGGGTAGAGATCTAAATAACGTGCTGTTAAGAATTAAGCCATTGATGAAACGTCATATTTAAGCTTAGTAAAGAAAAAAGAAAGTAGGAAAATTGTTCCAAAAGATTGGGTAAAATATATGTTTGAGTAAATGTGTAAATTAGAAGGACATATTGAGAATTAACAAAAGTTCTAGCCAAGCTCTCTCACATGAGGTCAGTCTTGACACTGATTTCAGTTCTTAAAAATGGCAAGCATGGGGCATGGACATCTTTGCTGGTGTCACTCTGACATTCTTTTGAATGTTCTTAATGATAGCTGGAAGTTCATAATGGAAACATGGGTGTTAAACAGGGGGAGTTAGAACGAAACTACCTCTTCTAAGTCTAGAGAGAAATACCAATGTTCAGAGAAATCTAAGTGTATTTATTGTTCAAATGCTGCTATAAGTTACCCTTCTCTGGGGATATCACTTTATCTGTGAGTATCATTTTCTAATTTGAAATATGGAAGTAATATTGGATATTCTCAAAAATCCTTTTCAACTTTAATGGCTTATGATATTATGATTCCTGTATAGACAGTGTTCCTGGACAAGTTGAACAGTCCACTGGCTGAACTCATAATTTCTTTCCTTAGCTGTAAAAATTGATGCCAGCCTATACCTACAAATGGCAAACTATCATTAGATTCTTTTCTTTCCAATTTTCTTTTAGATTCCAAAGATACATTTTTATTATCCAGGAAAAAAAAATCAAAAAACAAAACTGATTCTCTTTCTCCATCATTTTCCTTCCAAAATCACTTACCAAATGAGTCTCAAATTGCTTTTAGCATTAGCAAGATGTTAATACTTAAGATCAACCTCACTTCAGAGATCAAATTCACTCCTGAGCTTCTAGTGATAGTAACGAAACACAGGTCATCTCTTAGGGCTTTTTAGAAGAAAAATTAGTATCATGAATATTTTAGTTTAGTAACAAATTTGTCAAAGATAGGAATAATAATAGTCTTACATAAATTAAAATATAGATATAATTAAAATGTCCTAAATGACATAACTACAACAAAAATTAAGAAACCTTTTAAATTGATGGTTCAGTTCACACTCACACATACATATGTTACTTTCTGTTTAGTGATTTAAAACTGTAAAACTCATATGTTTAAAATACAAGTAAATCTTAAAAGACTAGTCTATGAATAAATCTATTAGTTTTCCAATGCTATGACAAAACATCTGAGATAAACAACTTAAAAACAGGTCAGATTTATTTTGGCTCATAGTTTCGGAGGTTTTAGTCCATGGTCACTTGGCACCATTGTTTTGGGGCCTGTAGTGAGGCAGAATATCATGCTGAGAAGCATATGGTGAAGCAAAGATGGCTTACACAGGGCAGCTGGGAAGCAAGTAAAAGGAAGGGCTGGGGTCCCTATATCACTTTCTAGACAGTGTCCCAACTGAGCTAACTTCCTTCCACTAGGCTCCACCTTATAAATTTTCTACCACCTCTCAATAGCTCCATCAACTACACATGATCCTTCCAAGGGACATTTAGGATCCAAATCATACCAATACTTGAAGTTGCAGAAATATCATTATATAGAGTAAAGCAATGTTTGGGTATAATGAAGAGATACGTTCTGCCTGAGTAGAATAGATAAATGATAGAAACTCTCACATTAATGCAAGATACAAACATGGAAGTGGGTTTAGAAATGGCAACTAGGGATTAAACCAGCAAGCATGACCTTGTTGCTAATATCATGTAACAATTGAATTTTTATTCTAACTTCAATTTTGAGAAAGATCTAAAGATTTAACTAATATCGAATGTGCTGTAATGGGACTATAATAAACATTCTATAATAATGAGCTATACATATGTAATAATATAGAATATATACATTATATTTGAATATATAAGAGCCCTACAATAATAATCTAAAGTCACCCCAAACCAAGATATTAAATCATATCTGACAAAACCAATGCCACACTGAGAATTATTTCCATGCTCATAGTAAATTTCATTATTTATACTTTGTAAAAATTTTTATATTCCAGGATTTGAACTGTCTTTTTTTAAAAAAGCATGTAAATAACCACAATTAGAAGTTATACTCCATGTACAGAATATGTCAAAATACATTTTACTGTCGTGTATAACTGAAAATAACAAGTAAAAACTTTTAAAAAGCATTTAAATTATTTTAAAATAAGGGTGAAACTTAAGACATTCAAGGCATTTAAGGAAAGAGGTGATACTAAATAGTGATTTTAGAAATATCATACAGGGTAGTCCTGTGGGGCCCAAGCTACTGGTAAAGAAAAGTACAAGTAAGATCAAATAGGTTGGAACACATGTGTGTTTCAACAGTACTAAAGTAGACATTTTTATGACACCAAATTATATAAATTTAACATGCAGTTCTCTTTATGAATAAATAGAAGAATAGCATTATAGCATATTCTTTAAATTCTTTTCATCAAAAATTATTGGTTTCTGATTCCAATTTTAGTAAGAGCTAACTAGAATTCAAGTTGAGTTTGAACTCTTTGATGAGTGCTAATTTATCCACATTATTTCCTTACTTGGAAATATCTGCAAACTCCATTCTTTGGCAAGACCGTGCATTGGCAGCAGCACTCAAGAAACCGTATGTGGAGAACACATTGACAGTCTTTCACACAAACTGCCATACACAGTCTTTCCGCAGACCCATGTATGGTGACTCAAAGAACAAAAATGTCAAATTATTGCTTTAAAACCTTAAGAATTGAGATAATTTTGTAATTGCATATAAATTTTCTACCACCTCTTAATAGCTCCATCAACTACACAGGCCTAGAGACTGTGAAAAAAAAAATCTGCAGACACAGTGAGGCAATGAATAAATGCTGAATGCACATGAAGGACAGGAAGTCCTCAGTCATTACTACTTTGCTCTAAGACCTTGCATACATGGCTGATGGGGAACAGATACACAGTTATCTACCCAAAATACCTTTACTTGATTCCTGGAAAGACATCCAAGGTCAGAATCCCTGAGACTTGTCCAAGTGTGGAAAAAACACCCCATCCCTACTTTGCAAGCTATCTTAGAGTTCTCCTGTCCCTTGGGATAGAATGCAGACCTTGGTGGGCTGAAAGCTGATAGTTTAAAGATCAAGAGATGGTTTTATTCTACTAGATAAGCCAGAATGCTCACAGCAGTCCTAGAAAGTAGAGCAGGGAGAATATGTCAGAAAGTGAGTTTTAAATCTGAGTGGGGTAACCAAGAATCATTAACTTAATAGAGTTTTCTATAAGCATTCTTGTTTTCATCATCAGATAGAATGGAGGCTCAAAATTTTTCAAAAGAAAATAAAGTTAAATTTCAACATATTTCAAATGTGTGCCTATTGAATGCTATACCCTACAAGGACATAAAGTGAAGTCAGTAACAATGCAGGTAAGAGCTAGTTGTTTTGCCTGTTACTGGATTTGTTTGACATCCTGTGGCATTAGTTCAAAAAGCAGACCTAATGGAAATATGGCCAACCATCAGAATATTTCCAGGCTAAAGATAAATTATACTGGTCTTGTACAATTGGAGCTTCTCTGCTCCATTAATTCCATAAGAGGGACAACATTACATCTGTTTGTATGGCACAGAAGGCAGTTGGACATTTGGTGTGCAGAATGTTATAGTTGGAGATATTAAGGCAAAGAACTGCTAAATGACCCTGTCCTAGACCCTAAATATGTAACCTAAAGCTCCTAAAACTAACTGAACACTATGTTTTATATTTGATCACCTTCTAGTTAAAATGTATTCACTGTCTCATCCATCAGCATAATACTAGATTTCAATAGTGTATTTTCCAAAGATTTGTAGAAAAATTTTATACCGTATATTCAATGAACAGGGTTAGTTCTATATAGGGCATTAAGACAAAAACTTATCTTTGGTAAGTTTTGCATCTACCTAAGATTACAAAATAATACATACCTTTAATTGAAATAACTTTTAAAATTGTTTAGGAAAGTTTTTGTCTAGTCTTTCTAGGTTTAGGAAAATGTGTCAGCTAATTCCATGTCATGAATTCAATGAAAACATTGTTTAATATGTTTGTTTTTTCAGAAAAGAAAACAATACTTTGCTGAGAATATTTTAGTCTACATTTCTAAATAATAAATACATTGATTTTGCTGAACAATCAATCAGGTTTTAGTATAAATTACATCCTAAAAATAGAACAAAGAATTGAACAACTTTCAGTTTTTCATCCCTCTATACCAATGATTGAAGCTTTTAATGTGACAAGGCTACGAGGAATATCTCATCACCCATATTGAATAGAAGATATCTTTGCTGGATTATTTTTAGTGTTTGAAATTAATGGCTTTCTATACATCAATGTTTGTACCAATTACAGATATAATGATACTTTCATTATATAACTGTTCAAAAGTCACCCTCGAGTGCAGTTGTATTTTATAATTCTAATTCTGATTATTGCTACTTGTTAGGTATTAAACCTATCATCGTTGGAGATCTACTCTCTTTCAATGTTGTTTTCCAAGGGACTCTTGGTATAATTGCTCTTGATATCAGGAAGGGAAGCTTTATGTCAGTCTTGTGCCCTCAGACCTCTTTACAGTCTGCCTCATTACCTTCTGCATCAAATATGTAGTTGGTTTTTGCTTCCATCATGGGCATCGCTAACCACCCTGCTGAGTTATGCTCAAGCTAAAATTTGAAAGTCATTCCTGGTGATTTCTTTAACCCTCCACAATATAATTGATACAAATCTTTTCTTTCTAATTCCTAAATATTTCCTCACCCTAACTCTTGTTTGCTATCTCCTGCCCTAATTCATTTACCCATCAATGCTCAGCTGGATTTTTGCAATATCATTGTGATTATTCTGAGTGTTACCAGAGTGACTTTTCCAATAAGCAAATCTGATAATATTACCACCCTTGTCTTTATACATTTTTGCTGTCATGAAAATAACCAAGATTTGGTAAACTATAAAGAACAGATATTTACTCTACATGGTCCTTTTTTTAATTTGTTCTTTTTTAGTTGTATATGACAGTAGAATCTCTTCTGATATATTTATACAAGCATGGAGTATATCATATTCTAATTAGGATCCCAGTCTTGTGGATGTACATGATGGTGAGATTCACTGTGAGATAATCATAAATGTACATAGAAATGTATGTCAGATTCATTCCATTGTCTGTCCTATTCTTATCCCCCATCTTTTCCCTTCATTCCCCTTTGTCTAATCCACTGTCAGATGTGTCGTCTGATGAAGAACTGTTCCTCATAGATGATACCATATAGGTGTCCTCACATAACAAAAGGAGAGGAAAAGATAAAGGAGGTGAAAATTGTGTCTTTACAAGGTGAAAAGGAGAAAGAGCAAACCTACTTCCTCAAATATCTTCATAAAGGTCCTATGTTTGTCAGTGTTTCATTACTGTGACCAAAATACTGACAAGAACAACTTAGAAGAGGAAAAGTTTGTTTGGGGCTCATGGTTTCAGAGATTCATTCCATGGTCAGCAGACTCCTTTACTCTGTGCCCAAAGCAAGGAAAGGCATAATAGTGGAAGGGCATGGAAAATAAGTGCTGCTTCATTCATGATGGCCAGGAAACAGAAAAGGGAAGATGTACCTTTTCAGAGCACCTTCCCAGTGATCCACTTCCTCCAGCCATGTCCTGCCTGCCTACAGTCACAACACAATTAATCCATTCAAACTAGAATGGACTAATTAGGTCATAGTTCTCATAATCTAATTATGTCACCTCTGAGTGTTCCTGCATTAACAAGAGCTTTTAAGGAAAACCTTCTATCTAAACCATAATAGGCCCTAATCCATTTATGAGAGTAATCTTCTTAATTCATTCACCTGCCAGAAGATCCTACCTCTTAATAGCACCTCAGTGAGGATTAAGTTTTCACATGAATTTTGGAGGGAATGCACATTTAACCCATAGCACCTCTGCTCTGAACAGTATGTACTTTCCCATTGTCTCATTGTGTTGTGTTCTATTTTCCCTTTAGACTCCAGCCATCCTAAATTCCCTGATGACCCTATGCCCTCTTATAATTTTTTGACTTTGCATGATGTTTTCATTGTGAAAATCATACTTCAATTTCTATACATGATTTAGACCTTAATTTACCTCTTCTATGAAGTTTTCTCCAAATCCCGTAGCTAAAGTGTTTCTTTTTCTATGTCATCATTACAATTCCTGTCCAACAATTATTATATTCATTATAGATTTGTTTCCTTTATTACCTCCCAACATCTCCAATTTATATGTGAAAAAAAATGACAATTGGCAAGATTATATAACTTGCTAAGGCCCCCTAGCTTGGCAGTAGTAGATTAAAAATGGGAATCCAGATGACCTACTTTAAAGAATCAGGGGGTTAACTCACTGGTAATGTCAAAGCCCTGTCATTCAAAATGGCAATGATTGTCACCAAATGCCATCTGATCTGCTTTCTAAAGGGCAGGCAGACTAAATCTTTTTCTAATTTTGTCAATAAGAAAAGAGATCTGGGGTTGAAAACGGCTTTCTATTGAAAGCCAAACTCATGTATCTGTTTAAAGACATTTCCCAAGTTTTCTCTAAAACCTTTTATTCCTCAAAATAAAAAAACCTCTTGGGCTTTTTATTTCCCACTGAATGTCTTCTATGTTTATATCAACCATCATAAAGCTCTCCTCTGTCCTATAGTTTCCTTTCCTATTCCCCTAACTCAAGGACTGTTCTGAACATCATTTTCATCAGTCTTACTCAAATTATTCTGCCAATTAATTGTAAAAAAGATGTGACCTAAAGTGTCAGTTTTCTAGAATTTGCATAATAATAAGAAACCCTTGAAAATAAATAAATAGATAGATAGGTAAACTTAAAAACTTTAAGTGTCTTGAGGAATGAGAGGTTGTGGATTTTGAAAGGAACATACTGTCCAGAATTTGTCTCAAATCACAATTAGATAAAGTTCTTCCTAAATTAAACTGGTCTTGCTTAGGAAATTCGTTTTTAATCCTGAAAAATTTACTGCTAGTGTATAGAAATAAAAATATAAGATGCTCTTCCAATATTTTATTCATGCTAAATATCACTCATTTGTGTTTGAGAGGTTCCTATTCTAAAGATTCCTAGGAATTCACTTCTACTTCAGAGTCAAGAGGGAATAAAAATGAAATGACTTAACTGTGATCCAAAGAGGTTCAAATGCTCTTCATAAGTCTTTTCTCTTCACTCCATTTTACTTCATTGATTTGTCTACTAGGATCTCATCTTCCATTAAATTCACACTACTAATAAAGAATTCCTCATATGTTGTCTTCTTGCATTTTCAACTAATTTTTACATCATGTATAATCTATTAGTAATTAACAAAAAAATGTTCTTGGTGTTTTGACAAACAAGTTTCATTTTATTTGCCCATTAAACAGACTGAAGATAGTAATATTTTATTTTTGCAATACTAAGAAATTTAGGACTATAAAAAGTGACACATAAAGGACTTTTTTCACAAATCTTGAAGCATGTTTAAGAATTTGTGAAAAGAAGTAAATATTTTCAAGCTGTAAAATATTCTTTATACATTATAATTTGAAAGAGCACTGTTTAATGGCAATGACAATAATAATCTAATACTTTTAAGTTTACTCGAGAAATATATCTTTAATAATATGATTTTATGATATAAATGATAAAATATAAGCATAAATCGTTGTTCTGTCTCACAGAATTTAGAGTTGTTGTTTTGTTTGATTTTTTAAGATACAGGGCTGAAAAAATAAAGATGAGTGGAAAAGAAGAAGAGAGAGACAGAACAGGAATGCAATTATAAAATCTAGCCCCTTCTCCCATGGGCTACGGGAAATTGGCTGAAAATTTCCATACAATCTTCACTCTACCCATTAAATTGAAACATTAAACTCTCTCTGGGAGATCAGGGAATGGAGACACAAAGTGGCCATATTTCATGAAGCATACATTGATCTGGGAGAGGAGATGTCATATGAGATAATGACATTTTCCTTCAAGTGGATGGTAAGATGGAAAAATCAGACTGCTAACAAAAGGCTAGTATTAATGGGTATCAGAGGTCTCCTTACCTCTACTTTATTAGCATCCAACTACTCATTGTTAATGAAATAAATGCCAAATTGCACATTCTGTTTATAACTGCCTTTTCCTTTAAGATGAGATACTTTTTGTCATCTTATGAATTAATCTTATAATAAGCCTTCAAAACTCTGCTTAAAAACCACATCTACAAAGATTTCTATTAGCACTATTTTTGCATGTTGTCTCTTCTAAATAATGTAGTATAGGTTTTTGAGGGCAATGGCTGTTGTTTTATTCCATCTTTGTACCTGAAGAATGTGCTCTATAAAAATATTTATGGAATGCATACATTCTAAGAACTACAACATATTTTTTGTTTCACTGAAAATTAGTTTTACCACTTCTAACAAAATGTTCAATGAGTTACCTGTGTGTGACTTTGACCCAAGTAACTTGAACAAGTTCTCTTGAAACAAATATTATATATTTCATTGAAATGCTGCTTACTCTAAAATGGCATTTCCTATTTTTTTCTTTGAGTTTAAAGAGCTGCTCAATTGAAACAACTAGTCAAATACTTTATATATTGTTATTAGAAGCAGATCTTTTGTTTTCCCTTGGATCACTCCTGAAGTTAAAATGATGTAGAACTAGTATTTTTTTTTTTTTGCACTGGCATGAAGGTGGGTGTTTTCCTTTTATTGTTGTTATTCTTATTTTTTGTCAGTATGAAAGATAAACTTCTTTTTATTCTGCAGTTTGCAAGCTATACTGTTGAAGTATATCCATACTTCTATTTGCTTAAGTACAGCAATTTCTGCTATTCAATTAACATCTCCTTAAATTGACTCTTTCTGTTGGGCAATTGTAAAATGCCACTAATGAAGTTTCTAATGAGAGACTAATGGAGGGGCTTGTGGATAACAATGGTATCTGCATAAACTTCTTTCTCAGTCTCCATATTTCTTCTTGATTTGGTTGACTATTGAATAAAAAACACCAATCCTAGTTACATGCTGCTAGAGAATCTGCTCACTAATTTATAATAATAAATAATAATAAATGTAATATTCTAAAATAATTTGATGCCCACAAAATATTAGTGATTTTAAACCAACTTAAAATGAGGCACATTACCTTTTTTATCCATTATGAAGAATATTTATTATGTGTCTAGCTGGATAATATGATATAGTAATCTACCTTTGTCAGGCATTAATCTTACATGCTCAGCCTCCCTCAGAGCTCACCCATCTAGAATCTAAATAGAGGGTTAACCTTTATAATAATCACAGCATTCACTTCAACAGAGTGAGATGGCTTTAAGATTATGGATTTTCTGATTTGAGGGATCACTTTAGTTTTTTGATTGCTCAGCTGATTGATAACCTGAGCAGTCAATGCTATGTGAATCAAAGCATATAGAGGTTAAAGGTTTCACATGGGAAATCCTTAGGTGCTGGTGTGACGGAATCATAGGTTCTGTAAAGGTAGGAGCTATAGTCTTTTTTATTCAGTATAGCATGTCTAATATTTAGTCTATGTGGACAAATATAAAAAAATAAAGATGCGAAAATTAATTATTGTAATCTGGTTTTTAAAAAGACCCAAATTAAACTTAGTCATGTGTTGTGGTTTGGGTATGAAGTGTCCCTGTAAAGCTCCTGTGTTAATGCAGGAATATTTGTAAGTGAAATGATAGGATTGTGACAGTCCTAACCCTATCAGGCTATCCTAGTTTGAATGGACAAGGTGGAAACTGTAGGAGTGTGGCTGGAGGAGATGGGTCACTGGAGGCTGCCCTCAAAGCATTTGTTTTCCCTGTACCCTTTTCCCCTTTCTCCCTCTCTGGGCTTTCTGGCCACCTTGAGCAGAGCAGCATTCTCTATCATGTCTTCCGCCATGATGTTCTGCTTCACCTTGAGCCCAGAGCAATGCCATCAGTGCACCATGGACTAAACCTCTGAGACAGGGAGCCAAAATACCTGCTCCTCTAAGGTTTTCTTATCAGCTATTTTGGTGACAGTGACACAAAGCTGACTAACACATTATGGAAACTATAATATCTGAGGTTGGATTAATAGTAGATTATTATAGAAATAGAAACTAGCCATAGTGAAACAAAGATAGCAGTGGAAAAAAAATTAATGAAATAGAATCATTGAGCTGTACTGACAAGGTACTCACTAGCATTAATCTACCTCACCTGTCTCCACTATAACTGAGGAACAGAAAACCTGCTTTAGTGCTTGAAGGTAATTTTGTGGAAGGGTCAGGATGAGAATTCACAAATTTTCCTTTCCTTCTACTGTTAAAGCCATTCAACTATTTATGTAACTACTGCTATCAGCTCTGTAAGCTTTAAATTGTTTTGTACTTACATAAGAATGAATAATACCTATGAACTTCTTAGTTTGTTTTATCTAACTAGGAGATTTTGTAAACTGCTTATTTAAGAGATCCTTCATATTAGTACCTTTATCTGCCTCATTTAAAAAACTATCATATTTTACAGTGTATAAACATACCAAATTACCATTCCTTTAATCTTGACATTTAAGATAGTTTAGTTTTTCTTTACCATATTACAGAGAATATCCTTTTAGTAATTGTGGTGCATATATCTAGTAATTCTATAGGAGTGCATACTGAAAAGGGCAACTGTTAGGTAAAATAATATTTATAGTGAAAATGAGTGTTTGTAGAAGTCAGATAGCGTTGCAAGTACCTTGTAAAAATATGTAATCCTCATGATAACCCTATGACATAGGTGGTTTTTTTAAAACTTTTTTCTGGGTAATTTACCTTGGTGCTTCACCACTGAGCCACATTCCCAGGCTTTTTAAATATTTTATTTAGAGATGGAATCTCGCTAGGTTGCTTAGGGGCTGGGTAAGTTGATGAGGCTGGCTTTGAGCTTGAGCTCTTCCTGCCTCAGCCTCCCAAACCAATGGGATTACAAGCATGCTCCTCTAAGTTCAGCTCCAGGTATGCTTACTATTAATATTATTCTCATTTACAAATAGGGTAGCCAGGCATATATATTTTTTGTTAACTCACCTAAGATCATGTATCTAGTAAGTGGCAGGGTCATCACAAAACATTAACCAAAAAAGCCTAATTTCATTTCCATGTCTCCACCAAAAATGTGATTATTTGTTTCTAAGTTGCCCACTAAGATTATTTAAAGATGAAATTTTATATTTTGATGACCTGATTGAGTAACCTTTACAAGATGTAGTTTAATAGTTCTGCTTGAATCCTCCAGAGGGCATGGCAGGAATTCAGAGATTATGGACACAGAGGAAAGAAGTTCAGGAAGTTTTTCGTGACCCTACTATGTCTCATACAGAAGAATGTTAGAAAAGTGGGATATTTTCCTGGTCATCCCTGAGGTCAGGATCATCTAGCCCTCTCCTGATTAGGCTATACTGAATGAAACTCAGAGAATGCTGAAGAGTACATTGAGGAAAACCAGCATAACAGATGGCAGAAACAAATTCAACTTGATCTCTTTAAGACAGCACCAACACCAGGACAGTCCGACGCACTGCTTTTCTCAGTCCTTTACATTTTTAACCTCCAAAAAAATCTTGAGATTGGTACTATTATCTTCCACAGTGAATAAATAAGAGACACAAAGACATTAACTAGCCCAAATTATTCAGCAAGAAGTAGCAAGTCTGCTATTTAAGCTCAGTCCAGTTCTCATTTCATAGTCTTTACCACTAGATTCTTTCCCTGTCCATATATTATTTTCAAAAATATTAACTGATGAGGGTTTTTTTCTTATTAAAATCGGAGAAAAGAATATTGAAAAATAAATAATGATTTTTTTCTTCACTTGTTTCTAAATTTAACTTCTCCTCCCATTCCCAAAAGCACATTGCCACTTTTTATATCCCAGTGATTGACATGATTGGCATGTAAAAACTCCAATGCCTGCAAACTCTAAACAAAAGAAAATAGGTATCATTGAAACAGTCCTGGAAAGTCCCATTGACTAGTTCACACAGAGTTATTATACTAGAAATTGTGGCCTGAGCACTGCCTGTAGTATTCAGCCAAAGACCCTGCAATACTTAACATTTATAAAGGAAAACATCCTCTCATATGCAAAGTTAAGAAAATATAATACCTTAATTAGTAAAAAGGTCCCCTCCCACACTCTGATCTCATCTAGAGACATCATTATATCATGTTTTATTAAGTCCTTTCTTTCACATCGATTTTTATTTTTAGACAAGGCCTTTCTACGTTGCCCAGGCTGACCTCACCTGATCCTCCTGCCTCAGTTTCCTGAGCTGCTAAGGCTGCCGACATCTGCCACATGCCCAGCTTATCCATCACTGATTCCTTCCGCTCTTCTTCCTTCCTCTCCTTTTCTTTTCTTTTCTTTTCTTTTCTTGCAGTAATGGGGATCAAAGCCCAGGGCACTGTGAATGCTATGCAAACAGTCTACCACTGAGTTACATTCCCAGTCTCTGTCATGGATTTTTAAAACTTTGTCTTTAATAGTCTCTTTTATAAAATGATGGATGAGTCCATATAACTTCTAAGCCTTTTCAGGTTTAAATGCCTTTAGTACACAGCACTTGGTAAATAAGCATAAGTTCTTTAGAAATTATTTCAACAGTAGAGAATAAACTTGGGGTTATTTACACTTGAAACCTCAAGGGACCCAGAAGTCTAATCAATGTGAGCCAATGAGAAAAGCGGGTAAGATTGAACATGTTCTATCTGCATTCAGGGGTTTGTCAATGTAATGTACTATGAATTCTTCATTTCTTCTCTGGTAGATTTTATGTCAAGCTCTATCCACAACCTGACATCAACAATGAAAGAATATGGCTACAGGTAGAGTTCATTGGTAGAGCACTTGCCTAGCATGTGTGGGGCTCTAGGTCTGATTCCCAGAACTGAAACAAACAAAACAAACAAACAAAACCACCACAATTAAAAATTAACAAATAAAGTTATTGTATCCATCTAAAACTAAAAATATTTTTTATAAAAGTAAAAATAAATTTCTCCCTTCCTTAAATACAAGAATAAGATGAGATTTTTAAAAATTCTTTTTTTTTCCTATGGTTTTTGAATATAAACTAAAAGGATATAATATACACTTGGGTAAAGTTACTTGTATTTTTATTCTTACTTCCATTAGAGTACAACAACGAAGTCTGCACATTGTTTGTAACTACTAAAATTCTTATTCAAAATATTCTACTATTGTACAAAGAAAAAACTGATATACAGGGTATAATCCTATTATATTTACAAGGCATTTAATCAGATTCTTGAAAAGAATAAAGCCAAAGAAAAATACTTGTACAAATAAGTAGAAATTAACTTGTCACAATTTAAAAATTTTGGCACATAAAAGAAGACCCAAGTAAATGTAGTTGGAACAATTCCTGAAATTGATTTTATATCAACTATGAAAAAAGTGAGTAAAACAAATTAAGTATAAATAGATAAATTCTTGTTAAGTTTTGATTAGTTTTTAAGTGACCAAACATACTTTGCTAAGGCATATAATATTCAAAATTACGAAAGAGTTTATATTTCCTTTCTTCATGGGTGGAACACAACTCAAGTAAATTTTCAAGAATATTACTTTAAGGGGCTGGGGATGTGGCTCAAGCGGTATCGCGCTCGCCTGGCATGCGTGCGGCCCGGGTTCGATCCTCAGCACCACATACAAACAAAGATGTTGTGCCCGCCGATAACTAAAAAAATAAATAAGTAAATATTTAAAAAATTCTCTCTTTACACTCTCTCTCTGTCTCTCACTCTCTCTCTTTAAAAAAAATGTTACTTTAATAAAAAATAATCCACTATGTATTATACAATAGTCTCTCATAAACTTTTATAACTTTGTCATTTATTACAATGGTCTCTGTGACATAAGGACAGAGTAGTATCAGTTTCAATGACAATAAGCAAACCATTAACCTAAGTCTCCTTTATAGAAAAAGTTACAGACAGACTGATGGAACACTTGTTTTTGCCTTAGACTTAGGCAATCTCCAAGTTTCTACTAGCCTAAGCAAAAAGAACATCTGGAAATTCATTAAAAAATAGAAAGAAACAACCAATTTCTTCACCTTCAATGAAGCCAGAAGCAGACTTACTGATCTTAAAGGTACACATGTGTCTTGCTTTGTCTGTGATAGTTCTGCTTCCCAGTTTTCAGGGAGGCGTGGGTGCAAGAGGAGGATTACTGGGGATTTAGCCGAAGAGACTTTACCTTTGAGCTACATCTCTAGACCTTTTTATTTTTAATTTTGAGACAGAGTCTCGCTAAGTTGTTGAGGCCAGCCTTGAACTTGCAATCCTCTTGTCTCAACTCCTGAGTCACGGAGATTACATGCACGCACCACCACACCTGGCTGAGTGGCATATTTTTAATAGCAACCCCATTTATTCTCAGAAGAGCCCTATCTGGATAATAAACTATTGTGATGACTATAATGAGATTCGCCAGTGAATTTCATTCTTCAAAGGCCTTAAACAGGCAGGGCATGCCTGTAACCCCAGCTACACCAGAGGCAGAAGTAGGGGGATCACAAGTTGTAGGCCAGCCTAGGCAACTTTTAAGACTGTCTCAAAATAAAAAAGGGGGGGGGGGTGGCATGCTGGGGATGTAGCTCAGTGGTAGAGCACTCCTGGATTCAATTCTTGATTCTGCAAATTTTTTTTTTAAAAAGGCCTGTAACTCATTCCCAAGGTATGCTATATGTGAAGGGCGAAACTCTCCTCTGAGGTGAAACAATATGGGATAACTTACAGAGAATGTGTACAATAAAATTCCCCTTATAGGAAAACCTTCTTTTTAATCATCTCTTTCTAACCCCACATCACCCTACTCTATTCCAAAGAAAGCAAACTCACCTCTCTGCACACAGCAGCAATCTGTGCCTCATCCATGCAGGTTGCTGTAACAACATCAGTCAGTGGCCCACCAGCAAGGTACTCCATTACTACAAGCAAATCCTCTCCTACCAGGTAAAGTAAAACTAGAACATAAAAAACTTGCATTCTTTTTTTTTAAACATCTGACACTCTATGTTCAAGTTCCAATATTCAGCGCCATAAGGATAAAACAACAGAGCTGATAGTTTGAGAGCAAAGAAGAAAACTGGAAAGTTAATATGTAAAAGCACAAAAAAATGTATGAGGGTCATTATGATTTGAAGTCAGTGTTTGCCCATAACAGTAGTCTGGTAAATAAGCATAAGTTCTTTAGAAATTATTTCTAAATTATTATTATTTGTAGTTTTCTGGCCCAAATAACCCTATAATGTAGGGATTATTGGTCTTGTTTTGAAGAAACAGAGATAAAAGCTTGGAGAGGTTAAGTAACTCCTCTTAGATCACATAGTAAGTGACAGAATCAGCATCTGAAGTCAAGTTCTCATGAATCCAAAGCCTATGGCTTATCTTAACCAGCATTCCATGCTGACTTGAAATATTATTTTAAAAAGCAGAGAAAGGTAAGACCCAAAGACCCCTTTAGATTTTGGCTATAAAAACTCCCTCGTGCCGGGTCCCTCTCTCTTGCTCTTGCTTTCACTCTCTCTTTCTTCTCTCGCCCCTTTCTCTCTCTCTCTCTCTCTCTCTCTCTCTCTCTCTCTCTCTCTCTCT
>NW_025999968.1:12166681-12192685 GCF_001458135.2 Marmota marmota marmota | reverse complement strand
CTCTCTCTCCCTCTCTCTCTCTCTCTCTCTCTCTCTCTCTCTCTCTCTCTCTCTCTCTCTCTCCCCCTCTTCTCCTCTTTCTCACTGCTGCAATAAAGATCTCTTGGTCGCTCCAAGTATTGTTGTCACTTTCCTTTCATAATCACTTTTTTTAAAAAATTAAATAGTACACTTAATTTTTTATTTTGTGTTTTTTTAACATTAATCTCTAAACTACAAGAGCTTTTTTTTTTTTTTTGAGGTGAGGGGTAAGGGGTTTGAAGTCAGGGGCACTCAACTACTGAGCCTTATCTCCACCCCTATTTTGTATTTTATTTAGAGACAGTGAGTTGCGTAGGCCCTTCCTAAATTGTGGAGGCTATCTTTGAACTCAAAATCCTTCTGCCTCAGCCTCCTGAGCTGCTGGGATTATAGGCGTCTGCCCCATCACCTGACCTGTTTCATATCTTAACAGTTATTGAAACATAGCCTTGTGTCTAAATGGTAAAACAGCCCCAAGAAAGATAAAAAATCCAAACACTGGAGAAATTGCATTTAAAGAACAGATTTTATAGAAAAAAATGCCTGTATTGACAAAAAAAAAAAAAAATCAAGCTTTAGATCCACCTTCATTGAAGCTCCACAAATAAGAAAGCAGTTTTCTCTACCAGTGGCACACCAGATAGCCTGGCATGGTGGCACAGACCTGTAATCTCACTGACTCAGGCTGAGGCAGGAGGGCCACGCCCTGCAATTTAGTAAGACTCTTATCTCAAGAGATTGAGAGCACTACTTGGGTTCAAACCCAATACCACAAAAAAAGGTGGGGGAACAAAACAATGGATTATGGACCCCAATTTCAAACTTGTATCATGGGAAAGAGACATTCTTAATAATGTTATTAAATTAATTAATATGTTATTTCTGGGTGGTAATACTATGGAGATTTTAAGTTGTTATATCTGTATTTTTGTTTTCACTTGGCTCACTGATAACACACCACCATTATCTCACTAGTACCTGAAGTAAAACAAAACATAATTAAGAGCTCCTGTCATAAGACAACACTGGTGTCTCACTTAGTCCATGAAACCATCCACTGTGCTAAGATACCAACTCTGCTAGGGCTGGGGATGTGGCTCATGGTAGAACACTTGCCTAGCATTTGTGAGGCCCTGGGTTCAATCCCCAGCACTAAAGAAAAAGATATTAGCTGTGCTTTACAAAGAAAGGTTAGATATATTAAGTAACTACCCTCAGGACACCCAACTAGCACAGAGTAGAGCTAAGATTCTTATGTAGGTTAAGTGACTAGAAAAACTCTGCTGTTAACATCTATTCTATGCCATCTCTAAAACAAGAAATAGCTATTTTTTCTACAAAAAACCTTGGGGCTGGACACCATTCACACACCTTATAATACTAGGTACTTGCAAAGCTGAGGCAAGAGGATTTTGAATTCAAGGCCAATCTGGGCAAAATAGTGTGAACTTGTCTTAAAAAATAAAAATGCATCTGCTAGGTTCTGCAACCAAAAACAATACACACCTCAGAAAGATTCCATCAATAAGGAAGGTTGAAGGGGCTGGGGTTGTAGCTCAGTGGTAGAGCATTTGCCTAGCATGTGTGAGGCACTGGGTTCAATTCTCAGCACCACATAGAAAAACAAACAAATCCTCCTGTCTCAGTTTCCTGAGCTGCTGAAATTAGTGATATGCCACCAAACCTAGTTTAAAATCTATTTTCTAGCTAGTACAGTAGCACACGCCTGCTTTCCAGCACTCAGGATATTGATATAAGAGGATTGCTTGAGCTCAGGGCCTGGCCAACATAGTGGGACTCTATCTCTAATAAACAAAAACCCACAAATTTTCCAGTGCTGAGAATTTAATCCAGGGGTGCTTTACCTAAATTGACCTAAATTTCCGGGACTTTGGGGGTTATTTTTATTTTTAATTTTGAGACATAAAACAATTCTCTTTAAGTTACTGATCCTTCTGCCTCAACCTCCTGGGTGACTGGCTCATAGATGTGCACCTCTGTACCCAACTCTATTATCAGTTTTGAAGTATGCCATAATTAACTGCAGCTACCATACTGACCATTATATCTCCAAAACTTATTCATGTTTAACTGAAACTTTGTAATTTCCAACTAAATATACTAGTCTATTAGAACTAATAATAAGTAAGTTCCCTTTCTATTTTATGGAATAGTTTCAGGGGCGCTTGGTATTATCCAGGCTGTTGGGTATTCTCTCCTCTCCTTTCCAGCCCTTGCCAGGAAGCCAGCCAGGTCAGTCTCTGCAATTATTACTGTTGTTCATTTTAAGGATGAGAGCAATGTTAAATGTCTTGCTTAGAGCCAGGCTGTATTGGCTCCTGAGCTTGGGTCTCCAGAGAGCAATGCTCTTCCCTTCCGGGAGGGATTTGTTCCAGCCCCTCAGAGCCTTCCCTCCACCCCAAGGAAACATACTTCTCTGAACCTAGGACAAACAGGCAGAGTAGCCCTAGGAAATAGCAAAAAATATGAGTACATAACAGGCATGGGGTCTTGGCACCCTCAATAGGGGAGTGAGTGAGGGCTCAGGCATGAAAGGCCCCCACACAGGGCTCAGGAGATGAACTTCTGGTGCAGGTCCTGGCATTGCTGGGTGGAAGGGTGAATGGGAAGCCAAGCCTCCCCTGGGGGAGCACTGGGCTGATGGGAAGCTAAACACAGAGTAGTACATGGGGGCTCTCCCTAACCTCAACCCGCAGCTCACAGTCAAGTCCCTGGGTGCTTGAGGCAGGACCTCAAGTCCCTGGAAGGGCCCATGGTGGAGAGGGGAAACTATGAGTTACCCACCCCACTACACTACTTATGCTTCACTCCAAATGTTTCACCTCAAGTAAAAATTTCAATTAAAAAAAAAGAAAGACTCGGCTCTTTTCTGCTCCTCTCTGTCCCATTAGCCCCACCTTGTTTTCTTCCTTCCACACCCCAAAGTAAGTCATTCTCGGATGGTCTGACTTAAAATCTCTTTTTACTTCCTTTTGATCATCAAAAACAACTGTTCCTGATTTAATTCAGCTAAATTAACATCTGTGATCCTTGTCATGAAAATAAGCTCCTGTGTAAGAAGGAAAACCCGGAGAAGATGGCCGCTGCGTATGGGGGTTGCTGAAGTGCTGAGCGTGGTGCTCAGAACAGCGGCTTTAATAGAGATTTCGCACAGTCTGTTAGAGCTCCTTTCACCATTAATCTGTAGCGGACCACCTTGCCAAGCAGCAGGAAGAACAAAGAGATCGAAAAAGAGACGCTTGGCTCCCGGAGGCTTGGCTGCTCAGAGCCGCGGGCGCTTTGCTCCCATCTGCTTCCTCTTTCGCTTCGCTCCGGGCAGAGAAGCTGAGTGTGTAATCAGCAGTGGATTGTAAGTACCCGAGGCAAAGAAAGCTCAGTGCGCCCCGCCTTTTTTTTTTTTTTTTGGAATATTTTTTATACAGGGAGAGTTTGTGGATTGGGATTGTTGGCGGGGCTGTGGTTTCTGTGCCGAAAATCCACTCCGCGGGAGCCGCCATTTGCTTTCTGCTTGCTGTCTTGGTGGCTCTGTATACACTGTCCGGCAGCCGCACCTAGAGGTTGGAGCTGGGCTGCGTGCCGAGCCCTGTCCTCCGAAGGCTGGACTGCAGCCTCGAGCGTCTCGGTGGCCTGTTCGCCGCTGCACCTTCGGGCAGAGCCTGCTCTGGGGTCGTTCTGCACCCCCCTGCCAGGGGACCCGTGCTCCGGAGGAGGGGGACGGAGAGCCGCGGCGGCAGCCGCTTGGGCCCCAGGGGCCGGGCACCGGGCTGAAGAGCTGCGGAGGCCAGGGCGGCTCTGCTACGGTCGCAGACAAGCGCGGCGCTCGTGAGCGTGGGAGGCGACGGCGGCAGGGTTTCATTTCTAGAAATCTGGACTGGAAACAGAAGCAGCAGTTTGTATAATCCCAAGAACTTGCTTATACCAGGAAGCTGTAAGGGCAACATGAATATCATTGATGAGATGTAACATGGTGGCAGGCGCAGAGAGATCAAGTCTCTGACATCTTCAACTGCGCGGGCATAGGGAGCCGTAAACTGTCTAAATGCTGTTTGCTCAAGATCACTAGGCAATGCTGAGCTGACGTGGATCTGGGGTGTACAGGCTGGGCCCCTCAGAACACACACACAGAGCCCGAATCGGAGGCAATTAAGCTCCGGTTCGCCTGCTTCGTGTGACTCAGCACTAACGATCCCGCTGAAATAATTGGCCGGCCCTTAGGAACTTACAGAGGTAAAAGCCAACCGAGCCTTCATAGGCAGTGGCCACAGGACTGAAACGGGGATTGGGAGAGACAGTCAGGACCCACCCGTTGCATTGGTCACCCGGCAAAGGGAACAAACGGTCACCATTTGCATGGGATATAACCATGGCAGAGAAATGGCGTCACGGGCGGAGGAGATAACTGCATTGAAACCAGCGCGACAGGTGTGTAATCCCCTAGTCATCTCTCTCCACACAGCAGGGAAAACTTAAGGGCCACTCCCAGCTCTCCTGTGAACGCAATAACCAGACCGAGGGAATCAGGAGTGGCGCGGGACTTGCGGCGCGGAACTCCCGGCTACCGCTCCCACCAGTGCTGACAACTGAGGTCTCTTGCACCAGCTACCGGGGGCGTGGCTACAGGAGGGCAAGCAAATTCGCTGGGGGATCTCAGCCCCAAGCTCTACAAACTTAGGGTCTGAGGGAGGCAAACAGGGAGAGTGAGCCCAGGTGTTCATGAAAACAGGGCTCCCAGGAGCAGCAGACCTGGCGTGTAGCCAGTATTGTGGTGAGCGCCACAGGTGAGCACGGCCTGGCTTGAGGAAACACAAGACAAGGCCCTAGACACTCAGGATTGGAGACCCGCCCAGTCTAGGAGAAAGAGCTGCTGCACAGTGAATGGTTCCCACCTATTGAGAGGAGAAGCTTGGCCCAGTGGGCACAGCTCCACCTACTGGAAGAGAAGTTAATAGAACTCTAGGACTGCATTTATTATTATTATTATTATCATTTTTTTTTTTTTTTTCTTTTTCTTTTTTTTTTCTTCTTTTTCTTTCATTTTCAATTTTTATTTGTTGTTGTTCTTTAACTTTTTTTCAATGTTTCTATTTTTTTTAATTTTTTTATTTTATTATTATTATTATTTTTTTAAATTTTAATTTTCATTTTTTATTATCACTATTATTTTTGTTAAAAATTTTTTTTTCTCCTTTTCTTTCTTTCTTTATTATCTAATCTTTGTTATTCTTGTTTCTTTTGTCTTTTCATTTCTTTTCAATTTTCTTATTCCCCCTTCCTTGAATTCTACCTGCCTACTCTCATTCTCTTTAGTGACTTCTTCCCTTCCCTTCTAATATCTTTCCTCTCAAGCATCAAATAAATCTATAAGAGTAAACAGTAACTCAGCAGTCAAACACAACAAGAAGTAACATGAGCAGCATAAAAAAGCAAGGAAGAAAAGGAGTACAAACAATGAAGGACAGCCTAAATATTCAGGAGGACCTAGAGTCAGCAGAAAAATGGTCATATAAAGAACTCAAGGAATACCTTAGACAGATGGAATGGAACCTTAAAGAAGATACGAGACAGCAAATCCAAACAGTGAAAGAACACTTTGAAAATGAATTACATAGACAGATAAAAGAAGAAGTTAAGCATCTTTATCAGGAGATTGAGATTATAAAAAAAAACCAAACAATAATTCTAGAAATGAAGGAAACGATAAACCAAATTAAAAACTCAATTGAGAGTATCACTAACAGAGTGGAGCAAGTAGAAGCCAGAACATCAGATAATGAAGACAAAATATATCATCTTGAAAAGAGCCTAGCCAACTCAGAAAGGCTGGTTAAAAACCACGAGAAAAACATCCAAGAGATATGGGATAACATAAAGAAACCAAACCTACGAGTCATCGGGATAGAAGAAGGTACAGAGATTCAAACCAAGGGAATGAGTAACCTGCTGAAAGAAATAATTACAGAAAACTTTCCAGAAATAAAAAAGGAAACGGATATACAAATTGTAGATGCATACAGGACACCGAGCACACAAAATCACAGTAGACCAACGCCAAGACACATTGTTATGAAGATATCCAATATACAGAACAAAGAGAAAATACTAAAAGCTACAAGAGAAAGGAGGCAGATTACATTCAGGGGTAAACCAATAAGGTTAACAACGGATTTTTCATCACAGACGCTGAAAGCGAGAAGATCCTGGAACAACGTATTTCAAACACTGAAAGACAATGGATGCCAACCAAGAATTCTGTATCCAGCAAAATTAAGCTTCAGGTACGATAACGAAATAAAAATCTTTCATGATAAACAAAAGCTAAAAGAATTTGCAGCCAGAAAACCAGCATTGCAAAGCATCTTGAGCAAAACACTACACGAGGAAGAAATGAAAAACAATAACCAAAACCATCAGTGGGAAGTGCCTCTATAAAGACAGAGGGCGGGGGGAAAGCTAACCATGGAGAAACAAACTAAATTAAAAAAAAAAAAAAAAAAAGAAGATAAATAATCAAACATGGCTGGAAGTACAAACCATATATCAATAGTAACTCTAAACGTTAATGGCTTAAACTCTCCAATAAAGCGACATAGGCTGGTAACATGGATTAAAAAAACAAATCCAACAATATGCTGCCTCCAGGAGACACATCTGATTGGAAAAGACATACACAGGCTGAAGGTGAAAGGTTGGGAAAAAATATACCATGCACACGGTCCTCGTAAGCAAGCAGGGGTGGCCATCCTCATATCGAATAAAATTGACTTCAAGACTAAATTAATCAAAAGGGATAAGGAAGGACATTATATACTGTTAAAAGGAACCATTCACCAACAAGACATAACAATTATCAATATTTATGCACCAAATAATGGTGCTGCGACGTTCATAAAACAAATTCTCCTCAAGTTCAAGAATCAAATAGACCACAACACAATAATTATGGGTGACTTCAACACACCTCTCTCACAATTGGACAGATCCTCCAAACAAAAGCTGAATAAAGAAACTATAGAACTCAATATCACAATCAACAACCTAGACTTAACTGACATATATAGAATATATCAACCATCATCAAGTGGATATACTTTTTTCTCAGCAGCACATGGATCCTCCTCAAAAATAGACCATATATTATGCCATAGGGCAACCCTCAGTAAATATACAGGGGTGGAGATAATACCATGCATTTTATCTGATCATAATGGAATGAAACTGGAAATCAATGATAAAAGAAGGAAGGAAAAATCCTACATCACATGGAAAATGAACAATATGTTACTGAATGATCAATGGGTTACAGAAGACATAAAGGAAGAAATCAAAAAATTCTTAGAGATAAATGAAAATACAGACACAACATATCGGAATCTATGGGACACAATGAAAGCAGTTTTAAGAGGGAAATTCATCGCTTGGAGGTCATTCCTCAAAAAAAGGAAAAACCAACAAATAAATGAGCTCACACTTCATCTCAAAGCCCTAGAAAAGGAAGAGCAAAACAACAGCAAATGTAGCAGAAGGCAAGAAATAATTAAAATCAGAGCGGAAATCAACGAAATTGAAACAAAAGAAACTATTGAAAAAATTAACAAAACTAAAAGTTGGTTCTTTGAAAAAATAAATAAGATCGACAGACCCTTAGCCATGCTAACGAAGAGAAGAAGAGAGAGAACTCAAATCACTAACATACGGGATGAAAAAGGCAATATCACAACAGACACTACAGAAATACAGAAGACAATTAGAAATTATTTTGAAAACCTATATTCCAATAAAATAGAAGATAGTGAAGACATCGATAAATTCCTTAAGTCATATGATTTGCCCAGACTGAGTCAGGAGGATACTCACAACTTAAACAGACCAATAACAATAGATGAAATAGAAGAAGCAATCAAAAGACTTCCAACCAAGAAAAGCCCAGGACCGGATGGGTATACAGCGGAGTTTTACAAAACCTTTAAGGAAGAATTAATACCAATACTTTTCAAGTTATTTCAGGAAATAGAAAAAGAAGGAGCTCTGCCAAATTCATTCTATGAGGCCAACATCACCCTGATTCCGAAACCAGACAAAGACACCTCAAAGAAAGAAAACTACAGACCAATATCTCTGATGAACCTAGATGCAAAAATCCTCAATAAAATTCTGGCGAATCGGATACAAAGGCACATCAAAAAAATTGTGCACCATGATCAAGTAGGATTCATCCCTGGGATGCAAGGATGGTTCAATATACGGAAATCAATAAATGTTATTCACCACATCAATAGACTTAAAAATAAGAACCATATGATCATCTCAATAGACGCAGAAAAAGCATTCGACAAAGTACAGCATCCCTTTATGTTCAAAACATTAGAAAAACTAGGGATAACAGGAACTTACCTCGACATTGTAAAAGCTATCTATGCTAAGCCTCAGGCTAGCATCATTCTCAATGGAGAAAAATTGAAGGCATTCCCCCTAAAATCTGGAACAAGACAGGGATGCCCTCTATCACCACTTCTATTCAATATAGTTCTCGAAACACTGGCCAGAGCAATTAGACAGACGAAAGAAATTAAAGGCATAAAAATAGGAAAGGAAGAACTTAAATTATCACTATTTGCAGATGACATGATTCTATACCTAGAAGACCCAAAAGGGTCTACAAAAAAACTACTAGAACTAATAAATGAATTCAGCAAAGTGGCAGGATATAAAATCAACACGCATAAATCAAAGGCATTTCTGTATATCAGCGACAAAACTTCTGAAACGGAAATGAGGAAAAACACTCCATTCACAATATCCTCAAAAAAAATAAAATACTTGGGAATCAACCTAACAAAAGAGGTGAAAGATTTATATAATGAAAACTACAAAACCCTAAAAAGAGAAGTAGAAGAAGATCTTAGAAGATGGAAAAATATACCCTGTTCATGGATAGGCAGAACTAACATCATCAAAATGGCGATATTACCAAAAGTTCTCTATAGGTTTAATGCAATGCCAATCAAAATCCCAACGGCATTTCTTGTAGAAATGGATAAAGCAATCATGAAATTCATATGGAAAAATAAAAGACCCAGAATAGCAAAAGCAATTCTAAGCAGGAAGTGCGAATCAGGCGGTATAGCGATACCAGACTTAAAACTATATTACAGAGCAATAGTAACAAAAACAGCATGGTACTGGTACCAAAACAGGAGGGTGGACCAATGGTACAGAATAGAGGACACAGAGACTAATCCACAAAGCTACAACTATCTTATATTTGATAAAGGAGCTAAAAGCATGCAATGGAGGGAGGATAGCATCTTCAACAAATGGTGCTGGGAAAACTGGAAATCCATATGCAACAAAATGAAACTGAATCCCCTCCTCTCGCCATGCACAAAAGTTAACTCAAAGTGGATCAAGGAGCTAGATATCAAATCAGAGACTCTGCGTCTGATAGAAGAAAAAGTTGGCTCCGATCTACATATTGTAGGGTCGGGCTCCAAATTCCTTAATAGGACACCCATAGCACAAAAGTTGATAACAAAAATCAACAAATGGGACTTACTTAAACTGAAAAGTTTTCTCTCAGCAAGAGAAACAATAAAAGAGGTAAATAGGGAGCCTACATCATGGGAACAAATTTTTACTCCTCACACTTCAGATAGAGCCCTAATATCCAGAGTATACAAAGAACTCAAAAAATTAAACAATAAGAAAACAAATAACCCAATCAACAAATGGGCCAAAGACCTGAACAGACACTTCTCAGAGGAGGACATACAATCAATCAACAAGTACATGAAAAAATGCTCACCATCTCTAGCAGTCAGAGAAATGCAAATCAAAACCACCCTAAGATACCATCTCACTCCAGTAAGATTGGCAGCCATTATGAAGTCAAACAACAACAAGTGCTGGAGAGGATGTGGGGAAAAGGGTACTCTTGTACATTGCTGGTGGGACTGCAAACTGGTGCGGCCAATCTGGAAAGCAGTATGGAGATTCCTGGGAAAGCTGGGAATGGAACCACCATTTGACCCAGCTATTGCCCTTCTTGGACTTTTCCCTGAAGACCTTAAAAGAGCGTACTACAGGGATACTGCTACATCGATGTTCATAGCAGCACAATTCACAATTGCTAGACTGTGGAACCAACCCAGATGCCCTTCAATAGATGAATGGATAAAAAAAATGTGGCATTTATACACCATGGAGTATTATGCAGCACTAAAAAATGACAAAATCATAGAATTTGCAGGGAAATGGATGGCACTAGAGCAGATTATGCTTAGTGAAGCTAGCCAATCCCTAAAAAACAAATACCAAATGTCTTCTTTGATATAATGAGAGCAACTAAGAACAGAACAGGGAGGAAGAGCAGGAAGAAAAGATTAACATTAAACAGATACATGAGGTGGGATGGAAAGGGAGAGAATAGGGAAATTGCATGGTAATGGAGGGAGACCCTCATTGTTATACAAAATTACATATAAGAGGTTGTGAGGGGAATGGGAAAATAAACAAGGAGAAATATGAATTACAGTGGATGGGGTAGAGAGAGAAGATGGGAGGGGAGGGAGGGGGGATGGTAGAGGATAGGAAAGGTAGCAGAATACAACAGTTACTAATAGGGCATTATGTAAAAATGTGGATGTGTAACCGATGTGATTCTGCAATCTGTATTTGGGGTAAAATTGGGAGTTCATAACCAACTTGAATCTAATGTATGAAATATGATATGTCAAGAGCTTTGTAATGTTTTGAACAACCAATAAAAAAAAATGCAAAATAAAAATAAAAAAAGAAAGACTGTTTTTTAAAGCATAAACTACTAGACTAGTCTCAGTCCTCATTAATAGCTGAGGAAACTGGGGCCCAGAAAGTTAAGGGACTGGCCCAAGGCCAACCAGAAAGTTAGTGGTTTAGTCTTTTCTCTTTGTCTATCCAGGGACACCTCAATGTGCTCTGAAGCCCCCTGACCTGGAACCTGCACCCTCCAGGTCCATAATCCCACTCCTCATTCTTCAAGTGCTTCAGTTTCAGGGGCTTCTCCCAATACATGTGCAGCCCACAAACACCCCTGTTTCAGGCACACCCACTATTCCTTACCTCCTATAAAAGTGCAGACTCCCAACTCCCTTGGGGGCCCTGAGTCCTGGGCCCAGCGAGGTCTGTGGGCTTATGTGCTGGGGTGTACACCTCCATTGGCTCCCACTTGGTCCCCTGCTCCAACTGTAGACACACAGCTTCTGACATATACCTGGGAGCAACAAGCCAAATGTAAGGGGTTACTACCCATATTGGCCTGGTCTCCCTGACCATACCTCAGCTTGGAAAGCACAAAGCCCAGGGCTCTCATCTAGGTGGCTGATCCAGGCTCCTCTGCTCCATTTCTTGCCCTACAAAAGCAAGAAGAATGAAATTCCCAGGGGCTCCCAAAGTGCCCTGGACAAAACTCCAAATGAAAGGAACAGTGAGCATCAAGATCTTGGAGCTGGAGTGAGGGACCAGAGAAAGGGATCCAGCTTCACACCACCCCATCAGCCCCAGGGACCACCACTTGAGCCCCTGTTTTACCAACTTACTTGGGTCCCAGTGGCATACACATCATGATGTAACAGTTTGTGGAGCAGCCTTGGTCAAGGGGATTGTCACGCTGGAGGGAGATGGGGATGGAAAGAGGAGCTCAGAATCAGCTGGACTGGGCAAGACCATCTCCCAGTGACAATCCCTAAGGTGGTCAGTTAATGCAAGGCTCAACCCAGGCCTGTGGCAAGATTCCAAGGGCAGGGGAGCCCAAGAGTGACCCAGAGCCTCCAGCCTTCCCAGGCTTCTAGAAAGAATGACTTCCCTGGACACACTTGTGAGCAGATCTCTTCAGACCAGTGCTGACACTGGACCCACATCTCCTGCCTTCTCAGGGCTCCCTCATCACCTTTTACCTCCCTTTGCCACATCCTTACTCTATGTCCATTGGCCAAACATGTCCTCCTGCCATGTCCTTCCAGATACCTTTTAAGATCTTCCTAGTGCTGCTCTGCTCAACTGATCCAAAGATGGGATCACCTCCCCCACCCACTTTACTTTCTTATCTCTCAATTTTTCCTAAAAATGTAGCTTCATTGAATTTCACTATCTGGGAGGGTGGTGATAGTGGGGATTCCCAATCATGTTTTCCTAGTTCAAAAATCAGCTGGCCTAGGAAAAGCTGGGCTGAAGGCCTTCAGTACACAAAGCAGTAAAGGTCAACCTAAAAGGTCATGTCCTCCCATGGACACTGACTGGCTTCTCCTCTTCCTCATTCTCCTTTTTTTCTCCTTCCTCTGACTTCATCCATCAACCTCACCCCCCTCCTCTTCCCAGATCAGGTTGAGTCTCACCCCAACATCAAGAGATTTAGCGAGAAATATTCTGTTACATGGAGAGTGGCCCAGCAGCATGTCTGTCTACCCCCAACTCTCCCATTGTCCATGCATGAAGACTCTGATCTTCAATACTATTCTCCATATCAGAACCACTGTAGAATACATCCAAAAAGCAGCACAAACCATTGTGCTCTATGAGGTTCTGCCTCCTTTAAGGTGCTCACAGCACCTAAGAAATCAGAATCCTACCAGATGCAGTGGCACATGCCTGTGATCCCAGTGACTTGGGAGGCTGAAGATGGAGGATTACAAGTTCCAGGCCAGCCTTAACAATTTAGCAAGGACCTCAGCAACTTAATGAGGCCCTATCTAAAAATGAAATATATCAAGGATGTAGCTTCAGTGGTAAAGCATCCCTGGCTTCAATCCCTACTACCAGAAAAAATAATAATTAATGGCAGAATAGTAAAAAAAGAAATACGGAATTTTTGAATTTAGAGAAAGAATTTTTGATTAGATATGTATAAAATATAGAAAATGTGGATTGTACGCAATGTATAGAACAATGCTTTAAGAAATGATAATTAATAAATTCTTAAGAACTGAGCACTAAATTTGAATACCTTCGCCTCCTCACATGGAATCTTGTCAGACACAAATAGAATCCAACAGTTCTGAAGCACCCAAAACAGCCTCTCACACTGGCTCTACTACTGGGGCTCCTGTTCCCATTCTGTCTCTCAAATGCCCTCACACCCATAGGATCACAATCAAGTGGCATCTTCTTTTTGCCCCATCTTCTGACCAACTTCCTGCTGCCTCTCCTTCTTCCCCTGAACTTGTGGGGATCAGGGCATCAGGATTCTCTCTGTTCCTTTATCTCTTTTCTTCTATGTCAAATAGAAGAAAATAGTTGATTCTTTTGTTTGTTGGTTCACTCATTTATTCAGGTTTCTTTGTGTACTGGGGATTGAAGAACCCAGGGCCTTGCACATGCTAAGCACTTGTTCTACTACTCAGATACACTCCAGCCAGAAATATTTCAGGGCATCAAAAATGTCTCAGTCAAACCAGGCATGGTGACACATGCCTGTACTCCCAGCAACTTGGGACACTGAGGCAGGAGTATCGAAAGTTTGAGACCAGCCTCAGCAACTTAGTGATATCCTGTTTCAAAATAGAAAATGTAAAGGGATGGAGGATGTAGCTCAGTGGTAAAGTGCCCCTGGGTGCAATACCCCATAGCAAAAAAATAAAGTCCAGTCATTGCTCTGGGTTTTGAAAACACTGCAAAGAGCATGGCTAGTCTACTCTCAGGGTGATGAGGACAGCTGCAACATGAGACCCTGAGCACCATGGGGAGTGGCCAGGGTAGTAAAGGGAGAGGGTATCAAACGACCCATGTAGGCAACCTAGCTCACAGCACCCAGGTACATGCAGAAGAGAAGCCCGGAGCACTAAGCATAAGCACTAAGACATGCAAGAGGGTTATTTCAGCTCCTGGTTTCAGAGGCTCTGTCTATTCCGGAAGAGTAGTCTGGCTCTGCCCCTTGATGAGAGCTTCATCATGACTGCAAGGGCAGGGTCTGGGCTGATATGGGCCAGGAAGTGAAGGAGCTAGTGAGCATGGTCAACTCTTTCAGGGAATAAGGCACAGAGGGTACAGCAAGTAGAGTGGAGACCTGGGGTGGGGATTGCTTGGCTTTTAAGATGAGACACAAACATGCATAGATGATCCCAAGAAGGAATGTTACTAATAGCAACAGCAGTAGGTAGGTCACTCTCTGGTACCAGCCACTGTCCTATGTGTCTCACATGAATTAACCCACATTTCCCTGTTTTACAGATAGGAAAACTGAGTGATAAGGGGGCTAAGTAGCACAGCCAAGGTCTCCCTGCTGGTCAGTTATAGAGCTGTGATTTGGCTGATGTGCTCTCCCTAGAGTCCTTGCATCCAACCAGCACACAAGTGTCTCTAGGAGGATCTCTGGTCAGGAAATGGAGTAGGGAAGGGACTGGAAGTTGGAGCATGGAATTAGTGCCTATTTCAGGTGCTGCAGATAATGGAAAGGAGCCCTGTCTGGTGAATCCCAGAGTGCAGGCCACATTTAGGTCCCTTGAGACTGGGCAATCTGGACATGGGGGCCTCATTCTGAGCAGAGCAGAGGAGGAAGGGCAATGGCCTAAGGCCTGGAACTAGAAGAACCACAGGATGGGGGAAGGGAAAATGCTTCCAGGCAAACTAAATAAAGTACTGAAGCTGGAGAGAGGAGGAGGAGGGCAGGCCATAGGGCTGAGGAGTGAGGGCTAAGCAGAGGAGTCACAGGGGGGAGGGGACCAGATATGGCTGTGGTGAAAGGGTGACTAAGGATGGGAAGGGCTGAGCCCACAGGCTCCTCTGTCTTCTCAGCTGTCCCTGGGTCTGCAGCTTTCCCCTCCCCCATTGGTACTGCCCACCAGTCTTCCTGAAGGAGCCTTTAGAGGAGGTGTTGTCATATTAAAGGAGTCCCGAGGCCGTCATGACCACCCTTCTCATTCCTGTTCAACCCCCAAATGAAAAACCAATAAAGACCCATAGATTGGAAAGAAAGTAATGAAACTGTTCCTTGTAGATGACATATTTTCCATGTAGAGTGAGAAACAACAAATAATGCTGGGTAGAAACTCAGTGGTGGAGCACCTCTGACTCAATACCCACTCCTGGAAAAACAACACCACTAAGAACTCCTGCTCTTTGGAAGATGCTATGAAGAAAATGAAATGATAAGCCATGAATAGCAAGAAAAGATTTGCAAAATGTGGATCTCAATCCACATTTCAAAACTCCTGAAACTCAATAAGAAAATAACCCATTGTTTTTTAATGGGCCAAAAATTGGAGAAAACACTTTACCAAAGACATACAGATGGCTAATAAGACATGAAAATATGCTCAACATCATTACTCATTGGGAAAACACAGACTGGAGCCCTAATGAGATATCACTACTCATTTATTAGAAGGGTTACAATTTGAAAACAAAACAAAATATCGACAAATAATAGTGTCAAATGTTGGTGATGATGTGGAACAACTGGAATTCTCATACACTGTGGGAGAAAGTAGAAAGGCTATGGTGTTTTCTATAAAGTGTCACACATGTTTACCTTATAACTCATCAATGCCACCCCTACAATTTCACCCAACAGAAATAAAAAGTTATGTTCACATACCCATGCCTCAATGTTCTTAGAAGCTTTATTTATAATTCCCCCAAACTAGCTGGGCACAGTGACTCATAACTGTAATCCTAGTGGCTTGGAGGGCTGAGGCAGGAGGATTACAAGTTCAAAGCCAGCATCTGTAACTTAGTGAGACCCTAAGCAACTTAATGAGACACTGTTCTCAAAATCTTAAAATAATTTTTCAAAAAGAAAAAAATAAATGGGGCTGAGAATATTGCTCAGTGGTTAAACACCTCTGGGTTCAATTCTGGTTACAAAAACAAACAAACAAAAATACTGCCAAAAAACTAGATACAACGTAAAACTCCTTCCATGGGCGAATGTATAAATAATCTGTAGGCCGTCTGTACAATACTATACAGAAATAAAAGGAAATAAACTAGTGATATGAGAAAAAACACAGATGAATATGAAATGCTTTGTGCTAGATGAATGAAGCCAGACTAAAAAGGCAACAACTCCATTTATACATGACTCTGGAAAGAGAAAAACCACAAGGATGTAGGGAGAGAAATTGACAATAAGAAATGAAAGGATTTTCCAGGTAATGAAATTGGTGGAGAGTACTCAAGTCGACAGTATTTATTTATCAAATCCCTAACTATGGACTAAACAAGGTGAATTATACTATTTGTAAATTATTCCTCCATAAATGACATTTTTACAAAACTTTACCATGGGCCCCAGGTTTCCACTTCATCAAAACTAAGGGCCTTTCTAATCTTGACCCCACGGGGTCAACCTCATTGCCCGTGCCACCTTGTGCTTGAATTACATCTGTTTCATCGTTCTGTTAACACCCTACTTCCCAGTTTCCATGCCTTTTTGCACAGGTGTGCCTCTCACAGGCAATGCCATCCTGTCTTCTGCCAATCCAAAATCACAACTAAGACACACAGAGTGGCATGTCCTATTCTACAGCACATGTCTTGCCAAACTCCCAGTTTCTTCCTGTCTGCTACAAAACTCAGGACCAACCCCCCTCTTAGAGTGTTCCTGGGTTTCTGCTGGTGTCATTCTGATTGCAAGTTGCTTATCAACACAAGTGCAGGACATACTTACTCACCTCTATACCCATCCCTCAAATAACACGCATACTAGCTCACAGTCTGCTTTCAATGCAATGCGCCCAAGAGGGAGCATGGCCACATACCTCCAAAGGGAGGAGAGATCCGGGCTGCATCTTCAGAGGTGGGTCTGGAAGGACTCAGGGGCACCATCACGGCCAAGGAAAGTGGAGAAAGCTTAGGTAGTGCCTAGTGGCAGAGGTGCAAGATTTCACCTCCCAGCTGGATATCAGGGAACACACACAGGGTCCAGCTTACCTGGGTCTCATAGGGGCATCTTGCAGGGCTCACCACCCTGACCTTGATGAGCAGCTGCAGGATGAACGGCAGCAGGAGGCGCGCAGCAGGTATAGCCACTATGATGCTGTGCACAGGCTAAGAAGTCAAGCCAGGGGACAGTTACTCCCTGGCCCCGCCTCTTCACCCGACTCCTCCCCTCCCTGGTGGCGCCCCAGGTAGCCACGCCCACCAGCTCTTCCTCCCTGGACTGGACCATTAGTCCAGTACACCCAAACCGAACCTCACCCGACCACACTGTGGTCCCTCCTATCCCTGTTCAACCTTCATTCCCCCACTTCGTGGGCCCCCTGGATTCTCAATTCCACAGGCCATAGCCTACCCCGCCCCCACTGGCTTTCAACGTGTCCTTCAACGGTCCTCCAAACTGACTTTTCCCTGTAGCCCGGTCCAGTCAGCCCTGCCTTCGGTTACCCAGCCCCTTGGCTGACCACCTCTCCCTCCCCTCCACCGGAGCTGGTCCCAGTGTGGGCCCTTGGGACTGCGTGGATACTTCATGGCTCTGTCAAGGAAGGGCATGTGCCTCCTGCGGAGGATGACAAGCACGTAGCTAGCCAGCAAGGAACCCAGGTAGAGGCACAAGGAGAGGAGCAGCAACATGTAGAGGCTGATGTTGCGGTGCCCCACGCAGTTGTTTACCCATCTGCAGTTGTGGTCGAATTCCTAGGGGAGAGGAGGCAGCACTGAGGGTCTATCTGACCTGGCCTCCAGCACCCCCAAATCCTGAGGCCTCCCACAACCCAGCCCTCTAGGCCACCTGCTCTTGGCCATACACGTGGGCTCCCATCTCCAGGGAGATGCTCCGGAAAGCAGCATTTCCATTGCTAGAGCACAGGGCTCCATGGCTCATCAGTTCACCTGTCATGACTGAGGTCTTTAGAGGCAAGTCCTGCCTGGTGTCACTTGGAGCAGGATGTAGAATAACTCTGGGCCTCTCAGATACTGGATAAAGATGAAAGAAACAGCCTTGCCCATCCAGCCGTATGCACTTGTAAACCCGTGCAGGGTGTGCACACGAGAGAAAAGCACTGAGAACCCAGGAAACCCTCCAACTGGGACACCCAGAGGTGGACAGGCAAAGATCCACAGAACAGGGCAGCAGCCGGCCTAAAGGTCTGGGTATATAGTATTACCAAGCCAAGGAATGGGACAGTCACTGCCTTTCTTCCCCCTGACTCCACCAGGCTCAGCACAGATGGGATGCCCTTTGCATGTCAGCACTTGTGCACAAGCAAGGCCAGCCTCTCAGGACAGATGTGATGACATAGGTAAGTGACCAACAGTGGCTGAGGTCACTTTTAGCAGTGTGGGAAGATGGTCTCTACCCACCCCAGTCCACTTATGATGGGAGGTTCCTGATCCTGACTAGGTGCCCAGAGATGGGTTGGTGAGTGGACAGGGAGGAGTAATCACCTCCACACAGATGTTGCCAGTTTCACAGTGGTAGGTTACGGGCAGGTGGTAGAGATTACATTTGGCACACCATGGCATTGGGAAAGATTTGTTGTTCACCTGTGCCATATAGGGTGCCTCCGAGTCTGCTCAACAGAGCCTGGCATGGGAAGAGGTTTGGGCAGTGGCATGAGGACCTTCGAGCACTCTGCTGCTTGGGGCAGCCCCATAGCATCACTAGACAGCAAGAGGGTGGGGAGGAGGTGGGCAGGTGAATCCCAGTTCCTGTTGAGCAAGCTGACCACTCACATGGGCTCCAGTCAAAGAGAAGGGGGTTTCCAGCCAGAAGAGCTCTCTATGGAGCTCCACCCTTTGGAATAGTGATCAGTGCTTGGAGACATGTGTGAAATGGGAAGGAGGAAGGATCAATTGTGTGGTTTGGAAGAGCCTGCTGGCCTTTCTTGCCAGCCTGTCTGGTCTTCCATTCTAAAGCAACTGGAAAACCTCCAGGATTCTGTTTTATCACACCTCAGTGGCTTGGGAAATGAAGTGTGAGGGCCTAATTAATGATGACATGGAGGAAAGGGATCCTGAGGCCATAGGTGGGGTGAGCACATTAGAAATCACCCCTATAGGCATCAGCCCTTGGGGTGCTACCTCATTCTCCCAGATTCTGAGGCCTTACCTCTGTGCAAGATGCCTTGGTCCCATATATTCATGGAAATGAGGCTGTAGAAAGTGAGGAGACAGAGAAGCTCTGTGGTCACTGGAAGGGCCCATTCTCCATTCTGGGCCAGTCCTCAGCAGCTGAAACCAGAGCCAGACTCAGTTCTAGTCTGGGGAAACCCAGAGTGCCCCATGAGCCCTGGCTCATGCTCTAAATATCCAGGCTAGAGGCAGACCACAGAGAGTCCACCAAATGTCACCAGCATTACCAGCCACCCGCAGTTTCCTAAATGTGTCAGATACTCTAGATCTCTGTGCTTCTAACTATATATCCTTCTTTCCCCTCCTGACCCTCTCTCTCCACTTCCCTGCCTCTTCACTACCACTGTCTATTTTTCCTTCTAGCTCTTTGTAAGAAACCTGGCAGCTTGCATGGGATACTCACGGGAAGGCCAAAAATATGCCACTCAAAGTGACCAGTGCTACCACATTAACAGATACCCAAAGGCTTGGGAAAAGCCAGACATGTTTGGGTGGGGATAAGAAAACATTTGAGATAGTCATAACTTAGTTGCCTGCTCTGAGAGCTACCTGATGGCTCTTCTGGGTTGGCACCCAGAGTGCCATGACAACAAGTGTGACATCAGAGAGGTTCCAGCATGGGGGCTTTGGCTGCTTCCTGTGACTTCTGAGAGCAACCTTCCCCTACCCCAACATACACACTTGTGAACTGGGACAATCTGCTCTTATGATGTTGGCTTTGTTGGATGTGGTTTGTCCCCCAAAGCTTCGTAGGCTGGAGGCTTGGTCCTCAGTGTGGCAGTGTTGAGGTGGTAGAACCTATAAGAGGTGGGGCCCAGTGTGAGATATTTCAGTCACTGGGGACTAGGCCCTTGGAAGGGAGTAACGTACTTCACACGGGCTCTCATTTGTTCCTGTGAGAGTGGGTTGTTATTAAAAGAGCAAGCCTCGTCTCTACCACATGCATGTCCTCCCACCATTATTCCATTCACCATGTTATGATGACCCTCACTAAAGGTCAGGGGCTGCCAAATCGCTAACTCTGAGCTAAATAAACCTCATCTCTTTATAAAGTATCCATTCTTGGTTTTTTTGTTAGAGCAAGAGAAAGCTGTCTAATATAGAGACCGTATAGTATGGTTTCTGGGGAGATGGCATGGGGAGAAGTTTGGTGAACGTTATCACCCTTTCAGACCCAGTGCCAATTGAAGCAGACAGAGCTCATTGTTTATCCTATCTATACTTCTTCCTTTTTGTTGTAACAGAGTTCCAGTTTGGGGAAGGAGGTGGCTCTCTACCAAACTAAATAACTTCCCAGTTTCCCTCATTTCCAGGGTGGGCTTTATGACACAATTCTGGTTAAAGAGACATGTGCAAATGTCGATTGAGGACTTCTAGAACAGATTTTGCCTTTTCAACAAAAGGGCAGATGATACAGTTGGCAGAGCTCTGCCCCCCTTCTTTCTGTTTTGAAGCTAGACCTGCTGGCTGGGATACCACCAGGGACCCTTTAGGCAACAAGTCATGCTACCCAGACACAACTTGTGAGGTGGTTTTGTCCCTGTCTTTTCCCTCAACTGCCTCCCCTTGGGCTTCATATTATAATAAATGGATTTTTATTACACTGACATGTGTCATTGTACTTGCCGTTAAGCCCCTGAAACCTTCTGTATTTGGTGGATTCTTCCCACCATAAGTCTTGGTGAGGAACAGAAACCATTTTCCCAACCCAATTGGAGCTGAAAATGGCCAAATATCTGTGGCTTCTCTCACAGTGATTACAGAGGCCTGTGATTCAGGTGACATCAGTTACACTCTAGAACTGCTACCATAGACTGATCAAGAAGTCTGTGCTGAGATGCAGCAACTGCATAGTCCAATGTCCATATGTAGCCCCTCCCCGGTCCTTGCTTCTTGGACTAAGGATTGAACCCACAGGCACTGAGCTCCATCCCTAGCACTTTTTATTTTGACACAGGTCTAACTAAGTTGCTGAGACTGGCTTTGAACTAGTGATCCCCATCTCAGCTTCCCAAGCCTCCAGGACTACGGGCATGTGCCACCATGCCTGGGCAAGGAAATTAAATGGATTAAAAATAGTTCACGGCTGGTGGCATTGAGATTAGGGAAAAAGGACAGTCATAGAGATACTGGACGATTGGGTCAGGAATATGGGGGCTGATTCAAAAGGTAATAAAATGGTAATATCTCCAGAGCACTTTCCCCTCCTCCAGCCTGTTGCCAAGTTTTCCTTCCTCCAGGGAATTGTTCCTCCTAGCAAAGATAGTGTTAGTGAGTGCCTCCTGGGTGGCTCCCTTCCTGCCTTCTGGGAAGATATGGAAAATAGGGAGAAGTACCCCAAGGAAGGCTGCCTTCCCTCCCTTTGGCCATATGGGTAGGATAGGAAGAGAAGGACATGATAGGAAAGAAACCTGAAATCTATAAAAGGTGAAGGTCACCCCACTCCCTTGGATACCAGCTCTGGGACCCCTTCTCTCTGGAGGACTTTCTCTTTCTCTCTCTTTCTTTTCTATCCTTTAAATAAAAATTTTGCTCTTGCCTCCATGTTTTTTGGGTGGCTAATCTTCAACATTGGGGAAAAGGACCCAATCCTGATTTTTAGGACCAATTTCAGATAGGGGCTCTGCAGGAAAGATCACCAGGATTAGCTCCTCAGCACCTCACATCTTCCTTAGGAAAAGTGCACCTTTCTTTTTTCCTGGAGGACAATAATGGGCACCTGTCAGCTAATTAAATGCAATTAGTTTAAGCTGTCTTTCTACAAGACTTGGGTGACAGGATTCATGGCATAGGCGACTCCTAATCACCTGTCCTACAGGCCAGGCAAGTTGGGTTCTGCCAAAGCTGTTTCTCACTATCCCATCCAGGCTCAGAGCCATGCCTGGCATGAGTACCCAGTGTCCCTAGTCCTGTCTGCCTTTGGATGCATGGAGACAGATAAAGGGTTGGAACAATTTTGAGATTCTGACCAGGGCCACACCCCAGTGATATTAAAAGGTTTCTTCCTGACTCTTCTCCTGATCATTCTTATGGGGTATCCTGTGGTGACTGGTTGATGAAAAGGCACTGTGGGAAAGCCCGTGACACATACTTCCCTTTGAGCTGAACTGCACACTCCCATACTCATTCCTCCTGAGCAGTTCCATCCTCCCCTCTCCAATCAAACTAGTCATTGAGAGAGGGACATTTTACATGGAGTTGTTCCTAAAGAAATGTCTGGGTTCCCTTCATTCACATATTAAGCCTTTACAAGCCTGTAGGGATTCTCCCCATTGTTGTTTCTGTGCTCCAGGGGTTTCTTTGGCTGTAAAAGGGAGGCATTTTTCAATTCACCTCTTCTGTAAACTCCTCTGGGAAAAGGGCATTAAGCATCTAACAACCATTAGATGTCTTCATTATACTCTGGAGATTCCTTTGTCCCACAATGTAGAGAAGCACACCACACATAGGTCTTTTTTCCCCCATAGGTGACCACATTTGGAAGTTTATAGTGGCAGGAGAAGTCAGGCATGCCTCTCAGGTTGTAGGTATTCTGACTGTGGAAATAGGGAAGTTTTCCCCTGGTAAGCGAACTCCCGGGTGATTAACTGGCACCCTGATTCCCACAATTGGAAAGCCCAGCACTTTCCTGGAGGCTACTAAGATAACTATGTGGGTGTACTCCCTGGTTTCTATAGTAACACCCTTGGATGTGTGAGGATCTGTGTTTGTATTAACCTGGACCTTATCTCAGTTTGCTAGCACTCAGGGTTAAAGGAATACAGGTTAGAGTATAATCATGGTGATGAGTAACATGTAAACTTTTTTGAGGTAATAAACTTGGTAAGAGGGAGGAGCAGACACTTCTTCTTCACTACTTCACTTCACTCCTCTCTGCTTCCCCTTTTATCTGCCACCTTTCCCTGCCTCCTTGTACCCTGTGTGTGTCTGTCCCTTTGTCTCTTCACAGGTTTTCTCCATAGGTATTCTTTACAGCTGATGTCCACATTGGGGCACTAAACCCCACAAGTCCTCCCAGTCCACAGAGAGTTTGGGACAACAAAATCAGCCCTGGAAAAGACTCTTCCAGACATTGGAGGTAATGGGGGAAGGGAGTGGTTCATGCCCATATAGAGAGAGCTTTTAATATGTGTCTTTTTATCAGCTAGTGATGCCATGGAAAATTCTCTGACAAGCAGATGCGTCATCAGGCTGAACCTACTTTCCTACTTCGCAAAGGCTGGGCATACTGTGACAATAATCCTACTGCCTTGCTAACAGAGATAAGCTCTTGCTATCCCTTTTATCCAGAAAGTGGGTCAGTAAATTTGAAAGACTGGGTGGGAGAAGATAGGTGAAACTCTTCATGAGAAGCCACATGCTTGTATACTGGTATTACAAACTTGGTTTCTTTGTAGGGATGCAATTAATAAAGCCTCAGTTTCTCAAACTGACCACTATTCTTTTTTTGTGCCTGGACATCCAAGTTCTTTAAAAGAGCTACCACAGCAGCTTCTGCAGTGTAGCTGGCTGCCTACTGCTGCTGGGAACACTCCCATGTGCTTGGCTCCCCTAGGTGATTTACTACCTTTGTCTTCAGGGGAGCCTGTGGCAGTCGCTCCTCCCCCAACTAAATCCAAGTTAACTAAGTGTTTGGGACAAGCTGTGGAGGAAAGAGGAATTTCATAGTTTAGCTGTTTGTCCCATTGAGTTGAATTTTGCTGATCAGCCAGAGCATAAGCAATTACCTTGTGTTATATTTAAAGAGTTGCAATGTACTTTTTTAGAAAACAATGTGAATAGTAATTTTACCCTAAATATGATTGAACTGTTGGAAATGGGATATGCCCGATTCCTAACAAAGCCCTTTCAACATTGTTTCACAAATCCCTTCATGCTACTAGAGGGAGCACTGGAGTAGATTTGATTACTACTGAAGACATCCAAGTGAGACTTCCCAGGGGACAACAGCTCAGTTGGTAAAGTGTTTTCCTTAAATGCACAACTGCCTGGGTTTAATCCCCAGCAACAACTTTTAAATGAAAGGGAAAATATAAGGTTTGACTCTACTATTATTGGAGCATGTTTGTCAATTACTGAAAGTAGACCTATCTTAACGTTTTGTTTTTAATGAGCAGTCAATTACAGGATTAACAGACACTGATACTAATGTCATGGTAATAAATACTTTTATGATATGGCTTTATACATAGCCCCAAGAGGCCACCCGGTTTGGGGAAAAGAAAAATAAGCAAGTGTTCATTCATTCATGGCCTCAAGAGGCCACCCTGGCTTGGGGAAAAGAAAAAAAAAAATAACCAAGTGTCCAAAACCTCCCTGTGGCTACATGCTCTGCTCCTTCCAATCCACAACAAATCATTGCTTATATTCAACAATATGTGGAAACTGTTACAAGATTTGGTAGGTTTAAAACAAAAAGAAAAAGGAAAAAAAAAATATTCTCCAGAAAGAATATAAACTCCAACACCATGCTCTAAGAGAATAGTCTTATAAAAGGAAAAATGGTTACAACTTTTTAACTTTTGCTGGATTTCTAACTTTCCTAGCCTTATATTTAAATGTGAATTACAGCCCCTATATGATTTACTAGGGTTATTAAAAAAAAAAAAAAAAAAAAAAAAAACACAGTTTGGACAAAAGAAGAAAAAAAGGTGTCTTTTTAAAATCCAAGCTGTTTGGCCAGCTATTTTACCTGTTTTCAGTCAAGTTTCTTAACCAGCTCTTCCCCCTCCCTAATATTGCAACATTGAAAGAAAAGTAGAAAGATTCCAAATGTGCAAGTTTTCTTTTTCAAAAAAGTTTTTTTTTTTTTTTTTTTAAAGAATTTCACAGGAAGATAGGGCAGAGGTTGTTGGAAGGGAAGGGAGAGGGCACGGGATTATAAATGATGGTGGAATGTGCTGATCATTATTATCCAAAGTACATGTATAAAGACACAAATTGGTGTGAATATACTTTGTATACGACCAGAGATATGAAAAATTGTACTCTATAAATGTAATAAGAATTATAATTCATTCTGCTGTCATATATAAATTTAAAAAAAGAATTTCACAGATATAAGTTTTTAAATATTCTATGTAAGTTGTTATGTTTTTCTTATCAGTCTTGTTTTATCTAAGTACAAAGGTTTTTACATTGTCTTTGTCCAAAGGTGAATTTCTCCAGAGTTAACTCTCAAATACATTCAAAAATTTATTTTAATAAATCCTAAGATATAAATATGGTTATGTTAGGAATGAGTCTTACAGGAGTCAAGGACAAAAATGCCGGTTAAACTGAAACTTTGATTTCAGTGTCCATGATACCTGTGGGATTTTTATATCTGACATATTCAATTATACAGGCCTGTCTTATATCTATATATTATATACTTGGTAGTAAATTGGTTTTTAAACAAATGATCACTCATTAATTAAAATTTAAAGAATTAAATGGATCTAAATAATTTAATTCAAATGAAATTATTAAATAAATATATTTAAAGTTATGGCTCATGGGTTTCTCTAGGTGGCCAAACAATAAAGTCTTAACTTCAAAAAATATGGAAAATATCATATAATAATCATTACTTATATCTGCCACCTTTCCCTGATTCCTTGTATCCTCTGTGTGTGTCTGTCCTTTAGTTTGTCTCCTCACAGGTTTTCTTTATACCAGGTTCTTTGGAATGAGGCACAAAAAAGGTCCTGGTTCATTCTGCCAATGATGTCAGCAATAGATTTGACAGAACCATGTGGTGAGAAAATGGTTTGCTGGCCATCAGACGCTCACATGGATTTCCCTAAAAAAATAAATGGACTTTTCTCTGTCTCAGGTGCCTGAGTTCTGTTTTCTCATTCTCAGATGGGAGCTTCATTCTCAAGTTATGCCAGGTTTACCACCAACCTACATCCTCTGGCAGCGGCGGGGGGGGGGGGG
>NW_025999968.1:12123162-12166656 GCF_001458135.2 Marmota marmota marmota | reverse complement strand
GGGGGGGGGGGGGGGCTTCTGAGAACAGGGGGGATTTTTTTGTTGTTGTTCAGAGGAAAGCCTTGTCCTCAAAAAAATTGCTGGCTGCTAGAAGCTCTGGGAGCTAGATGCTCAAAAAGTGCCTTATTTTCCTCTGCTGCTAAGCCTGGAAAATGACTTAACCACAGTTGGAAAAAGGAGATGTCTCATAATTTTCTGCCTTCAACCTGGCATGATTACAAACTGGGGGAGTTAAAACTGGTATCCAGAGGAAATGTCATCTGAAGGATCACACCTTAAGAGACTAATTTTACAATACCCTATGTGTCAGGTTTTGCCTCTCAAGCTCAGAACAGTAGCTTCCCTTACTTCTTAGCTTCTACTAGATCTCTATCTCTCCAAGGCTTACAGAGAATGCAGAGCTTACAAGACTTACAAGGCTTGCAGAGAACTGGTTTGAGTTCTAAAGGGGGTGGGGGAGAAATGTCACTTTTAAATTCAAGCCACTGTGGGACCTAAATGCCTGGCTACCTTGACTACTTTTACACTCTACTACCTGGCTTTCTTTAAAAGTACTTTTTATACTCTGTCTGTTCAAAGTTCAGTTTTTCAAGGGTTGGCTCTCAAATTCGTTGGAAAATCTCCTTTGCAAAATCCTAATTAGGACACAGTCATAGTGATGTTGGGAATAAATCTGATAGCCCTCGAAGACAAATGGCCACCTGAACACATGATTTCAGTGTCCACCATGACTGTCAGACTTTATACCTGGCATTTCAAACTGTACAGGCCTGCCCTAAATTGAAGTCATAATATAAAAGTCTGATAGGCTTAATAAACATCTGTAGCATTGTCTCCTAACTGAGGTGACCTCCTATAAAAAGCTACAAGATCTGTTTCCTCTCTGTTTTATGTATGTGTGCACACCTGTGTATTGTTTTCTGTGTCCATATATCATGTATGTGATATCAAAATTAGACTATAGATAAATGAGTGTTCATAAATCAAAATTTAAAAGAAAAATGGATCTAAATACCATTTAGTTCACATGATTTAAACAAAGTTCAATTTAAATTCAGTAAACACTTGAGAGGAAAGATGTCTTTAAAATTACAAGTTTTTCTAGATTAGACAATTAAAAGAGTGTTGGTTTCTATAAAATATGTAGAACATATTGCCCATTGCTTCTAGGGATTTTTCTTCAAAGGGGAAGATAAAGCTAATTATACTTGTCTAATATCTTGTTTTTTACAGTTAAAAATGTATAAATCGATTTAACATCAATAGGATTAATCATAAATGTGTTTGTTAGCTGAGAATCTGATTAATTTGCAAAGTGATAGTGCTAAAACACCAACTGCTAAATATAAAATCAAGTATTCTTGACTCCAAGATTCCATAATCCAATTTGTCTAAATTCAGAAATTTCATAAATACTGTTTCATAATATAAATTTGAAAAGGGATAAACAACTAGGAAAGAGACATAAGAAAGTTCTAGGCATGAAAATATATTTTAGAAATATAGAATTAGAGTAAAAAGTTGTTTCTGGATAAGAAAATCTTTTTCTGGTGAAGTAAAAAGTTGTAGAATGTCTATGTAATCTGCAGAAGGTTTTGGATAGTAAATTTCAAAAAGTTTGTAAGTTGGTTACATATAATTAGCACAATCATTTTAAGTGATTTAAGGCTTTTCCTAAGATCCAGTATTAACATACTAATATAAACCAAAGTTTAATTTTCTATTTGTTGAAAGGAATTCTTAAAACATTAAACTACTCTTATATATCAAGATAATTTCTTGTGTTTGTTACATTTTATTATTTAGAGAAACTAGTCTTAAGGAATTATGGTTTATTCAACTTTGGTTAAAGAACAACTATTATTTTAGAGGTTTACACTACACTACAGATTCTGAATTTTTCTTTAAAAGCTAAACTTGGTTAGTGTAAGAATATCAGTGTGCTTGTGGTACTGTTACTTGCTTCTTGGTATACTAGAGGTATTCGTATCTTTCAAGTATACAAATCTTTTAATTATAAGGCTTAGAAGAGCATTCCACCAAGCTGATTTTCTTCAAACTAATGTTTGAAGTAAAGGTTTGGGACTATAAAAATTATGTTTCTTGGATCATATATATTATATAAACTCCATATGGTTTTACTCTTGCTAATATCATTTTATATTTTTCTTGTAAATTTTATAACTGTTTTCTGTTAATACCTTATGAAAGTATGACTTTCAAAGTAACAACCTGAGTTAATTTGAGATGATAGGCCTTCATCGATAGGATAGACAAGATGTAAGGCTGACTCTCAGTACTAACACTGACCCCAATTAAATAGAAAGAGTAAGATGAGTACAAAGTTAGTTGTTAAAGTTAAAACCCAGTACTTTTAGAACTGGCTTGCTGGATGTTCAAGACCAAAAAACCAAAGATCATATGTTTTCTCTGATATGAGGACGCTATTTCACAATAAGAGGGAAGGCTATGGAAGAATAGTTACTTTGGATTAGACAGAGGGGAGTGAAGGTGGGAAGGGGTATGGGGGAAGGAAGGATAGTGCAATGAATCTGACATTATTACCCTATGTACACGTATGACTACACAGCTCATGTGATTCTACATCATGTACAAGCAGAAAAATGAGAAATTATACTCCATTTACATGACTTGTCAAATGCATTTCACTGTCATATATAACTAATTAGAATTTTTTAAAAAATATTAGGTAATACAATTTGTATATATATAAATATAAAATATTGCATAACAACTGAAAAGTATCAGTCCATCCTCTAAGTGAATAAGTAAATATAACTAAAATTTTGGGGGCCCTAACTTACCTTTGTGCTAGACATTCTATGAGAACTTTATATGTATTATCTCCTTCATGGGGCCTCATCATAGTAAAATCTGACACTGTATTCAAGTTCAAACTTCTAGTAATCCCAGTTAGAATACAAAATTCTTGGTCTTTCTGATTACAATTCTTTATCAGCAGGTATCCCTGTGTGCAAAACTTCGGTTTTTTTTTCTTCTAATAATTTGTTTATTTTTCATATTCTAATCTTTTAGTGTTACTTTTCATGTTTACATTTTTTGCAATTTTGTAAATATTTTGTCTGTTATATTATCAAAGTTGATTTATCCATACAGAGCAAGTATTTAAAATTAGGAGTGGATGTATTAGTAGTAGATGTTAAAATACGCTTTTGTGGATAATCAGAAGCTGAAGTCCTTTTGTGGACAGTAAGTATATTAAATATCTGAAGAAGCTCGAATGAAAGCAATTTGGAATTTCAGGGCTTGAGTTATATGATTGTGCTGCAATTGTTATCTTGTTTGGTTCACAAGGTCATTTAATCACTGGTTTCTACATTCTGTTCATTACATTTATATACTTCACAACCTATATTTTCTCAAACTTTTGAAACATGAAGTGTTAGTATATGTCTATATTTCTTAATAGGCACAAATTCTGAATTTAGTAACTTTTGCAATTTTTTCTAGCACATAAAGTACTTTTTGTGTTTTTGAACAATTTGCTTAACTAGTATGAAAATGAAGTTCATGACTGTAGTCATTGTCTATCACTAATTGTACTCTCAGTATTAGCCTCTAGCTCAAATCTATATGAAGCACATCTTTCTACATTTATTTCTCCCAATTTTGTGTCTCAATCTCCTCCCACCCTTTCTTCTTCTTCTCTCTTTCCACATATATACACATACTTTTTTAGGTTTGAATTTTCCATTCTGGGCCTTCAGGTTAGGAATCCTACTCATAGTAGCTTTCTCAGATATTAGTTCTTCTTATTTTAGTCCCTTATGACCATTTTTTCTGCCTAACTTAACTGTAATACAACATGATTATATGCAGCATTACTGCCAGTCTTTGTTTTAGTAAAGCCTAAAACTGGAAATTCACAAAAATTTTAGGTCTGGATAAACAGAGAGTGGATATGAACAGAGAATAAGGTTAGAAACTTATTTGAAAATCTGTGGTTTTTCTTATTTCCATGTTCCACGTGGAGTTCTCTTCTATGCCTGTAAAATCTTAATTTTCTCTGGCACATAAAAATAAACAAATGAAATAAAAGTATGTTGTTCATCTACAACTACAATTTTTAAAAAAAAAGACTGAATAATGATGAGTTAAAAGAAAAAATATGATTTACTGATCTTACTTTGTTATTAATGTTTATTTTCTGTTTTGTTTTAGGCTACTCTGAGTGCACAAAGAATGAAATACATGCACAATTCAAGCATTTAAAATATATACTTTCCCTAGGCCCTTCATAAAAAGGAGAGATTATCATTGCACCTCCAATATTAAAGACAATATTAAAAAGATAACAAATCATGATTCTTATACAAAAATAAAATCAACACATCAAAGATTATACTAAGTTCAGTAGTGAGTGAAGGAACCAGTGAAATAAAACTCCCTCAAAATAAGTTTAAAGTGCTCTTACATACTATATAGACAATCAGGGATTCTGAAATATATTTATAGATGGATGCAAAATTAGTCAATATCTACAGGGCAATAATCATTGTATTCCACATGTCACATTTCACTAGCATTTCTGAGGCAAAAATTACTTGCATTATTTAGTCAAATGACTACCTAAATATGTCTTTAAAGTAGCTCAACGTACACAAAAGGTAAATAGCTGGGAAGATTGCACGAGCTAGAACATCCAGTAATCTTGTTAGCCTAGTTCAATGTCTTTCATGATTTTTTTCTGACATTGAGATCAATATTGACAAAGGTTTTTTGAAACTGCCTAAATTTGTGTCCTAATTAGAGTTGAAGTTTCAATTCTTAAGTCTATCAATGATGGTAGGATGATACTTTATAGCTAACAGAGTTATAGATTATGTTGGAAAAAAAATAGCTTCCTATATGTAATAAAGAGGATAAAATCTGGGAACTATATACTAGGGGTAGAAACAAGGCTTTCTAGGGCAAAATGTAATAGGTGCTGATGGAGTAGGACATTTAATACTATGAAACAATGTAAAGATGAGATCTATGGTTGGATGTGTGCCAGCAGACAGTGTGGCTGAGAGGTACAGCACTAGCCCTGGCAGAGCTCCAGACCCCAATATGGAGTTGGAAACCAGCAATTGGAGCTGCTGTTCAAACCAATGACCTAGCAGTATGGATTGATTCCACCTCCCATGCACTAGGAATCAACCCTACTTCTAGCCTGCCTGATCTATGTAACCTAGAGATCTCAAATGAAGAAAGGGTCTAGCCCAAGAACTCGGAACTAGGGGATACATACAATTTGATTTGCAAAAGCAAAGTAAGAGATTTCTGGAACACAAATATAACATGGTAAATCCACTCCCACTACAGTAGTTAAGCCTTTGGTTAATGACATTACAAGAAAGTATTATTCTTCATTTACATTCAAGACAGACTTAGCACAGAAGTTTTTACATTGGAAATATGTGGATTGAAAATATCATATTTCAGAATATAATCTGCTATGAGATCCAGTGATGTTGGTAAATGAATAAGCTTTACTTTCTATTATGTGAAATTTTTATCAATTATAACTTCATTGAAAAAGACTAACTTTAGATGAAACAGCATATTCCTTTAACAGGTATTTCAGAGAACAAAGTGAGTTATCAGCATAATATATCATCTTTAAATAGGCCATAATATCTTTTATATCTATTAAAACCCTGTTGATCCATGCATCCTTTCAATGCGTATTTATGTATCCAGTGACATGTAGATGCTAGTGTGCTATAAGCATAGCAAAAAAAACTGAACAGGTGAAGAAACAGCAAATTAACACTGAAGTAACAGCAAATTAACACTGAAGTAACAGCAAGAAGAAAAATACATGATGTGGAAAAAATTAAAATTAAAGGGTATACAAGTATCAGGCAAACAAGAAAATTTATTGAAGCAGTCACAGGAAGACTTAATGAAAAGATAATTGAACATGAACCTAAAATTGTGGAAAGAAAACACCATATGCAAATTACTAGGCAGACAAAAAAAAATTGCATATGGTGACATTCTGTACAGGGATGTAAAAACAAAACAGCAAAGCTATATTTACCCTGGGAAGGAGCACTGGACACATGAGGGATGGTTAGGAGCAGCAAATAAGTCAGTATAGCTAGAACCCACTGACAGGACAGACAGTGGGGGATAGCGAGGCAACATCAGGGGTTACATTGGGTAAGTTATTCTAAGGACTCTGAAGAAAATGGAAAGCCCTCTCATGAAATGTATGATAGTAACAGTTCAATTCCAAGGCTGCCAGACATTTACACAAGCATAATATCCATTAATTGTATTAAATTTGGTTGTTATAAAATATTAACTTGCAGCATAAAATTTACAAACTATTAAATAGCACTGTGTGTTCAGTTGCTGTAACTGACATCTAAAAACCAGTAGTTAAAACAAGATAAGCATTTATTTCTATCTTGCATAAAAGTCTAGACAAGCAAATTAGATCTTGCAAATCAGTTCCATAGTATCAGGGATCCCAGTTCCTTCTATTTTCTCTACCATCTCGAGCATTTTGCCCTCTTCAAAATGGTTCAAAATGAACAAATATTCTAGTGAGTGAGAAAGGATAAAGGGAATGCCTTTTCCATAAGGATACAACCAATTAGCTGTGCACATTGTTTCCTTCCCAATGGAGTTTATTTTGGTTACATGTAACTGAATGGGAGGCTGGGATATCTAGTCTTTATTATGGGTGGCTACCTGCCAACTTAAAATGAGGAGTTCTGTTATAAAGAAGAAAGAGATAATGGATATTTGAGAACAATTTGTGTTCTATGGTTTAAGTAGATTCAAGTAATTTTATTTTTAAATATACTCAACATCCTTTAAAAACAGTGTGACAGGAAGGACAGAGTAGCAGTAGCTGAGCAAACACCAAGGGATGGTGGTTCCATTCTAGACCAACCATGACTAGCTGTACAACCTTCCATCAGTCACTTAATATCAATATTCATTCCTTCTTTCGTAGTACCAGACTGAAAATACTCAGCTGCACCTAAGAGAAATATTGTCCCTAAAACTTTTAAAGTCAATTTGTTATATGCATAATAATGGAAAATACTGAAGCCTTCACAATGATACAAAAACTCAACAGCAGAAATATCTGGCTTCCAGCTCAAAGCACATCAGATGTGTCTCTTAAAAGCCACTACCTGTTGTTCTACCAGTTTGGAAGTTTAAAAAACTACAAAAGTCAGGTAAAAATAATCTGTTCTACCTCTGTCCAGATGGAACTCTGTAACTGACTCACTGACAGGGCACAATGACCCAACTGAATGAACACAGGACAACTGGCTGATACTCTAGGTCATAGCTAATAGACCAGCCAGATAACCTTCCAACATGGAGATAGAAATGAGCAGTTCACTTTAGTACAGCCAGTATGTCTGGTTACCACAGAAAGCCATTGGTTGTAAATGTGCCAGAGAACGCAAAGAAATGCTTGGGTTTTCCAAGTCATAGCAAATGCTAAATGACTCTCTCATGTGTTGGATCTTGCCAGGAATTTTGTTTCCTTCATTGACTGCATTTCTTCACACCCCATTTGGGATTCTGACATTTTGCTACCAGCTTTCAGATGCTATGAGAAGGTCCATTCACAAGGCCAAAGCCAGTCATGCCAATAAAGTCCTTTGTTGCTCTCTGCATGAGAGCAAGGAAGTCTCTCCTGGAAAGAGAAAAATGAGAAATTTCAGTCTTCAAGCTGTGGCTGGTGTCAGATTCCCAGAAAAGCAAGTGAGTCTGGAAAAAAAAAAACAGTAACCAGGCATAAAACAAAAAGAAATAATCTACAGTCTACCAATATTGTGAAAAGAAAAATAAAAAGGTAGGGAGGCTTATAAAATAAGCAGAAAATCAAAAAATATACATACTTCCCTCTCCATTTAGGTCCTAACAGCTATAATCTATCTGAAACAAGTTTAATGATTTGACACTTTTGATTTCAGTAACTTTTGTTTAACCTTGTTGAATGAGCAACACGATTAAAATAAATGATTAAAACAAGTACTGATGTACATTATTCAGATGTTCTATGGGAATCAGTGATATCTATTTAATGGGTTAATTTGGTGTTCAGTTTAAAAGGCAAAATCCAGTTATGATGACAGAGCACAAATAGATAAAGGCTCAGATCTGCAACAGCAGCAACAAACCCTACAGGTAATTTGACAGAACAGGTTTCTGTACATACATTTAATAATTGAGGTGCTGAATACACAAGGTTCAATTTATTCACTCTGGTCTACTCATCACAATGGGACTCAGTCACTGGAATAAAATTTTGAATTTTCCATCTCATTTTTGGCTTTTTTTTAAAGTCAGGCATTTGATAATATGAGTTGAAAAATTAAACAAAATGTCATTGCACAGCAGAAACTTTCAGAGCCTAAAATCACTCACCTTTTCACCAGCCACCTGTCATGAATACATCTGTAAAGTTACATTTTCTTCACACACAAATATTTACAAATTACTTTTGGAATCTAAACTAAGAAAGCAGTTATATTTAGTTAAAACATCATTTACTTTAGAGTTGTCAAATGAGGATTTCAACCATGGCTCCATCAATTTCCCAGTGATTTAATGATTCAATTAATATACTCAAATCTATTTATATATCTATATTTATATAAATAGACTGGCTTGTTGTAGGCAATAAAAATATTAATTCATTTTCTAACTTAAGCATGATGTTTACAATAAAAGACTACAGAGAACAGTAGTAATAATGTTCTCAACCCAGTACAGTACAGTGGGTTGAGAACATTGACCCTCGTGCCAGACTGCTCGGGTATCTTAGCACTTTTGAATTCATACCTCTCTGTGCCTCAGTTTCCTCATGTATAAAATAGGTATGATAATTGCATGTAGGGCTTAGGGTTATTATGATAAGCTGAATTATTTAATTGGAGAGAGGGGCAAGGAGATCAACCAATGAGTAAAGAGGCCAGGAACCTGCAAGGAGCAACTGCCTTCAATGCACACACTTGAGCCGTGCAACGGACATGAGAGTTGAGTTTCCTGGTCAATTATGGGCCAGTGTGAGGCAGGGCAGAGCTTACTCCCAGAGGAAATGTGCATGTGTGTAGACATCCAGTATGTGTTAGTCAGGGAATCAGGCAGAATCTCTCAAGGGCAAGTGCTACCTGAGTGGGCAGCTTGGGTCTGAATGCATCCAAGCTGGGGCTGTGGAGACCACCACCCACATTTGCTGGGTCCAGAAGCAACAACAACAAGCTGGGATAATAACAGCCAGAAAGGAAAATCAGTGTTTCGGAGGCAGTCACATAAGAGAGCCTCCTGCTCCTCTTCCTGGTCTTACAACACCACAATAGAAATGATGAATGACTGACTATCTTATCCATGAAGAGTGCACAATAAGCTGGCAAGACAAACACACAATTAACTCAAGCATCTCATAATGAGGAATTCTTTGAGTTGAATCCTGAAGGATGAGTATGAATTTTCTATGAAGATAAGGAAGAGAGGGAATTTAAAGGTAATATCTGATGCATATACCACAAGGAACTTCTCAGAAGCATAACAGTGCACCATAAGTTCCAAAAAGAGCATTTAATTAGAATTTTGGGCCCCTGGGAGAAAGGATGACAAACAGGTGGGGAGGAGGTGAGAAAGTGGTACCGCAGGATGGAAAGCTGGAGCTTCACACTGGTGTAACACGGGGTCCAGTGAGCGCTGGAGGGCTCGTCTCACACACCACAAGAATGAAATTTGCAGACTAAGGAGGGTGAGAATTCAGCAACAGATTTATTAGGAGCAAGAAAAACCTCCCTCGGCATACAGCGGTCCCAAAGGAGGTTACAGTGTTGGCGCTCTCTCTCTCTCTCTCTCTCTAGGGGCTTTTAAACTGTTCTGCTGAAAAACTAAACTTTCATTGGAGAGTCCCCCTTAATTGCTCTCTTTCTCTGACTCAATTTTAATTTCTTATTCCCATAATGGGATGGTTTAATGTGTTTGTTAACCTGTGTTGTCCTGTACTTGTTCCTTAAAACAAAAGAATTGCTTGGGTTCAAAACAACTCATTGGTGTTGACTAATGTTAGAGTTGTTAAAGCTTGAGGCAACACAGAATGTATGAGCATCAAAGCATGAGTGGGCCTTCCAGTCAGGCAGACAGAAAAAAAACAAAACAAAACAAAACCTCCAGTGTAAGATTTTAATTTGGGTTGATCATCCTGCCTCATTAGGATGAAGGGCTCTCCTTTTATATGAACATAAAGAGGAGAAAATTTATTCTGTAGGAAATTAGGAACCACAAGGAGTTGAAAACAGGAAAATATGACAATTTCAAAATCATATCTTGATCTCTATTTCTTCAGTAGTAATGGGGAAAGTGCATTAGAGGAGAGATCCTGGTGTGCAAGGAGGTTCAGGGAAATAAGACCACTGGAACTATGTCCCAGGCAGTTAGTTTCAAAACAATGAATGGCAACAAAAAGCAATGGGAATTTTTAGTCCCAGACATCATCAATTCTTATTTTTATAATCAACTGGTGTGGAATGATTGTTTTTTTAAATCTTGGATATAAGAAATTTTAGAAAAAGAAATAAACATAGGATCTCAAAAGAGCACATATAAATAGATATATTTCACTAGACCAAAAATCTCTGCACACATCAGCAAACCATCACAGACCATCAATTTCTTGGTATCTGCTATTGAAAGAAATGACCGATTTACTACATATATACATGTACACATACATATGTAATGAAGTGGAGGGATACACAAATATCTCCCAAATTTTGGATGTTCATAAGGAAAGAGTGTCATTTGCTAGAGGTTCAACTCCATATTGACCCCACTTTAGCTCTCAACCGTTCCTTCTTTTCTAATTGAGGGAAGAGAAAAATATGGCAAATAAGCCATAATTTTTGGCAAAGCACATCTAAGAAAAGGTCTGCCAAGGTCAAAACTGAAAATACAGCAGCTGTTGCACAAAACCTGTGCCAAAAATCCCTCCTTGACTAGCAATATGCTTCTGCTTTGGGCCTACAATCCCTGACCAAGATATTCATCTCAACAGCTGCAGCTCAATCTAGAAAGCAGGTGGGGTATTTCCACTATATGGGAGAGGATCCCTAAAAAGGAAAGATAAAATGTGCATGCTCAATAATGAAAGAAATGTGTATGGTTCAAATGTGGTGTCCCCCAAAAGTTCACATGAGAGACAATGAGAGAGAATGTATGGAGGAGAAATGATTGAGCCATATCCTTAACCTAATCAGTGAATTAATCCCTGATGGGATTAACTAAGTGGTGACTGAAGACAGGTGAGTGTGGCTGGAGGAAGTGGTTAACTGGGGCAAGGCTCTAGGGGACATACTTTGTATCTGGAGAGTAGAACCTCTCTGCTTTCTGATCATCATGTGACCTGGTTTCCTCTGCCACACTTTTTCACCATGAAGTTCTGACTCACCTCGAACCCCAAGGAATGGAGCCATCCTTCCTATGGATTAAGACCTTTGAAACCATGAGCCCTGAAATAAACTTTTCCTCCTCTGTGATTGTGCTTATCAATCCTTTTAGTGACAGCAGTGAAAAAGCTAAAATAAAATATGTGCATCCAATCAGAAGAAATGTATACAGGAATGAGAAAGTAACCATTCTCACAGTGTGCATAGACACAGCATGCATCCTGACAGTTTGGAAAAGAGCCTCCCCCCACCTTGTGTTGCAGAGGAGAGCTCCCAGGGCCCACCTAGGAGTCTGGGAGAATTCCATTTCTTAATTAGAAAGGCTCTGCATGGACTTCCGGCAGCTGGACTTTGGAGAACCCGGAGTGTTGGGGATGGCAACCAAGCTCCTGGTGTGGCAGCTTGGATTAATTAGGAGAAAATCAATTGCACCAGCAATGAGAAACTAGGAAGAAGCAAATCCATTGTATGACTACTTAATTGTGATTGATTTTGAATCCACCTGCTGGAATGATGGGAAACACCACAATAGCCAGGAAAATAATTTAATTTCCAGCAGTATTGCTGAACACATTAACTGGAGAGACTGAATGCAAATTCCATGCTTATGTTCAGCCTCAAGAACATCCAGTTCTTTCAGAATTTTGCATGGAGCTGACAGGCATAAAACAGGCTCAAGTTGATGAAGAAGCCCCTCTGAAGATTTGCTTATCTCAGTTCTGTAAATGGATTCATAAGATTCAGCAACAGAAGAAAATTATTTTTGCTACTGGAGTTTCAGAGCCTTCTACTTCTGCAGCAAAATTGTGTGCATTTGTTACTTGGTCAGACTGGGACTTGGGGGTTTGCCTGGAGTATGAGTGTAAAAGAAAACAACTGTTAAAACCCATGTTCTTAAATTCCTGGATTGATCTCAGAGCAACTTACAAGCTCTTCTATAGAAGAAAGCCAAAAGGACTAAGCGGTGCCTTGCAGGAAGTGGGAATAGAATTCTGGGTTGGATGATTCTCGCAATACTGCTCTTCTTGCTTGGAAAATGATCAGAGATGGGTGCCTAATGAAAATTACAAGGTCCTTCAACAAGAAAGTATAAATGCAGAATTTCTAAAGCTGTTGGATTTGTCTATGGATTCATAGGTATTCATCTATCTATGTGCAGAAGCAAAAAAATAAAAAATAAAAATGAACATCTTGTAGTTAATACCAAATCTAAGTCTTCAACATTTAATTCATAATTGGTACTTGTCTCTACTACCATTCCTTCTGTTAATCATGTTTCTGAAATGGAAATAAGTTCTACTCTTGACTGTTTGCCTATGTTGGCTGAATGGGAAGACACAGTTTTACTGCCAGCATCTCAACCTGAGGAAAATATAGATAGTCTACTTCCTATTAGTGACACAAAAGTAGAGACTTCGCTTAATTCTGAAGAAAGAATAATGGTTTTAAAAGAGACAGAAGTGCTGAGTCATGAAAATTTTGGAGGCATCAAGAAAACTTTTCAGGAATTGGAGACCACTAAGTCCATTGTGTAGAAGAGTCCTCACACTACTATTTATATGTAAAAGAAGCTAAATATCCAGGTTCAGATGTGTCTGCCTTTAAGTTACCTGAACACAAATTATGTGCCTTTAACAGTGTCAGTGCATCTCATGCTTCAGTTTGGGGGAAACATCCTCTTTCTTTAGGTGTCTCTAAAAGGAATTCATCTAGTCCCCCAGTTTTCCCACCAGCAAAAAAACAGACCTTCACTATTCATGAAGAAAAGCCAGCATCATCTGATTGCTCCCCAAGAAAAAGTTCTTGTCAGAAGGTTGCCCCGCCCCTTGTATTAACTTCTGCAATGAATCTACAGGAGCCTTGGAAGAGTGGGAAAATGACACCTCCCTTATGCAAGTGTGGCCGAAGATCTAAGAGACTTGTTGTTTCTAACAATGGACCAAACCATGGAAGAGTCTTCTATTGTTGCCTTATTCGCAAATACCAAGAAAACAGAAAGTGTTGTGATTATTTTAAATGGGAACAAACACTTCAGAAGGAAAAAGCCAACAACATGGTTCTATCTCATTCCCCAGGGAGACTCAACTTTTAGTTCTCCAGTAACAAGCCATATTCGTGACAGTAATTGTCTTCCTACTAAAAATTCTTTGAGACTCAGACCTTCAATGAGGAATTGATAAATTTTCTCTACAGTTAAACTGTTTTTACTTTTAGGACAACTTTTATGTGACTTTTAGTGCAGGAAAGACAAAAAAGTATAGGGCTACAAGTTATGGAATCTTAACATATCTGAATTCTGTAGACTGTATTGTAGCAGATACACACACACATACACACACACATACACACACGCACACATACACACACACACAGAAAGAGAAAATATATTTCATGCCTTCCACTTTCACTCACCATTTGCTTAACAATTGCCTTCTGTTTGTTCAGGTATGAATCCTAATTATTCCTTAAATTCCCAAACATGAACATTCTGGTGCTATCTTACACATTTATTTATATTTCATATAATAATGTTTGCTGAATTTCATACCTCCTTGAAGAATGACAAAATATTTTATAAACTGTATTCATTAGGTTAAATATAATAAGCAATAATAGTACATGATGTTCATTTTTCTAGTTAGACCTTGAAACAAATTATAAGCTAGTTTTAAATTATTTGAATAAAAATGTGACTAATAAAATTCCCTACTCTATTTTTAGGTAGATACTTGAAAATTATGATAATCTCCAGATTGATATTTTTTACTTTTCTGAAAAATTATAAGTTGTTTAGTTTTATTCAAGGCTTAATTATTAGTTCTAATTTGTATGTTCACATATTGGAATTATTTAACTAAGGCTTAAAATCCAATGTGGCAGAGATTTGATTGATTTATAGAAACTGCTTCTATACCAAACATTTAAGAATGCTGTGGTCTGGAGATATAGCTCAGTGGTTGAACATGTACCTGGCATGTTCTAGGCCCTGGGTTTGATCCCTAGTGTTACAAAAAAGAAGTATCAAAATAAAAATTCCTGAGCAATTGATGACATGTATTTTGTGGTGCCAAATTATAGGAACAATTACACTGGTACATAGGAATCTATTGAATATTTTATACCAAATTCAGCCTCTGATGTCATAATTACAAAATATTTTAAATCAACAGTTTATAAGCATACTGTCACATTTTTTAAAATCACCTCTTCCTAAACTTGTAGTTTTTACAAATTTAGAGATACCATGTTTATTTCATATGTACTATGATAATGGGATGAATTTAAATTGTTTTCCATTCTTTCTTCTTCAGTTCATTTCTTTTTATCTTCCCACTAATAGTCTTTGGAAGCTCTTGAATAAATTCTATATGTAAATATAAAGAAGAAGAAAATTAGTCTAAAAGTTTTCATCTTTAGATAAAGCCAGTTATGTAGTAGTTCTATTATGAATTCTACATGAAAAGATTAGGACACCTGTTGTGGGTTTTTGGTAACCAAAATGGGAAGGGGATATTGTTGAGGAGATTTTTCTTCATATTTAGTATTTACTGCAAGTTCACTGAGCCAAGTTAAGATTTTAATTTTAAAAATTCAGATTCTTATTTACACATCATTATTTCGATTTGAAACACTTTATGTAGCATGTTTGAGGAGAGTGTTCATTAAAAAGGAAAAAATAAACAGTTGAAACAAATTCCATAACACTGAACAAATATTCATCATAAGTAGGATGCCTACCTTTCTTGGGTATTTGTAGGATGCTGTACTTCTTTTTACAGATCCTCAATCTCCTTTTTTAGTTGTTCTTGGTCATGTGACTTGTAATCAGGGTTCAAAACAATAAAAATTTTTACAACCTAAAATAAATATTTGAAACAGCAGGAAAAAAAAGGCCCTGCATGGAATATACTGCATGGGGTTGTTTTGGCAGTAAACTAAATTGATTTATTTGAAATGGAGAGAGAGAGAGAGAGATTGGCAGGGATATCAGCCAAGGAGAAAAGAGGTCAGGAAACTTCATGGGATACCAGCCTTCAGCCCACACACTCAAGTCTTGTGGAATAAATGACAGTTGAGCCTCCAGGCTAGTTTATGGACCAATGTGATGCTTATTTCCACAGGAAATGAGCATGTGCACAGACCACAGTAGGAGTCAGCCAGGAGATGAGGCAGAATCTCTCAAGGAAAAGTGCTACCTAAGGGGTCTGCTCCCAATGCCAGTTACTGGAGGTGCCCATGACTTGGTCCGGTGGAGGGGGCAGTGGAAAACTCTGAGAAATTGTCTAAGACACCATCATCTCTCACTTCAGCCTGGCAGCTGTGATAGAAACAGGGCCAAAGGCATTCATGGAAGTTCTCCAACAGGGGCAATGGCCATTTCCTGGCAAGGGGCAGCCACAAATAACAGAAAATACCTAAGACTCAAAATGTAAAGGAATTCTATGGTGATAATTGCAGTTAATAGCACCAAAGGACCCAGCAGTGATTTAGAAAATAAAAACTTGGGAGAATCAGAGGTAAAAATATATGCCCTTTTGTACATCATCATTTAATTTTAAAACAAGTAGAAGGAGAATAAAGACATATGGATATGAAATCATCATAATGCCAATGAAGCTTACTGAAAAATATAGGATTTTTATTATTAAAATAGGCTTGTTTTCACCCTATATTAGATGCTGGAATAGCTGGACAAGAGCAAGTCTCATCCATGGATGTAGGCTTGGAAGAAAGGACACCAAATTGAATGTCCTGTGAGCAAACCTGAGAAGTAAAGGAGCTAGGCTGCACACATTAGGAACTGAAAGTTCCTAATAAAATTACCCCTTGTCTACCTATGAATAGGAGTGAGCAGAAAGAGAAGTTCTCTCCCTAACCTACCAGTTTTTCTCTAGGAGAGTAGAATAGCAATTTTCTTCCCTTTGCAGAAATATGAGGAGGCAGGGGATGCTATTCCATTAACCATACAATAATAGAAACTACTATTTATTAAACATTTGGTGTCTGCCAGCATCATGCCTTGTGTATATTATCTAATTTAACACTCACGACAACCTTATAGGTAGGTATCATTTTAAAATTTTATACTTTGCAGACCAGTGTACAGAATCTGAGGATTAGATATCTTCTTACTCCAGATTACACCATTAAGAGGAGTCAAAGTCTAGAATCTGTGCTTTAAATCTATTTTTCTGCCTCCTACAGGTGAAGACTGTGAATTACCTAGTGCTGCACCAGAAAAGCAAAGAGACTGGGTAAGAATGGAAGTGAATTCAAATTCCACACAGTGTTTGGAGGTAGGGAGAGGGAACTGATGAAAGGCCCTTGGTTTAGTTACAACTTACTTCCTACAGGTGGTTAGCTCCATTTTTAGACACACTCTTCAATGCAAACATATAGTATTTGCACAGGGTTATTTAATCATATCATATATATGGAACACATAGTTCCATATTCTAAGCACATACAGAGAAAATGACTGTAGACATTAACTTTGGTTGTGGCTCTCTTAACTAAATCTATAATCACCAGTCTTTTACCTGTATCTACAACATTTATATGTTGTTGCTAAAAGACAGCAATCTGTCAACAAAAGCATATTATTTTGTAAGTACAGAGCTACATCATGCCAAAGTAAAATACTTGTGGTCAAAGACACTTAAATTGTCATTAACCTATTCAAAGCAAAATAAAATAGGTTGAACACTCCTAATCTCAAAATAAAAAATCCTAAATATTCCACAATCTGAAACATTTTTTAGTAACAATATGATGCCACAAGTAGAAAATTCCTGCCTGACCCCATGTAATAGGTCTTGGTCAAAATACATCAAAATTATATAGAATTACATATAAGGTATATATACATCAATTTTGTGTTTAGACTTGGGCCTCATCCCCCAAATATCTCATTAAGTATAGACAAATACCCCAAAATCAGAAAAAAAAAGATCTAAAATCTGAAACATTTCTGGTCATAAGCATTTCAGATAAAGAAGAGTCAACCTGTATAAAAATAAGTAGATGATTTGCATTAAAGCTGTTATCATTCTTGCTATTTGGTGGTATTAGAGCAAAAAAGGATAAAATACATATTCATATGTGATCTGAATAGCTAAATCAGAAACAAAATGTTGTGATATTTGCATCTCCCTAAATATGTTTCCATAATATGCTTTTTGGAAGGCCCAACTTTCCCCCATTTGGACCATAATAGAATATACATAAAGATAATAGAAGACACACAAACACACACACACACACACACACAAATATTCCACTTGCATTACCTTGAGATGGGGGTATATCAGGACAATAAAATAAAAAACAGCATCTCAAGGGATGCTGTTTTTCTTTGGTGTTCCCAGTTACCATCCTTGGTAACTCTCTTCTGCCTTTCCTGAGGTTATTAATCCTTCCCAGGTACACAACTGTCACCTAATTAGATTTCTTCTAGCATGAAGATAAATGATCTGGTTAATGAATTGATAAATGTCCCTACATAAAAGTGTTTGTTTAAAGATTAGTCGACAAAAAAATTCTGAAAAAAATGATGTCCATCAGTTTTGAAAAAACATTACTCTTAAATCTAGCAAGCTCAACAAATTCCAAATACAAAAATGTGAAAAGATCCACAAATAGACACATTATGGTAAATATACTGACAGCCAAAGAGAAGATAAAATCTTGAAAATAGAGAAAAATGACTCATTATTCACAATGGCACCCCAATAAAATTAGCAGCTCACTTCTCATCAGAAACAATTATTGCCCAGAAGACAATAGGATAACATTTTCAAAGCACTGAAAAATAATCTGTCAACCAAGAATCCTATACAAAAGAAAGCTATCTTTTAAAAGTAAAGGCAAAATAAAGACATTCCTGGATGAACAAATGTGTTGCTAGCAAACCACTCTTACAAGAAATATTGAATGAAGTTCTTCAGGCTGAAAGCAAATGCCCCAGAGAGCAATTTGAGTTCACAAAAAAATTAAATAAAGAACATCAGTCAAATTCATTATGTAATTATAGATGACAATATAAATTAACATTTCTTCTCTTTTTTTCTCTTAACTGGCATGAAAATGATTGTTAAAACATGTATATAATACATAAATAGATTGAATTGTAACACATGGGAATATATCTGCCAATAATAGCACAAAAGACATGGATGGGAGCAAAGCCATATTGAACCAAGGAGATGACCCCAGATGATAATTTGAATCCACAAGAATAAAAAGAATCAGAAGTAAAAATAGGAAGACTATACCAAAATAAATAAATAAATAAACATTAAAAAAAAGATTAGTCAACAACATGAACAGAGCTACAAAACAAAACAAAAAAAAGGAAATAAATATGTGGAATTTTAAATACAAATATAGGAGATTTAGGGGGAGGAAAGTCTCATTGGTTATTTTAAAGTTACATCATCTGTAAGTCATACACCTCTAGAAGTTAAGGTTGATACCAAGAACATCAGTGATAGGAAAGGATTCCAAGTGTGTAAGCTCAGGAATAAACAGATTGCAGGGTCACCAGGAGGGCCTCCCTGTTGTTGCAATAACTTCTATATGCAGGAGACTGCTAACTAAAATTCCCAAATTACTAGATAAAAATCCATAAGTATCCAGATAGAAAACAAAAATCTTTAAAGTGTTTCACTATTATTTTTCAACTATTTGAATTCAGCCATTTATTTATTTAATTTTATTGAATATCTACCAGTTTCCATGTGCTTTTCAATGCAATGGGGATGTATTAAAGAATAAATCAAAGTAATCTGATGTTATAGAGCTAACATTCCTAAAGAAGGGAATATAAAAATAAACAAGTAACAAATAGGTAATATTATTAATTCCACATGTAGATAAGTAGAAGCTTCATGCATGCAAGCTAAAATTCCATGCCTACCCATATTTCTGTTGATATATATTTTCTTAGTAAAGTATTTTGTATTTTCCATACATGGATTTATTAATGCACTTGTATGCTTTATGTTTTTAGCCTTATCAGAACCCAATACTTCCCTCAAGAAAAAGTAGAAAAGCCAGAGAAATAGAAGGAAAACAAAGCACTTCTGACAAGGATTAGAGACTGAAGCTACAAGAACTTGAGGACTCAAGAGCCCAGCAACCCTGGAACCATGGAGAATGGGCCAGATGTTCTATGGACCATTGCTTCCCTCTCAGCAGGTCCTGGAACCAGGCTAACTGCTAAGAATTAAGTTAGCACATTAGACAACCTCTCTGTGTGTACAATATCACCTAGTCATCTGGGTGTTGGCATCTGGGGAACAGATACTAGAAAATCATGCTGTGATACTCTGGCTACCACTTTTACTGTCCTTGGGGATTTATCTCAGACTGAGGGAACACTCATGACTTCTGTTAATCAAGAAAGAGGCCAACGGAGCCTTGAGTTATTATCTCATGGGACATAGCACATACACAAAAATAGAGCTGCTAATGTATCCAAGAGTTTAGGATCCCAGATCCTAGCGACAAGACTCAAAAAGTAAGTCAAATGCTGCAGGATTTCACTCCATTTGGTTAAGCTACATGGGCAAACTATAAAAGTTAAATAGAAAAAGAAAGAGAGAGAGAGAGAGAACAGAGAGTTGTCTACAATCTTTCACTGCTGAAAAGACAGAAACTGTTCAAGACCACTCAACAAGATTTAGAAAATTCCCAGGCTCTTAATTTCTCATTTTGAAATTCTAGAGGACTACACCTAAGTACAGGGAGAACTAAAGTCTATAAAGCTAAAACATCCTTGTATCATCTCAGTTCTAGTAGAAGACAATTCTCTACAGGTCTCTTGCATATCTGCATCTTAAGAGCAGAAACACCAACTGCCTTTATTCTAGACTACTTTTAAAGAATATTTGTGTAGTAAACAATCATGCAAAAATGTATTACTGTGGAGAAAAGAGAAGTTTGTTTAAAATATGTAGATCTTGTAGATCTATTCAGGTTATCTATTTCATCTTGAGAAATTTTGGGCAGTTTGAATCATCCAAAGTATTTGTCTACCACATAAGGTGTTAGGTTCATAGGAACTGAATTTTCTAAGTAGTTATCTCTATTTATTCTTTTAATGTCTGTATGATCTGTTGTTCTACTCTTTTCAAGTCCAATTTTGATTTAGCTTGGTTAGACTTGATTAAAGATTTATCAAATTTGTTGATATTTTCAAAGAACTAACTTTTGATTATACTGACTTTCTCTAGTATATTTCTACTTCCAATTTTGATTAATTTTCTTCTCTAGTTATTATTATACCTGAGTTCCATGATCTCTTTTATCTAAAGTAGAATATTAAAACACAAATTTAAAATTTGGACTTTTTAATTTATTAGGTAAATAACCTAACACTTATGAAGATGTTGAGCACATACCTGTGGATTTTCTCTTTCAAAATGTTTAGTACATTGGCATGTGTGGCTTATTTTACATCATATGAAAACAGGTGGTGCAAAAACACCAGTCGCCTCTTCACACAATCATGGAGAGATAGGAAAACTGATGAAACTTGTCATTTTTTCTGATATTAATTGTACTTCATGTATTGTTATGGTTTGGAAGTGAGGTATCCCCCAAAAGCTCAAGTGTGAGACAATTGCAGGAAGGTTTAGAGAAGAAATGATTGGGCTATGAAAGCCTTAATCCAATCAGTGAATTAATCCCCTGATAGGGATTAGCTGAGTGGGTAGAGTGTGGCTGGAAGAGGTGGGTCATGGGGGAATACCTTTGGGGTATATGTTTGTTGAGCTGAGCTTAGTCTCTCACTGCTTCCTGATCATCATGTGAGCCACTTCCTTCACCATAGTTGTCTACCATGATGTTCTGCCTCACCTAGAGCCCCAAGGAATGGACCCAGCCCTCTATGGACTGAGATTTCTGAAACAATGAGCCCCAAAGTAAACTTTTCCTTCTATAAAATTGATCTTGTCAGGTCTTTTAGTCACAGCAACAAAAAAGTTAACTAAAACACATGTAAAAGACTCTAGAATTATGCTGTATAAGATCCTGTTTGCAATGGCAATTATTTAGTTAGAAGAAAGTTGTCTTTCACAAATTTCACCAAATTAACTAAAACTACTCCAATTAAATTAGCAAGTTGTTTTAAGTGAGTAGCAATTGATGTCCTAAATGGTAAATAAGTGACTCATATTTGGCCTAGTATTAACTCATAAAATTTAAGATGGAAAGATTAGGTTTATTTATTTTCAATAAATCAGCTTGGAAAAAAATTCTTTCTTGAGTACTCAAAAATAGAGGGTTGGGAGGAGCTGTTAAACACAGGTCTGTTCTTATTAGATAAAAAAGCCTTGTTTATAATTAATCTGTGGTCATAAAAAGGCTTTTAATTAGATTTCTAACACAAAATAGGAAACAATAGGTTTGGGGTCTGAAACACAGTGAAGTTCAGCCATCTGCTGCCAACTAGCTCTTGCCAACATGTGATTTGCAAGTTAAATTACACCAGCTGATGACATATGGCACTACTTACTTCTTTAAATATCTTACTCAAAATGACTTTGCAGCTCTGCCACTTGGCTAACTACTAAATGATCTCAAATGCTGAGTTGAGACTTTTTGGAAGTCATGGAAGTTGCCATAGTTTTCCTTAGCAAACAATCTAAATAAAGGAACATAGATCTATGCTGTTATATTGTCCTGTGACATCATTGTAAGTCATATAAATTTGATCCTTGAGATGTTCACATTTGGATTTTACAAATTTAAAAGTTTTTTCACAATTTTAAGGTAACCAATGGTTTTGAACTGTATCTGAGGAAAAGGAATGATGGTCAAAAGAGATGAAATCAAAAACCTCTTTGAATTCATTGTTCCACCACTAGCATGCTTTATCCGTCAGCTGGTGAAAGAGTTGATGCTTAATATTCTGCAGCAACTCTTATAATGTATGCTTATTCCCAGGGGCCTAAAAGTACAAAAGTCCTTTTCCCTTAAGGTTTTAGGGTTGTTAACATCTATAGTTTTGTCTTAGAATTGGCTTGATTTGAGGTCAGAACTTTTAATCATTCAACCTGCACAAAATATTTGTAAAGTTTTAGTAGGACCTAACTAAACAACTGATGTAAGCCAATTACTGTAATTATGTTGAGACTATATAAACATTCATACACACACACATACACACACACACACACACACACAGAGTCTTTGGCTAATCATCCCACATTTCTTTGTGATTCTCATGAACACCTGTAAGAGAGAAATTTGAGCTATTAGGTTGAAAATGACACATCCAAGTGATCATTGCTTTTGTCCCAGTTATTTGTAGCCCCTATCCAGCCACAACATTTTGAAAATGACTGTCTAATATATAGCTACTGGTGGCTGCTCTCTTTAGATAATATTTGGCTTTCAGGCTTCACTCCAGGTGTCACTGGATTACATCACAAAAATCAGACTTTAACTCCTTCTTTTTACTATATCCATCCTCTATAAAGCAAAGACTGCATGGATTTCTCAAACAAGGCAACATATCTTCAACATTCTCTCACTGTATCTGTTGTCACAAAAAGAATTAAAATTATGTAATCAAAAAGTAAGGTGAATGAATAGATTTATACAAAATAAAATGCAGATTAAACATAAAATGGTTATGCATCTGGGATTTTAGGGAAGCTGGAGTACAAAGGCCCTGACTGGTCAAAACATAACGTGTTTAGAACCTTAGAACTGGAGGCACCCACTGGCCTGTGCAAGAAGCAACAAGGGGCAGGGGAAACACACAAGACACTAGGACATTTTCTATATAAAACTTTTCTAACATCATTTTATATTTAAAAAAAATAGTTGTAAATGAACACAATTTCTGTTGACAGCCACAGCCAAGCGGCCCCAGCAAACTTCCAGCTGACTGGCTCCTCTGCCGTGATGCTCATTGGGCTGTTTCCCCGCCCTTTCAGACCATGGAGCTGCTCATTGGGGGACTCTTTTGGCTCCACCCATGCAAACCAGCCAATCGGCCTCAAGAGCGGGAGGAGTGGAGGTTGAGAGGCTCCCCAGAAGCCAGTGGTGGCAGTTGGGCTCTGAAGGAATTCTTGAAGAGCTCTGTGTGGTGCTGCATATTCTAAAAATAAAGTTCATTTCTGCTTGACAAGTGGCTCCTGAATTGTGCCCAGCCAGACTGCAGCAAATTTCTTTATTTTTATTTATTTATTTATTTTTATATGGTGCTGAGGATCGAACCCAGGGCTTCATGTATGTGAGGCAAGGGTTGTATCACTGAGCTACAACCCCAGCCCTCATTATTATATTTTAACAACCAATATGCTATATTGTTTTGCAATGACTGCATATTAGTTCTGGTCCATAGATTTAACATCCTCAACAGTGAGTTTTTCTAGCTCTTAGGAGTACAGAAAATGACTAACAAATACAACAAATCCTAAAGGTAACTCTATAATGTCTCTTCATGTCACCAATACCAACAATGCACAAAAAATTCTGTTATTGAAGGAAACATTATTGTGGTGTGTGCATGTGTGTGTGTGTGTGTGTGCAAAAAATGATAGGTAAAATTTGAACACCTAATAGTTCCAAGTTCTTAAATGTATAATCCATGCCTCAGCTTTGCAAGAATTTGAATACAGATTTTGTCATGAATACAGTTCCCTGTTCATGTTTTCTGTATTTAATTTCCACTTTCATTCTCAGGTATGCTACTCATCACACACTTTCCCCATCTCTGATATTTCTGAGATTTCCTAGTAAGTGTACATCATCTGTTTGTGAAGCAGAAAACCAGCTACAAAGTTAGTCTAAACATCTTAAATGGCTTATTTGTGAGTATAGAATTGGCAACACTTCATTCCATAAAATAGACTAAGAATTCCAATGAGCTGAGCATAAGAGTTTAGTTTGGTAGAAAGAGAAGGGTCTATAGAAAGCAGAAACAAAGAACAGAAAATGGATGGTCATGTTAAAGTTATTCTCCTTAAAAGGCAGGGATAGGGAGACAGAATAGGAAAATAACTGACTGGTTAATATAAATTGTCTTCAGATTACCTTTCTGCAAGTATTAAAGCAGAAGGAACTACATTATAATGGTGATTAAACTGACCTCCTTGGGAAATTTTGTTGCTATCTCTGTCTCCTGATTTCCCAGAAAGCCAGATAACAATTTAGTTTCTTTTTGATGACGTGGAACTTGAGTGACTCCATTTTGATTTTGTGTTAGGGCTGAGAGTAGGAGCTTAGTCCAAAACAATGGTCTACATTAATTTTATTTAACAGCCCTTTCTCACAAAGTCCTTCAACTTCTGCTTTAATCACCATCTGAGAACTGTCAAAGCCATTCAAGGAGGGCAGTGAATTTAACAGCTTACAATAGCACATGACTCTGGTCTGTAAAATCATCCACCTTGTTCCACCTTTGCTTTACCTAAGCAAAGCCAGTCAGACTCCTTTCAGGGCTGCTAAATCTGCTGAGGAAGAGATGGTTCTCTCCCTCTGTGAGACCATAATTTTTAAGTGACTCCACCAAGTCTGGAGCTTTCAGCAGCCATCTTGATACCAGATGGAGGCAGTCTGCCTGAAAACAAAGCCAAGATGCAGCTGTGCAGCATGAGTTTTGGTCTCTATGAGAGTAGTCACTGAGTGGGTGTTTTACATTTGAATGCCTTCAAATTAAATTAAAATGTCCATTTCCTTGGTTGCTATTTGCTACACTTCAAGTGCTTAATATTCACATGTGACTACTGTACTGGGCAGTTGAGACATAGAACATTTCTGTCATCAAGGAACATTTTATTGGACAACATGATGTAGGGGAAGAAATAGCATCCTAATTTTATCCTTTAGGTCTCTGGATCCAGCTTTGCCTAAAACTGGGTATGTATTCCATTCCATTTCAGTTTAAGCTAAAAAAAGAAAAAGGAATTAAAGAAAGCTTGTTTAAAATTTCAAATTACATTTCTAACCTTTAATACTTAGGAGCAGAAACCAGTCCTTGGCCTTTCCCCTGAACCACAGTCAGAAAACAAACAACTTTTTCACCTTTTCCCAATTTCTTCAATGACCTTTCCTGACAAGACTCAATCCCATCCTCTATTTCAGAGAAAACACACACACACTTACTATCAAGGGATCTAGGGACCAAATTTTGACAGGTGTCACTACAAGGCCAGTTTCTATTATCAAAGATAACCAAAGTTAAGACATAGCTCAAAGCACTGAAAACTTTTTTTATACAGAACTACTAACAGTAGGAGAAACAGTTTAACTCCATACTGATTTTCACAGAGGTGATTGGGCATTTTAAAGCAAGGACATAAGTGATAATTTGCAGAGTTCTTCAATATAAACATGATCAGACCAGCTGTGCCTGGTTTCTCAGAGACTGGGAGACAGAGGTCTTATCCTTCCTAACGAGGATTTTAAAAAAATGGCCTTCAGATCCTTGAAAAAGGCAACCCTGAGTTGTAGGAGATACACACACCTTTAAAAAGGGAAAAAAAAAGACTCACAATTGTATGCCTTTTGAGTAAATGTACTAAGAAGTAGAAGTCTGTCATCATTTGCTGGTTAGAACAAACAGCATATTCTGTTGACAGAGCTTTCCAGACAGGAACTCAAAAGGGGGTTGGGTTTTCCCAGGGACACAGCCTCAGGCTGCTAGAAGACATGTTAAAGTTTAATCAGGTCTGTGCAGGGCTTTGAATGGGATGTTTGTGCCAAGACTTCTTTGCAGTTCTTAATACCTAGATTTTTCCACAATGTACAGCCAAACAAATTTTGTAATTTAATCCACAAGGCAACTCTCTGATTTAAGTATCGTTGTCCACTTTACAGATGAGGCAATCAAAGTTCAGAGGGCTTAAACTACTTGTCCAGGTCACATACTAATAAATTAAAAATTATGTTGGAAGCCAGATTTCTGATTAAACATTTTCTCCCATCACCCATAACTTTATATTCCTACAGATCTAATTTTTCATGCATGTGTCTATAACCAGTTTTCACAGAAGTGCCCTTGCCTTTAGATGACAAAGACCATATAGAAGTGAATAGGAAGGAAAAAAAATACCTACAAAACGCTAGAAACTTATGATTAATAGGCAGCGGGTGTACAAACGAAAAGTGTACAACTCACATCCGCTGTCATCTCAGCAAATGGCTTGGTCCCAAAGTTGCTGAAAGGGGAAATTTGATTATCTTTGCTTCCCCAAAAGACTGATGAATTGAATTCAGCCTGTTATTGTTCCAGATACAGTGTGAATCTTTCATAGGATTTTAATCAGCAGCATTATGTAACATATGGGAGTTATTTGGCTGAAAGGAGATTCTGTCACTGGTACATCCGCCCAACATGAAAGGGAAATAATAATATGGAATAATAGGACTTTCTAATCTGGAGAGTAGCTTCCCTCTGAGAAATTCTGGGTTACTGTGCTACATCTTTACAACACCCTATTAGGTGGGTCAGGGAACTACTTGGGTATAATCTTAATGTTTCCTGGCTGATTCCATTAATATTTTTAATGCCTTACCTCTTTCTCTATCCCCACTTATAAGTCCTATTTCCTCTCGATTTTCAATCAATTATTGTTTATTCATTCCTCCCTATCCTTCACTTCTCTTTGTTGCTTTCTTTTTTCCTAACCCTATTTAATTAAAAAAAAAAAAAAAACTATGTGTAAAATCAGAGTTTAAAAAGCAATCAAGTCTATACCTTAATTATATCATCCTATTTAAAATGATGATAAAATGTAGACATTACTTCACTTATTAATTTTCTTAGTTGTTAAAACATCATTGAATGTTTTTGTTTAAATTCTTAAAGGTTAGTTGCATCACAAATAGTCCTTTCCTTCAAGCATGGAAGACAAACAGCTAATGACAATACAATATGGTAACTAGATTGTCTTACTGAGCCCATTAAAGCACAGGAAAAACAAAGAAGTTTAGCACCCTCCTCCCTCTATGGCAGGTCAGGCCTGATTCTAGAGCCAGGCTCAGAAGCCATGGCAACCATCTGCATTTCCCTCTCCTCTCTCTTGGCTTTTCTGGACATGCTTCAACCCACTCCACAGAGGCAGTGAGAGTAGACAATGAAGAGCTGCTTCACAATCTCATGCACACATGATGATAGCGTTGATTGAACTCACAAGTTACCTCAGGAGTGAGCATTTTGTTTTAACTAATCTGTGAGTCAAATCTAAAGCTCTTGGCATATGTTTATTTTCCAATTTCAGGAATAATAAAGAATGAACCATTGGTATTATTGTTAAAGCCTAGCTGACTCAGTAAGTACCTTATAGCTTATAGTATATTAATCAATAGAATAAGGTTTTATTATAGGAAAAGTAGTGTTTTGCTATCCTGGTGCTACTTAAAAAGTTTAGCCTAAGTAACTCCATTTTAAAAAGAAATCATCTTGATTAGAATAAACAGTTAACCAAATTAAGAAACTTAAATTGTTGCAACTCCTGCCCAAACTCATGTGTCTACCCCATTCCTAAGGAAAAAGTCCCAAACTTTGCTACAGACACTTGCAACACTGTAGTAGTTCTTTACTGAAGATATAACTTTTTTTTTCCTTTCCTTTTTGTTTATACACAATACCCAGGCCAAATAGATCTAAATAAATATATTATATGCATGAATGAATAAACTACTAATAAGTCATTATTTTCAAATATTCTGAAACTAGATTAAAAAGCACTTGTTTCAAGTATTATAAAAAATAAAGACTATTAGATTTATAAACCGTAACTAGGAAAATAATGAAAATGATATGCCAAAAGTCCAAAAAACACATATTAACCTCCCAACAAGTTTATTAATCTTGAGTCACACTGACACTATGATTTTAATTTGGTTAAAATGTTGGCTAACCACTTTAACAAATACCCCCTAAAGCCCCATCATCTTCACAAAAAGAATTCTCCTTTTTGCTTATGTCTGAGTCACATGGCAGGAGTAGAATATGAGAGCAAGAAGCTCTTTACCATGAAGTTATTCAGGAACCTTAATCTTTTTACTTCAGTTTTCACCCACAGTTACCCAGAAGTTCTCCAATGGATCCCCTACATGTAGTCAGCAGATGAAAGTAAAGAGACAGTATATGCAAATAATATGGGAGGTTTTGTGGTCCAGGTATGGAAATGAGAATGTGATTTCCACCCACATTCCACTAGCCATGGAAATGAGCGTGTCACTTCTGCCCACATTCTACTAGCCAGAACTCAGTCTTTGACTTTTAAGTTAAATGAAGAATTTCATTTTGATAAATAAATAATAGGCATAAAGCAGAGGAATTACTACAATGAGAGTAGAGAATCACCTTGGCTATGCTGAATAGAAGAGACAGAAAGACGTGTTAAGAAGACATTTCAGTAATATGAGTAAAGAATTAAAAGGCCCAGACTAAGATGGTAAAAAAAGGATGACAAAAAAAGTAAATATGCATATATTTTGAGCAACTTATTGAGTGAGCAGAAAAGAAGTAACCCTCTTGAATTTTATTTTATACATATTTATATATTTAGATGTAAGTGTATATTTAAATTGGGGAAGTCTTTTTGTTAACTGATGCATGGTTTTGGGGGGGGGTTGGTATGTTAACAGGGATTGTGATAATAAAGAAAGATTTGGATGTAAGAAAAGTGCAGAAAGCACAGTGTCTGTGGAAAGTCAGGGAAGTTAATGAGGAATCAGGGAAGACAAACAAAGGGAAGGTTTGGAGGTTCTGTATATCACACTGAGAGTTTCAACGCCAATGTGTGACAACAAATTAAGTGTCAAAAGAGGAAAATTTGCATCTGAAATATTTCCCTGTGGTTTTTTTTTTGTTGTTGTTATTATTCAACACAACTGTCAAATATTCAGATGCAAATAAAATTCTTGAATAAATAAATTAATTTTGGCTGTGGCAACTAGCATACAGTATGCATCTTGGAGAATTCTACAAAGATTTGAATTTTAATGTGAAGAAGAGTACCATCATTGTGAAGAATTGTACCTAGGGAATCTGACTGGTGGCCAATTAATCAGACAATTGATCTAATGGAAATTAGCTTAAGTCACATTGTTGGCATAATGTTCAATGAGTTTAAAATTGCAAGCCATCCTGCAGCCTTTCAGGAGTTTATGGGAGACATGGACAGAGTAGCTGTACGAGCAGATGGCTGTCCTTTAGTGGTAGTAACAGCCAGCATGAGGGACTAAATGTGAATGAGCATTTCAGTCTCCTCACAGAGGTCAGCTCTTCATCTGGAGATTCTTAAGATGATTACCAGAGAATTCCAGAAAATGCATGTTCTCCCAGCTCTGAGCTATTCATGGTAAAAGATAATTCTTTTCTTTAGGTCTTTGACACATTTAATTCTTTTTATGCAAAGAAAATCTTCACATACATCCTTCTGTTTTTCAACACAAAACTGGTAGAGGTGACTTTAGGCATTTATTCTGTCTCTAGTCAACAGGAATATTTTACACAGCATTTTTATTAATTTATCAACAATTATACAATAATCTACATATACAAGTATTCTATCGAATGAATACCTTTTACCATGCATATTCAAAAGGTAGGATTTGAAATTTTAAGCATACATATTTAGTATGCTCACAAATATTAATAGATTCAAGATGCAAAATGTGTCAGAAAAGTCCTAAATAAGAATATATCATTGCTACTCCATAATACAGCACCAAAGAATATTTGAGTTACTATGGTCCATTCTACATTTAATCCTTGTCAGAGGCAGATGAAGTAGACACCAACAACATTTTCAAATTACTAACTGGGAACCAGGCACAGGAGATAAACTTGCTGTAGGAAATGGCAGAGGAATGGCAGGACTGGACTGCTTCGGGTTCTGCCCTCTTCACTACTTGATGTCTCCTGGAACAAAAGCACAGTTTATTCCATCATGGGAAGCTACACATGAGGTTTGTGGTTGGGTGCCAGGGCATGTGTGAGACAGCTTTATTGCTGCTGTGACTAAAAAGACCCAACCAGAACAATTGTAGAGGAGGAAAAGTTTATTTGAGCGCTCACAGTTTCAGAGGTCACAGTCCATTCCTAGGGGTTCAAGGCAAGGCTGAACATCATGGCTAAAAAGTGTGGCAGAGCGAAGTGGCTCACATGATGATCAGGACCCAGAGAGATACCACTGTCAGATACAAAATATATACCCCAAAAGTATACCCTCAATGACCCAACTCTTCCAGCCACACTCTATCTGCCTTCAATTTCCACTCAGTTAATCTCATCATGGGGGCTAATTCACTGATTAGATTAAGGTTCTCATGACCCAATCATCTCTCCTCTAAACCTTCTTGCATCATCTCACACATAAGCTTTTCAGGGACACCTAGTATCCAAACTATAACAGCACACCAGGAAGAGGGAACATGTTTTTCTCCCCTCCACTTCCCTCCCCTCTCCTCTCCTCCTCCTGGCTGCCATAATCTGATCAGCCTTCCTCTACCATGCCCTTGGAGGAGGATATTCTGCCTCACCTCATGCCCATAGCAATAGTCAGCTGACTATGCTCTGACACCAAACCATAAATCAAAACAAACTTTTCCTCCTCTAAGTTATTCTTGTCAGGTATTTTGGTCACAGAAACATAAAGATAACACTTTGCCTGAACTGCCTAACATTACTTCTGTTAGTGTTTTGGTTAATTTTTAAAATTTAATTTAACACTATTTTTCTCAAAATTTGCCTTCTTCCATTTCTCAGACAGTCTTAAGAAACCTTCAAAGTTCCATAAATGCATATAAAGTGTTATAATAGAAAGTTTCTCCTCATTCCATGATTTTTATGTATTAAAACATGAATTAAAATGGTTAAACTCAACAATTAATGGGTTAAGACAAAGCTTATTCAAAGTTTATCATCAGAAGAACCAATAATCCATGAAAGTCTTTTCCTCTAGCTTCCACTCAGATGAAAAATCACCCACGCATGATGACTCTTCTTCCCTCCATCAGTCTTATTCTGACAAATCAGAGCAACACTTTGGCAACCACAAAGAAGAATAAATACTGAAGCAAAAAGTATTTTCAGACTTTTTTTTTCTATTAAATGCTTAGGGAATTATACTCCAGTAAAAAATAAAGCATTCTACAACTTATTATAAAAAATGTTCTGATTTAAAGTTTCCGACACAGCATGATACGATTGATTGTAGCAATGGCTCCTCCCCACCCGCCACCCCTGCACTCAAGTAAAGAAAATCTAAACAACAATAACCAGCTAATTAAAATTTGCATAATTATGATTACAAAATTCCAAAAAAAACTGTTTTAGTAACAGTATAACACTTATCCAAGGCCAGCTATGTTATATTTACTTTCTGCTTTCATTTATCTCAATCCAAAAGAGCAAAAACAGGATATGTCTAGTTGATGGTTTAATTAACTATATTAAGAGGTTAGAAATTGTTATGATACTGAAAATCTTAATGCCCTAGAAGAGTATCATCTTATTCTTTATTTCCTAAATAGAATTTTACTATTTTCTAATTATGTCCCAAATTAACATCAGTAAACAACAAAACAATGATTCAGGGGTTCAATCACTGAGAAATGGCAAGAACAGGAAAAAATCACTTTTAGTGATGTGGAAAGGATTGGTTTAATGTATTTGACAGTCATACCGAAACAACAGTAATGCAAAATTGAAACTCCATTTACTTTCTACAGTGAGCAGAAACATTCAAGGACATTTAGAAAACAGAATCAAAGAGAAGGTGTAAGATAGATTTTATTTGAGGTTTTTGATTTATGAGTTCGGAAAATCTCTAAGACAATGCAGGAAGAGAAAGACAAGAAAAAAAGGATGTTAAATTTTTCACAGTCCAAAACAAAGGCACCCAACACAATAACAGAAGGAGAAATATCTCAGAGAACTATCAAGCTAAAGGCAAAAATATAATGAAAAAAAGTCTGACAATTTTATCTTGCTCTCTTCCAAGTCTTAGGTTTATGAGTGCATTAGTTCCCTGACTGTCAAACATATGATTGAACCGTAGTTACTATTTTAGCAATGGCAGTGCACAGTGTGAGAAAGTGCTCACACCCACACCTCGGCACTCTTGGTTGAAGCCCCAACTTCTCTTTCCCAGTATTTCTAATCATAGGTATCTAACTCTTCATTCACACGATTCTTAGATTTTTTTTTCAAAAATAAATGGGCAGAACATTTATTTGCTTTCATTTAAGAATGTATGACCTCTTTGTGTGATGCAGTCAGATTTTAAAAAAAAAGAAAAGAAAAGAAACCACCAAAATTTCCTATTCAATTCAAGAAAATCGAATTTACTTTCTTAAAAACCATCAGTGATTAACATTTCTCAGGGATGATGGGTTCAAACCATTTTACACAGCCGTCATTGGTGACATTTTAAAGAGATTTGCCTGAGAATTTCAAACTATGAAAAAACTTTGATATTTAACTGAAATATCAAATAGGGTCTGCTTTAGTGTTTATCACTAAATCTTTCCACATCTAAGACCTTTCTAAGCATTTATTTTCTATGTGTTATCCTTTGGGAACAGATCTTGATTTCTTTTTCTATTCCAACATCTGTTTACATGCATAATAATCAGAGAATCAGACATTCCAGATTTTAAAGTTGGGTTATAGATGGAGTTGGAGTTATATATATTTGCTTACATGAGCTAACATTAATTTTATTTCTTTCTCAAAACTGTTAGAAACAAATATGAGAACTGATGTCCTTGATCATTACCACTGGAATGTAGAAAATGATCACCACCTCTCAGACAGAAACTCTTGTCCTCATTTCTTCTCCTCTTGATATGTTGATTCCAAAAAATGCAATGCTAACTAAAATAGCAAACTATAATAATCTCTGAACCCCTAGGCAGGAGCCTCTTACAGAGAAGTAAAGAGTTTTTTAGAAATATAAGTTATTTGCTCAAGATTGATAACAAAAATTTTGATTAAAAATGAAATGTCTTCCTCTGTACCATTAAGCAAGCCTATGTTATTTCTTTTATTTTAAAGATCCCTTGGTATCCTGGGTTCCTCTCTTTAGCTTCTTTTCATTTTATATACAGTTACTATGTGTATCTTTAATCTCCTCAAATCCTAACAGCTCTAGCTCCTCTCTCTATAAATAAAATGTTTATAGAAGAGTATAATTATTAAGAATATTCATTGGACAGGTATAAAAAGTCTTAAATTTTAAATGTAGTCAAGAGGCAGTAAATTGTACCACTTTTTTTGCTTCTTATATTTACTCGTTTAAGGATCCTCTTAGCAAGGGAAGAAGCTCTGAATCTTTACTGTCGTTCTTTTCCTAAGGCAATGTTGTTGGTTTGTCAGGACCTCTGCAGTTTTCTTTCTTTGCTTAAGGAAATAATCTGATTCTATGACAGTGTAGGAAAAGAATCTGTGATTAAAGAAAACAAGTAAATAAATCATCTGTAAAATATGTGTGCACTCACTACAGAATTTCAAGATGATTACTGTTTTTGAACAGCTTACACTGGCGCATATTTCTTATACTTTCTTGTTTTGAATTAGAAACTTATCATCGCTCATTCTAAACTCCAAATCAAAGGAAATGGGGCACCAAAGGAAACAGATGTTCAGAATTTAGCAGTATTATACAGAATATTTTTAGACTACTTAGACCTCTCATGTTTAGCTCATAAAACTTAAAAATCCAATTTAAGATCTGCTTAAGACTTAAAGAAAGATATTGTTAAAATGGAGATGCAATATCTAAACTTAAACTTTTTCTAATTATTGTCATTGCTTAGGGCCATACCACCCTGAACACATCCAATTTTATCTAATTATTGTTATTAAAGAATCAATGGTTTGGGCTGGGGATGTGGCTCAAGCGGTAGCACGCTCGCCTGGGTTTGATCCTCAGCACCACATACAAAACAAAAAATGTTGTGTCCACCGAAAACTAAAAAATAAATATTGAAAAAAAATTCTCTCTCTCTCTCTCTTTAAAAAAAAAAAAAGAATCAATGGTTTTAGCTAGGCACAGTGGTTACAAGTTCATACTCCCAGTGTCTCTGGAGGCTGAATCAGGGGCATAATAAGTTCAAGGCCAGAATGGGTAAGTTAGCAAGATTCTGTCTCAAAACAGAAAGAACTTAGGTGTAACTCAGTGGCAGAGCACCATGGGATCAACAGCCAGTACTAGGGGGAAAATTGGGGTCTGTTTTTGTCCTAACCTTAATGAAAAGTCATTGAAGGATTTTAGATAGATGCATTGCATGATTAGGTTTATGGTTTACAAATGAGAGCTGAGCTGCAGGTGTGGCTGTTAATCTAGCTGAAATATAGTGAATTAGAAGGGCACAATCTGGACATAAGCCTATTTGGGAGTCTGTTTTCAAAACCTAGGGAAATGAAAACAGTAACCCAGATTAAAGACTGACTGCACATAGAGAAATAGTTATGGAAGAATCAAATTTACTGACTTTTTGAAATGTGGGAGATATTTATGAGAGTGGAGAGAGAAGAAATGTAATAGAAATTCTAGGGTTCCGTTTGAATATGATTGCCAAAGAGGACAATAAAGATAGATTTCTAGGTTTGCTTTAAGAATGGTATCAATTGCTAAGTAGGGGACCAATAATCAAGGGAACAATACAAAATAAAACCTGAAATGGAGATAAAGAAGAAAGGCCAGAAATATATGAAATATAAAACAGGACAAAAGAGTTTCATAGAATATAAAGAAAGTCAATGTTATCACAAGGGTCCTTATAAAAAAGGCAGGAGGGTCAGAGTTAGAGAAAGAGATGATGACGGAAATAAAGATGTACGTGTATGAGAGAGAGAGAGAGAGAGAGAGAGAGAGGTGTGAATGTGAGGAATGCAGGTGGCCTGTAGAAACTGGGAAATCCCAGAAATGTATTTTCCCCTGGAGAAAAGGAACTCATATGTTTTGTTTTGTTTTTTAAGATGTTTTTAGTTGTTAATGGACCTTTATTTAATTAATTTATTTATATGTGGTGTTGAGAATCGAACCCAGTGCCTCATACACGCTAGGCAAGCACTCTACCACTGAGCCACAACCCCAGCCCCAAGGAACTCATTCTTGACAATCCATTTCACACTTCTAACATCCAGGACTGTGAGATAATAAATTTGTGTTGTTTTAAGCAACAAACTTTGTAGAAATTTGTTATACCAGAAATAAAATATGATGCTATATGAGTTAAATTTTACAATAAAAAATTTATTGATGATTTTCAAAGAGATCATCATTTTAGAAGAGGTAGTGGAGATTGTGGTATTCTGAGTGATTAAAAAGAAAAACTGACCTTTTTTTCGGATCTGCTTTTGTCATATCTCTGCCCTTGGTGTTGCAGGTTGGCAACTTCATCAGCTCCAAGTCAGGGAAATTGGAGACAAAAAGGAAACTCAAGGAATCCACCACTGTGTGACATCTTGGTCTCCAGATTCCTATCTCATCTGCCACCTTCTTTCTACTTTTCAGAGTTTTCTTATGTTTGTTTTATAGAGAAAGTTCAGAATCTTTAGTTGCATTTACCAGAAGGAATAAGGAAAATAATCCCAAGTTGATTTTTTATATTATTTTACAAAGTTCTTCTTTATCTGTGTTTTCCATTTTTTTCCATTGAACATGAGTTATGTGCATTTTAAATAAAGGTACTTTTGTAATAAAATACTTAAACCAACATTTTACATACCCCAGAGTAATCAGTATACAACTGAATTTAATTTTGCCTAAAATAAAAAATCTGAAACAAAGTAAAACAGACAGATATAATAAATGCCCCCAATCCATTTTTAAATCATCAAAGACACAAACTCTCAGCATTTTCTAAAATGTGTACCATACAAGATGGCTGTTCAAAACAATTAACAACTGGTTAGGCCCATGCAGAAACTATTAAAATGATTACCCAGCAGTGCAAACAGATATGATTTTATAATCAAAGTAATACATATTGTCCCTAGCACTACAGGGAAGCTAACAAAACTCTAAAAGCATTCCAGGGACAACTACCTTTAGAAAATAAAACAATTTCTCCCTTGTGAGACTTCTTGTCAGGAATAAACATAGTCTCAGCTTGATTAAATTCAAAGTTTTATTTTGTCATGAGATTATTTTCTCATGAAAACCCTTCCAGCTTCTGTCAACACCTATTTATTGCCTGGAGAATACAATTTGCAAATGCTCCTAGAGTGCTTTTATGCTAAACTGCTATTCTGCCAAGCCATCTCCTGTTCATATCCTTCTTTGCCAGCTGATAGTTATTGCCACTCAAGTAGAATTTATTCTGTAAAATGACTTATTCTATAAGCTCATATGTTTAAGAAAACTGACACATCTAAAATTAAATCATGAGATAGCAACACCTCCCTAGACCTATGGGTACATTTATTTGTGAGATGCCTATCAGCAATAAATAATAGCAACAAATTTGAAAAAGGAAAAAGGGATAGGTTTAGAGGCTAAAATCACAGATTTTTCTGCCATGTCATTCCATATCAATTAGTAGGTCTCCTTGTTGAGAATTCTGCTACTAGATCTTGACTCAGATGGATACTATAAAGTTTAGTAAAAATCTTCCATGATTACAAGATGAATAAATTAAGAGCTCTGTGCTATGTATTTTGTACCTTATGTGCAGTAAGATTCAATAAGAATTATATAGCATGCTAATTTAATTCCTCTTTACATTGGAAGTATTGTTTTGTTTATTCCAGGAAGATGAAATTTAGAAGATCTTTCAATCTTTCCACTGTTTGCACTGGGAAGGGAACCTACTTTTTCTTGATAATATAATCTATACTGTTTTGCTCTATTGTATTACAGCATTTAGATAACCCATGAAAGAATGCTAACTAAGATGTGTAATGAAACACCACTAGAGATAATTACACTGAAAAAAGAATGATTATATCCAGTTTAAACTTAACTACCAAACAACGTAAATTCAGTTAAATTATCCACATTATTTTCAAAACAAATAACTTTATTATATATTCCAAATGGGTATTTAAATAACATTTGGTATAAAAATATTTTATTACTATTCATTTCAGGATATACATACTTATATTAATTATAAGGGAATCAAAAAGCTTTCATAGAAATTAAGAAATATCCTGCAATCTGTACACGTGGAAAAATGAGAATTCATACCCCATTTGAACCAAATGTATGATATGTCAAGATCATTGTATTGTCTTGAGCAACTAATAAAAAAATAAAAATAAAAATAAAAAAATAAAATAAAATAAAAAGAAATTAAGAAATATTTCTGTGAACCAACAATGAAAGAAAATTACAAATAATATATATACCTAAACCTATAGGCCTACTTGTTCTCAGAAGGCAGGTAGAATCATCGAGGAATAAAAGTGATCAAAGCAAGAATGGAAGCTTAGCTGTCTTTATTGTTTGGAACAGGAAACACACCTCCTTGGTGCCTGAAAGATGGCTCAAAAAACTGCTGCAGAGAGCTGAATGAAGACATAATCCATATGAAGCTATCAACTGGAGGAGGCAGCACCTCACTTTAAATTTAGATAATAAGCCAAGCCACTCACTAGACTGGCTTCACAGTCTGTATTATGGTTTGGATGTTTTAATTGTGTGTTGACTAAAGGTCCATATGTTAAAGATGTTACCAATATTTAATAGGTGAGGCCTTATGTGAGGTTCTAAAGCCTTCAAAAGGGATGATGGGACCTCCACATCCTCTTTCCCTCTTGGCTCTGGTTCAAGATATGACTTTATGCCCCTCCATGCACTTCTGCCATGGTGTGCCATCTCCCTCACCAGTAACTGAGCTGATGCAGGTACTGTGCCCTTGAACCTCCAAAACAATGAGCTTAATTTACCTTTTGCTTTTATGAATCACTTGTCCCAGATATTTCATTAGAGTGAAAAATCAGCTAATATAAACTGTGAAACTCTCCAAAAGCCCTCAAAGCAAAAAAAAGAAAACAGAATTTTAACACCCCTTTGTGGAAGAGAAACAAGCAAAATGTGATGAACCAGTAAAAAGAAGAGCAGAAATAGAAATAAAAACTCATTATTCAAAATAAATTACTAAATACACATGAATATATTGAATATTACAAATGGTCCAACAAACAAATGAAGCCAAAATAAAGCAACATGAACAACAAAAAAACAGATAGCACAAGAGACAAAAGCAAGATGGCAGATGAATAATACCCTACAGCAATCATCTCCCCATAGACACACCAATTTGCATAGCTATATAGGAATGAAATTGCATTCATAAGAGCTAAGGAAGTCAAATAAGAGATCACAGTGCCTTTTTTTAGTATAATAATAAGAAAAGATGCATTGAAGAAGGGAGGAAGAAAAGAGTTGTTGGAGTCAACTCTCACTATCTCCCTGAAGAAGTACAGTGTGAAAAGAGTGTCTCCCTCTTGGAGGTGGAGGAGAGAGGTAATTAAATCTTTATATTAGAATTGAAACCCAGTTCTAGGAATATCATAGTGAAACCCAGAAATAGGAAGAGATCCATGATCCTTACCCCAGGCCTATACCTAAAGACTGAGCTGCAGGAATTGCATTAGGCAGAGACAGAGAGAGAGAGAGAGAGAGAGAGAGAGAGAGAGAGAGAGAGAGAGAAACTGCATCCACCACTACTCCTTGAACCTTGGTCGGAAAAGGGAGAACACTTATAAGGGAACAGGGCAAGAAAGCACAAGGCTTTGCCTTAAAGTTCAGTGCCAGGGCTGGCCACGGGGAGAACCATTAGTAACAAGGAGAAACTGAAGGCCCTCCATATAAGCAAAAGCTCACAGATAGAACTTTTAGATGTGCTCCAACAAAACGCAGAGATTTGTGTCCCAGTAGGACAGTCTTGATTTTGGTCTTCATCATTGTCAGACTTGGAATGGGCCTAGGGAAGGAATCATCAGGTTTTCCCTGACCCAGGAGACTGTTCAGGTCTTTATCGCTGTGAGATTCAAGTGTGACTCAAATTAGTAGCAGCCAAGGTGGGAAAGGAACTGCTTTCTCCAACAGTATCCCAAACTTGAGCAGCATAGCGTGATGGAAGAGGACTTTTCCTTAGAACCCAGTGCCAAACTGATGAAAGCCAGCACTGGACGTATCCCAATGGCCTCCAGATCTAATCCAATGCCTGTAGACAAAACTCCTGGAATAGACTCAGTACCAGAGACAAGGGACCACAGTCTACCAGAATTCTATTCTGGTCAGTATTACCTATGACTGGTTGTAGTGGTCTTGAGCAATCTCAGTAGAAAGCAGCCCATAGCAGTATGGGCCTTGTCCTATGGCAGCACTGTACTGTTCTCAGAAAGCTGTGTGAAACAGCACTGCAGCATTTGTGATTATTGGACTGCGCACCACATTCCTCCTCTAACCATAGGCAGCACAACATGGAGTGAGTAAGTAATTAATGGAGGAAAAGATATGGACACCATATTATGGTATAGGAAGATGGGACTTGTCCTTCGATAGTGACTTCACGCAGAGTCACTAAGACTCCCATCTTGCCTAACCATAGGCCAGAATCTGTGGAGGACGCATATGGGCCTATGTAAGCCCCAGGAAAAGGCCTAGAGTAACGTACTATCCATCATAGGTACTCCTCCATTCATGCTGAAAAGCATACCAACTGTGAATTTGGAACAAACTGAGGCTTGGACCACCCATTAGTGCTGCAACAGTGACAACAGACCAACAGCAGACTAAACCTGAATTTAGGACACCTAGCGCTGAAGTAGTGGAGGTGACTATGAGCTCAGAAAATAAGGAGCCTGCCTACTTAGAATTTCTAGAAACAAAAACCCAAAGTCAGGTTATTAAAACTGGAAAAAATATCTAATCTTTCAATGTGCAGATAATAATTTATAGCAACAAACATTAAGAACTGCAAGGGAACTAAGACCTCATATAATTGTCAAAATATTGTGCCAGAAATCAGCCATATAGGAATCAATATGGGCAAACTCTCAGATAAAGAGTTTAAAATGGCTATTTTAAATGAAACTCAATGAACTTCAAGATAACACAGAAATTTACTCAATATTCTCACAGAGTAATGTAACAGATAGAATGAAGAAATTTTTAAAAATCAAACAAATTATTAAGCTAAATATACTCTAAGAGAAATTGAAATTGTGACAGAAGGCATCTATGATAGAGATCAAAAAAATAATTATTGAGCTTAAAGATAGACTAATTGAAAATATACTATTATAGAAATAAAGATTGAAAAGTAAGTAAGATTAAAGAGAGCTTATGGCAACTTAGAAACCACATTAGAAAAGCAACTTTTCAATTTATTGTGATTCAAGGGGCAAACTGAGAATACAAAGGGTTAGAAAACTAATTCCAATGGATAATAATATACGACTTTTGAAACGTAGAGAATACAAATATCCATATACAGGAGAGTCAAAGGTCACTAGTCAGCTTCAACTCAAACAAGTTTATAGCAATAAATATTATAGTTATGCTTCAAAATTTAAAAATACATCATGTTACAACCATAAGACTGGAATTCTAATTAGAATAAGATGTAATCCACGTTTGTATAAATATGCCAAATTATACTCAAGTATCATGTATAACTAAAAGTAACAAGAAAGTAAATAAATGAATTTAAAATTTAAAAAATACAAGAAGACACTCAAGATAGCAAAAGAAATGAAACCAGTAACACATAAGGGTGTTTTAATTCACCTGATAGCAGATTTCCCAGCAGAAACATTATATGCCAGAAGAGAGTAGCATGAGATTTTTCAGAGTACTGAAGGAAGAAAACTCCCAAATGAAAATATCTACTCAGCAAAGCTATCAGTTACAAATGAAGAAGAGATCACAAGAATATCTTCAAACAAAAGCTGAACCATTAAGTGTCCACCAGACCTGTGCTAAAAGAAATGGTAAACGGAGTTCTTCCAAAGGAAAGAAAGAGTTGTTAAGGGTAAGAAGAAAGCATTGGAAGGTATAAAACTCACTGATGAGAGTATCTATATAGAAACATTCAGAATGCTCAAATATGTAAACATGGTGTAGAAAACATTCACACTGTTTTATGAAGACAAAAAACAAATAATGTTCGAAGTAGTAATAACTAATTATTTATCTCTAGCTTCTACACATGAAATAAAACATGCAACTCTTGACTTTCTGAATCCGACTTGTTTCTTATTTAGCATGAATGACACAATTTCATTTTTTCTATGGATGAGTAACACTATTCTGTAAACATACTACGTTTTCTTTATCCATTCATTTGCTGATAGGCATCTAGGCTGGTTATGTAGCTTAACTACTGCAAATTACATCGCTATGAACATTAGTATGAAGGTATTAAAAAGTGTGAAGTTATGAAAACAGAAGGGAGAACGGTGAAAAAGATGAAGGAATTGAAGTGAAGAGAGAAAGGATGGGGAAGAGAAGGAACTGCAGAATGAAATCAACCAAATTGTGCTGTTAGCATGCATGAATATATCAAAATGAATTACACTTTTATGTAATATTATAATGCACTATTTCAAAACACAATAAATAAATAGAAGGAAAACCTATGGAGTGGAGGAAGGCAGTCAAGGGAAGAAGAAAAGGAAAGGGGAAGTACTAGGAATTGAAAAAAGTGTGTAAACTATATATCAAAAAAATTAAAATTCTATTATTTATCTAGAATATTAGCACAAGAAATAAAAGTTTGATAATGCCCAGTTTAAAAAAAAAGAAAAGAGAAAATTCTATAAAAGCACCTCCTCAGGAGTTGTTCAGTTTTGTAGTTTCTGATGCAAATGAAAAAAGAAATGCTATACTAACCTTCAATGTGTCAAAATCCCAGTTTATGCAATCTGATTGTATTAAACACTTTGCAAAAAGAGTCTTTAAATAAAGCAGCAATAACAACATTAATATGTTAAGAAATATGCAAAATAGGAAAATATAAAATGGGATATCAACATTCAAAATTAGAAGGATGAAGTAGAAGTGTAGAAGTTTTTATTAGTATTTTAAAAATTTTCTCTATGACCATATTACTTTTTCTTTTTTTTTCTTTTTTTTCTTTTTATTGGTTGTTCAAAACATTACAAAGCTCATGACATATCATCTTTCATACATTTGATTCAAGTCGGTTATGAACTCCCATTTTTACCCCAAATACAAATTGCAAAATCACATCGGTTACACATTCACATTTTTACATAATGCCATATTAGTGACTGTTGTATTCTGCTACCTTTCCTATCCCCTACTATCCCCCCTCCCCTTCCCTCTCATCTTCCCTCTCTACCCCATCTGCTGTTGTTTAATTCTCTCCCTTGTTTTTTTTTCCCCTTTCCCCTCACAAACTCTTATATGTAATTTTGTGTAACAATGAGGGTCTCCTTCCATTTCCATAGTTTCCCTTCTCTCTCCCTTTCTCTCCCCCCACTCGTCTCTGTTTAATGTTAATCTTTTCCTCATGCTCTTCCTCCCTACTCTGTTCTTAGTTGCTCTCCTTGTATCAAAGAAGACATTTGGCATTTGTTTTTTAAGGATTGGCTAGCTTCACTTAGCATAAACTGATCTAGTGCCATCCATTTCCCTGCAAATTCCATGATTTTGTCATTTTTTAGTGCTGCGTAATACTCCATTGTGTATAAATGCCACTTTTTTTTTATCCATTCATCTATTGAAGGGCATCTAGGTTGCTTCCAAAGTCTAGCTATTGTGAATTGTGCTGCTATGATCATTGATGTGGCAGTGTCCCTATAGTACGCTCTTTTAAGGTCCTCAGGGAATAGTCCGAGAAGGGCAATAGCTGGGACAAATGGTGGTTCCATTCCCAGGTTTCCCAGGAATCTCCATACTGCTTTCCAAATTGGCCACACCAATTTGCAGTCCCACCAGCAATGTACAAGTGTACCCTTTTCCCCACATCCTCACCAGCACTTATTGTGGTTTGACTTCATAATGGCTGCCAATCTTACTGGAGTGAGATGGTATCTTAGGGTGGTTTTGATTTGCATTTCTCTGAC
>NW_025999968.1:12114736-12121458 GCF_001458135.2 Marmota marmota marmota | reverse complement strand
TATATATATATATCTCACATTTTTTTAATCCATCATCTGTTGAAGGTACCTCAATTGGCTCTATAGCTTAGCTGATATGAATTGAACTGCTATAAACATTGATGTGGTGGTGTTACTGTAGTATGCTGATTTTAAATCCTTTGGATATATAATGAAGAGTGGGATAGTGGGGTCAAATAGTGGTTTAAATCCTAGTATTTTAAGAATACTGCTTTCCAGAGTGGTTGCAACCAATTTGCAGTCCCACAAACAATGTATGACTGTACTCTTTTCCCCACATTCTTGTCAACACTTATTGTTACTTGTATTCTATGATGTCTTGATATGCACATTCATGAACTTTGACCCTTACTCCATATCCTATGCAAAATTATTTTCAGATAGATGGCCAACAAAGCAGTTCAGAAGAAAAAAAATAGAAATATCTTTGTGTCTGTGACATCATAGGTTTTCTTAAACAGGATACAAAATGCTGACACTAAAGGAAATAGCACTGCATTAAAATTAAGTTCTTTGTTCACCAGAAGACAGAAAATATAAAAAGTCTGAAAGTATGATTCTTGGGTTCTACCAATTACAATGAAAGGAAGAAGATTACAAAAGGACTCCAACCATTGGGAGTAAATTTAGGGCCCACATTAATCATCATGGAAATGTCAAGTAAAACCACAGAGAACAATGCATACCCACTAGACTAACTAAAATTAAAATGAGAATATTGAGTGTTGGTAAGAAGCTGAAGCAACAGAAACAATCAGATATTGCTGGCAGGAATATTAAATGGTACAGGCATTTAGAAAACCATTTGGCAGTTTCTTATGAAATCTAAAATTCATCATATAACTTCAAAATTCCACTCTTAGGAATTTAATTAAACAAGAATAGAGATCCAACATGGCAGCGGGCGCAGAGAGATCAATTCTCTGACCTCTTCAGCTGTGTGGGCATAGGGAGCCTTAAACCATCTAAATGCTGTTTGCTCAGGATCACTAGGCAATGCTGAGCTGACGTCGATCTGGGGCGAACAGTCTGGGCCTCTCAGAACACACACCGAGCCCGGATCGGCTGAATTTAAGCTCCTGTTCGCCTGTGTCTCGCAGACAAACCACTGTGACTCAGCACTAAACGATCCTGCTGAAACAACTGGTCGGCCTTTTTGAACCTGCGGAGGTTCATAGGCAGTGGCCACAGGATTGAGACAGGGCTTGGGAGAGCCAGTCAGGACCCACCCATTGCATTGGTCACCCGGCAAAGGGAACAAACTGTCACCTCCAAAAATCCTACCAATTGCCGGCCGGTCTCTCTTCAGTGGAATTTCGCCAGGAGCCTCTCAGCAGGTAGAATCCAAGCTATCGATGCGTCTCTCTGACCCCGTTACTGAGGAGGTACTGAAAGCGCTGCCTCTCCGCCTGACGCCATGTTGGATCCGAGTCATATTACCTTTTCAAAATAACTTTATAAATCAAAAAATACTTTTGAAAACATCATAATATCAAAGCAAATACATAATTACAAAACAAATAGATAAATTAAAATAATAAAGAATCAAAATACACTGCTGCAGTAAATCCCTTAACCACAAAAGAATAACATAAAAATGTGAGAAAAAGAATGGAATTGCAAGAAAACTAGAGAGAAAACATTACAAAATGGCTGTAGTAAAACCTTACTAAAAGATATTTATCTTAAATGTGATTGAATAAACTTTCCAAATAAAAAACACAGAGTGACTGAATGACTAAAAAACAAAGAACCAACTTTTTGTCTCATATGAAAAACTCATCTCAACTTAAAGGACACATAGACTAAATGTGAAAGTATGGAATAAGATATTCCATACAAATGGAATGTAAAAGAAGGCAGGAGAAGTCATACTTATATGACAAGCAAGGTCACTATATAATGATAAAGGGGTTAATGCAACAGGTCATTCAGAAAGAAAATCAACAAAGAAACTGCAGAGTTATATTACACCCTAGAATGTAGTAGATCATATTACATACCACAAAGAAAGTCTCAAAAAAATTTTAATAATTGATATCATATTGAGTATAATTTCTGGCCATAGTGCAATGAAACTAGAAATCGATAACAAAAAAAACTGTCAAAATTATACAAATACTTGGAAATTAAGCAACTCACTACTGAACAACTAATAGATCAGGGGAAAATTCAAGAAGGAAATTTTAAAGTTTTATAATCAATAAAAATGAAAACAAAACATATCGACACCTATGAGATCCAGAAAAAATAAATAAATAAATGAGTACTAAGCAGGAAGTTTATAGCAATCAATGCCTATATCAAAAAAGCAAAGATCTTAAAAAAAACACCTATCACTGCACCTCAAAGATCTAGAAAAACAAGAATAAACCAAAGCCAAAATTAGTAGAAGAAAAGATTAAAGATCAACATAAATAAACAAAATAGAGGCTAAAAATACAAATGATCAATTAAAAAAGAGTCAAAAATCATGTTTATCAATATTCATTGCATTATTGTTCACAATAGCCAAGAAATGGAACCAACCTAAGTATCTTCAACTGATTCATGTGAAAGAAAATGTGGTATATATACACAATTATATACTATTCCACCATAAAAATAAAATCCTATCTTTATAGTAACATAGATGAAACTGGAGATTATTATTTTAAGTGAAATGAGTCAGAAACAGAAAGATAAGTACCACATGCTTTCACTCATATGTAGACTCTTAAAAGGTTGATCCCATAAAAGTTGAGAGTAGAATGGTGGTTACCACCATTTTCCTAGAGAAAAAAATGAACTTGAATGACACACTCATAATTATTATAGAAAAAAAGAATTAACCAGAATAGAACTCAGGTTTTTCTTTTTGTTGTTGTTGTTTTTGTCTTATTTCAAGTATGTACTTTCTTTCTAGGTCATATTTTTAAATTCTAAAAAATTACAACTCTTTAAATAAAATTCATGTCTGCTTCAAAATTGCTCTTCCAAAGAAATCAACACTTTAAAGAAGAATCAAACAGGACAAAATTGAAAACTACTTCCATTTTTCATGTTTTTCTTTGAAGTTTTTCTTCATTATCAAATATTATTACTATAAGATTTGGATTTTCCTGTATTAGAAGTCTTGGAAAATTCCCCTGTTCATTTAGCCATTATGTGCTTAAAAGCAATTGAATTCTTTTAGTTTATTAATACTTTGGCGGATTATACAACCTAACTGAACACTCATGAATATGTGATATTTGACATCTAGTCCTTGCAAATAAACCCAGGCAGTCTATGTACACATAAGATTCTGATGTTTTCCTTAGCTGGTACACTTATCCCCTACAAGTATAATCAGAAGGAAAACGTTGGAAAAATATTAACATTTACTTATTTTAAACTCATGGGTATACAGGCATACAATCAGTTTTGTAAACAGTCATTTATACACATATGTAATTTGTCATATGTAATGATGTCCTATTTTATTCATGTTCTGCCTTTCTAAAGGTCTTCTGATAGTAGCAAATCATCACATGAAGGTTAACAGCAATGACTACTAATGTTAGTTTTCAATCTATTAATTGAAGAAAAAGGAAGAACATGGGTCCTTATTTTACAATGACTATATTTCACTCAAAAATATGTTTTTACAAATATCATTCTCAATTATAATGCACTCTGGTCATGTGTCCCATGAATGTTTCTTTTAAATTTTGTCCTCTCATTACTTATACCAAAATTAATCTAAAAAACAGAAAGACAGAGTTTATCTTTGGTTCAGCAATATTGACAAGCACTTTAAAAATGGCAAAGAATAAATGAAGAACCACATAACTAATTATTCAAAATATCAGATGTGATATAAGCCTCATCTGCAGATTGCCTAATGATTTTCCAGATACTGATAATGAGTGGTATGGGTGAATTGGTGGTCACTAGTCTCCAAGGAACATTCCTATAAACAGTCTGCCCAGCTTTGCCTTGTTTTATATATCAAAACAAACAATCCATTCCACATGTTTTTTGTCTTCTCAACTAGATTTCAACTCCTCTAAGACAGGGACATTTTATTTCTATTTTGCTTCCATATAGAAACTTCTGCTTAACTTGCTTCGTGTATTAATTGAAAAAAAAAAACTGAAATTAAGGTTGGATTGGGTCTTATTGACATAAGTGTAGAACTCCTTTACTCCCACACCTATTAAATTACTCTGTATGTAAATACACCCGTTTTAAACAAGACTTCTTAAATTTAAATAACTATTCTCCCAGGCTTCATATGGTCTCCAAATAAAATATCACTCAGTCGTTGTTTAAAGCATCCAATAATGATGCATTGTAATCAATGCTTGCTTTCTGTTCCTAAGATGCTTGCACACATGTTTTTTCATCAAATCCTTTGTTATTGGCCCTCCAAAAAGACAGTCTGATGTGATTTCATTTTGAACAGATACTTTCAGCCAAAGCTATCTGGAGTTTTGAGTTCTTGTGAGTGAAGGTGCTTAGTATTTTAGTTGCCATTCTTTTCTGGTAAATAAAAACACTCTCCCCACTCAATAAGAGATTATTTTGTTTCATGTTTCTCTGCTTGCAGCAGTGCATTCAGGATAAAAGCTCTAACTGCATCTCTGTACTGAATGATGAGTCAACTTGGGACTTTTACCAGCAGCTCTGTGCTAAAGTAAATACCTCTAAAACTAATCTAGCACTAGCAAAAAGGCACCCCTTCTTTATAATTTCTAACAATTTTTATCCTCAGGATAAACACAAACACAGAAACTAGAGAAACTGCAGCTCAAACAGATAGTCTTTTTTTGGGGGGTGGGGGTGGGGGCAGGCTTAATCAAACTTTAGGAATTCTATAGACTTTTCTGTATCAATATCTTTTTAAAATATCCCTCCATAAATAGGATGACAGTGGAAAATATGAACCTCTGTGATTGCTTGGCATAAAATTCATTAGATTCTAGTCTGCATTCTTTCAGCATCGTTTATTGGCTGGCTACAAGGAAAACCAATAGCACCACCGATAGCACCAGAATTCGTCTCGTGTTTATTTTGATAAGAGAACTATATTTTGACTAGCAGTTGCACAGCAATGAGTTCATTTCCTTGAATTCTCTTTGCCCAAAAATTCAAGGAGCTTAGTCTCTCACAGAAACCCATTTCTGTGACCATTTTCTGAAATTTTAGCTAAGGACTATCTCCCAGTTTTCATACCTCTGAAGGAGCAGCCTATACAAAATCTGCTACCCTTAGGGCCAATTTTTATGAATCAACTTTAACTATTGCTTCAAATAATTGATATTAGCATTCATGTTTTAAAGTCGTTTTAATATTGTGTTAATTTAAATTAATTTTATTGAACATGGCGGCAGGCGCAGAGAGATCAATTCTCTGACCTCTTCAGCTGTGTGGGCATAGGGAGCCTTAAACCATCTAAATGCTGTTTGCTCAGGATCACTAGGCAATGCTGAGCTGACGTCGATCTGGGGCGAACAGTCTGGGCCTCTCAGAACACACACCGAGCCCGGATCGGCTGAATTTAAGCTCCTGTTCGCCTGTGTCTCGCAGACAAACCACTGTGACTCAGCACTAAACGATCCTGCTGAAACAACTGGTCGGCCTTTTTGAACCTGCGGAGGTTCATAGGCAGTGGCCACAGGATTGAGACAGGGCTTGGGAGAGCCAGTCAGGACCCACCCATTGCATTGGTCACCCGGCAAAGGGAACAAACTGTCACCATTTGCATGGGATACCACCATGGCAGAGAACTGACTTCACCAGAATGTGGTGGAGGAGATAACTTCATTGAAACCAGCGGTGACAGGTGTGTAACCCCCTAGCCTTCCCTCTCCACAAAGCAGGAAACCTCAAGGGCCCCTCCCAGCTCTCCCGTGAGCGAGATAGTCAGACCGAGGGAATCAGGAGTGGTGCGGGACGGAACCCCCGGCTACCTCTCCCACCAGTGCTGACAACTGAGGTCTCTTGCACCAACTAAGAGGGGCGTGGCTACCGGAGGGCAAGCAAAATACACTGAGGGTTCTCAGCCCCAAGCTCCACAAACTTAGGGTCTGAGAGAATGGCAAACAGGGAGAGTGTGCCCAGTCGTTCAAGAAAATAGGGCTCCTGGGAGCAGCAGACCTGGTGTGTAGCCAGTATTATGGTGAACGTCACGGGTGAGCGGGGCCTGGCATGAGGAAAAGTGGGGAAGTGACTAGACACAAGAGAAAGCCCTAGGCACTCAGGATTGGAGACCTGCCCAGTCTGGGAGGAGGAGCTGCTGCACAGTGATTGGTTCCAACCTATTGAGAGGAGAAGCTTGGCCTGGTGGGCACAGCTCCACCTACTGGAAGAGAAGTTAATCAAACTCTAAGACTGCATTTATTAATTTTTTTTATTATTATTTGGGGTTTTTTTTTCATTTTCATTTTTTAAATTTTTAAATTTTTTTATTATTTTTTATTTTTAATTTTTATTTTTTCTTATTTTAAAATTTTTTTTCTTTCTTTTTTTATTTCCTATTTTTTTTCTTTTGTCTTTTCATTTCTTTTCAATTTCCTTATTCCCCCTTCCTTGAATTCTACCTGCTTACTCTCATTCTCTTTAGTGACTTCTTCCCTTCCCTTCTAATACCTTTCCTCCCAAGCATCAAATAAATTTATAGGAGTAAACAGTAACTCAGCAGTCAAACAGAACAAGAAGTAACATGAGCAGCATGAAAAAGCAAGGAAGAAAAGGAG